>NC_138984.1:53650834-54311653 GCF_964341445.2 Mesoplodon mirus
TCATGCTGAGTTGCAAGCCGTTGGCAGTGTTTTGCAAGGAATGACCAAGTTCTGTGATAACATATCCACAGAGATGAAAGAATATGGATAGATGTAACAACATAGAAAAACACCCTCAGCTTGTCCTGTAGATTTTGTACCATCCAGGCATGTAAGGGGGAGAAAGAAGATAAACTGTGGTGGTGGGAAAACATGCAGACAGGGAGAAGTAGAGAAAGAAAAGAATTTGGGAGGTGCCAGTAAAAAAAAGCAGAAGAGGGAAGCACAACCAAACACCAAAGAGTAAGTGGAATTGCCGTCAGAAGAGATTTTCCTTTGAATAAAACACTGAGGTACCTTCTAAGTATAAGAAATAAGAAAAGAGAAACAAACAAACAAAAACATATTGAGAGGTGCAGTTATCCAAAAACAGAGGCGGAAGGTAGAAAGAGGCAAAGTGTGTAAAAACTGTAGCGAGTAACTTTTAATGTAGTAGAAGGTTTATTTTATTTCTTATAACTTATCCCCTAAAAAAGATACCTGCTTTATCAGTTCAGTGACCAAGGAGCTAATTATAGATAGCTACCTCAGAGAAGACTTGAAGTAAAGGGCATCTTCCCTTTTAGAATTTAACTGGTCTAATCACGTTATTTAAAGATTGCTCCAGAGTGCATAAACTCCCCTAAATTCCAAATTCTGTTAAACTACTTCGAGGAACTGAGAGTTATATTTTTATGTAATCCACACACCAGCGTAATTTGTGGAGCCCTGGAAGGGAAATGTGAGTTCTGATGGTATCTCAGCTTGAAACACACGAAGCAGAACCTGAGGTCACACTCATAACCTATCAGGAATTAGAGGAAGTGATTCCACTTGAAAGACCCTAATGCATGTCAAGACTGGAGGAGATAGGTCCCTCTCCAGAGGGGGGAGAAAGGGAGAATAAAGATGGAGAGATGACCAAGAGAGAAAACAGTTACATGCATTGTGCCTGGGGAAGTGATTATCCTGTTGTGTCCTAAATTCTGAATCTGGATGTCATTGATAACCTGTTCAGGCTTCCTCTGAATCCATTAAACCATTGAAGCCTCTGCTCAGTTCCTGCACCAAGCTCACAGCATAGGTTAATATGTGTTTTTATTGGATTGGGATCTATGTGGCTACCAAGGCCGAGAAGAGCAAGCTGAGGGAAGGTGAGACTGACTTCAGGCTGACTCTAACCCCTGGAGAGCACTGGGCTGCATCTGCCACATAGACCTTCCCAGGAAATTCTTCATCAGCAGCAAGTGCTTGCTTTTGGTTATTACTTTGAAGAGCACAGGCTGGGTTTAGAACTAGTTGTCCCTCCTCTTCTTCCTTAGATTCTGTGCATACCTCTCTGATCACGTCTCATGGCTTATTAGAAGGTGGTTACCCAAGTACTTAATTAAGAGTATGGAGATAGACCACCTGTGTTCACATACAGGTCCACCCTGTACTAGATGTGTGACCTTGTGCAAGTTACTTAACCTCTCTGAGCCTCAGTTTCCACATATACAGAATGGAGACAGTCATAATATCTACCTCCTAGAATTGTTGGAATCAATAAATTAGTAGTATAACATTTTTTAGAACACTGACTAAAATGTTAGCCATTAATGTTATTATAAATCTGTTTTTTCTACTAGAATATAAGGTCCTAAAAGGCAGGGCAAATTTGTATATCCAACCCCTAGCATAATAGAATATTCAGTGTTTATTGAATGTTACAGGGTAGCTTAGGTAGATTTGGTTTTAGAGATATGATCCATATTTACTATTCATTCACTTAGTCACTCAACAAATGTTTCTTGAACTTCTACTAGGTGCCAGGGATCTTGCTAAGTGTTGGGTGAACCAGAGCGGGGAAGGTCTCTGCCCTTAGGGAGTTCAGTGGTGGAAACTATCATAAAAGAATAAACACAAAAATAAATTTGTAAATTTATCTTAAGTGCTTTGAAGGAAAAGACTAGAGAGCTATGAAAGAGAAGAACCTTTTGTTGTCTTCAAGGCCCTGATCTGCAATACAGTGGGAAAAATACCAGAAGATGGAAAAATATGTGTATATAGTGTTAATAAATATGGGTGATCAAGGTAGAGACATCTGTGTAACTGATCTTTTGCTGGTTCTTCTTATGCTTTGTCTTAATCAACACATAATGCTCTCTGATGTCCATGCCTGGTTAGCTCATTTGGTTAGCTAATGAGGTCAAGGTCAGAGGCCAGCGTGGGTCAGTGAGCTTTTCTCCGTTCTGTGGCCAGATTGCACTCTTAACCTTAGTCATCTTTCAAAAGTGTGTATTTGGTCACAGGAAGGCTGTGTCAAGAGAATGTGGGTAGAGGAGTCCTAAAACTTCCTCAAATGCAAGCCTCACCAATAGTAGATCTCTTGGCATTTTCTTATACTACGGATAGCATGCTGTATTTTATTGTTCTCTGACACTAGCGAGGGTCTAGTCCCATTATTGACAGATGTAGCCAATAATTTCTACAACTTTTTTCCCAGAAAACTGCCCTTTCAAAATAAGCAAACCACTTTTAAACATCACTTCTACTGGATGGGTGCTGTAGACTAGAGCAGTGCTTTTCCACTGGTCATAAGAATCACCTGGGTTATTGATAAAATGCAGATTCTGGTGCAGTCGGTCTGGGTGGCACTTGAGATTCTGCATTTCTATCAAGCTCTTAGGTGATGCTATTGCTGCTGATCCATGGATCACACTGTGAAGAGCATGGGGCTAAACAGGCAGGAATCAAAGCTAAGTCTAGATTTTAAAAGTACAGCAAATACTAAACACAGTGAGCTTGACCACTGGTACAATTTGTTGGAACTGTTTACTGTTGAAGGCACTTCATTGTTTACAGATAAGTTCTCCCCAGACAATGTTTCCTTTCAGCTTTTTTTTTTTTTTCCCCAGTGTGTTCTAATTTCCTGGGGCGGGGGGTGGGGTTAAATATAAGAAAGAATTCAAAATTCTTCGTTTTAGACAATATATTTATATAAATATGCAGACCTCAAAGGGCTGGAGCTGGGGCTAATTCCATGTTATGCAACATAAAATGCCTTTGAAACACACACAAAGCCTTTTATTTTATGGAGGAGACTTTAGTTCCATCTTCAACTTACTCCACCATATGTGACAAGTGTAGTGAAAATCTTTTGTGTCTTCTGTATTTATTTTTGGTAATAAAAGGAGACAGCTCTTTTTTCCCACTGCCCAGAAGAGGTCTATTCCCCTGCTGACATCTCAGAATTCCCATTGATACTAAGATGATTGTGAGCATGGGACTGCCAAAGAAACTGCTTCTCTGAGGAAATTTCCATGGGTGTGAAATCATGGGAATCAAAATTAATGGGAAAGTCCCTCCAAACTTGTGAAAATTGCCAGGATTCTTATAGGAAAAGAGCCTAGAAATACCATGATTATCTCCTTTACCATTTGGTGAGATGCATTTCTATTAACCTTGGAGAAAACGGTCAAGATCTGCTCAGTGCCAAATGCTTCATTTGTTTTTTTCAGATGCTTTGGGTGGATATACATTTGTAAAATTTGAATGTTTATACCTTAGATTATTTAATCCAGCCTCAGTGTTGAACAGGCAAGGACACCAAGTACAGAGGAACTAAATGACCTTTCTAAGGTGTTACATCCAAGCTAGAGGCAGAGCCCAAGTCTCCTGGTCCTTTCATTTGCGCCTCCCTGCCTTGGTGTCTTCAGATAGTCCCAAGGGCAGAAACCCTAGGGCCCAAGGCCCTAGGCACACTGATCTGAAGAAAATAGTCCCAAGGACACACTGATTTGAAGAAAAGTTTAGGATTTGCACATACCCCAGTTCCTCAGTTTATTTAAGCAGTCAACCAGTAAATATTCAATTAGCTTCTACTCTGTGCCCAGGACTGCTTTGCACAATGTAAAGCAATTTAATATTTATTTATTCGCTCAGATTTTCTGTCAGTAAACTACTCTGAGGTGAGTTCAGCACTGTGAGTTGCTGAGTTAACTCTTGAAACCCACTCGAGAGCTCTTGATTATAACAAACTTCGGCAAATTTGAAAGCTCCATCACTTTTTACTCCTTCGTCTCATATCCCCCACATAAATCAGTGGCTAAGATTCTTTCCCAAGTGTCTCTTGCATCACTTCTTTCCTTTCTTCATCTACTTGTCTTGAAGGCCCTGTTACACAACTGCCACCTCTAGCCTGTGGTTGAGGCTTGGGCCCGAGGCCCCTCCTCCCAGAGCGCCTTCATAACCCTGACATCCCTATTCTTTTTTTCTTCAAAACATGCTTATCCTATATTTGTTCTCCTGGATTTGCTAGGTAACTGAAGCTAGTTTACTCCATCACCTTGGTTTCCTTCTTACAGTCTTTGACTTAGATTCTTCCAAACTTCTCCTACCCAGTGACCTTGATTGCCTCATTTTCTCCCTCCTATTTGTCCTGCACATAGCTACTAAATCCAGGTTTCTAAAGTGTGGTCATCTGTATGAGTGACTGTATTGCCTGGAACCATACCTGAAACACTGCAGGCAATTAATAAGTGTCGCCCTCTTCTTTTTCTGGAGAAAGAAGTACCTCATAATTCTTTATATTTCCATGTATGTAAAATGGGGAGAATAATAGTACCAATAACTTCATAGGGCTGTTGTAAAAATTTAGCTATTATTATTACTAAGAAAAATTCCAAGCTATGAATAGTGAATTTTATTGTCTTCTATCAATTGGTATCATTTCATGTATGCTAGTTTCATTTTTTCAAACCAAATAATAAATAACTGGAGGGAAAGACAATGCTTTGCCTTTTGGAACTCCCCTCACCCCCCACTCAGTTGGCATGGATTTGTGATCCTCGTGGGTGTCAGCAGTAGTGTTCAGTGGCTTCATACCCATGCAGGCTACTGGCCAGGGTCCATGCTCATTGCTAGGGCATCTGTTCTGATGGGTCAGTGCTTGTGCCACATCAGTTGACAAATAGTTGCACATCATCCCTGCTTGATTAACTAATGGTAGCTGAAGTTTGACATGATCCAACTGAAAAAGTTAAAATATTTTAAAGACATACAGGCTTTTGCTCTCTCCCTTCCACCCCCATAATATGAATTCTGTATTAAAAGTAAGTTGTAGGGCTTCCCTGGTGGCGCAGTGGTTGAGAGTCCGCCTGCCAATGCAGGGGACATGGGTTCGTGCCCTGGTCCAGGAAGATCCCACATGCCACGGAGCGGCTGGGCCCGTGAGCCATGGCCACTGAGCCTGTGCATCCAGAGCCTGTGCTCCGCAACGGGAGAGGCCACAACAGTGAGAGGCCCGCGGACTGAAAAAAAAAAAAAAAAAGTAAGTTGTAACTGTATAGGTTGAATCCCTCTCATGACTTACCTTATTTCGTTGTGCCTGGGTCTTAGCAAAATATTATGGGGAAGGGAGTGGGAATAATGAGAGAAACACGAAGATGTCAGGAGGGTGCAGGTGCAAGCTACATCTGGATCCCCACACTGTCATTAACCAGTGTGCTGAGATTTAGGACAAGTGCCTGCCTCCACTCCTGGCCTGGGAAGGTGCTGTGGGAGGGACCCGCACTTGAGAGCCCTAGCTGAACGACAGGCATTTCACACAGCAGTATAAAAAAAAAGCTGGAAAGGTTAGCATTACCTTCACGCACTTCTCCCTCAGCAACTAAGAGTTGGTATTAAATAGCTAATGGGATGCACTTTGTCCATCTTACACTGTTGAAGAAAAATAAATTCATATCTTGGAATGTTCTTCCTTTGGAGGAGACCCCTTCCAGCTTTTACATGCAATTGCTTCTAAGCGTGACTTAAAATTTCTCTTCCCCATTCACCACCGAATTTTGGATCGGGGAATAGAGGCAGTGAATTAAACGTAACTCTCTTCAGACTGTAGCACAGGGGAGCGTTGGCAAATCCCAAGGACTCAGCACTGACTTCAGCCTCTGAAGTTTGGAGAGTTTGGCAGACAGCAGAGAAAAGCTCCCTTCATCTCTTAAATTGAGTGCCATGGCAACAGCAGCCTCAAAAACTTGAGAGAGAGGAGTGGGGGCGGGGGGAGATGGTTGAGAAAGAGATAAGAAAAGAGGACCAAATAGGCCTGGGATTTTTATATGCGACGCTTAACTTGAGAGAGAAGGAAGTGAGTGGTGAGGAATGCCCAAGAACGCCGCTGGAGTGATGTCATGCCAGCCAAAAGGCAAAGGAGAGCCTGGCCGCCAGCTGAAAGGAACAAAGGCGGTCGGTGGGCGGATGTGGCGAAGGGAGGGAGGGAGACAACTCGCCCACGCTCGCGAAGCGCTTCAGCCTGCGAGTGACAGGCGTGGAGTTCTGGCATCGGGAGGGGACGCATCCCAGCCCACAAAGGCTGTGGTCCAAAGAATGGCCTGGCGCGTAATTTAATGCAGGCCCCGTGACTATACTGGAGTTGTAGTCTTTTGTGTTCGCTACAACAATGGAGAAGGAGAAAATCAGGCCACAGGCTCGCGGCGCAGACGGGGTAGTGCGGATGTGTCTCGGGCCTGGCGGCAACGTGTGCTGCCATTCTGGCCGTTGCCCGGCAACCGGACGCCGCCCGACTGTGCCTGCGGAGCCCATTGAAAGACCCGGCAGCCGGGTGAAAGGGAGAGGCACGCTGTTCACAGGCCAGGCTTGTGGAAGAGGAAACAAAGGACAGGGAGCTGGGGCAGGGATTGCGTGGGAGAGGGGGAACAGGGAGCCTGCTTTTTTTTTTTTTGCGGTACGCGGGCCTCTCACTGCTGTGGCCTCTCCCGTTGCGGAGCACAGGCTCCAGATGCGCAGGCTCAGCGGCCATGGCTCACGGGCCCAGCCGCTCCGCGGCATGTGGGATCTTCCCGGACCGGGGCACGAATACGTGTCCCCTGCATCGGCAGGCGGACTCTCAACCACGGCGCCACCAGGGAAGCCCTGGGAGCCTGCTTTTTGAGGGGCCAGAGTTGGTACCCTGCCTTGCCCCAGCACATGGGCTGCGTGAACAAATATAGCTCTTCCTGCACCTTGGAGTTCACAGCTTTCCTAGCCCAGATGTTGCATTACATTGTCTGCCTATTGTGTAAAGTATGTAGACAATCCCAAACAAACAACAAAAACAAACAGTGGCCAGCTGAAATCCATTTGTTAGGCCGGAATATTTTCCAAAGTAGGATCATGCACCTGGTGGGTAAATAGACGCTCACTATTAAAAAGTGTTTGCTAAATGCAGTGTGGTATCCTGGATTGCATTGTGAAACATTAGTGGAAGAACTAGTGATTAAAAGTCTGTGGTTTATTTAACAGTAATGTAACAATGTTAATTTCTTAGATTTGACCAGGAGTCAGCAAACTTTTCTGTAAAAGATCAGAAAGTAAAACTTTGAGCTTTGAGGGTTCTCTGGTCTCCTGTTGCAACCACTCAACTCTGCCCTAATAGCGGTAAAGATCTATAAACAATACGTACAAGAATGGGCATGGCTGTGTTCCAATAAAATTTTATTTATGGACACTAAATTTTGAATTTCATATACTTTTCATGTGTCATGGAATGTTATTCTTCTTTTGATTTTTTTCAACCATCTAAGAATATAAAAACTCTTCTTTGCTTGCAGGCCCTACAAAAACAGGCAGCAGGCTGGATTTGGCCAGCAGGCTGCTACAGTTTGTCATCCCCTGGTTTAGACAAATGGACCAAGGTTATGAAAGATGTTAACATTAGGAAAAATTGATGAAGGGTATATGAGAATTCTCTGGAGTTTCTTTGAAACTTTTCTATAAATCTAAGATTATTCCAAAATAAAAAGTTTATTTATTTATTTTTTTTCTGCGGTATGCGGGCCTCTCACTGTTGTGGCCTCTCCCGTTGCGGAGCACAGGCTCCGGACGCGCAGGCTCCGCGGCCATGGCTCACGGGCCGAGCTGCTCCGTGGCATGTGGGATCTTCCCGGACCGGGGCACGAACCCGTGTCCCCTGCATCGGCAGGCGGACTCTCAACCACTGCGCCACCAGGGAAGCCCTAAAAGTTTATTTAGACATATTTAAATGGCAAGCTTTTAGATGGAATGTTTGGAAGGGGATTTGTTATGGGGGGGAGTAAACCAGAGTTGGTAGTGTGTGTGTGTGTGTGTGTGTGTATGTGTGCATGTGTGTATAGGAGACATAAAGGAATATTTTTCTTAGTATTTATTAACATATGGTACTAAGATTTCCAAAATGAAAATCCTTGCTACACCACCTATTGGCAATCAAGCCGTTAACGTAAAACAGCCTGAAAACAAAATAGCATTCCAGTAACAGAGAACTCTGACCCTGAGGGTTGGGTGAAGAATATTTTCGACTCCCATTGAACCAAGATGGGAGACACCAGCACAAAGAATCAAATCCATTTTGCTCTAATACGAAACTAGAAAATTCTTGGCAAGCTCATTTTTTTTGTTTTTGGCAAGCTCATTTTTAACTGCACACCCACGTATGTACACACACACTTCTTTTTTTTTTCTTTCCTAGTACGACTAACATCTATACCAAATAGAGCACACACAAAACTTGGCTTTACAAACCAGATCTGTATTTCTGTCCTGATTTTACTAGTTATTCGACTACAGACTATTCTTCGTCTTTGTCTAAAAGTGGTACGATATTATGAGACCCTTTCCTTGTCTTCTTTCGAATTGAGATTTAATACTTTCTATCTCAGGTTGGGCACTACCAATTAAGAATGGATGATCAGAGAGTACAGGAAGGCATTTAACGTAAAGCACACATTCTTCCTGACTGCAGTACTAGAAGGGTGTGGGATGCAGTAGAAAGATGATATAAAAGTCCACAGGTAGCTGATTGGTGTAACACCAGGCATGGTGGGCAGAGGGAAGCTCAGTAATGGGAATTGAAGCTAAAAGTGAAGAAAAGACTTGCAGTAATGTTTCTTGGCAAAATATGGAGCAACTGGAAATTTGACTTCAGGGATTTTCCATCACTCCTTTCATCTAATTTCTTTTCCTGGTCTCACACTCACTACTCCATATAAAGAATTTATTTGAGGGCTTCCCTGGTGGCGCAGTGGTTGAGAGTCCGCCTGCCGATGCAGGGGACACAGGTTCGTGCCCCAGTCCGGGAAGATCCCACATGCCGCAGAGCGGCTGGGCCCGTGAGCCATGGCCGCTGAGCCTGCGCGTCTGGAGCCTGTGCTCCGCAATGGGAGAGGCCACAGCAGTGAGAGGCCCGCGTACTGCAAAAAAAAAAAATATTTGATGTTTGTTTTTCTCAACCAGAGATGTTTCAGGACTTATCTATTCAACAACTTGTTGTTTTTTTTTAAAGATTTATTTATTTATTTAATTTATTTTTGGCTGTGTTGGGTCTTAGTTGAAGCATGCGGGATCTTTCCTTGTGGTGTGCGGGCTCTTCCTTGAGGTGCACAGGCTTCTCTCTAGTTGTGGCTTGCAGGCTCCAGGGTGCGTGGGCTCTGTAGTTTGTGGCACACAGTCTCTCTAGTTGAGGCGCGTGAGCTCAGTAGTTGTGGCGCGTGGGCTTAGTTGCCCTGCGGCATGTGGGATCTTAGTTCCCTGACCAGGGATTGAACCCACGTCCCCTGCATTGTAAGGCGATTCTTTACCACTGGACCCCCAGGGAAGTCTCTCAACAACTTTTTGAAACATGGATTTTCCCTGTGCCATGGATTGGCCCTGGATTGGTGCTGGGGATATGAAGAAGAATTAAAGATGGCTTCTAGCCTCATTGTTAAGGGGCTTAGAGTGCAGACATGGCTGAGTTCTCCAGTGTTGTTGGTAGACACCAGCATCAGGATCACTAAGGAAGGTTTTTATTTACAGATGCAGTCTCCTGGGCCTCCCCTACACTTACTGATTCAAAAATCTCTGCATAGAGCAAGGGAATCTATTTTTAGCAAATTCCTCAAGTGAATATTTTGTGCACTAAACATTTGATATCCACTGGAAATGTGAATAGACGGGAAAATGGCCTATATAGAATGATGCTGATATTAACTGGTTATCATAGAAGCACAGAAAAAGGGTGAGAGTAGGGTCATAGGGAAGTTCCCTAAAAATGGGACCTGAGCCTAATCTTAAAGAAAGGAAGACAAAAGTGGGGATGATGGTGAGGAAGAGCGTGATAAAGGGAAAGAGGCCAGGAAACAGAACCCCGAAGTGTGAAAAACCACACTTCCTTATGTAGCTGGAGTGTAATTAGCAAGGAGGATGGATGGCTAATGGTGGGCTTTGAGATAGACACTGGAAAACCTATTGGAGCACAGGACCCACCTTTATGTCACTCAGCCTAAATATAAGTTCAAGTCCATTCCCCCCAAAAGAGTATATGGTTTTTGGTAAAGGCTTGGCTTTTTCCCCCTCACACTATATTCTCTGCAACACAGGCACATGGAATGAAAATGTGTTCTACGTCAAGGGTGATAACAGTTAGGGACTTACTGGTCATTTAGACCACTCTGCTTCCAGACTCAAACGTTCCTGGAAGTAGAGTTATCTTCCTTTTGATTAGAACAGGGCTATGAGCTCTGTAACCAAGGGAGGACATGGGTTATCCTTTAATGCTTTTAACAGAAAGCATGCAAATGCCTCTATTTGGGAGCATGGTTACAAAGTATCAATAGTTATGGGAAAAGAATGAGCTCTCCCTTGGCCCCCCCAACCTCTATTTCTAGTTTGGCCTATATCATTGCATCCTCATCAGCATTTCTTTCTTCTTCCAGTGTTTCTTTTTCTGGACTTTAGCAGGTGTCCTTGGCAGTGCAAGACTTTGATTCTTCTGAAAATGAGGTGATTGGGTGGTCAGCCTTATCTTCTTTCCCACAGTTTCATGTTTCCTTCCAGGTTGATCTGGTTTCTTTGACTACCCTATTTTAGGAATGAGGCATTTTGCTTGGTCAAGTGCATGGATTAATGTAGCTGGGGCAGCTAATCTAGACAAAAAAAACCAAACAAACAAAAAACACAACACACAAACCTCCCAACAGCTGCAGAGACCATTATCCATGTTGTTTTTCTTCACCAGATAGAGAAGAACCTCAATTCATCAAAAGAGTTGAAGACACTTGAAAAGTTAGCACAGACCATTTGGCTCCCGGAAGAGAGAAACATTTGTTTTGTGCTAAAAGTGACCCTTGGTGTCTTTCAGTTAGAAGCCATAGATTTTGGTGAAAGCTGAATGGTGACCAGTTACACAAAGGTAGAGAAGAGGGTTTTGAGGGATGGAGAAATAAGGGAGCAAATACATTCCTCTACCATCCTTACGTACCCACATCTATGCCCATCTCCATGGAGCAGTTGTGAGAAAAAGAAAACTCTAGTTCAGAGTATCTTGACTTAGGTACCATTGACGTTTTGGGCACGATAATTCTTTGCTGTGGAAGGGCTGTTCTGTGCCTTGTAGGTTGTTTAGCAGCATCTCTGGTCTCTACTCACTGGTTGCCAATAGCAACACCCACCCCAACCCGCCAGGTTGTGACCCTTAAAAATGTTTCCAGACATCGCCTAACGTCCCCGAGGAGGTAAAACCAGCCCCGGTTGAGAACCACTGCTGTAGTAGAATCACTTATCACTTTAATAAATCAAGCACTATCCCAAGTGTTTGTGGTAGTGATGGGAGGACAGAATGCTCTAGTGCCTGCATATTTGTGGTTGGCAGCTTTCATAGGCAGATCAAGCTTAAGCGGACATGGAGCATAGCTTTACCTCAAGAATGTGACAGTCACAGCTGTGAGTTGCAGGACAGTTGAAAGAAGCAAATCCTTTTGGATAGGGTATCCTGTGAGCATAATATGTGACATTCATCAGTTTTCAGAAGTAGCTTAAAAGTTGTTTTTTTTTTTCTTCTGAGGCTTTGTGCTGCTGCTGTCCTCAAGCATGTAATTTCAATTCTTCACAGTTCATAGGAATTGCAGGAAAAACAATTTTTTCTCCCTTCATGTAGTCTGTGAGTCTCTTTGACAATATACTGGTATCCATAAAAAAGAGAAATGCACCTGAACTTCTAACTTGTGGTATTTGATTTTACCCAGAGATGGAGAATGTTCCATATCCCAGGTCCCATTAATCTTAGGGTGAAAATTAAGCTATAGACTGCTACATCCTTCAGTAGGAAATTCCCATGGTTCCAGGCCCCTAGGGTGGGTCCCTGTTCTGGAGGAAATCCATGCTGCCTTCTCCAAACTGTTAAGCCTTTCCTTTGCTCTTATCAGGCTTGCCCTGCCTTTTAATACAATAAGGTCCAAACAATGAAAAAGTAATGGTGAGATTTAGACCAAAAAATCACAAAGGAAGGAAACTTTGAATTACTGCTTTCACTCAGGCTCTCATTCAACGGGTGCCTGTGTTATCAAAAGAACAGGGAATCATATTATACATCCCACAGCATATAATTATCTACAAATACACTGTTATAGGCTTAGAATCTTAAAATATCTCAATCCCTGTATGGTTACGTAAAAAATTCCAGAATACTAGCCAGGATGTCTTGGAGATCTTGGAAATAAATTATGAGTTCAACTGTAATTAAACCTAACAGAATGTGGTTAAGACTGGTAGTTACAATATCTTTGATCTTCGATCAAATTTGGTCTAGACTTTAATGCCATGCTTAGATATCCTGACTTTCTTCCATTTTTATACTGTCATCATAGATAGATATGCATTGACATACTGACATGAATACGCAGAGATCGAGTTGCTTTCATCTCTCCAGTACTGACATTAGTTATGTCTCCTTTAAAGCAGCCGTTTTAGTCTGTGGAGATTTTTTATTGTAAGTCAGTTGCCAGTCAGTGATTGTAGTTTCACTCTATTCTCTTGGGTGTAAGTTAACACTGTTGGCTTTACCTTGGCATGTGAGATAGTCATAATAACATAAAACTTCAAAATCTCTAGGACAAAATCTAGAGTTTGAGTTTCCCTAACTCTTTGCAAAGCTGTAACTTAGCTGGAAAATTACATTTCAAGTGAACATTCTATAATGCTCTGAGGTACTGTAGTAAATGAGTGTGAAAATGCTGAGCACATCCCATCCTGGCACTTCTTATTAAGCATATAACATTCTCGAGTGAAAGTAATATCAGAGAGTAATTTGGTTATTAAGGCAATAATAGCATATCTTGCCTCGGTGATAAAGTTACCTTTTGTTAACAGTTTCTGTCCCCCATTTTAATAGGTTCATTGAGAAAGACATATGATGAATTTTCTTTGGAAAGACTCCCTGTTCCACATTGTTTTCTTCTATTCGATTCTACTACTGTGTCTAAGGCTGGGTGACAAAGTCCCATCCTTAAGGCTAGTAAATTCAAAGATTTCTCATAGATAACTGATAAGCTAAAGACTTCTTAAAACAGACCTAGCAGGATATTTTCCAAGTACTAATTCATAGGTGACAGGATTATAGGTGATTTGTTAGATTTTTAAATAAATAATAAAAGCTACATTTTCAAAAATTACAATTATCATATATTATTGTATATTTTAAAAGCTTTATTGTAAGTGGGTTTAATGGATCCAGTTTCCTAGCTGTTTCAAATTATTCAACCATAGAAATTCTGTAAATTTTTTTTTCATCCCATGAAGTTATTTTGATCGCTTAAAAATGCATAAAGACAATACTTTCACTCCTAAAGCTTGTTTAACAAAGAAAGGAGCAAGTCATTCTTTTTTTTTTTTCCGTGAGATTATCCAGTTCTTCCAGCTCCACTTTTTAAAAAAAATTTATTTATTTATTTATTTATTTAAATTGGGGTGTAGTTGTTTTACAATGTTGTGTTAGTTTCTACTGTACAGTGGAGTTCCCTGTGCTATACAGCAGGTTCTTATTAGTTATCTATTTTATACATGTTAGTGTATATATGTCAATCCCAATCTCCCAATTCATCCCACCCTCCACCCCCAACCCCGTGCTTTCCCCCCTTGGTGTCCGTACGTTTGTTCTCTACCTCTGTGCCTTGCAAACAGGTTCATTTGTACCATTTTTCTAGATTCCACATATATGCGTTAATATACGATATTTGTTTTTCTCTTTCTGAGGAGGAAGACATTCTTAGCTTTTGGTTTAAGATATTCCTAGGGAGAAGTGAGTATATTATGTATTCATTTAAGCGTCTCAGGTAGATCAAATTGAAACAAATGTAAGATTTCATTATGAATTCAATTGACTTGCTTTTTTAGGATAAATGATGCTTAGAATGTATTCAGATACATTCCTGATAAATGTTTTTAATTTGGTTAAATATGATTTAAGAAGGTCATATCTGCACACACAAGAGCAGCCTTGTATTGTAAAGGTATGAAAAAGTGAGCACAGCTACCTGCCACGCAATTTGCTACGAATTTTCATGTTCTTTCTGTGCATCTCTTCTTACTATTAGAAAGAAAAAGAAAAAGAAAAAAGTAAGTAGGAAGCAAAAATGCATTTTAGTCAACAATGTATGTTGAGTACTTACTATATGCAAGTCGTTGTCCTGAGGGCTGTGGAGAGTTCAAAGCCATGTAAATTTTCTACCCTCACAGAACCCGACACATAATAGGTGGTTAATAAACATTTGTTTTGAGTGAATGCATGCATTCACAAAAGAAAAATTGTGATAATGAATAAATGAGTGTAGTAATTCAGAGAAAGGAACCCTGACTGGTTTGGGACGTTTCCATTGAGAAGGTGGAACTTCAGCTTGGCCTTGAAATATGGCAGGGAATAGATGTCTCAACTTTAAGGCCCTGAATTCACAGAGATGAGATCTCTCCTGAGTAGGAGGGGAGGTTGTACATAGGAAGAGAAAGAGAAGGAGATCAGATACGAGAAGAACTGTTCAGCTGCAGAGAGGAACCCAGACCTGCTCATTCTACCTCTGTTTTAGTTGGACCCCAATTATATCTTGAGGAGACACTTGGTCTGGCCTTCAGGGAGATGCTTGAGGTCTCTGGCCTTCTACTTAGTTTCTAGTTCTTGTCTAACTTCTTATCTCCTCACGGATGTAACTCACTTCTGCCCAGCTGGGCTAGCAGTTTAGGACACATGACACCTACCTGGCTACAGGATCCTTCTCTCAGGTATGAGTTCAGACTCACTGCTGCTCAGAGCTTAATGAAAACTGAGTGGAGAAAACAATCCAGAGGGAATGTTGTCTGAAGAATTCCTCTAACCAGTATTTTTATGAAAAAACACATAGTGACTCTAAGACAACTATATATATCATGATGTCATAGATGTATATAATAGTCACTATGCTATATATATGTAACATATATTTATATACATATACAAACATATATCTTATTTATTAAGTTATATTTACTTCATATAATAATATGTGTATATTCAAAAATTTACCCTGAAGAATACTTACTCTAATTCCATATACTTAAAACTTGGGGCACTCTGATATATTCTAGTCTGTTCTACTTTGTGTTTCATTTTAAAAAACATTTATCATGGCTTGCTGAATTCATACCCTGTAACGTGTCTACCCATAGATTGAAAAGCTCGGCTCTAGTCAGAGGTTCTCAAACATCAGTGTGCATCAGAATTACTTGGGAAGCTCTGTAGAGTGTGTTTCTCCCAAGGCTGTTCTTACCTTTTGAGACAGACCACATTCTGTCTATGGAATGTGCGTCTCTCTAAATAAATCCACTTATTACCTATCAAAAAAAAAAAAAAGAATTACTTGGGAAGTTTTTCAAAAAATTAAATTCCTGAGGCCCCTTCCCGAAAGATTGTGATTCATTACATCTTGGGGGAGGTCCAGGAGTCTACATTTTTATGAAGTACCCCAGTTTATATTGATGGTATATAGGTCATATTTTGAGGAACATGACATCTAGAGATTAAAAAAAATCCATCCCCAAATTAAGACAGACTAACCAAAAACACATCCTGTTGCTTTGGAGCTTCTCACTGCCATTATTTTCACTAATTTTTACTTTTTTCCTCTGGTGTTATACCAATGCTTATATTACTAGATGTTTTTACTCTAAGAATATTGTTGAGGACAGTTATTGCTCACCAAAGAGCAAGCATAGTATCTTCTGTCTACAGACCTCGGAAGAGAAATTTTTCTCTGTTCTTGGTATCAGAAACTATTGGGCTTATAGTGAGAAATTGTGTTTTTTTCTATCTTTATTTTTTACCTTTATTTGCACAATGATTCAAGTATCCAGCTGTGTCCTCCTCACAGCATGCATTTTGTATAACAAATTTACCCTTAGCTTTATCTTATTTTCTAACCATAATCATTCCTTTGTTCCAATTTTGTGACCAACTTATTTTTTTTTTTTTTTTTTTTTTTTTTGGTACGCGGGCCTCTCACTGCTGTGGCCTCTCCCGTTGCGGAGCACAGGCTCTGGACGCGCAGGCCCAGCGGCCATGGCTCACGGGCCCAGCCGCTCTGCGGCATGCGGGATCCTCCCAGACCGGGGCACGAACCCGTGTCCCCTGCATCGGCCGGCGGACCCCCAACCACTGCGCCACCAGGGAAGCCCCAACCAACTTATTTTAAATTTTATGTCATCCTGCATGAACTTTTGTAAACTCCCTGAAATTCTATTTTGGAAGAAGAGAGATATATAAGTAAAAAATAAAAATAACAGAGAAAAAATACTTAGGACTCAACTAATGGATGTTGTGTTTCCATTATCAAGCCTTCTGCCCATGGTTGTCCTTTCTCCCTGAACTGCTTCCATTCTGGTCCATCTTAATCCCACAGCTGAACAGCTTCAATCCTTACCTACTATTTGCCTTAACTAGAGGCAAATTAGTCTTTTTGCCTCTAGTTTGTCCTGAATTTATTCATCCTATATCATTCTATCAGGTCATTCTTCCTGAAAATGGTCTTTCATTTTGTCTTACTCCTGCTTAAAGACCTTTAATGGTTCCCTACCCTGTCCAAGCCCCTTGGCCTTGCACCTGGAGCCCCTCTTGAATCTAACCTCATTCAGCTTCTGTGATGACCTGACATATCCTTGTATTTCCTGCGGATCTAGCACATACTGGCATCAAGGGCAGTGCTCCATACATGTTGGTGTAAGATGATATAATCTGCTCAAATTCTACTGTCCCTTTTATATGTAACCTCTGAAGATTTTTTTAAAGTAACAATACTAAGTGTTAGATACGTTCAATCTCGAGACTCAAAGAGACAGATACAGTCTCTTCAGTTAACTCATAATTTTTGTTGAGGAGAAAGGATCTATGCACGAAAAATTAGAACTAACGATGCTGAGTACACTCTGATACAGTCCACGTGAGAGGTTCCAACAACACGTTAAATCCAAGTTCAGAGTGAAGAATGTTCACTGTCATAGACAGAATCTACAAGGCTGTAATTGTACCTCTCAGTGGACACTCATTTCAGAGGTGCCAAGAAAGAAAAGCTAACTCATGGAAGAGAGAAACGAAGAAGCTGGTTCTTTGGAGAGATGCTATTCATGTTACCTGTAAGAACAGAAACTTTTATAAGCATAGCTTTATTTAGTATCATCACCTTATTTACTAAGTATTTATAAAAATATATTAATCTTCCTCTCTTCCTTCTCAATGTAGTAGTGTAGACTTAAATATGATTAAGTCAATGTTATGTACAGGTGACAGGCTGAAGCAAGTTAAATGCTTGGTAAACTGCCCTTTGGTCGAGAATCCCATAATGAAAGAGGTCATCAACAGATCTCCAGGGAAAACCTGCAAAGGAACTTAGGTCTGCCCATGAAAGCAAATAAAGGTCCACATGCCCAGAATCTAAAACATAGTTACACAAGTGAACCTCATGATATTCAGATAGTGTCTTAGAGAATGAGTAATATTTGCTCATTTGCTTTTTTTAGAGCCCTAGAAGGCCTCACTTGTTTTAAGCAGCTGCAAAACAACTAAACAGATTTTTAGAGCAAAATTAAGATTTGATAGGAACATCCTTGCTCTCATCAAATAGTATGTTTAAGCCATACATGCTCTATGAAACACTCATAAATAATGTGATTTCTGTATCTGGCAGTTGACATTTGCAAGAAGATACTCAGGAAAAGTATAGATATAAAATACCTTCTTGTAGAAATATAGTGTGCTGTCTTTTGTATAAGAAGATAATGTTCCTGACCTACCATCATTTATTTTGAGACTCTTCTTTCCACATACTCTCACCTTGCTACCCTCACAGCCAAGCACATATTTGCTTGCTGAAAGAATAATTCATGGAACAAAACAGAATGAGATGGGCTGCAATGAAGTTGGTTTATCATTTATGCTCTTAGATTTCAGTGACTTGTGATAGCCAGGTGAACTAACCAGTAAAAGACATTTAGAAAACTCCATGCTTCCAATGCAGGGGCTGAGGGTTCGACCCCTGATGGGAGATCTAAGATCCTACGTGCCGTGCAGTGTGGCCAAAAAAAAAAAAAAAAAAAGACACTTTAGATTAGAAAATGCCTTAATCTGGTTCAGGGCAAAAGAAATAATTACATTATATGAATTCAGTTTTTCCCAAACCTTTGCATTATATACATTTTAAAAACAGCTTTCTTGAGGTATAATTGACATATAATAAACTGCACATATTTAAATATAAAATTTAATAAGTTTTGACTTAGATATACACCCATGTAACCACTGCCACAGTCAAGATAATGAACATATTCCATAGTTACTACTCCCAAAAGTTTCTACCTGCACCCTCCTACCCAACATCACCTGATAACTACTGATTTGCTTTCTGTTGCTGTAAATTAGTTTGCATTTTCTAGTATTTTACATCAAGTTACCGTACAATATGCAGTCTTGTTTTGTCTAGCTTCTTTTACTCAGGAATTATTTTGAGATTTACTCAGATTGTACCATTCATCAATAGTTCATTCCTCTTTATTGCTGAGGAGCATTCTATTGTATGGATATACCACAGTCATTTATGCATACACCTGTTGAAGGATATTTGAATTGTTTCCAGTTTTTCACAATTACAAATAAAGCTGCTATAAATATTCATGTATAAGTCTTTATATAAATATATGCTTTCATTTTTCTTGGGTAAATATTTAGGAGTGGAATGGGTAGGTCATGTGGCAGATCTATGTCTAACTCTTTAAGAAACTCAAACTATTTTCCAAGGTGCTTGTACTATTTTACCTTCCCATTAGCAGTGTATAAGAGTTCTAGTTGTGCACATCACAAACACTTGGTATGATTAGTCTTTTTAGAAGTGTCTTGTTTAATTTCCAAATATTTTCAGATTTTCCAGCTATCTCTCTGTTACTGATTTCTAATTTAATTCCACTGTGGTCTGAGAACACACTTTATATGATTTATACTTTTAAAAATTTATTTAGGTGTGTTTTATGGCCCAGAATATGGTCTATCTTGGTGAATATTCCATGTGAACTTGAGAAGAATATGTATTTGGTAACTGTTGGATGAAATATTCTATAAATGTTAATTAGATCCAGTTGATTGATGGTACTATTTAGTTCAACTATATTCTCACTCATTTTTTTTTCTTTTTTTAAATTAGTTTCTGCTTTATAACAAAGTGAATCAGTCATACATATACATCTGTTTCCACATCCCTTCCCTCATGCATCTCCCTCCCTCCCACCCTCCCCATCCCACCCCTCCAGGCGGTCACAAAGCACCGAGCTGATCTCCCTGTGCTCTGCGGCTGCTTCCCACTATCTATCTACCTTACGTTTGGTAGTGTATATATGTCCATGACTCTCTTTCGCTTTGTCACAGCTTACCCTTCCCCCTCCCCATATCCTCAAGTCCATTCTCAAGTAGGTCTGTGTCTTTATTCCCGTTTTACCCCTAGGTTCTTCATGACATTTTTTTAAAAATTCCATATATATGTGTTAGCATACGGTATTTGTCTTTCTCTTTCTGACTTACTTCACTCTGTATGACAGACTCTAGGTCTATCCACCTCATTACAAATAGCTCAGTTTCGTTTCTTTTTATGGCTGAGTAATATTCCATTGTATATATGTGCCACATCTTCTTTATCCACTCATCTGGTGATGGACACTTAGGATGTTTCCATCTCCGGGCTATTGTGAATAGAGCTGCAATGAACATTTTGGTACATGTCTCTTTTTGAATTATGGTTTTCTCAGGGTATATGCCTAGTAGTGGGATTGCTGGATCATATGGTAGTTCTATTTTTAGTTTTTTAAGGAACCTCCATACTGTTCTCCATAGTCTCACTCATTTTCTACCTGCTCAATGTGTCAATTACTGAAAGATGGGTGTTGAAGTCTCCAACTATCACATTTGTCTATTTCTCCTTACAATTCTACCAGTTTTTGCCTCATGTGTTACGTTGCTCTGTTGTTAGGAGTATCCATGTTAAGGATTGTTATATCTTCTTGGAGAATTGAACTGATTTATCATTATGTCATGCCCCTCTTTAGTCCTGAAAATTTTCCTTGTTCTGAAGTCTGCATTGTCTGAAATTAATATAGTTACTACAACTTTCTTTTGATTAGCATTAGCATGGTGTATCTTTTCTCATCCCATTTATCCTTCTCTTCTTCTGCCTTCTCTGGCTTTAATTGAGCATTTAATGTGATTCCATTTCTTCTCCTCTCTATGCATATCAATTATACTTCCTTAAATAACTTTTTAGGTGGTTGCCCTAGGGTTTGCAATATTTCTTTAAAACTAATCTAAGTCCACTTTCAAATAACGCTATACCACTTCATGGGTAACTGGTAATTAATTCTTTCAGTTTTTTTAGGTTTCACTTTTTAAAAAGTTTGCCTTTGTTTAGAAAGATATTTTCCCTGGGTATAGAATGCTAGGTTGACAGGTTTTTGATTTTTTTCTTCCCAGTTCATTAAAGATGTTGCTTCACTGTCTTCTCATTTGCATTGCTTCTAATGAAAGATCTGCTGCCACCCTTATCTTTGTTCCTGTGTGTATAATGTGGTTTTTTTCTCTGATTTTTAAAATGATTTGTTCCTTCATCACTGGTTTTGAGCAATTGATTATCATGTGTCTTGGTATAGTTTTCTTTGTTTCTCATGCTTGGGGTTTGTTGAGAGTCTTGGATCTATGATTTTATAGTTTTTCATCAAATCTGGAAAAATTTTGTCTGTAAATGATTCAAAAATTTTTTTCTATAAACCATTTGAGGGACTCCAATTGCATGTATATTATGCCCCTTGAAATTGTCCTACAGCTCACTGGTTCCCTTTCCTTCATTCCTTTCTTTCTTTTTAATTTTTTTTCTCTCTGCATTTCATTTTCTATAGTTTCTATCACTATGTCTTCAAGTTGACTATTCTTTTCTTCTGCCATTCCTCAGCTCTTAATCCCATCCAGTATATTTTCATTTCAGACATTGCAATTTTCATTTCTAGATGTTTTATTTATTTTTTATGTATATCTTCCATGACCCTACCTAACTTTCTACAATATGGAATACAGTTATAATGTTTGTTTTAATATCATTGTCTGATAATTTTAAGATCTGTGTTTCAACTGATTGATTTTTTTTCCCTCCTCATCATGGGTTGTATTTTCCTGCTTCTTTAAATGTGTGGTAATTTTTGACTGGATGTCAGACATTGTGAATTTTACCTTGTTGGGTGGGAGTAGTGTGAATCATGAGGTCTTGCATTTTGGTGGTGATAACAGGCAATATTCTCTACCCTATGTGAACACTAGGCATTGTTCCCTTTAATCCTTTCAGGTGGCTCTTTCCCCTGGCTTGAACTTGGGCCTTCCGCATATGCACGTGCTTAGCAGTACTTAGCTGAGCTCTCAAGGGGAACCCTCTGCTTATCTCTAGAGTTCTCTGTGCAGTTCTCCCCTCTTCTGTATTAGGAACTCTGGCTATCTTGATCCCCCCAGAGTTTCAGCTCCATCTTCTCAACTTGATGGGGTGGGGGAGTCACTGGGCTCTGCTGGGATCATTCTCTGTGTGCTGCAACATGAAAACTCTCTCAAAGTGGTAAGTTGAGGCAATCATAGGGCTTACCTCAGCACTATTGACATTTGTGGCCAGTAATTCTTTGTTGGAGGGGGCTGGAGTGCTTTGGAGGATGTTTACCACCATTCCTGGCCTCTACCCACTAATACTAGTACCACTAGTTGTGACAATCAAAAAATCCACTAGGGGTGGGATGGGGAGGGTGGGAGGGAGGGAGATGCATGAGGGAAGGGATGTGGAAACAGATGTATATGTATGACTGATTCACTTTGTTATAAAGCAGAAACTAATTTAAAAAAAGAAAAAAAAATGAGTGAGAATATAGTTGAACTAAATAGTACCATCAATACCGCATAGTGCCAGTATTCCCTAGGGACCAAAATTGCTCTCAGTTGAGAACCACTGATTTAGGGATTTGAACACAGACCCCTCAACCTGGTTTTTAAGCCTCTAAGATGTGGTCCTATCTAACCTCTCCCAGCCTCATCATCTAGCCTTTTACTCATTCTATTTTCTAGCCAAACAACTGCTTGCTGTTCTCCTATCATGACTTGAACACCAGTACTCCATGCCCCGTCTTGTGTTGTTCCCTCTGCCTGAAATGCCCTCCCCATTTCTCTGTCTTTCAAAATTCTCACTTTAGAAGTTCCATTATAACCACCAACTTTCCCACGAAGCCCTTTCTGATTTTCTAACTTGATATGATTTTCCTTTACTAGTGGATTTGTCTCACTCCCCCGACTTAATAATTGTAAGCTTCTTGTTGCATCTTTTCCTTGCTTTCTGCACATGTGACACTGCCCTAAATTGCACATAGCAGGTGATCAAGATATGTGTATTGAGTTGTTAATTTGTGTTTTTACATATTGAGTTTCCTTAAAAATTATATATCTATTACAACTCAGAAAGACAAATAACCCAATTTAAAAATGGGCAAAGGGGGACTTCCCTGGTGGGGCAGTGGTTGGGAATCTGCCTGCCAGTGCAGGGGACACGGGTTTGGACCCTGGTCCGGGAGGATCCCACATGCTGCGGAGCAGCTAAGTCCATGCACCACAACTACTGAGCCCACCTGCCACAACTACTGAAGCCTGCATGCCTTGTACCCATGCTCTGCAACAAGAGAAGCCACCACAATGAAAAGCCCACGCACCGCAACGAAGAGTAGCCCCCCCGCTCGACGCCAACTAGAGAAAGTCCGCGCGCAGCAACGAAGACCCAGTGCAACCAAAAATAAATAAATAAAATAAAATAAAAATAAAAATGGGCAAAGGATCTGAATAGATAGTTCTCTAAAGAAGATATACAAATGGTCAATAAACACATGAAAAGATGTTCGACATAGTTAGTCATTAGGGAAGTGCAAATCAAAACCATCATGAGATACCACTTCATACCCACTAGGATGGCTGTATTAAAAAAGATAATAAAAAGTATTGACAAAGATGTAGAGAAATTGAAATTCTCATACACTTCTAGTGGGAATATAAAATGATGCAACTTCTTTGGTGAACAGTCTGGCGGTTTCTCAAATGGCTAAACCTAGAGTTACCATATGATCTAGTAATTCCACTTCTGGCTATAGACAAACCCAAGAGAAATGAAACGTATGTCCTCACAAAAACTTGTATTTGAATGTTTAAGCAGCATTAGTCATTATATTCCAAAAGTGAAAAGAACTCAAATGCCCATCAACTGATGAGTGGATAAGTAAAATGTGGTATATGCATACAATGGAACATTATTCTCCAATAAAAATAAAGTACTGGGCTTCTCTGGTGGCACAGTGGTTAAGAATCTGCTTGCCAATTCAGGGGACACGGGTGTGAGCCCTGGTCCGGGAAGATCCCACATGCCGCAGAGCAACTAAGCCTATGCGCCACAACTACTGAGCCTGCACTCTAGAGCCCGTGAACCACAACTACTGAGCCCATGTGCCACAACCACTGAAGCCCGCACACCTAGAGCCCGTGCTCCGCAACAAGAGAAGCCACCGCAATGAGAAGCCTGCACACTGCAACGAAGAGTAGCCCCCGCTCACCACAACTAGAGAAAGCCTGCATACAGCAACAAAGACCCAATGCAGCCAAAAATGAAATAAATAAATACATTTATATATATATATAAATAAAGTACTGATACTTGCTGCAATGTGGATGATCCTTAAAAATATATACTAAGTGTAAGAAGCCAGTCAGTCACAAAAGACCACAGATTGTATGATTCCATTTATATGAAATGTCCAGAATAGGCAAATCTATAGAGACAGAAAGTATACGGGTGGTTGCCTAGGGCTTGAGGGAATGGGAAGATTGTGAGGTGATGGCTAAGGGATGGGGGGTTTCTTTTGGGGGTAATGAATGTGTTCTGAAATTGACAGCAGTGATTGATGCATGACTCAATATGCTAAAAGCCATTGAACTGCACACTTTAAATGGGTGAATTGTATGTTATGTGAATTATAGCTCAATTAAACTATTTTAGAAGTGTATTTCTGTAATTAAAATTCAAAAGAGAAATAAATAATTTTGAAATTTGTAATATATGAAATATCAATATATATAAATTATCTTGATAAAAAATAAAAGCCCTTTTCTACGGGAAAACAACTGGACAGCAAAGCCAGTTTTCTTTTTTTTTCTTTTATAAATTTATTTATTTATCTTTGGCTGTGCCGGGTCTTTGCCTCTGCGCAAGGGCTTCCTCTAGTTGCGGCGAGCGGGGGCCACTCCTCATCGCAGTGCGCAGGCCTCTCACTATCGCAGCCTCTCGTTGCGGAGCACAGGCTCCAGACGTGCAGGCTCAGCAGTTGTGGCCCACAGGCCCAGTCTCTCCGCGGCATGTGGGATCCTCCCAGACCAGGGCTCGAACCCGTGTCCCCTGCACTGGCAGGCAGACTCCCAACCACCGCGCCACCAGGAAAAAGCCAGTTTTCCTGGCAAGAAGAAAATTGCTTAAGCTTTCACAAATCTTCCTGTGGACTAAACAGATGAATTCTACTAGGATGGATGCCACTTTATTTTGCTAAGATGTTGTCCTTTTCAGCACATTGTTATTAAGCATGTTACCACTTCTCACAAAATTGATAAAAGTTCCACCTGAGCACTCCCCTTTACTGTATTTTTAATTCTATTATTAGATTATGCACCCAAGGCTTGTCTTTGGTCTTTTCAAGTAACCAGAATAGCCATTACTTTCTGCATTCATAATATGATCATCCTGAGTTAAATAAGGCAGTCTTTACTTGCATAAGGAACAAATACTTGAGGCAGAATAATTAAGAGGCAGGCTTGAAGACTAGATCTGATATACCCCTCTCTTTCCTGAGAGGAAAGAGACATATTCTCCCGAATAAGCTCTCCTCCTTCTGATACACGGTTATATGTTAGATGTTCTTTGTGCAAATTGCAGTAGATTTAAGTCTTGAGTTTCATGGGTGGAAACACTCAAGAGAAATAGGAACAGTGTTTCAGAGGATTCCAAACCAATTTAAAAAATAATCTTGTTCTCTGCTGAAAAAAGCTTTATATACCCAAAGAATGGTAGAGTTGATTAGGTATTTAAAATATCATAATTCAACTTTTTGATATTATTATGACCACGATTAGTGTAAATAACTAGGCACTTAACATATTCTCTCCTTCTGTTATCAGTAGAGTGAAAGCATAAGCTATTTCAACTGTTGCCACCAGGAATACTTTAGGTTATTAACTGGGACATTTTTCAGATATAAAAATAAATATGCTATCTTATACACATTCATTTTTAAGACAGGCATTTTAAAAACCACATGTTAATAAACCCCTGAAATTGAATCATGTTAATTCTAGGGAAAAAATGCACCTTGCTGGGAATCTATCCTGCCTATGTATGTATGTGTGAGTGTGTGTTTCAGCATAGGATATAGTAGGGGTAATGGTACCCCTCTGATAGTTAATTAGTTTTAGATAGTCTGTTTTACTGGAAGAGCCAAAAATATAAGTGAAAAGAGCTTTTGAATTTTGTTTTTTAACTATTGTTATCTTAGTGTGTAAGTAGGAAAAGAAAATCAAAGGCCTACTTGGCTGGGAACCTCTTGGTAATCAGCTTTGATGTTAGTCTTTTGATAACCCAAATAATTTGGGGTAGAGGAAAGGCCAGCTCTTCAGAATTTGCTTCCATTGACCAGAGTCTGATAAACTTTCAAATTCTAACTTTATGTGGCAGCACCTGGAATGCTGGGCTTTGCCTGTGAACAGGCAGATAATAAGTACGGAGGAAAACATACACTATTTAGTGGAAAATATGAAAACAACAAAAGGGACAAAAAAATAAAACCTGTGGGAACAGGGCACATTTGAATTTTGAATTGGAAAAGAGTTTGTAGGTGATCTCATTCAACATTTTAATTTTGCTCATGGAAAAAGAAGATGGATTCTAAAGAGGTTAAATGAAATATCCAAGATCAATAGAGAGTTAGTGCTGGAACCAGAATTGGAACTCAACACTCTGAGGTGTTTTTACTACTATACCAATCATTTATTCACTTGGTCATTCATTCACTCCAGAAATACTTATTGAGTGCATACGCTGTTCTAGGTTCTGTGGTGGCACCAAGCTTACAATAGTGAATAAAGCATAAAAAGATTCTCACCCTCATTGATCTTACACAAACACACAAACACACTCTCACACACAAATCTTACACACAATTATGAACTCTGGAGGTCAGAGACAGGGTGCTATAAGAACACACCATAGGGAGGCTGGTTAGTGGGTGCAGTCAGAGAAGGGTTCTACCAGTATATAAGTCCACACCCCATTTTTCTCATCCCTCAAGTCTACCCTTCCTATTTTGACTTCCAGGCCTGATTGCATCTATGTTCACATCCTCTCTGCTGGAAACACTTTCTCTTTACTTTTTTACCTGGCAAATACCACTTGTCTTCCTGAGCCCTTCAGTGTCATTTCCACAGAGCCACATTCCTTGACCTCACAGACTAGATTACACACCCCCATTATACATTCTCATAGCACCCTACACTTCCTATAGTACTACTTCTCACAATTAATTGTGCAATTGCTTATTTAAGATCCAGCCTCCTCACTAGACTGAAAGCTCATTGTGAGCAGAGACCATGTCTGCTCTCCTCAGTTCTATAAACAGTCCTGCCACCTAGTAGACACTCAGCAAATATTTATTGAATGGTTAATTGAATGAGTGACCCTGTCTCTGAGCTGCCAATAGTAATGTTGACCACCTTCTCCTTGAAACCTCAAAAGTCCGTGAAGCCAGAAACAACTTGGTTCATTTAAGGGACACCTTCCCTGTTGTCCCTTCTCCTTTTCCTCTGTCTATCCTGAATTCTTATAGTTCTTGACATAAAACAGTCCTCTCTCTAGACCTTGTTTTCCTCTTTTAGTCTTTGGAAGAATTAACTAAAATTAGCGCAGAGATCTAATCAGTTTTGGTTGCAAATGGGAAGCTCCTTATTTGAGGTTTGTCTGTCCGCATGCCTTGCCTCCTGTACCTGACCGACATGCTCTGGAATAAAGAAACCCCATCCAGCTGACGGTCTTGTGAACATTCCTTCAGAATGTACATTTCCTTGACATGTCTGGGGCAGGGGCATGCTCTGATGATAAGGAAGTTCTGTCAGCGTGTACTGGTCCATGCTTTCCTGAAGTGGCCTGACTTCCTGGTACAGATAGAGACACAAAGGAAGACTGGTTCAGAACAAAAATAAGTTTTAAAAATGAGAAATATCAAGAAATACAGAAGTCTCGGGGGGAAACCCATGGAAAAAGCAACCTGCTGATATGGGAAATAACAAAAGATACTAAAAAAAGGCATATTTGAACTTTCATAGGCCATTTGGACTGTACAAACTGGCTCTGCTTATTTAAGAACCCATTCATGCATCTTGTTTGTCCTTCTTCAACTCAGTTCAGTACATTAAAGAACATGTTTGAGTACTTGCTTGATGTAAGTACTCAGACATGGTGTTTGAGACTTATTTCTGTAGTCTAGCAGGATTATAGAAATGAATAAGACCATGACTCCCTGCAGAGAAACAACAATCTAGCGAGGGATGTAGCTATGTTTATGACTGTAATGCTAGGTATAAACAGTATCCACCAATCTAGAGGCATAAACAAAATGTAATAGGAGCCCAGAAGGGTGCGTGGAAATTGGATCAAGAGGAATCAGTGATATTCTTCATGGAGGCTTTAGCATTTAATTAGGCTAAAAACGGTGGGCTTCAGCAGTCCAGCAGGAGTGGTAAGGCAGAAGGAACGGTGGCAGGGAGAAAGGGAGACATGAGGAATGCAGGCAGGGAGAATATTCCAGGTTGAGAGAATGGCTTGACTGAAACTATAGAGTTACAGTGCCTTTGAAAACAGTTGTGTTGACCCCAAAGTGCATGATGTGGGGCTGAAGACGTTTGGTAGGGGAGAAGAATAGAAAAGTATTTGAGACCAAATTGTAGAAGGTCTTTAGTTTCATGTTAAGGTGATTGGATTGGATTCAGTTAAGGTGGAGGCTTTGGAAAGCTCATAAAACTCAAGGTGCCTAACCATCCTCCAAACCCATAAACTCTATGGACAACTATTTTAATTTATTTCCACTTTATCCTTTTTACACTTCTTTCATGGAATAGGTTTTTTGGTGGATGTTTGTCTTTTTCGTTTCTGTATTCCTGGCATTTACCACACAACCTAGCTCATATAGGCATTCAATAAGTTTGTTGAGGGGCTTCCCTGGTGGTCCAGTGGTTAGGACTTCTCCGTTCAATGCAGGGGGTGCGGGTTCGATCCCTGGTCGGGGAGCTAAGATCCCACACACCTTGCGGCCAAAAAACCAAAACATAAAACAGAAGCAATATTGTGACACATTCAATAAAGACTTAAAAAATTGTCCACGTCAAAAAGATCCTTAAAAAAAAATAAGTTTGTTGAGTGTTGTTCGCTTCCCCTCAAGCCTTGTTTATACACAAATAAAAATTTGCGTATCACAACACATCAACTCAATTGCATGCAAGTGACCAATCTGTACCATTCAGGCTAAAGGAACCCTTCCCACTAGTCTGTGTTCTAGCCTATAAATCAAGCCAGAGTTCTAATTTGTCTTGCTTTTGTGGGCATAGCAAACTCCAGTTCCTTTTGGATTTTCCTTTGGATTGCCAGCATTCTCTTTGGTAAGAAGACAGCCAACCTAGATAATTGAGGACGAAAAAGAAAAACCATTTTTCTACCACGAGCAGTCCTTCAGTTCCTCTTAATGTTCCTGATTATTGCTTTAACGCTGTACTTCAAATTGCCTGACTTAAGTTTCTACATTTCAGGGTCTGCTGCACAATTCCTTGGAATTCAGTTGACATGTTAACTTTGAACCTTCAAAGAAGAAAAGCTTTCACATATGCCTGAATGGCTTGCCTCTTTATATATGGAACAGGCTTAGTTGCCTTTGCAGAAAATTAAATAACTCATCCTTTTTATGCCAGTGCCAGACATCAAAAGGGCCAACTACCTACTGAGTCGTGTTCAAAGACCAGCTTAAAAAAATCAAGAGAAGAATGAAAGCCAAGGTTTCTGCAAAACAAATGCTTGCAAGAAACCTCTGGTAGTCATGGAGTAAAACCCCATTTTCATAGTTCACTCTGTGCTTTTAGATACATTGGGCCGGTATTTCCTGCTGTATGTCTTATTCTCAGGGGTGAATTGGGTACTCTTGCCTTTCTGTAAATGGAATTAATTTGGGCCTTTCTGATGAGATGTGCAGTAAAAATGTATCACAATGCCGATGTCAGGGAAAGGAGATGACACTCTTGTGGGAAGAATGGTATGACCCATGGTGTGGCTGAATCCATGGAATGCTTTCCATGGGGCAGAATTGTACCGCAGGAGCCTGTTGGATTAGTCTAGTTTATGTCACCCATTAAAACTTCTCTCTTCCATGAAACCGTCTCTGTTTTCCATTGGTTCTGGGCTGAGTTGGAAGCTGACTTGGACCTCATTCGTCCATGGCTTTGCTTTCTGTCTCCCTCTCTTGCTAATGTGCCAAGTCTTTGTCATCGACACTTGTGTGTGCCTGTCAAAGACAATAGCCCCTCGCTCTGTTCTTTCTTTTTTTCTTTCCTCCCTCCCTCCCTCCCTCCCTTCCTTCTCCCTCTTGCTTGCTTGCTGGCTTTCCTAGTAGTAGTAACCAAAGCTTATTTGGAGACATCTTGTCTTTTATTTGTGTGAGATAGGAAGGTTTCCAGTAATTTACAAACAAAAAGTCTTAGAACCGGATTAATTTGGTGGGGAGGCATGGAGATGAGGGATAAGAGTGCAGGGCATTGATATCTCTACGTTTCTGCTCCCAGCTGCTGCTCTGCCAGACCCCATGTGTCACTGTGCCTGACCAACCCACTGTCCCATGCACAGTCCTCTTGAAGGGGCAGCTCTATATGGCTTGATTTTATACCATGTGACCTTGCTCCTCCAAGCATAGTTGACTGGACATGCCAAAGACAATCTGTAGACTGGCCAGTGACCTGTAGTATGACCTGGCAGAAAAAGATGTGCTGGGTCAATTTTATTCTCTCCATGAAGATTTTCAACAGAGATATGTTGAGAATTTCGAGTGGGAGCTGAAACTGAAAGATCATTAAATTAAGAGAGACTTAAGATGCCCTAAGTGAGCTGTATTTGTGAGGAAGCAGAAGATATGAGGAAGAGAAAAGATACATAGAGTCAAGTGCTGGCATAAAGACCTCTAAAATTGCAAGGGAGGATTCCTATCAGAACTACTGTTTAATTCAGGCTCTGTGAGGCCTGGACCTGTTATTAAAGTTTTATGAGATTCTATCTCCTTGTTAGCCATGTGAATCCTTATAATAAGGCCTTTTCTTGGGTCACCCTGAGTGAGTGCATGTTAGAAGTGCTTTCAGCTTCAAGGAACAGAAAACTCAACCGGCAGTGTCTTAAACATAAGGACGTTTATTATTTATGTAACAAGAATTCCAGTTCCAGTGTCGGTTCTGCAGCTTCATGATGTCAAGAAAGATCCAGGAGCCTTTGCCCTCTGCATTGCCTTGTTGCCTCACAGGACAGAACCTTCAGTAGATAGGGAGAGAAGTGGAGTAAACAAAACAAAACAAAACAACAAACCCTTCTCCTTGAACTTTTATGATAATTTCTATCAGGGTGGAAAATCTTCCCAGAAAGCCCCTGGCAGAAGTCTCCTTCTGTTTCATTGGTCACGATTGGGTCACATGGCCACCCCTGGGTCAGTCACCAGTAAATTAGATTGGGATTACCCTACTGGATTAGAACCATTGTGATTCATATCCTGAGGCTGGGCCCACTGTTGCCCGTAAGAAATTGGAATGATATTAGCAAGAAAAAGGGAGAATGACTGTTGAATAGGCAACCAACTATCACAGATTAGATTTTCTGGGAACATATAAAATAGAATTTGGGATGCAAGTTATTTATTAGGATTAAAATGGTATCCTGGATGTAATCCTGGAACAGAAAAAGGATATTAGGTACAAACTAAGGAAATCTAAAACTATGGACTTTTGTTAATAGTAAGGTATTAGTATTGGTCCATTAATTGTGACGACTATATCATACTAATATAAGATGTTAGTGATAGAGAAAACTGGGTGTGGGGAATATAGGAACTCTCTACTATCTTATCAATTTTTCCGTACATTAAAAACTATTCTAAAAAAGAAAGTATTTTATAAAACAAACAAACACCCATCAAAAGAAGGGGCAGGGGGTGGGTAAGAGCATTGGGCAGAAGAAAATGTTGAACTGCAGTGCAGGCCCAACAGAACCTTGGCCAGCCCACTGGGGGGGGCTCTGGAGACAGTACTGCCCTTCTGCATGTCTGGCCTTTAGCCTGCTGCCTCGCTCAGTCACTAGACTCAGACTGTGCCAGGAAGGCACCGTCTCGGGCAGAGTCTCGGGCTAGCTGAAGCTGGCCTTGGAGAAGCTGACAGCAGGAGACCATCGACCAGCCACGCTCCTTGCAGCTGGGTGGCAAGTCCCTCCTTGATGGGGATCTGGGTGGTGCATCTCCATGTCCACCACACCAGCACTGTGTACCTCAGGGAACCTCCGTGATGGGTATGGAGACACACTGCAGCTGCTGCAGGAGGCGCAGCCATTCTGACACTTGGAAGGGCACAAGTAGAAGAGACCCCAGTGAAGATGCCTGGGGAACTCCCTACCAATCACTGCTGCCACCTCAGAGTCACGGGGTGTCGGCGACACGCAAGAATTTCCAAGAACTATACTAAAGGGCTTTTAGCCTTAGGCTATTTATGAACTGTCCTTATTCCAAAATAACATGTGCAAGTTGGTTATTTAGAACCTTAAATACATTTTTCCCCATAGAAATAGTAATAATTAGGTTGACTAATAAGCCCACAAAATACCACAACATATCTGAAGTAGTAGTATGATTTCACCTTTACCAACTGCTATTTATGAAACTGTTTGTTCACAGTAAGATACATTCTGGATTCTAGGAAAGGACATGTCTCCCACGATGGGTGATCTGGAACAGAGCCACGGAAGAGAAGGTGGCCTTTTATCTCTTACATAAGAAAATCAAAGAGTTAGGAGCTCTGGATTATAGTTCTGGCGTGGCTGTTTTCTTAACACCGTTAGGGCATCTTTTTTTGTTCTGTTGAAGGATGGAGTCTAAGTAGATCATCTCTAGAGCCCCTCCTGTCTCTAACATTGACTATCTCTCTACAGTAAATAGTTTGAATTAGGGAACAAAAAACATTTGTATGCAATAGAACAAGACCATGATTATAAATTCATATTTTTCTGGGGCTTCTTCATATTCATAGAATTACACAGTGACATAATTAGTAAAAAAAATGGACCTCCATGCTAAATCTAATGTGGATTTCCCCTGGATATAACGAACAGGTCTCTGTCTTTCTCCAAAAACTGGGCTTGGTTAGACCAGACAATGTCTTAGTTGGGGAATAGGGTGAAGAGAGTGAAATCCCCCTTCCCTCCAAGCCCTGCCCAAGGTGGGAGAAAATTTCCATGGAGTAGAAGGCCAATGCTTTTGCTACTGTAGTTGCTTGTAGTCACACAGGATCTCTTGGGAACTGCCTGTAGTCTGAGCAGAGGTAGAGACCCACCCATTTCCTCCTGATCTGGCCTGGACTTGGTCTTTTTTGGCTCCCAGATCCTCAGCCTTGTGACACCATCCCCCCTCTTCCCTTGGAGGATCTAAGGACACTTCTAGCTCATGGGACCTGTGTCAGTGTCCTCGATGTGTAGGGTTATTGTGACCATTTATTTAGGCCAAAGCTTGTGTTGGTAATTTGGGGTTGTTAATATTCATACCAGAGTATGATTTTGAAACTCTCATTTCCATATGTAAGCTACAAATTAGACAATTTACAGTTGTCATGAGAAGTCTCCATGTAAAGCTATTTGTAGTTCCATAGTGAATAGGACAATAGCTATAGTTATCCAGGTCATTCAGGAAATAGTCTCAACTTTGTGATGAATTCCAAAGGTGATTCAAGTGAATGTCCCCGCCTTTACCTGAGTTGTCTGGGAAATTAGACAGAGCTGACATGCTCCAGAAAACTAAAATATGTATTTTTTTTTTTCTCGGTACGCGGGCCTCTCACTGTTGTGGCCTCTCCCGTTGCGGAGCACAGGCTCCGGACACGCAGGCTCAGCGGCCATGGTTCATGGGCCCAGCCGCTCCGTGGCATGTGGGATCTTCCCGAACCAGGGCATGAACCCGTGTCCCCTGCATCGGCAGGCGGACTCTCAACCACTGCGCCACCAGGGAAGCCCTAAAATATGTATTTTTATTTAAATGTATGACTTAAGCTCTACTGCATGAGATCATACAAAAATTACATTGATCACTGATCTGCACTGTGTCATTGAGTCTCCTTGAAACTTAACACGAGTCATTGAAATTTGTTTAGCTTTAGCTTCTTCATACATGAAATCAGGGTTGATAAAAATGTTTCCAAAACAGTGAAGTGTTTTCATATTTTTATTTTGTAGTCTTTTGAATGGTAGATTCTCAATTTTTTTGTGGATACCTGTTACAGAAGAAATTTACATTTAATTCCCCCAAATCTTAAAGGTGCATCAATGTTGACAATGGTCATTAATACACAGGGATCATAGATCCCAATGTACTACTACTAGCCAGTAGTTTCAAAATTTCCTCCAATATATCTTTTATTTATTTATTTTTTGCCATGCCATGGCTTGTGGGATCTTAGTTCCCCAACCAGGGATAGATCCCAGGCCCTCAGCAGTGAAAGTGTGGAGTCCTAACACTGGGCTGCCAGGGGATTCCCTAGAGGTGTTTGTGTCTGTACTCTTCAAGAAGAATCAAATAAAACCTCACCATTTTTAAAAAAGTAATTTCATCTACCTAATGCAGAAAACTTGCTTGCTTCTCTCACCAGTGTGCACCGTCCTCTCCTCTGTGGTGTGACCTAATACATGTGCATAGAACTGCGAGTCAGGCTGACCCAGCTTTTTGCTTTGGCAAAAAAATGCTTTGGGTCCAGCACCCACTGGATGCTCAAAAAATGTTAAATGTAAATTTCTTAAATTCTCTTGGTCTCAATTTTCTTATTTGACAAATAAGATGGTTTTCTCCTATGACAGGTACTATTGATTGGCTAACCCTGTAATCATTTCAAACCCCCCTTTCCTTGTCTACTTCTCAGTATGGAATAGAGACTGGAAGATGAAATATGACTTCACTTAGCCTCCCTTGCAGCTAGGCCTGGCTCATGTGACCTGTTTCCTTTCTTTTTTTCTTAATTAATTAATTAATGTTTGGTTGCGTTGGGTCTTCATTGCTGCGTGCGGGCTTTCTCTAGTTGGGCGAGCCAGGGCTACTCTTTGTTGCGGTGTGTGTGTTTCTCATTGCAGTGGCTTCTCTTGTTGCGGAGCACGGGTCCTACGTGCAAGAGCTTCAGTAGTTGTGGACACGGGCTCAGTAGTTGTGGTGCACGGGCTTAGTGGCTCCGTGGCATGTGGGATCTTCCCGGACCAGGGATCGAACCCGTGTCCCCTGCATTGGCAGGTGGATTCTTAACCACTGTGCCACCTGGGAAGTCCTGGAGCATTTCTGAGAAGGGTTCTTTTCCTAGAGAAAGTGGTAGAAACATGGGGAGAAAGCCTGTTCCCTGCCTTCTGCTTCCTGCCTTGAAAGTAGTTGTGGGGGAAAGAGATGCCTGGAATTGTGACAACTGTTTTGCCTCCATGTGTAAACAAGCATGAGTATGAAAAGCCAACCCTCTGAGGATGGCGGGGTCTGGAGATGGGAAGAGGCTGGCCCTTGGCCTGTTGCATCAACCTTGGAACTGTTCACTGATGGACTTCTTATTACAGTAAGTCTCTTACGTACAAACGAGTTCCGTTCCGAGAGCGCGTTTGTAAGTCCAGTTTGTTCGTAAGTCCAACAAAGTTAGCCTCGGTACCTAACTAACACAATCTGCTACTGTTCGACATTCAGGTCCTGTGCCTCAAAAACTAACAGTGCCTCCTCAAATAAAGATATCCCCTGCCATTTCCTGCATCGTGAATCTCTTCGGTTCTTCAATTACTTCTTCCTCTTGTCTCTCTTTGTCCTTTCTCGGGGCCTCCAATTCCATCAGGTCTTCATTAATAAGCTCCGTGTTTGCATTTTGGAAAGTTTGGAACTTGAAGGTTCGTATGTAGGGGACTTATTGCATATGAAGTAAATCACATGCTTTAGTTCTTAAGGTCAAATTTAACTCTTCAGCAAAGTCAGGTTTTCTCTTCCTTGCAGCCAAAGTCCATCTTAAGCCATTTTAACCACTACAAAGGGATGATTTCTAAAGTCACTTTGTTCTAGTACTGACCAAATCCAATATCTTCTTGGTATTGTCTAATTACAGGTGAGTTTCATTTCCTTTCCTGTCTTCTCTTGTGGAGGTGCTAATGGACAGTGAAATAACAATAGAGCTAATTAATAGGAGACAGAAAAAAGTAGGAGATGAAGATTTCAAAATTACCCACAGTTGGGGAGGGGTGGTGGTGTTTGTGGGATGAATTGGGAGATTGGGGTTGACATATATACACTAATATGTATAAAATAGATAACTAATAAGAACCTGCTGTATAAAAAATAATAATAAAATTCAAAAAAAAAAACCCCCACAGTTAACATAACTAGAAAATAATGATGAGGAAAATGCACCAAGGAAACTGGGTACCTTGAGGTGATCGTTTCCATTTCCCTTCCCTATTCCCAGGAGACTGAGGAGGCTATGTGAGCAGGACTATAACAAGAATTTTAGTGAGTTACTCTCTCCAACCTATAAAACAACTTCAGCCTTGACGACAACACCCTTCCCCAAATAACTTTTATATAATCTGTGGAGGAGGGTAGCTTCCATACACAAGATGGAATATTCAGTGAAGAAGGTCACATCAGGACAATGGGGGAATAAATCTGGTTTTGTATTTGCATTGTGTCTCTAATCCTGGTGTCTGATAGCCCTTTACAAGGTCCAAGAAGATGGAATTGAAAAGAGACTGTGGAAGCACCTGTTCAAAGCCATTTTCAAGCTGCCCACATTGTACTTGCTGGTTCCCTCTGGGAGGCAGAAAGCTCAGTAGCTTCAAGAGGGACAGTGTAAGTCCACTTGAGAACAGGATTTGTACCCAGCATCTGTGAAGGAATTGCTCTATTTGAGTCGCTGTGAATAACGGGGCTTTCCATAAACGTGCATTATAACCATATATATCAGATTGACTAATACAACTCTGCTCAGGGGTTCTTCCTGTAATCTGCCTGACCTGATGTGAGGTCTCAGTGTGTGCCTTCTGGTGAGTTTGTATGTTTGATTAGTCAAAGCCTCTTAGGCTTCACCAAAAAATGAGTTTTTGGCTAGATAGTTTTTAGATAATAATGTCAAAAAATGATGGATAGTCCGAGTCATTCATAAAACAAAATTACGTTAAAGGAATATTTCTCAATCATGCTACCCTTTTACCTTTTTTCTCGCTAACCTCATGTACCCACAGAGGTATAAATTCTCTCCCCTTGGGTGCGTGTATGTCAGTTCCCACATTTATCTAAATTTGCCATCAGAGAAGAGATGCGGTAGCTCTTGAGTTTAGTGCAAATGTAAGAACTCTGGTCCAGGGTTGACCAGTTGTAGGAAAGATAATAAAAGACTGATCCTGAGCTACTTTCATCACCTCTCTGGGTCTGAGTGGCTAATCTAGAGTGGGGCAACTGTCCTAAAATTACCTTTGGAATGATTCCTTACAGCTCTAACATGCCGTGATTCTATTGATTTCCAGGGAACAAATCCCTTGTAACTTCAAAAACCTTTTGAGTAATTGCTTTTTCACCACAATGTTTTCTATAGGCAATGTACATCCTGGACACGCTCCCACTATATTCCTTTGGTACTTGGTTTCTCATTTGAAATAGTGATGCCTGCCACTGCCTATAATATGATAACCATTTTAAGGATAGTACTGAAACCAAGACTTTCTTTTTTGAAAGTGGTTTTACAATCATGTTCCAATGCATATATTATAATGAAACCTAGAGATTTGTTTAAAATATAAACAGGATGCAAAAATTGTTTTTAGAGGGGGCAGGAGGAAACTGTGGGAAGTGATGGATATGTTTATGACGTAGATTGTTGTGATGGTTCCATGGGTGTATACTTATCCCTAAACTCATCAAGTTGTATACATTAAATATGTACAGCTTTTAATGTGTCAATAATACCTCATTAAAGTGGTTTAAAAATTATTTTTAGATTTCTCTATCATATCATTGTTAATTGGTAGGAAGCGTTAGAATTACATGATGACATGTTTATAGAGCCCCTGTTAGCTTTCATAAGAGAAGGTGTGAGTTCTTTTGTAGAAAATTTTAAAACCTCAAGAATATAAGTAATAACTGTCTTTTAAAAATAAGTTCTAGCAATTTGCTTTAGTACTCTATGAAACATGAGAGAAACACAATTCATGATAATGACAATGACGATAAAAATTGCTATCATTGAGTACCTACTAGTGTCAATTGATTACTATCCAGCATTATTTCTAATGTTTATAACAATGATATGAAGAAAGTATTATTAGTTCCCTTTTACAGATAGAAAAATTGACACTCAGAAATGCTAGGGAGTAGCACTGGCATTTGAACTCAGGTCTGCCAGACTCCTTCCGTTATGCCAGGCTGAAGGGCATTTCTGCTGATCATTTTTGCAAAAATGATTCATATACATTAAGGAAGCCTGTTGGACCCAAACCATGGTATGAAAAACTAAAGTTAAACAGTCTGAATGAAAGCCCTATTTTTTTAGGAAAAAAAAAAAACATTATAAGAGAGGGTAGGGACATGAAACATAGTAGCAAACACTTGTATGGTGCCACTTTGTATGAAGCACTGTTCTAAGTGCTTTATGAATAGAAGTGTATTTAAAGCTCATAGCAACCGTAGGGACACATGATATTATTATCACCCTGATTTTCCAGCTTAAGAAACAGAGGCATGGAGAGATTAAATAGCTTGCTGAAGGTATCTCAGCTAGTAAGTGGCAGAGCTGGGCTTTGATTCCAGGCAATCTGGCTCCAGAGTCCATGTTCTTAATCCTCTCAGTCTACGACCTTTGTTTAATTCCTTGTGTTTAATTCCTCTTATCAGATACAATCTAATAATGGGTCCTGCTGAACCTCCTGTAAACCAGGGTATGAAGGCATTTGAAGATCTCTTAGATGTCCCTATTTTTTTGTGCTTGGAATAGAAGGAAGGAATATTGCCCCTTCTATGGCTGGAAGATTGCTTGTAGTCATACAGTCCCCAAGCAACACCATCTGCCTCCTATCATGGTAGGGTTGTCGTGATAATAACCCCTCTTTCTCCATACGGTCTCCTCCATATGTTTCCCTCCATATTCTTAAGCCAGGAAACAACTGGCACCCCAAAGAGTTTTATAATAATTGTTATTAGGTATACATAAGTATAAAATATTCCTGTCTTTTGGAAGCTCATTGGCCAAAGAGAGAAGGAGAGAGAGAGACAGAGAAGAATGTGAACCAATTATACAACAGTAAGGGTCAATGTGATAAGGAACCAGTGTGGGCTGCCCTTGTCCAGGAGGGCTTCCCTGGAGATATAGGACTAAGCTGGACCTTGAAGAATGATTGTGTTTTGGCCAGGCCAGCAGGATGGTCAGAAGTAGAATGAAAGGAAAAGAGGGCAGAGAGGCACTGTGGCTAAGGGGGCACCATCTTTCCACTCCCCCTGCATCTGTTTATGGCTTGTGTCCTGCTGCTGCTGCCAAGTGCCTCTGATTTGCCCCCTCTAAGTCCCAGCCCTTCCTTAGGCCCAAGAAGATGGATGGCTAACATATTTTTGTGTGCAAAATGGGTGATCTGGGTCCAAGACATCTGTCTTCTAGTGAGTTCTCTATGAAGCAATGAAAACTCTGTTTTTGAAGAAAGTTAAGGGAGTAGCTACAATACCAGTAGGCATTGACATAATGACTGGATGGATTGAAGCCTTAGGCTATTAAAGCCCCAGTAATTACATAGCGCAACAACATCAAATTTGACAAGGGCTACAGTTTACTCTGCACACAAGAGCTCAAGACATCATTCCTTTGCCAAAGTACACAAAGTCCTGTACCTGCTGCAGATGCGTTTTCTCATCTGTAAAATGGGGACAATAACTATATCTACCTTCGTGGGTTGTTGTGAAGATTAAGTGAGTTTATCTACGTAAAGTGCTTAGACAAATCCCTGTTGGTTCATATGTCACGCATGGAGAAATGTTCTTCGAAGGAGGTGCCAGCTAGCTAGCTAGCAGAAGTGATACAGGCCACGTGTAAAAAATGTATGTTGAAAGAGATGAATTTTAGAAATAGGGCTCAGAGGGACAGATCCTTTTCCAGGGCCTAATGGGGGATATTTAGGAGAAGACATGCTGATCTCTATTTCTTTAAGGCTGTAACCTGTAAGGAGTGACTTTCTCTAAGAAATGTCCCACGAACCAGGTCTGGTTCATTTGCGAACAGTGGGGTATGTAAGGAATAGAATTTGCCTTATTTTTCACACATTTTAAACAAACTGGTAGTTGTTGAACAAAGCTTTATTATATTTCATATGAAGCAAAAACCAACGATAGGCTATAAGAAAGGACCCCAATATGATGCCTCAGTAGCTCTCATTCTTGAAATTATCTGCACTTTGTGGTGGGGGTAAAATGGGATCAGAGGATTACAAAGGGGGCTTCAATTAGACTATAACATCTTATTTCTTAAAGCAAAGGAGTTGAAGCAAAAGGGCATAATGTTAACTCTTGTTTAATCTGTGCACTATTAGATTCTTTTCTCTACTATTCTGCATTTTTGAAAATGTTTTATCTTTTACCCAGAGAGACGTTGCCCCCAGTTTATTTTCTCTTGCCATCCATATAAGCAACTTTGCACCATATTCCCACCCCCACTCCCACTTTCTTCCGCAAATCTCTCTATCACTACTAGAAACAGTAGAGTGTTTTGCATCTTCCTCTTCGGGGATTTCCACTTCAGCCTGACCAGTTTCGGTAAATACTAACCCAATTTTTCCTTTCATCTCAGCTAGCACACTTCATAGCAACTATTTGCAGGGCTTCATTCTGAGAATAAGATGTCTGCATCCACTCCCCAGTGACGCAGCAGACATACAAAACCTAGTAAAAACGAAACTTCTGAGGCAGCCTTGATAGGATGATCTCTCTCACTAGGGAGAGCAGTGGGTAGAAGTGTTGTGAGGGACACAAGCAGTTAAGGTGGTGGAGATGAGGGAAATGTCACCAAAGGGGTAGAGGGCTGGGAGTGGGGACACTTGGCAGACAGTTCCAGGACTACCTGTGTTGCCTTGGTGACAGCAAAGTGAGCAAGGAGGCAACTTGTTGGTTGGATAAGAGCTGGTCTGCTGACTTGCTAGCCAGCTGGCCCTCTGATGCTGACTTGAGTCAACATGCAACTTGAGTTTGTTGGTTTCTATAGAGGAATGAGGTCCCTTGAGTTGCACAGACTCTAGAGACCACTCTGTATGCTGGCAAACCTGTCACTAGCATTGAGCCCAGTACAAAGTAGGTCCTCCCAAATGCTTGTTGACTGACTGAATGATGACTGATATCAACATGAATGCACCCTTAATTATAAATATTAAAATCAATAGTAGCCTTTTAGTGCATACAGACTTTCTGGTGTCCTTGTTTCCTCCTTGTTGTACAGAGTAGCCAGGGGCTGCGCTCCTTGGCAGAAATGTTAGGGTGTGTGAAAACATGCTCTGAAGCTTGTCCTTTCACCCTCACCTGGTCAGTTTCCCCTTGAATTCTCTGATTCCCCCTGAATAGCTTTTTTAAATTAATTAATTAATTAATTTTATTTTTGGCTGTGTTGGGTCTTTGTTGCTGCATGTGGGCTTTCTCTAGTAGTGCTGAGCGGGGGCTGCTCTTTGTTGCGGTGCTTGGGCTTCTCCTTGAGGTGGCTTCTTTTGTTGTGGAGCACGGGCTCTAGGCGCGCGGGCTCAGTAGTTGTGGCACGTGGGCTGTAGTGCATAGGCTCAGTAGTTGTGACGCACGGGCTTAGTCGCTCTGTGGCATGTGGGATCTTCCGGGACCAGGGATAGAACCCATGTCCCCTGCATTGGCAGGTGGATTCTTATCCGCTGCGCCACCAGGGAAGTCCCTGAATAGCTTTTTAAATGTAAGGCCCTGAGAGAGACAGCCCATGTCTTCTGCAAGCTCTGTGTGCCCTGCCAGGACCTTGTGGGCTTTCAACAAGTCATCTGGGGACTTCCCTGGTGGTGCAGTGGTTGAGAATCTGCTTGCCAATGCAGGGATCAACACGGCTTCAACCCCTGGTCCAGGAGGATCCCACATGCCATGGAGCATCTGAGCCCATGTGCCACAACTAATGATCCTGCACTCTAGAGCCTGCGAGCCACAACTACTGAGCCCACATGCTACAACTACTGAAGCGCACACGTGCCTAGAGCTTGTGCTCCACAACAAGAGAAGCCACCACAGTGAGAAGCACATGCACTGCAACAATGAGTAGCCCCGCTCTCTGCAACTAGAGAAAGCCCGTGCGCGCAGCAATGAAGACCCAATGCAGCCAAAAATAAATAAATAAAATAAATAAATTTACTTAAAAAAAATGTCATCTGATGAGTTCCAGTTGGTTGGCAGATACAAAAAACAGCTGTGATTTCCAGAGAGAGAAATCTGTAACTGCTGAAATTTGTTATCTTTACATTGTCTTTTATCTCTTGCTTTAGATAACAGTCTTCACTGTTTTGTATTTTATAGTCAAGTAAACTAGTTAAAGATCACCCTTTGACTGTTTTGCTATCTCAGTGCACTCACTTTGATTGCTCCCTTCAAACAGTTTGCTGCCAGTACTTTAATTATGAATTCCAAATGGCATCTTAAACTTGCTTAAGAAAGTTGAAAAGGATATTTTTGAAAATGTATGCATTGCTCTTCACTGATTCACTGTTTTAGTCAACAAAAATGTAAGAAGCCACCCCCTGACTGCATCGTCCTGGATTAGTTGCTTACCCATCTCTAGCTGCCTCAGTTTCTTCCTGTGTGAGATAGAGCCAGTAATAGTATTTATCGCATAGATCGCCATAGAGATGAAATGCTCAAAATAAAAAACTCGCCTTCAAGAATATGACGGTCTAGTTGGGCAACATTAACTCTAAATAATGTTAAATAACAGCACAGAACTGAGTTGCCAAGTGAGTGTACGGATGACACACACTCTGGAGCAGTTAGGCCTTCTCTCTCGTTTAGGAATGATTTTCTCTGTTCAGTCCTGTTTTTGTTCTACTCCCAGACCAGGCAGAGTCTCCTGCAGAGTTCTCACTGGCTGAACTCCCAGCTCGTCCAAATACCCCATCTGCTCCCAGTTCTGCCTCCCAGCTCTGCCTAAGCAAGTAGCACTCCTGGCCAAGCCTTGAGCCTCAAGGCTGAGGTGTCCACTGTCCTCTCAACCACACAGATCTCTCCTTTTCTAAGACAAGTAACCTCTTCCACCCGCTCTGACATATGCTTCTCCAATGAGAATGTTGCTCCCTGGGTTGCCAGAAGCAAAATTCTTGCTTGTTCTTTACTAAAAACTTGTAACCAGCTCTAGCCATGAATAGACATCGGCCTGAGAACACCAATTAGAAAGCAGGATGCTGGATGTGGTGGGCTGACTGGTTGTTGCCAGGACAGTGTCATGCAATAGAAAATCTATTTTTTCTGTAGAGGGTGTTTTTGTTTCACCCAATACAGTTGAATCAAATTAAAAAATATATATATATATATATGTTTTAAACCATTTGGAGTTCCTCCATAAATGAAGTGGAAAATCAGAGATAACACATTGAATGAAATGCAACAAGGTATAAGACTTCCACTTGTCTGACATTCTTTCCAACACCTGGTACTGTTAGTCTTAACTTCAGTCATCTTGGTAGGTGTATTGGGGTTTCCTGTTGCAATTTTTATTTGAATTTTCCTCATGCTCAAAGACTGATTCAGTGCTTTTTCATGTTTATTGGCTGTTTAGATATCCTCTTTCATGGGGTTCTTCTTCAGGTGTTTTTGCCCATTATTCCTATTGGGTTGTCTGTTTTTCTTACTGATTTGTATGAGTTCTTTATATATTTTGAACATATAAACACTATAAAGGCAACAAAAAGAAAGTGGGGTACTGGATGAAGGGGGTGTTATTTGTCCCACTTGTGGCAAAGGACAATCAGCTTTTGACATTAGTCAGGAAATAAGTCCCTCTATGGTCTAAATGTGTTTAACCTAAATTTATTTTTGTTTTTTCTGTTGCTCTTTGTCTTTGAGGTTGCTGATTTCAGGTATTTCTAGTTTGCCCTTTAAGCCCAAACTACATCAATTTTATGCACTTTTCTTTTACTAGCTAGTCATTTTATTTCTCATGATATTCCTAAACATATTCTCACTAATCTCTAATGCTTACCCCAGGGTACTCTGCACCAATATTTTTATTACTCACTATAATGCAGTTTCTGCCACCTCTTTAAGGTTACAAAATGAACTAACTTTGTTTTAGGGTCTTTGGAATTACAAATGTTAGGTGAATTTCTTATTACTGAGAAGCACTGAGAAGGTATAGTGAATGACAGGTACAATCTAAAATTAAATGGTTTGTGGCTCTTATCTTTCCATCAGAGTTCAGCAAGAATACATGCTGTTTCTCGTGGAGTCTCAGCATCAGGCAAAGGCATAGATCTGTCACTCAAACCACATGGTGGCTCTGAGACAAACAGCACTCTTCCAGCTTATTAGTTTAAATAAACAAAATGATCTAATTCCTGCCCCAACTGTAGCCATCCAGAATAGAGATGTGTTAAAAAAGAAACAACAGGCCCAAAATGGAGTCACCTGTGCTAAGCCCCACCAAGACTTAATACCTAACCTAACTGTAGTTTCAGCTTCTTCCAGGAATGTGGCCTTTTAATCAATCAATCTGGAATTACCTGGTCAGCCCTAGTAGACCTGCTGCCCGCTCGACCCTTGCCTTCCCCCAAAGGAAGGTGACCTTGCCTGAAATAATCCACTCTTTGCCAGAAATTTCCTTTATTCCAAACCCTTCTGCCTATAAAAGCCTTCCATTTTGTACAGCTCCCCAGAGCTCCTTTCTATCTGCTAGATGGGATGCTGCCTGATTCATGAATCATTAAATAAAGCCAGTTAGATATTTAAAATTACTCAGTTGAATTATGTTTTTTTTAAACAGATGATGGACACATCCCAGACTCTTAGGAACTGGAAGGAGGCCATCCTGGGAGGGTGGGACTCTATCTCTCCATTGATGCCTCCTCTCCCACCCCCAAATATGGGCAAACTCTGGTTAAAACAAATGTTGACGGTAAAGTCATCTTGAAAAGGGAATGAGCTGAGAAGTATGGGAAAAGGCTCCTACATGCAGCTGCCTGGGAGGGAATGAGGTAGTGGCAGCCAATTTGTGAGTACTTCTTTCTTTCTTCCCTTTAGATTCTCCATGGGAGGTTTGGACTCAAGGTACTTAATTTCCACATATTTTGACAGGGTGTGTCAGTTAAAGGCATAGAGCAGAGCTTAGGCACAGAGGAAATTGAGCTCATTAACGTATTCCAGTGCACACACTGGAAAGCCCACAAGATGATTTGCATGCCTAATGACTGTACTTCAGTCCAATTGCCTCAGTAGAGCTTCCCCATACATTTCCAAGCCCTTCCTGATCTCTTGTATTTCTGATCCCCTCTAGCATCTGATCTGAATCACACACCCCTACTTAGTTATTCACAGCTCCAGGCCTGGAAGTGCTCATGATCAAGTGGGCTTAGCTATTGTACATAGGTGCTTGTGTACAAATCTCTGCTCCCCAACCCAGTTATACATTCATTGAGTGCAGGCAGGATCCTTATTAGGCTTTGTATTCCTGAAGCACCTAACACAATGCCTAGGGGAGTGAAAGCACAGTTGCAGCATTATCTCTTCCAGATAAGACAGTCTGAATGAGAGAAATAGGAAGAATAGAGAAGGCTCTGTTGTTTTCAGGGGGACAGTCATCCTTTCCAAAGTCATGGTGCTGGGAAAATGGCCTCACAGTAAGCCAAGAGATGAAAGTAGAGAGAAGGGTGCTTTCCAATTGTCAGGTTATACAAAAGATGGGACACAGAGCCATATGTGAGGGTTGGTCAGAAAGATGTATGGTCAGTTAAAGTTCACTGGTCAGGGCTTCCCTGGTGGCGCAGTGGTTGAGAATCTGCCTGCTAATGCAGGGGACACGGGTTCGAGCCCTGGTCTGGGAGGATCCCACATGCCGCGGAGCAACTAGGCCCATGAGCCACAACTACTGAGCCTGCGCGTCTGGAGCCTGTGCTCCGCAACGGGAGAGGCCGCGATAGTGAGGCCCGCGTACCGCAGTGAAGAGTGGCCCCCGCTTGCCACAACTAGAGAAAGCCCTCCCACAGAAACGAAGACCCAACACAGCAAAAATAAATAAAATAAATTAATAAACTCCTACCCCCAACATCTAAAAAAAAAAAAAAAAAAAAAAGTTCACTGGTCAGTGTGACCACAAAGCTCAAGGGATACTTAGTGTTGCCTGGTGATAAATTTCCAGTCAATTCACTATTCTCTTAGATGTCCATTCGACACTTTCTCTCTCCTAAACCATCAACGCCTCCCCCTTCCTTACTCTCAGCTGATGACCTTGCTTCTTATTTCTTACTAAGAAAATAGATGTGATCCGAAGAGAACTTCCATAAGCCTCCACCACCTGAACTCCCCACCCATCTCTATCTGCATCCATTTTCCCTGTCTTCCCTCTTGTGATCCGGAATGAACTGACTTTGCTCCTATCTAAGGAAGGCCAACCCCTCTCTTCTGCATGATTTGGCCTCTTTCTCTTTCCTACATTATTAGTTTTTTGGTTTTTGTTTTTTTTTCCTTTCTCCTGGAACTTTCCCATTAGCCTGCAAATCAAAACAAAAGAAAGCTTTCCTTGACCCCATGTTCCCTTCCAGCTACCTCCTCAGTTTTCAGCTTCTTTTTATAGGAGAATGTTCAAAAGAGTTATATTTCATCCTTGAATCCACTTCCCTTCCTCCCATTCTCTCTCTTGAACCAATTTAAACAAGGCTTTATCTATACCACCCTACCAAACAGCTCCCTTCAGCATCGCCAATGAGCTCCATGTTGCTGAATCCAGAGATCAACTCCCAGCCCTATCTGATGTCAACATGGTTGATTACTCTCTCTTTTTTGAAACACTTTCTTTACTTAGCCACTGGGGACACTCTCTGAATCCCTTCCTACCTCATTCAGTCACTTTTGCTGGATCCTCTGAACTCTGTGATGGTAGGCCCTGTGCTCAGCCCTTGGACTTCTTTATCTGCATTGACACTCACTCACAAGATGACCTCATCCAGGTGCATGACTTTAAATGCCATGTATAGGCTGATAACTCCCTAATCGATAACTCCTTATCCTCCATCTATGACTCCGTAATCTGTAAGTCTTGACCACTCCTCCAGACTCCAGTGCGGAAAATCCGTTGCCTACTTGTCATCTCCACTTGGATATGGAATAAGCATCTCAAATTAACATTTACAAAAGCAAGCTTCTGACAGCTCATTGCCTTCCTATTTCAGTCCAAGCTACTATCATTTCTTGCCTAAACAATTGGAATTGCCCATTAATGGTCTTCCTGCTTTCGCTTTTACCCCTCTGCAGTGTATTCGCCACATAGCAATCAGAGATTTGCTTTTAAAAATAACGTCAGATCATGTTATCTTTCTTGTTAAAGAGAAAACCACAGGCCCCAGAATGGCATCACTTGTGCTAAAGCTGATGATACCAAACCTAGACTTATTACCTGACTTAATTGCAACTTCTACTTCCCCAGAAATGTAATCTTAATCAACCAGTCTGGAATTTTCTGATCAGCAGCGATGAGGTAATCTGTCAAGCAGGCCCTCTCCATCCCTCAGAGGAATAAGGGGCAGGTGCATGATAAAACCCTTGCAGGTTCCTTGCCCCACAAAAGAAGATGTCCTGACCTAAAAACAGTCCTTCCTTTTCTTTTGCTCACAGCCCCCTTGCCCCGCCTTTTTTTCTTTAAAAACCTTCCATTTTGTACAACCTCTCAGAGCACCCTTCTACTTGCTAATGGGATACTGCCTGATTCATGAATTGCCTAATAAAGACAATTTAGATCTTCAGATTTACTCGGTTGAACTTTTTTTTTTTAACACTCTGCTCAAACCCTCCAATGGCTTCCCATTTCTTTCAGAATAAACTCTGAAGTCATTACCGTGGCTGTCTTAGTCCATTCAGGCTGCTGTAACAAAGTATCATAGATTAGATGGCTTATGAACAACAGAAATTTATTTCTCACAGCTCTTGAGGCTGCAAGTTCAAGATCAGGGTGACAGTATGGTTGAGTCCTGGTGAGGACTGTCTTCCAGGTTGCAGACTGCCGACTTCTCACATAGTGGAATGGGTGAGGGAGCCCTTCGGAATCTTTCATAAGGGCACTAATCGCATTCATAAGGGTTCCACCCTCATGACCTAATCACCTTCTAAAGGCTCCACTTCCTAATACCATCACATTAGGAGTTAGGATTTCAAAACATGACTTCGGGGGGGACACAAACGTTTAGTCGATAACAAATACCCTATCTACTCTGGCCGATGTCGCCTCTCCGATCTCATTTTCTGTCCCTGTCCCTATCCTCACTCTACTCCAGGTACCCTGGACCTCTTATAGCTCTTTAAACACTCTTAAGAAAACCTCCTCCTCAAGCTTTTGCATTTGCTGTTCCTTCTGCCAGGAGTGCTGTTCCCCTGAAATCCCTACTTCCTTTGTGAATCTGCTCAAATGTTTTTTTAGAGATGCCTCCCCTGACTACTGTCTACTTTATACTAATTAGATCACCTCCCCTCATTTTCTCTCACTCCCTATCCCTTACCCTGCTTTATATATATATATATATGTATTTTTTAATAGCTCTTATCATTTGACATTTGTATGGAACAGGATCCTGGTAGGAAATAGATGACACATTCGTTGGGGTAATTTAATGAAAGAACTATTTTCAAGGATGTGGGCAGAGTTAAGAGAACCAACCAGAGATGGTTAAGCATCAGGGTTTGGCAAAGTGGGAAGCTATTTTAAGGAAAGCTTGGTGGCCTTGATAGGACAAGGAAGGAAGCTGATACTGGAACCCAGAGAGAGCTGTTGACATGGTGGAGAGGCCTTCCATGGAGCTGTGGCCTTAGGTAGAGGAACATAGCCACTGCCAAATGACTACCTGATAGAGGAAGGGCCAGGGGAGAATTGCCTTCTTTTTTGTTCTGACTTCCTATCTCCTGCTGGTGCCCCACATTGGCCAAACCCATCTGGAAGTCAGTGGTCAAGGAAGCCCAAGTGAAGCAAGAGATAGAGATCAGCCTCCTGGGGCACAGAGCAAGGTGGAAAAGGGTGGAGACTGGAGCTGGAGTAGAAAAGACTGTCCAGCACACGTTAGCTATCTGTATATTCGTTGATGGTCTTTTTATCCCATTAGATTGTAAGCCCTGTGGAAGCAGGAACTAAAACAGTGCCAGGCACAAAGAAGGTGCTCAGTAGACATTTTAAAGTGAATGAGTGGATGACATGTGGGCGTGTAGTTAGATGGGCAGCAAGGTGTGATCTGTGAGGTCATGACCCTGGGACCATGTGCTTCAGGGTGAGGAGTCATTAGGAGAACCAGCAAATCTGACAGCCATCTTCAGGAACAAATGGGCAAAACCGGACACAAAGCTCAGCCCAGAGTAGGCAAGGCAGTCCCCCCAAACTCAGCCAACTATGGCATTATGTAGGACATACAAATGTGCTGAGAGTGTAAAAAGCAGCCAGCTGCAACAGCAACAGTAGTTACAGCAGAGAAAATTTGCTGGTAGAAGGAGAAAGTTCTTGCATTATAATCACTAGAAATCAAAGCACACAGAGAGACCCCAAGAGCCCCATAGTCATCAGGAAGATTAGCATAAAAAGCCAGAAGCAGACAAACTGGATCCCTTTAGTGGCACACCCATGATTGGGGTGTACAGGGTCCCCTTCATCTATATAGGCTTGGCACTATAGCTTCTGGTAGGCAGACCTGGTGCCTTAACCATTTCCACACCAAAAAATTTAATCATATTTGTATCTTATGATTTTTAAAAGGACCCTATGGAAGATTCTATAGGGAAAACAGAAGAAGCAATTTCTATTGCACAGTACATAGTAAACAACTGCAAATGTGGTTACCAGATAAGTTTGTCCAAATCCCTTTCTCCTTCTCCACCTCTTCTACCTTCTCCACCAGACAGCTCAGTTCAGTCCCCAACTTGTCTACTTACTCAGTCTGCAAAGCAAAGACCCTCTTCGAATGGCAGTTTAGGAAACATCTATTGCTGCCAGAGAAGGCCCTTAGGGGTTCCGCCCCCAACTCAAAGGAGCAAATAAAATATTTTTCCCAAGCACCCACATAGTCTTCCTGACAAGAGGACCATAAATGGAATTTTCTCTAACTTATTACACATATGAAAAATTTATCTAGGACAGTAAGTTGTTAAACAACCCATGTGTAGGTCATTCATCCTCTTCCTTCTCACCTCATTCATTTTGCTGCTTCTTAAATCTTAAGTTAAAGAAGCCCCTCAGGTACTGTGAACCAGACATCCCAAGCTGGGTAGACTCAACTCACCACCCAGCACTGATGTATGTGCTAAGGCAGGACAGCCTCACTGGAGGCTGCTAGGCCACCTGTTCCACAGATGTCAGGTACAGCTCCAGTGCCAGCTGTGTTACCCTGGAACCAGCTGGGAGAAATAAAACAACAAGAGGCACTGCCCTGTAAGAACCTTCACTCTCTCTTCAATACCAGAGTGGAAGCATGAGATTGTGTCAAAATGCACGATGGAGACAAAGCAGGTACTGATGGGGAAGGGAGACAGCATGTGAATAAGAAGGATCAGGTTGGGAAAGTCTTCTGGAGTATGTGGGTACCTGGGGCACAAGGTGCAGTTTACATGAGAGGTTGTGTGCATTTTCCAGTTGGGAAGACACCTGAAGCCTCTGGGTTACTGAAGAGCTTGTGTTCACAGAGCAGAGAGAAGGATTCAAGATGTCTCTGAAGCTAACTCAGCATAAGCCAGTAACAGGGTAGCTGGGAGGCCAGTCTGGGTGAAGCCGTGAGCAGGGGAGTCTAGTCGAGAACCAGACAGTAGGGAGAAGGTGGATGATGAGGGAGCTAGGGAAGCACACTGGCCAGAAAGGACATCGTCATCCTGCCCTGCCTTTGTGAGGCCTTGACAGTAGTGCTTCATCTGACCTGAGGGCAGTGATCCAGAGGGACAGCATTAACACCAGTTGGGGTAGAGTCATACTTTCTGTGAAAATGCCCTTAAAAATCCAATCATTTTCAAGTTTTGAGATTTTCTTTTTTTTTTTTTTTTTTGCGGTACGCAGGCCTCTCACCGCCACGGCCTGTCCCGCTGCGGAGCACGGGCTCCGGACGCGCAGGCCCGGCAGCCATGGCCCACGAGCCCAGCTGCTCCGCGGCATGTGGGATCCTCCCAGACCGGGGCATGAACCCGCATCCCCTGCATCGGCAGGCAGACTCCCAACCACTGCGCCACCAGGGAAGCCCAAGTTTTGAGATTTTTAAGAAAAGACTTTAGTGTAGAGTTCATGCTCTTATTTATTTATTGGCTGTGTTGGGTCTTAGTTGCAGCACTCGGGATTTTCGTTGCAGCGTGCAGGATCTCCTCGAGGGCTCTTTGTTTCGGCACACAGCCGTCTCTTTAGTTGTGGCATGTGGGTTTTCTCTCTCTAGTTGTGGTGCGTGGGCTCCAGAGTGCATGGGTTCTGTAGTTTGCAGCCCGTGGGCTCTCTAGTTGAGACGCCCGGGCTCAGGCGTTGTGGCATGCGGGCTTAGTTGCCCTGTGGCATGTGGAGTTTTAGTTCCCCAACCAGGGATTGAACCGTCGTCCCCTGCATTGGAAGGTGGATTCTTTACCACTGGACCACCAGGGAAGTCCCCATGCTCTTATTTATGCCCTGTGACAGGAATGTACCTTTCAACAAATTCACCATGTCCACTTTCCCCTGCAGAGTTAATGTGGATGTGCTACAATATTTTGTGCTCTGGAGTATATGACCTGCCTTCAAAACCCTTATAACTGGCTTGCCATTTGGGTTCACACTGAGTCAAAATAACCCTCGAGTTCCATCAGTGAGGGTGCGGTGCAGGAAGAGCCATGGTTGGGTGTGAACTCTCAGGGCAAACCGCTGGTGTTGGTTTACTCTGATTGGCTGACATTCCTGAGCATTGACTCTAATCTCCAGATTCAAGGATGGAGGATGGAGAAAGACTCACATCCGCACTTAGACGGCCTTGAGCTCCAGGAGCTGGGATGTCTCAGGGACCTAGCCTGTGGAGGGCAGCAGAAGAGTCAGCCTGCAGTTGAGTGGACTGCCCTTACACAGAGACATAATCCAGATCCACATGGGGGCCACACAGTGAAATGGCAGAGCTATGCATGGTGTGGCACATACTGTGGATGAGTGAATTCATGGAAACTAAATTCCATTAAGATGCAACACTGCTTTATACTTCTAAAAGCACTGGATAACCTCAATTTTGGCCTGAGAGAGAGACTCTCTCTGATGGAGTTTCAGCAAACTTCTTTGAACTGCTGGGAGTGTTCAAGGCAGCAAACAAGGGGCAGCTGGTGGGCATCCGGCAGACTGACTTGACCGTGGGAAGCTTCCAAAGTCTGCCCTGAACTCAACTGCTTGGCCTAGAGCAGCAGCTCAGAAAAGAAAAAAATAATTAGACACCACAAGTCTCCCTTATGGCTTAAGATTCTCTTCACCTCCTGGCACCTCCAGCGGTATGTGGTGCTTTGGGCTGTGGTTCTTTGAGTTTCTGCCTCATTCAAGAAGTCTTTGAAGTGAGACTCAGCAGAAGCCACGCTGGGATAGAGGGCAGGTAGTAGCTTGATCTCCATTCATTTTTTACAAAGGCTGCTTAAAAAAGAAAAGCTAATTGTGGCATCCCAATACCCAGGTGACGTGAGGGCTGCTACAAATGGCCTCCTTGGGCACAGCAGTTCTGGGTGGTTGTCTTTTACTTCAGTTACCAATTCCTTTAGGCTGTCTTCCTTCCTCCCTCCATTCCTTCTTTCCTTACTTTCTGTTTTTTTTCTTTTATTCTAATCCACATATTTTACATAGGGCCTGACCCTGTCACTACCCCAGGTTTGATTAACTTAGGGAAACCCTTCATCGTACCCAGCTGCTGATTTCAGATGCAGGCTGGGGAGATAAAAAACTGTCAAGAGGGGAAAATGGATGAGCATCAGATAAATGGGGGGAAAGGCAATTTGCTCAGGCACGGCCTGCCACTTGCCTGGCTTATAATCAGAGGCATAAGAAATGTGTTTTCCCTCCCAGTTTCAAACTCTTTTTCTTTTTCTCAAAAACATCTGAATCCTGTCTTTAGTGCGATCTTGTCCTCTTTGGCCGGCAGTTCCACAATAGCTACCAACTTAGGGACTGCCGAGAGAAGCCAGATATCTCTGCCAGAGAAAATGCATTCCTGAACCTGACATCTGGGTCTTGCAGCTGGAGGGAAGAAGGAGACAAAAAAGAAACAGTCCTGAGTGTCATCAAAGGCAGTTGATGGTGCCAAGTGAGTATGGAAATTACATACAGTACAGATGCCATTTACAACATCAGACAAATAATGCGGCTATTTAGGAAAAACAAAGATGTGCTTAGAAATTGATCACCCGTGTACGTGCAGTGAAAATGTTCATAGCTTCCAGAGTGTGATAGGAACGGGCTAAGCACTCATTTCCAAACAACTCACAATCTCTTCTGACTGCGATTCTGAAAGAGTGAGGCTGAAGTAGTCAGATTCTGCCACTCCTACCCCGCTGCCTGCCGCCCCCCGCCCCCGCCTTTTTAGGAAAACAGGAGACAAAAAAGTAACTTGAAATTGAGGTCTGCAAATACTCTCTACATGAATTTAAATTTTTCAGATTTATGCCAGCTTTCCTTGTAGACAGCAATATAGGTTGCTTTGTGTGACAAACAAGGGAATATGGAAGCAGGAAAGTATACCCTGTTATCTGCAGGCCCTGATGAATCACAAAGAATTAGTTCATTGTGCCGGGCAGGATTTGAGGGAGGAGGAGGAGCAGTGAAAGAGGAAATTGGAAATGCTAATGAGCATGCAAGCACCTTGCCCCTCTTCCCTTTCCTTCCTCTTGGAGTTAGACCTGTTCAAGCTGAGAGGCTCCAGGATGCCCAGAGCCAGCACCGTGCAGGTTAGAGGCTCTGTACACAGTGGATGCAGAGTGAACGCTGCAGGAAGCGTGGCACAAATACCAGCTCCAAGCCTGGGAACACACATTTCAGAAAAGGGCTGTGTTACCTTTTCAAAGATTTTGTTATTTGCAAAATACCCATCAACCAGGGAGAGGCCTTCTCTTTATAAAAGCGTCTTTACCAAGGAGAAGGCTGGCAGGAGATGGGATTCCTTTCCTTTAGTCTAAAAGATGACCTGAAACTGGGAGTCTCACGTTTCCATTGGAACGGCAAGTGGGTTTAAGTTAAGTGGGTTTTGTTTCTAACTGCTCCTTTAAAAATCATCTTTTTAGTTGCTGTTTAAAGGGAAATCACCACTTGGCGGTCAAAATGACACTCCAGAACTTCTGGGGATTGAGTTCTGAGCATGCTCAGTGGCATCTCTAGAATTTCTTTACAGGAGAGTGTAGGGGCGGAGAGCTGTAAGAATAGGGGTGGCAGGGGGACCTGGCTTGAGGCTGTGTTTGTGTAGCTGGCACGCTGTTGCCACTTAGATTGTATAATTATTTGCAGTGGCTTGAAGAACCATTGAAGCAAAAGCCCCTAAACCTCCCCCTGACATCACAACTGACCTTGTCCTGAGTCTCTGTTTCTCAAAGTGGGCACCACTGGCATTTTGGAATGAACCGTTTTCTTTATGTGGGGACCACCCTGTGCTGCAGGATTTTCAGTGTTCTCCGCCCTGCTCACTAAATGTCCGGGAAGAGGGGGCAGCCATTGCGAAAACCAAACCAATCATTCCTACATTTCCAGATACCCGTGTTGAGAAGTATTAGGTCTATTTCAATCCTCAGGCAGGTACTCTTTCTTTAGAGGAGGATTTGGGTGAAAGCCAAATAAACACATGCATAAACAAGGCAGAGTCCCGGAGAGACAGTGTTATCTGCAACGGTGGTTCTGTGTTTTTCCCCCACTTCTGTACCATTCGTGTGCACAATCCATGCCCATCAGTAACAGCTCTCGTTAAAAGGATTTTTTCCCCCATTTATTTAGGAAAGGGTCAGGGGTTAAATCTGAAAAAAATCTTTCCTTAGATTCAGCATGTAGGCCATTCCTACCCCCTACCTCTGATTGAGTGTCCCTGGTCAGTCACAAGTGCATTAGGCTAGGAAGCCAATTTGTTATGAAATAGCTGTTATATTATGCAAGCCACTTAACCTCTGTATGCCTCAACTACCTCATCTACAAGATGGAGATAATAATCTATATTCTATGAACTTCATAGGGTTTTCAGAACAAAACTGTAAATATAAAAGCACTTTGAGGAGTTTAAAGCATAGTAGATAAAATTGTACGACTGCTATAAAAGACAAGATAGAGGTTTCTCAAAAAATTAAAAATAGAACTACCATGTGATCCAGTAGTACCATTTCTGGGTATTTCTTCACAAGGATGCAAAGAAGAGTCTTGAAGAGGTATTTGCACACTCATGTTCATAGCAGCACTATTCACAATAGCCAAGAGGTGGAAGTAACCCAAATGTCCATCAGTGGATGAATAGATAAACAAAATGTGGTGTATACATATACAATGGAATATTATTAGGCCTTTAGAAGGAAGGCACTCCCGTCACATACTACAATATGGGTGAACCTTGAGGACATTATGCTAAGTGAAATAAACCAATTGCAAAAAGATAAATATTATATGATTCCACTTATATATGAGGTAGCTGAAGTAGTCAGATTCATAGAAACAGAAAGTAGAATGGTGGTTTCTAGGGTCTGGGGAGAGGGAGAAAAAAGGGCGTTATTGTTCAATGGGTATAGAGTTTCAGATTTACGAGACGAAAAAGTTCTGGAGATCTGTTTCACAATGTGAATATACTTAACACTATTGAACTGTACACTTAAAAATAGTTGAGGGGCTCCCCTGGTGGCACAGTGTTTAAGAATTGCCTGCCAATGCACGGGACACGGGTTCGAGCCCTGACCCGGGAAGATCCCACATGCCGTGGAGCAACTAAGCCCGTATGCCACAACTACTGAGCCTGAGCTCTAGAGCCCGCGAGCCACAACTACTGAGCCCACGTGCCACAACTACTGAAGCCTCCATGCCTAGAGCCCGTGCTCTGCAACAAGAGAAGCCACGACAATGAGAAGCCTGCGCACCGCAATGAAGAGTAGCCCCTGCTCACCACAACTAGAGAAAAGCCTGTGCACAGCAACAAAGAAGACCCAACACAGCCAAAAATAAACAAATAAATTTTAAAAAATGGTTGAGATGGTAAATTTTATGTTTTATGCCACAATTTTTAAAAGTCATGATAAAAACAGAAGGTATTGTTATCAACCATAACACAGAGGTTGGAGGACTTACTTATTTCCCAAGTTGGGCAAGTTCTATGAGTGGATCCACTGCCCCTGGATTCCTCCAGAATGTTCTATAGAGGAATACATAAGGAATAAAGCGGGTAGAGAATTAAATTTAAAAAGTAATGCTTGGGCTTCCCTGGTGGCTCAGTGGTTGAGAGTCCGCCTGCCGATGCAGGGGACATGGGTTCATGCCCCGGTCCGGGAAGATCCCACATGCCGCGGAGCAGCTAGGCCCTTGAGCCATGGCCGCTGAGCCTGCACGTCCGGAGCCTGTGTTCCGTAACGGGAGAGGCCACAACAGTGAGAGGCCTGTATACCACAAAAAAAAAAAAAAAAAAAAAAAAGTAATTCTTAAAGTGGATAATATACTAGAATTCCCTAAGGATGCGTATTTTTCAAAATACGCAGATCAGGATTCCTGACTGCAAATAATAGAAGTCACTCTGGTTAGCGGTATTAGTTAGGATTCTCCAGAGAACCAGAACCATTAGGGCCGGTATATATGTAGAAAGAGATTTATTTTAAGGAATTGGTTCATGCCATTATAGAGGCTGGCAAGTCCAAAATCTGCAGGGTGGTGCTAGCAAGATGGAGACCCAAAGAAAAGCCAAGGCTGAGGCCCAAGTCCGGTGGCTGTTTGCTGACAGAATTCCTTCGTGTTGCCAGCATGGGGGTGGTGGGAGCAGTCTGTATGCTAGCCAGGCCTTCAACTGATTAGATGAGGCCCACCCACACTGGGAAGAGCAATCTTCTTTACTCAGGGTCTACTGATTTCAATGTAAATCTCATCCAAAAACACCCTAACAGAAACATCCAGAACAATATTTGACCAAATATCTGGTTGCTGTGGCCCAGCCACGTTGACATAAAATTAACTATCACATTAGCTTAAGCAGAAAAGGTATTTCCCGAAGGCATATCACAGACCTCCCCTGATCCCTGGGAAGACCGAAGAACCCGGTTGGGAACTGGGCAGGAACTGACATAGTCTAGGGAGTCAGCATTCTCAACTCATGCCTAACTATGCAACTGCCACTGCCTCTGTCACTGCTCCAGGACACTGAACACCCAACCCGCTGTACTGTCTCTGGCTCTCTGCCACTTGTTTCAGATTCAACATCCTAGGTAGGAGCACCCCATGGACTGAGCCTAGTTCATGTGCCATGGTTACCAGGGGACCAGATAATGAGCACCTGGCATATTCAACTTTGTGGTGGAATGCAGGCCCTACTTTCCACCAAGACACATGTTGGGGAATTTCCCAAGCAGAGGAAGGGGACTCAGATATTGGCCGGTCAAAGAAATAATACTACATATATTTCCACTCCCAACCCAAGGGAATGTAAGGGTAGGTAGGCAGAATTCTTCCCCGGGTGATTCCAAGTCACTTTCCCTTTATCTCCACTCCCATTGTTGTATATCTTGCTGGGTTTTTAAATTTTTTTATTTTTAAAAATTTTTGGCTGCGTTGGGCCTTCATTGCTGCACACGGGCTTTCTCTATTTGCGGCAAGCGGGGGCTACTCTCTTCATTGCGGTGCACGGTTTCTAGGTGCACGGGCTTCAGTATTTGTAGCACATGGGCTCAGTAGTTGTGGCTTGCGGGCTCTAGAGCATAGGCTCAGTAGTTGTAGTGCACGGGTTTAGTTGCTCTGTGGCATGTGGGATCTTCCTGGGCCAGGGATCGGACCCGTGTCCCCTGCATTGGCAGGCAGATTCTTAACCACTGCGCCACCAGGCAAGTCCTGTCTTGCTGTTTTAGAAACAATGATTTTGACAATCGTTATATTCTATTTTCTTATGTCCTAATAACTATGAAACCATCATCAGGGCTCTGGCTAAGAAGAAGAAAAACTGCCTAAATTCCCGCTGTACCTACAAGCCTCATTCTGGTGTGGATTTGAATGAAGATGCTCTCAGATCCAAGAATCTGAGACCAATTCTAGCTATCTTAATTTATTGGGGGTACAGCAGGGCTTACAGAACCAACAGGGGACCAAAAGTGCAGATTTGGGAGTGGGCAGCAAACAAAGCAGCCCTGAGTGCTGAGAAGCTGATGTTTCAGCAGTAATGGTCAGGCCCTGACATCACCCCTGTGGCTGCTGGACTCTTGTGGATTCCACTACCACCTCTTCTTAGTGAAGATTTAAAGGTCATGAGCATACCAGGCCACTTTGCCTGTGCCTTGATTCCTGAGGGAAAATCTGGTCTCAGGCTCTCCTTTTCTCTAAAATTATACATTAAGGGGAAATCCCCCCACACAGAAAGGGCCAAAAACAAACAAAATAGCAGAAGACACACACACACACACACACACACACACACAAACACATATCCATGACTACTCTTCCAGCAATCAAAGCAGTGTGTGGTCCTGTTTGTATTTTGCATGGGCCTCTTTGATTCTACATTGCCCTGTTTCACAATCCATCTCAAAATGATTTGTCCCTGTCTCTTCTGCTGGTTCCTGTTCATCCTCTTGTCCTCTGTGGTTGTCATTAATGCTGTTCACAAATAATTTCATTTCTATCCCTTTTGGGTACATGATTGGATTATACTCTCTCATCCTCCTGAGGTCGAGTGCGGACATGTGTTTTATTTTGGCGAGTAAAAAGTGAATGGACGTGACTTCTCTGTGGAAGCTTCAAGAGTCTGTGCCTGACTTGCCATACTCACTTCTCCCTGATGTGGTTGGTGATCACTGAAGCACATGTCCAGATGGAACCTGTGTCAGCCTGGGTCCCTGAGGGATTATGGTGACTGAAGCCACTGGCCAACCCAATGGATGTGAATCAGGGCAAGAAATATACCTTTATTGCCATTAAGATTTTAGGGTTGTTTGTTACTGGAGCATAACTTAGATCTCCCTAACAGATCTAGCTAATATATTCCCTCTCACCACCCCTAGCTGAGCTTTCCTCAAGATCCGAGATCTCCTGCTGTCTCTCCCTCAAACAGTATATCCTTATTACAGCTTCAACTTTTGCCTGTAACACACTAGAGTTAGAGGGCAGCTGTATGCCCTGCCCCAGACTCCCACTTACAATTTCCACTAGCTACCTCCACCTTTTCAATGTGTATGGAATTGAATTCCTCCCAAGTTAATTTTTCGTGCAACTTCTCTATCTCTACCGGGTCATCATCAATTATCTAGCCACTGGGTTCTAAATCTGAGAGACCTCTTTGACTCATTCTCTATGTTCATCCCCACTTCTTATCAGTCACCAAACCCTCTTTTATCTTCATGTGTGAAGTCTCTTGAGTATATCCTTCATGCTACCACCTGCCACTTCCCATCCTCCCTAGCAGCTAGGGAAAGACATATGAATAAATCCACTGTATTTAATTGCTAGGGCTGCCTAGAAAAATACTACAGATGGGGTACCCTAAACAATAGACATTAATTTTTTCACAGTTCTGGAGACTGATTTGGGGGGTCCAAAATCAAGGTGGTGTCAGTTCTGGTTTCTCCTGAGGCCTCTCTCCTTGGCTTGCTGACGGCTGCCTTCTCACTCTGTCCTCGAATGGTTGTTTCTCTGTGTGTGAACCTCCTGGTGTCTCTCCTTCTTCTTAGAAGGACACCAGTCCTATTGGAGTAGGCCCCACCATTATGACCTCATTTAACCTAAATTATCTCTTTAAAGATTATATCTCCAGATACAGTTCCCTGAGGGGTAAAAATAGGAAATTGAAAGGATACAACTTAACCCATAAAAGTCTACCAATCACCCATATTGGGGCCTAGTGAGGGAAGGATCCCATGCCAGCAACAGTGGCAGAAGCCACGGCCATATGAGCTCTTGGTTCAGAAGTCACAGTGGGGCTGGAAGCAGTAGAGGTTGGTCTAATTTGAGTTCTAGGCTCCAAAGTTACTCAGAAGTGGCACAAAAATGGCAGTGCAAACAAACGCCCCATGCTTAGTGGTAGCAGTCGTGATTATCACATTAGACCATTTCTGCAGTGAGGTGGGCATTTTTTCTAGAAGTTGATCTTCAAGGGTGATTCTCCGGTCTTTCTAACAATTCGCTTTGCCTTATGTTTATGATGTTTATGGTACATAAGTAAAGTAATGTGGTTCTTGTAGCTTTTCTTTTTTTTTTCCCTCCTCACTGCATGCATGTGGGATCTTGTTTCCCTGACCAGGAATTGAACCCGTGCCCCCTGCAGTGGAAATGCTGAGTCCTAACCACTGGACCTCTAGGAAAGTCCTCTTGTAGATTATTTGGTATAAATAATTAGTTATTCAATATGGCTTGTACATCATGAACATGTCTGTAGAAGGTTTTTTGTTCAAATATTTTTTATTCTCATTGAAATTATAGTGATTTGGATACTTTCAAGAATAAGAAAACATCTTTGTGGTTGAGGTCATCTACATAATAGAAAGGGCTTGACGAAGTTGTAGAGCCTGGGTCTTCCATATCCTTTACATAAACTCCCTTTCTTCTAACCACTTGGAGTGACTTCCACTGCTTGAAATGAAAAATCCTGAAATCCTCCCAACCTGGTGCCTACACACCAATTTATCTTAAAAACCATTGTCAAACACATATTCCTAAAACACTGCTTTCATCATGTTTATCTATCTCTGTCTACAAATTCTTAGGAAGACTTGGCTGTAATGATCTTAGCTTTTTGTCCTGTCAGTTGCAAGTGGCAGAACAGGAATTCCAACTAGCATAAACAAAAAAGATCATTGACTGGCTGAAATAGCTATGAAGTTTAAAGGGGTAGATAATACTTCAGGCATTCAGGCACGGCTTGCATTCAGGGGCTCAAGTTATGTCCTTAGTGCTGTGTCTTTCTTCAGTCCCAACTCCCTCTGTGTGTTAGCAAAGATTAGACCCTGGCTACTTGACCTTTGAAGGAGAAAGAAATGGAGAGTCTCCCTTTCTCTCTCTCTCTCTGTTTCTCCAGAACTCTGGTCGGTCCTGCATGAATCATGTGTTCTTCACTGGACCAATCAGTGTCTAGGTGGATGGAATTCTAATGAGCCAGCCAGGGCTGTGCACCAGCTACTAAGGTGGGAAAGGTGGCCACAGTCCTTCTAGGTCAGGGAATGCCAGTTCTCCAAAAGAAAAAAATGTTTCAACAGAATGCTTTTAGAAACACACCAGCTTTGCGAGGGCGGTATATTCTCCACCCCTCCAAATCACACTGGCTATTTTCCTGTTCTGCCAGTGGGAGGTCAGCTCTGGTGTTCTGGACACTCATGATGATCCGGGGCTTTCTGAGGAAGAAGCTGCCTGTGTGTAAAGGAAACAAGTTTTCTTTGAAAGTGAGTGAAGATTGTCCTGGGCCAGAGGGCTGCGTGCTGTGTTTCTGCTCTTCCATCCTATCTAACTGCTTTTGAAGCTAGCCTAATTCACTTTTCACTGGCGCCGGCAACATCACCAACCCCTCTTTCCTCTCACAGCCCTGCAGGGCCCTATGTGGTCTTTTGACAGCCCACTCGCTGCACCAGGGAGAATTGGACCCATTGTTTCATGGGGTTTCCTTTAGGCTAATCTGAAGAGTGTGAAAGAATCCATTTAAAGAGGTCTGATGAATAAGGACAAAATAAAGATCAAACCCAGGCATAATCAAAAGCTGTTTGTTAACAGGCAAGATGTTCTTCAAAGCCGTTATCAGGGGCCAGGGGAGGCATCTTGTAATGCTGTGTGGAGAAAGTAGGTGGGTGTGGGCGGCATTCATCTGAAGTTTTAAACAGATGGCTGCTGGCCTGGCAGCTGGGCTCAGAATTATCAGTGAGCCTCTTGGTTTAAGTGGGCAGCACTGGTAGATAAGGGCCTGGGAAAAATAACAAGTCACGGAGTGGGTAATGTTTATTGGAGAAGTCCTCCAAACCCTCCTGTCCTTGCACCCACTTCCAGGAAGGAGCCACCTGTTGTAAGTTAGAGAAGCTCTTTCCTAATCCTGGATCCCTGGTTTAGGAAATGAAGCTATCCTGGTGTCATATAAGCCGTGTATCTACTTTTTAGATAAGAAACGAATCCATAGAGACATTACGTTCCTCAAACCACTACCAGTCGGGGCATAATGGTGCTGCCAAGGCTGGTCTCTCTCACACCTGCTGTTAATGATAATAGTTAACATTTATTGAATACCTACTATATGCCAGGCAGGCACTGTGCCCAAATGATCTCATTTGATCCTCACCCTAGGCTCTTATTATCCCATTTTCCAGATGTAGGAACTGAGGCCCTGAGAAGTTAATGTAATTCACTTAAAGTTTCACAGCGAATACATCATAGAGCCGAGAGCTGGACCTCTACGGCTCGCCATATCCAAAGCCTCTGTTCTTAATCGCTTATCATGCTGCCATTCTAACTAGACCCAGCATTGACTTCATTTCCCTTTTCCTTAGAAAATGGGAACTGAGCTATTTTCATTTTAAACCTCAGTCCTAGATGGAGGGACTAAGGGACATAGAGGTTAAGGTGACTCACATAGAACTATAATGGTTCACAGAATTGACCATGAGAGATAGATTTTTTTTCCCTTTTTTAAAAAAATATTTATTTATTTTATTTATTTATTTTGGCTGCACTGGGACTTCGTTGCGACATGAGGACTGTTAGTTGTGGCATGCAGGATCTAGTTCCCCGACCAGGGATGGAACCTGGGCCCCCTGCATTGGTAGCGTGGAGTCTTACCCACTAGACCACCAGGGAAGTCCTGGATTTTTTTTTTTCTTACTGTAAAAGACAAACTATGAGTCAAACACCAATAGATTTAAGGACATGGAGGAGGTGGTGGTACAAAGGCGACCCAGAATCCAGAGTAACCCAGGTACCCAACTGATTAATGTATGTAATGATTCCTATCAGCATGCACATGTATCTTAATATCACTTCTCAAAGGAACAAGTACAAACTGCATTACCCCAAATAGTAGCCAAGAGTTACATGTAGCCATTTAAATTTAAATTAACTAAAATTAAGTAAAATTTAACATTCACTTCCTCAGTTCTATCAATTCTCAACTGCCCGATGGCAGATACAGAACAGTCCCATCATTGCAGAAAATTCTATTGGACAGCACTGCTACAGAACCTCCCTTGACTCATACTCCGTGCTAGTCATGGCCCCATTTCTCTGCTGTTCTTCCCTGCAAAACTACTTGAAAGAGTCAGCTCTTTACTTGTTATCTCCACTTCCCCACCCACCTTTCTCTCCTGAGTCCACACCATTCAGGTTTTCACATCAACCACTTCACGGAACTCACTCTTTACAGAGTCATTAATGATCCAACATTTTGCCAAAGCCAGTGGTCAATGTCCTCACCTTGTCCAGCCTCAGCTGCATTGGATGCCGCTGGTCACACTCTCCTTCAAACACTTTCTTCTCCGAGCTTCTGGAAGACCGCACTGTCTTGGTTCTCCTTCTACCTAAATGACACACACGGCAGTCTCCTTTACTCCCTTCTCTCCAATAAGACCTCTCATTGTGGGGTGTGTCCCTGGGGCTTGGTCCTCAGACCTCCTGTCTTAGGTATCTGCACTCTCTACAGGTGATCTCAGTGGCCAGAAAGCAGAAAGCTCAGCACACAGCTCCGGGCTTAAAGCGCTCTGACAGCTTTCCATCGCAGAATAAAATCCAAGGTCCCTCCTATTGTGGCTTTCAAGTCCCTATGTGAGATAGCCACTGCCTACCTCTCCCTCTGTTCTGTCTGTGTTGGTTTTCTTTCTGTTCATTTGTTAGGCTGTTTGCTCCTGGCTTGAAGCTATTGGATTAGACTGCTTTCTTCCAGATCTTCCATTGGCTGTTCCTTGTCCTCATTTGGGTCTTAACTCAAGTATCACTTTCTCAGAAAAGTGATCCTTGACCACTCTGGATACAGCAGCTCTCTCCATCACACATTCATATATCTTTTTGATTTTATTCATGGCCTGTATTGGTAATTAAACTTGCATCATTTATTTATGTGTTATGGTCTGTTTTCTGCATATAAGCTCCTTGGGGGCAGGGGCTCTGTTTCTCTTGCTCGTCACTGTGTCCTCAGTACCTACCACAATGTTTGGCACATAGTCGGTTCTCAATTAAGTCTTCTTGACTTGAAATGTTTGCTGACTAACAATTGGCCAGGAGTCAGAGTGGGGATATTAAAACTATAAGGGACTCCCTTGAGAGTCAGTCAGAGGTAGAGGAAGAATCAATTATAATAGTGAAATGTACAGCTAGCAATGGAGAGCTTTGTTGAATGAGCTCTTTGCCCCCTGGCCAGCTGGGCATGTTTTAAACCAATTTCCTTCATATTTTGTGACTGTACCAGTCATTAAGAATGTCAATTTCCCTTAACCTTTTTGCTGATTTCTTCTCAAAGATGTTAAGGTATCATCAGTGTGACTTTGGACAAACCATGCGTGGGCCTTGGTTTCCCTATCCATAAAGTGACTTGATTTTTGGTAGAGAATGCCTAAACTTTCTTTCAGCATTATATTTCTAATTGTCTGATGTCACAAAAGAACCTCAGGCTAAACTCTTTCCGAAAAGCAATTTAACAATAATTAATAAAAGACTTCAAAAATAATTTCACTTTTAGAACTTTGTCCTAAAGAAATAGTCAAAAATTTGAACGGAGGGGCTTCCCTGGTGGCGCAGTGGTTAAGAATCTGCCTGCCAATGCAGGGGACACGGGTTCGAGCCCTGGTCTGGGAAGATCCCACATGCCGCGGAGCAACTAAGCCCATGAGCCACAACTACTGAGCCTGTGCGTCTGGAGCCTGTGCTCCACAACGGGAGAGGCTGTGACAGTGAGAGGCCCGTGCACCGCGATGAAGAGTGGCCTCCGCTTGCTGCAACTGGAGAAAGCCCTCGCACAGAAACGAAGACCCAACACAGCCAAAAATAAATAAATAAATATATTAAAAAAAATTTTTGAACAGAGATTTATTCACAACTACATTTATCTTAGGTTTGTTAATAATAATTTAAAAGTCAGAAACAAATAAAAAGCAGTAAGTAAAACTAAATAAATTCATATACTTATATGTTTGAATATTATAATATTAGAATGTATTTGAATAAAAATTTCAAGAACCATTGGAAATAAAGATTTCCCCCAAAGTATGATAATGAGGAAGAAGCTTCACAATCCAGTGTTAAATCGTTTATAAACTCAATCTATAAAATACATATGTTCGTGCGAAGAAAAGTTGGGGGAAATAAAAATGTAACTTGTAATTACCTCTGGGTCATGAAACTAGTCTATTTTTTAAATATTTCTCATTATTTTCCAAGTAGTCTTCAATGAAGATATAATTATTTTTGCAGCCAGTGAATTACACTTTTAGGGAAGAATAGATTCTAGAGCTATGAGTTTGGAGTCAGAAGTCTCGGGCTTTAGTACAGTTTAGCTCAACAAAAAGTCACTGAATATTTTCTATGAGCTGGGGATGAAACATGGGTAAGGCAGAGTCTGGCTGAGCGACCGACTGAAAACTGGAAATCTGCTGTGGAGGTAATCACAGGGTACTGTGGGAGCTCAAGGAAGAAGGAGAGGGTGTTTGGGAGAAAGGGATGAGTGTCCCGCAGGTACTGGGTCCTGGTTCTGGTCCCACTTACTTGCTTGTAACCTTGGACCAGTCATTTAACCTCTCAGCCTCTCAGTTCCCCATCTGTATGATGGAAATATCACTACCAGTTCTCTCTACTAAACAGGTTGTGATTTTTGCAGATCGTATCGAGACCGAGTATAGACATGCTTTAGGCACTTGAGAAGTGTTGTCAGGAGCTTACGGACTTGACCTTAAGACAGTAGGAAGTAGAAGCCTTGATTTAGTGACTAACAGGGCAGCAAGACCTGGGGTCTGCTGGATGACAAGTGTCTTGGGTGATCTTGCCGCTTCTCCCTTCGTCTGAGCCTAGCAGCAATTTTGTGGTGTGTCACTGCCCAAAAGAAGAGCAAAAAAGCTGATTGGGGATAAAATGGGACTCTGTGGGAGAGTCTCAGCTTCTATACTGTAGTGTCCCCTCCCTCCTCTTCCTGGCTTCAGCTCTAGGGGTGACCTTCTGAAATCATCAAGTTTTGTGACCCAGAGGAAATCATGCTGCAGTTGAGGACCCGAGTCCCTATTACTTTGAAATCAGCAAGCCAGGGGACTGTCTGGAATTAGACTGGGGGACTTGTGGGGCTGGTAGTGGTCATGTTCAGTTTTCAGCTGTTTAAGCTGGATTGTTTTGTGTCAGTGGCATCTCTGGTCCCTGGGTCATCACACATTTCAGAACAAAAGGGAAAGAATGAAGTCCCTCCTTGGATGACCAGATCTCAAATCTGCTCGCTCAGGAAGGCATTGCCACCAGAGATGGGATTTGGTAGTTCCCTAAAGAGTCAGGAGTCTGCTTCTTCTGCTTTCCTTTTGGGGTGATGCTGGCTCTTTCCTAGGAATCTTTGTGTAGTCAGTTCATTCTCTCTTGGTTTCTCTCTATCCCGCTGATACTTCTCCTTTTCACTCCCCCTCCTCTTCCCTCCCTTTCGTTTCCAGCAAATATTTATTATGCCTCTGGGGCAATATGTTAGGCACTGTGGGGAAAACAAATTGAAATGCCACCAAGGGTTTTAGATAAACACTATGGAACTTTTGGAGAGCTATGACGACCAGACACGTTGATCAGGTAAGACTTCATGGAAGAGGGGGTCTTCTCTCCTGAGTTTAACAGTAGAGCTGGAATCTGCATATGCAGAAATGAAGTAAAGGACATAGCCCAAACAAGGACATGAAATTGGGGACCGTGATATGTATCCCCAGTGGGGTGGAGGTCAAGGTGTCAGAGCCGACAGAGGCTGATCAGCCTTCGTTTCCCCCATCTCTTAGGGGATAAAATCTCACTCAGCCATGAGAATTCCATTGCTTTGCACGAAACATTCCCCTCCTCCAGTTCTGGAGGGTAATCTCTGTATAGCCGGTTTCTTCCAAAACGTTTAACCCAATGGCTGAAGAATTTTGACACAGCAAGATAGCCATGGCAACATTAAAACCTGCCATTCAAAGGAGGTCTTTCCTTTTAAGTTACAGCAAGTATTAACATCGTAATTAGCAACACCCATGTTTTGTACGAGTCTGCTCTGTGTGACACTAAATACAACCATCTTATAATAGCAGTCTCAGACCTTAAGAAGCTTCCTTGTACACTTCTCTAAGCCAACAAGCGCCTTGAGAACAGGGACTGGGTCGTATTTATTTTTGTAACCCTAATATGGTGCTTCATATTAGGGTTCGTTGACCAACTAATGTGAACAGATACATCAGGGCACGTATTCTGAAAAAGTCTGGGAATAAGAATAAAGTGGTTGCAGCCCCATTCTCCAGCAAGAAAAATTAGACAAAGCACACGAAGAGCTTTGCTTAGCCTTTCTGCCAGAATTTGACAAGTTTTCTCTTCCATTTCGGCCCATGGCGAGCTCTGCATGGCCTTGGCAGCGCAGACCCTGTCGTGTCTACCACATGGCTGACCCCCTGCAGTGCCAAAGGATGAGGCCATTTGGAGACAATCACCTTCTGTCTCTGGGCTTTGACATCTGGAAGGTGGACAACCAACAGGACTTGGCCGGGCCTCCTGGCCCTCAAGCTCACCACATGTTTATTGGAAGCCGTTTTCTAGGAGAAAGCCACGACAGTGAAGGTCACCTTCTGGACAAATAATTCTTGTCCAGGGGCACCAGATGCAATAGGGAGTCTGACACAATGAACAACTGAGCAAATGACTTTGTCTTCAAAGAAAATAAGATTTCAACAGAGCTGTGTCTGTCCTTTGCTCAATAGGATTGGCACTCTGTAGAGAAGTGACTGAGAATAGCTTGGTTAGAATCCAATTTTAGTAATTAGTTCTCTTCACAATAAGACGTGTTAATAGGTCCCATGGTGAGCAGGCAGAATCCCCTGTCTCAGGTGCCAAGTGCCAATTAATGAAACCACCATTCAGGTCCCACAGGTTAATAACCATTCTGTGTCCATTCTCTTAGAGCTGTGGGCAGGCATTTTTCCCTGTAGCACAGGTCATAGATGGATAGACTGTAGGCTCCAAGAAGACAGGGATTATGCCCATGTTGTTTACCACTACATTCTCAGTTGCCTGGCTTACTCCAAGCACCTGTATTAGATTGCCAAAAAAAAAAGAAAAAACCCAATAATTCTTCCCTTCCTTCTAACCTTGCCTTTTGCATGTGATTCTGTAGTTTCTGGCTTTGAGACTTTGCTTTGGCCATAAAATGTGGCGGAAGCTATATGATGTCAGTTCTGGGCCTGGACTTCAAGAGGCCTTCCACACTTCTCTCCTTCTTGGACCCCACAGGACCTCCACCTGAACAAACTTAGGATGGCTTACTAGAGAGTTAGGGAGACAGGGCTTTGTCACTTTTATCACGCCAACTCACAACCAGCCATCCCCCCATGTACAGCTGCCTACATGGCCAGTAGCTGGTCACGGATGCATGAGTGAGTCTAGCTGAGACCAGAAGAATTGTCTAGCTGGGCCCAACCCAAATGATCACCCAAAGAAGTGTGAATTTAAAAAATGGTGATTGTTTTAAGTCACTAAGTTTGGGTGGTTTGTTACACTGTAAAAGCTAATTGATTAAGCACCCAATGTACATTTTTGAGAGATGGGTAGATTATTGATTAGATGTTACCCTATCTTAAATAGCTTGCTCAGTCACCCTCTTTTATACTATTGTTTTACTTTCTTTCTAACACTTACCACAAAGACAAATTATCTTGTTCTCTTATTGATTTATTTCTTTACTATCATGTGAGCACCATGAGGATAAGAGATCTTGCCTATCTTACTGACCTTTGAATTCCTATGACCTAGAACAGTTCTTGGCACAGAGTGGGCTCTCAGTAAATATGTATTGAATGAAAGATGAGGCACACAGTGGCTCTCAATAAATATTTGTTGAATAAAAGAATAAATGGATTTCATTAATATCACTCATAGTGAGGTGAGGAGAGAAAAGAGCTTGGGAAGTGGATATCACATGTATTGGCTGAGGTGTCCTTTGCTCTTTGTGTGTTTTCCTTGTAGGGGAGAAAAAAAGTTTTCCTTGACACTTTTTTTGTTCTTTTAAAATATTTACGTATTTATTTATTTGGTTGTGTTGGGTCTTAGTTGCAGCAGGCGGGCTCTTTAGTTGCAGCTTGTGGGCTCCTTAGTTGTGGCTTGCTGGCTTCTTATTTGCGGCTCGCTGGCTTCTTAGTTGCGACATGTGGGATCCTTATTTGCGGCTCACTGGCTCCTTAGTTGTGGCATGTGAACTCTCAGTTGTGGCATGCATGAGGGATCTAGTTCCTGGACCAGGGATGGAACTTGGGCCCCCTTCATTGGGAGCTTGGAGTCCTAAGCACTGGACCACCAGGGAAGTCCCTCCTTGACACTCTTAAGGTTCCTGGCTGGGTCTGAAAATTAAGCTGACAAAGACAGCTTAAAAAGAGAAAAGCATATAAATTTATTTAATGTAAATTTTACATGACAGGGAGCCTTCATAAGGAAATGAAGATCTGAAGACATGGTTAAACCTGAGTATTTTTATGCTAGGTTTGATGAAGAGTGGACAGTCATGTAGAAATGTGAAAGGTCAAAGAGTATGAAGTAAATGCAGTAAATTCAGGGAAACTTAGCAAGGCCTGTTTGTTCAGATTCTTCTTTGCATCCCTTTGTCTTTGGAGATAAGGATGCTCCTTTCTTCTGGGTATCGGAGGGCACCTCTTACAGGAGGGTTTCTATGACTTGTTTCAGGGGGGAAACGGGAGGGGAAAAGGTCAGAGTGACCTTTCTGCTTCTGCTGTTTTCTCAAATTTCTTCAGCTTAAAATATTCAATAAGCCAAGGTGCCATGTTTTCGGGTAGTGTGTGCTGAACCCTTTCATCCTTAATTCTTTGTAAATTAGCACTTATTGAAGCCTGGCAGACTAAAGTAAAGAAACTTCCATTTGTGGAGATATTGTTATATTTCCTTTCTTCTACCTCAGTTCTTAGGCCCCTATTTCCCTTCCCCAGTAATTTAAAAAAATAATAAATTTATTTATTTAATTTATTTATTTTTGGTTGCGTTGGGTCTTCGTTGCTGCACGCGTGCTTTTCTCTAGTTGCGGCAAGCAGGGGCTACTCTTTGCTGCAGCGCACGGGCTTCTCATTGCAGTGGCTTCTCGTTGCAGAGCACGGGCTCTAGGCATGTGGGCTTCAGTAGTTGTGTTGTGCAGGCTCAGTAGTTGTGGCTCGCGGGCTCTAGAGCACAGGTTCAGTAGTTGTAGCTCACGGGCTTAGTTGCTCCATGGAATGTGGGATCTTCCCGGCCCAGGGCTCGAACCCGTGTCCCCTGCATTGGCAGGTGGATTCTTAACCACTGCACCACCAGGGAGGCCCTTCCCCAGTTATTTTTAATTATCTGCATTTAGATGAGGAAAACCTTTGGTTTGCTTGGATTTTCTCCAGTAAAAAACACCACCAATGGGGAGTTGCTATTCAAAGAGTATAGAGTTTCAGTTAAGCAAGATGAATAAGTTCTAGAGATCCACCATGCGATACTGTGCCTATAGTTAGTGATACTGTATTGTACACTTGAAAATTTTGTTGAGGATAGATCTCATGTTAAGTGTTCTTACCACAATAAAAAAAAAAGCAATATAATATGGCTGAGATTTACTGGGATTGACAGTGTTCAGAACATATGACCTCAAAATATGGCACCTTGGGTATTGAATATTTTAAGCTGAAGGAATCTGAGAAACAGCAGGTGCAGGAAGAACTCTCTGACTTCCCCCTTTTCACCTGAAGCAGGGCATCAAACCCTCATGTGAGAGGTGTGCTCCCTACACCCAGAGGAAAGGGGCATCCTTATCCCTGAAGACAAGAGTACACCCAGAGGAAGCTGAACAAACAGGCGTTGCTAAGTTTCCCCCAGTTTACTACACTTACCTCACACCCTTTCATCCTGTCCCATTTCCCCACTACTTTCCATTCTTCATCAAACCTAGTATAAAAAATGCTCAAGTTGAACTGTGTCTTTGGGTCTTCATTTCCTTACAAAGCCTCTCGTGTCCAGTAAAATTTACATTAAATAAATTGGTATGCTTTTCTCTTGTTAATATGTCTTGTCAGTCCAATTTTCAGGGCCCCAGCCCGAGAACCTAGGAGGATAGTAGGAAAAAGAATTTTTTATCCACTACAGAATGATATTAAAAAGAGAATATAGTGGTAGTTTTTCTTATTCTAAAGACTGGTTCTTTGGAGATGATCAGCGTCTCATAGTGGAGACCACCCTCATGGTGGTAACAGTTACATCCTTAGCAATTGAAAAATGAAAAGCATTAAAAAAAAAAAAGCAGCAGCACCACCACCACCATCTGTGGCATCATCAGCAACAACAGCAACAAAAGCAAAGCTCTGTTTCTGAGATTTCCTCTCTCTTCCTTCCCCTGCTCTTACCTCAGGTATTTGTCTTGGTCTCTTGGTATTTACCTTAAACATTTCCTTTATTTACTTATAATTGTCTTCTACTTTAGATCTAAATGGACAGAAAAATTACACGGAAGATAACAGAGACAAGATTTGCACTTTAAAATCAGAATTATATTTATTCACTTCTGAATCAATAATAAGACCAAAAAAACCCTGGTATAATGTGATGTACACGAAATGAAGTCTTTCTCTTATTTCTCACCCACTGTTGTTAGTGAGCTAATGTTTATGTTTTGTAAGGAACAAAATGTATAATCGATATTTTATTGTGCAACTTCATTATAAAAAAAGTATAGCACAATAAATGAGCAGATTTGGACTTGGGTTGGAATCTTACTGTAAAATAGCCAAACACCTGGTAGGTTTCCTTTTGCCTTTATGGTCAGGGACTCCAGCAGTTGGAATTAAGAGATGAATCTCGATTTTCACAGAAAGCTTTTAAATCTGTCATCTGCCACCTCTAGGGTTGAAAAAAATAGGAGTCAGTGAATGGATTACTTTCTAGTGTAGTGCAAGGGAGGAAAATTTTCCTTGATCTTTTTATGATCCCTGGGTGGGTCTGAAAATTATACTGACCAAGACAGGTTAACAGGAGAAAAGTGTACAGGTTTATTTAATGTAAGTTTTACATGACACAGGAGCCTTCATAAAGAAATGAAGACCCGAAGCAATAATTAAACCTGAGTATTTATGCTAGATTTGATGAAGAATGGACAGTTGTGGAGGAACATGATAGGTCAAACAGTATGAGGTAAATACAGTAAACTGGGGGAAACTTAGCGAGGCCTGATTGTTCACATTCTTCTTGATGTCCATTTGTCTTTGGAGACAGGGATGCTCCTTTCTTCTGGGTATAGGAGGGCACCTCTGACACGAGGGTTTTATGACCTGTTCCAGGGGAGAATGGGAGGTGGAGATCAGAGTGACCTTCCTGCTTCTGCTGATTTAAAAAGTCCTTTCACTTAGGTAAGGTGTCCCTCTTATGAGGTTCATGACTCAAGACTGGAAAGCTCACTGAGGGATAATAAATCATTTTTACTGGATGAGTTTTCTGGATATGTTTAAATGTATGCACTGAGCAAATATTTTTAAATATTTATATTAAACTTGGAATGTTTGACACACACACACACACACACACACACACACAAAGTCCTTCTACTTAAAATATTTAATATGCCAATGTGCTGTATTTTGGGGTAGCATGGGCTGAACCCTGTCATTAGACATTTCACACACTTTTGGCATTGTCACAGATTATAGTCATTTTTACTTTAGGAGGAGGGAAAAGAAGCAGGGTGGGGGCGGGGGGTTGGGAAGTGGGTAGAGGGGTGGAGAAACTTCCATTTCACCTCTCGGATTACCGGTGGTGGATAACTGCCGTCCTGGCTTCTCTTCAATCCTGTCTCTGACCGTGAGCCACGCATGTCATATGTGACATAAGATATGTGGCTGGCAGAGTGCCCAGTGCTCAGAAAACCTTGTATGGAGGGATTCAACTGGGTCAGTTAAATCTCTCAATATTTAAAAGTCTCCCTTGGAAATTAATGGTTTGGGTTTGCTAGGCTCTTTCTTTTCATTCCTCTTTTCCACATAGGGCTAAGCACATCAAGATTCTTTTCCTTAGTCTGTTTCTGGGCCATTTATTTGGCTTTCAAATCAGCCCATCAGGGCACTGACTTCAGGGGGTGAATGAAAAGAAAGGAATCCGGAGGAAGGCCCACCTGCATCTCTTCCTGTCACTGCCATCTTCAGAAGGGATTTATTAAGCACTGACTTGTGCCTAATCTCCCCTAGAGTCTAAATTTATTGCTGAGAAATCTCAGACCTTAATGGATATCCAGTTGTTTCAGATTGATTTGCAGATGAGCCTTAAGGGTAATTCAAATGTTTGAAGACAGTGTTCCACAAATTCTTCTCATGCTTTTATTCAACTACTAGCTGTTATTTTGAGTTTGTAAACTGAGTGCATTAGACTGACACTTGCTGAGCAAATTTTTATAAAGATCTCATTCCAGAAAATCAGTGTAAGTGAGTTTTTAAGCTAACTCTTTTGCTCTGGACAGAACACCCAGCCTCTGCTTCCCATCTGCCTATATCAGCGCCCTGACCCTTGCTTGCATGTAGCCAGGACATCAGATCCTGGAAAGCCCAAGGACAGGGATCAAAATGTGGATGACAGGAGCTCAGCAGGAGGATATTAACACTAATTAGAATACTTTTTCCTGACCACAGATAATGATGGTTTTCTTTGTTCAGCATCTTGAGTAAATCCCCTCACTACAGATTTCCATACTCTGAACCAATCTGAGCATCTGGATGGAACTGCTGTTATGGCCAAATTAGTCATTCCAATTAGAGAAAGTAGGGAGTTGCCTCTGTGTTTTGATTCCCCAATCATCTGCGATGACTGGATTTAAGGGGGGTTTATGAAGCCGTTCCTAGAAGGAAGAAGCATTAACTATGATGTGACCTATTAAGCATGTGCACAAGTTATGAGCTCAGGAAGAGTAGGGACACACTAAGTATTTTGCAACGACACAATTTTTTTTCTCCCTTGCTGTGCTGGCTCTGTGCTGCTGAATTGATTCCACTTTTATCTTGCTTTTAAATAAAAATTTATGGATGGCAGCTGAGGTCCTTCTTAGGGTCTTTATGATTTGGGATTAAGATCCTCAAGTGCCGGGGCAACTCATTAGCATGTGTACTCTAGCCACTTGTACGGAGTCAGTAGAGGAAAAGAAACGAGGGAGAAGGCTGGGGGCAAAACAAAGAAAAAAAAGTAGCAATTTTCAGATAATAGTAATAACAAATATATAATATATGTGTTAAGTATATATTTTTTTCTGGAACAATTAAAAGGCTGCTTTTAAGGGCTAACGATCTCATGCTACCTCCAAATATAGCAGAATAAGCATCTTGGCCAAAATTTATATTCATTTTGAAAGTAAGGGTTTAGACATCTAATTCAAATCTAAACTTTGAATTTTAAAACTTTTAAAGAAAACAGACATACAAATAACATTCTACCACATGAAGATCCATTCCAGTTTGTTGGATTTGTGCTTGTTGGGCAGGGCTGAGTGGATATGAAGATCAACGTGTGACTTTGAGCCCTGAACAAAAACCCACATCCCAGATGTTTCCATGCCAGATAGTCTCCTTTCCACCCTCACCAGTGATGAGGTACCAAAGCAGGTGAATCTCAGGAAGCCTTTTCTCAGCAGACTCTCTGCCAATGTTGTCACCCGTTGGACCATGACCACAGGGAATTAGTTGCAGAGAGTCTTACGACGTGGAGCATGGGGAGATTTATAATGCTGCTCCTTTTACAAGAGTTTGAGCTGGCCTACCCCTGACCTTTAGGGGTCTGAGCAAAATGCAAATGGGGCTTTGAGCCACCCTTTTCTTTCCACTCCTAGCTCCATCCTACACCTCAAGGACTTCTTCTTGCTTTGAGTGGGGGACACCCAGCTGTCATATCCAAGTTCCATCCCCTGCCCCGCAAAAAGCTGTCCCTTGGGACAAGAATGTGCATATTGGTGATATGTTCTGCCCCTAGGAGGGTGACCCAGAGAATAGGCCCTCACGGCCCTGGCAGTGGGCCTAGGACTATTAGGCCATGGACTTACCAGCACCTGGATCCTGAGAGCACCTGAGGCACAGGTTCTGCTGGGCATTTCCTTTTGTTCCCCTCACGGGCTTTTCACCAGTGAGGCCCTCTACAGGGAATGGGGTTCCAGTAGCCCAGGTGTAATGGCGATGCTGGACTTCAGACCTACCACTCTGTTAGCCTCTTGTCTATTTTCTGTGAGCTGCACAGCTGGGTCAGCGTAAAATGGCACTACATAGTTTTTGAGTAGCTTCTTAACGTGTTCACAAAGATTTCCCTGAAAAGATTCCTTGGCACCTTTTCCAGTGGTTAATAAGTTTTCTCTCACCTCTGAGCTACACCTACCCTCCAATGGTCCTCCCACAGTACTGAAAACAAACACCAAGGTGGTTAAACGGCAGTTAAGAATATCTCTGTTCCACCACAAACATTTATAAGTCATCATATGGGTGATTGACGCATCATAGTAAGATTCATACAGGGCTACTTGAATTAGAAAAGCACTGAATACCTCCAAATGTTAAATGTGTTTATTTACTCAATATATCAATAGTTTACACTAAATTTGGTGTAACTTACAGCATATGAATGAAAGGGTTGTAATGAGGAGGTAAAAGTCAGCTCCTGCAGGGGAGCTTGTTGTTTTCATCAACAGAATCAGTCAAGATGGGGCTTTCTTTTATGCCTGTGCATATGCTTCAATGTTCCTTGGGAAACTGCGCATGGCTGGAAATCAGGAAGGGAGAAATTGATGCAGTCTCCAGCTTCTATATCTACAGAGTCCCCAAAGGTAAGACTTCATCTTGCTCATAATCACAGAGCCTGACACTTACCAGGTGTCTAATAGATGCTTTATGGGGAGCTATAGAAGGAACTGAAGCAAGGGGATGGTTGGTGAAAAGTGCAATTAGTGAGGCACAGTGGTTCAATGATGCTCATTGATGAGGATGGTGACTATGAACTTGGATTCTGTTTTAAATACAGAGAAAACATTTTCATGTTTCTTTGACTTTAGATTTTTCATGTGTAAGTTGTAGCTTTGAATCGTATAATTCCAAAGGTCCTTCTATATCCAAAATGCTAAGACTGTATTCCCAATTATTCCAGAAAGTATTATATTTGTGCCTTAGTCAGTAAATATTGGGTACCCATACTCCACTAACCCTATTACCTTGTTTGGGATATGGAATAAACATAATGTGGTCTTCATCCTTAAGAGTCAGAAAAAATAGCACATAAAATGTAATGAGAAAACAATTTAATGTTCACCTAGTGTGGGCTCTAAGAGTCAAAGATGGTTTCATGAATGGGGAACCTTGAAGAAAGAGGATAACTTGGGTAACTAGAGAATGGGGAGAAATATCAATTCAGGTTGAAGGAAGAGTATGGTCAAAGTGGGAACCAGCTGATATGTTTGGGGACTCTGAGAATATGGACATGATTTGAGAATGGGAAGTAGAAATATGTTTGAATAGATAGGCTAAAAACAGATTCTAACTACTCTGAAGGAAAGTAGAAAAGGCAACAGAGATACCTTATAAGTGTCTATATCTTCATTCTACTAAGCCTCTCATTGGCATGTTACACAGTGGGCCATTCTTCTGGAAGTGCTCTTTGCTCTTAGCTCCCATAAGACCACACATTTTTTTGGTCTTCCTCCTACCTCACTGGTCTTCCCAGTCTCCTTCACAAGCCTATCCTCCTTTATCCAACCTCTAAGTGTTAGAGGCCCCCAGGGTTCAGTCCTTGGCCCTTTTCTCTAGGTACTGTACTTGATTTAATCTAGATTCATAACTTTAAGTACCATCTGCATGGAAGTAACTCTCAAATATATATCTCCGGCCTCATGCTACCTTTTGAACTTCTCAGAACCGCATTCCCATCTACCTACCTGACATCTCCACTTAGGTGTCCTACAGGAAGCTTCCACTTACACATTTATGATTCCTACTTAATAATAATCACCCTTCAGTGTGGCTAAGACTGCCGGTTATCCATCAACAACCTTTATAGTCTTCTTCCTTTTGTAAAAGAACTTTCTAATTTTTGCTTGGTGTATAGCTGTCCAGCCAAAGGCTGCATTTCATCGTCTCCATTTCAGTTAGGTGGGGTCGTGTAGCTAGCTTTGACCAATGAGAGGTCAACAGAAGTAACGTATGCCACTTCCAGCTGGTGGTCCCCAAATTGTACTGGCTGGGATGCTATAGTGAGGGCTGAAGCCGGAACAGCTAAGTTAGGTCCAAAGATAGGAACCTTGCATTTAGGGTGGCAAAGCTGTCCTACCAGCCTTGGACTCTCTACCTATGGGTTATTACGTGAGAGAGAAATGGTTCCATATTCTGTGGGCCACTGTGCTTTGAGACCATTCTGTATAGCAGCTTCGACTGTACCCCGAACTCATCCACCTAGTCTTCCCCATCTCAGTAAATGCTATCTTTATCCACCTAATTTCTCAAGCCATAAATCTGTTGATTTTCCATCCTTCTTCTTCAAATACAAATTATCAGTAAGTCCTACTGGTTGAACCTAAAAAATATATTTCAAATTCATCTACAACCCAAATTCATGTATGGCTACTGCACTACCTCCTAACTGATCACCTCATTTTGGTTTTGACCCCATATACCTCTCTCCTGACTGCAGCCAGAGACAGCTTTTTTTTTTTTAACATCTTTTTTAGAGTATAATTGCTTTACAATGGTGTGTTAGTCTCTGCTTTATAACAAAGTGAATCAGTTATACATATACATATGTTCCCATATCTCTTCCCTCTTGCGTCTCCCTCCCTCCCAATCTCCCTGTCCCACCCCTCTAGGTGGTCACAAAGCACCGAGCTGATCTCCCTGTGCTATGTGGCTACTTCCCACTAGCTATCTATTTTACGTTTGGTAGTGTATATATGTCCATGCCACTCTCTCACTTTGTCACAGCTCAACCCTCCCCCTCCCCATATCCTCAAGTCCATTCTCTAGTAGGTCTGTGCCTTCATTCACGTCTTACCCCTAGGTTCTTCATGACAATTTTTTTCTTAGATTCCATATATATGTGTTAGCATATGGTATTTGTCTTTCTCTTTCTGACTTACTTCACTCTGTATGACAGACTCTAGGTCCATCCACCTCACTACAAATAACTCAATGTCGTTTATTTTTATGGATGAGTAATATTCCATTGTATATATGTGCCACATCTTCTTTATCCATTCATCCGATGATGGATACTTAGGTTGTTTCCATCTCCTGGCTATTGTAAATAGAGCTGCAATGAACATTTTGGTACATGACTCTTTTTGAATTATGGTTTTCTCAGGGTATATGCCCAGTAGTGGGATTGCTGGGTCATATGGTAATTCCATTTGTAGTTTTTTTAAGGAACCTCCATACTGTTCTCCATAGTGGCTGTACCAATTCACATTCCCACCAGTAGTGCAAGAGTGTTCCCTTTTCTCCACACCCTCTCCAGCATTTACTGTTTCTAGATTTTTTGATGATGGCCATTCTGACTGGTGTGAGATGATATCTCATTGTAGTTTTGATTTGCATTTTTCTAATGATTAATGATGTTGAACATTCTTTCATGTGTTTGTTGGCAATCTGTATATCTTCTTTGGAGAAATGTCTGTTTAGGTCTTATGCCCATTTTTGGATTGGGTTGTTTGTTTTTTTGTTATTGAGCTGCATGAGCTGCTTGTAAATTTTGGAGATTAATCCTTTATCTGTTGCTTCATTTGCAAATATTTTCTTCCATTCTGAGGGTTGTCTTTTGGTCTTGTTCATGGTTTCCTTTGCTGTGCAAAAGCTTTTAAGTTTCATTAGGTCCCATGTGTTTATTTTTGTCTTTATTTCCATTTCTCTAGGCGGTGGGTCAAAAAGGATCTTGCTGTGATTTATGTCATAGAGTGTTCTGCCTATGTTTTCCTCTAAGAGTTGGACAGTTTCTGGCCTTACATTTAGGTCTTTAATCCATTTTGAGCTTATTTTTGTGTATGGTGTTAGGGAGTGTTCTAATCTCATACTTTTACATGTCCCTATCCAGTTTTCCCAGCACCACTTATTGAAGAGGCTGTCCTTTCTCCACTGTACATTCCTGCCTCCGTTATCAAAGATAAGGTGACCATATGTGCATGGGTTTATCTCTGGGCTTTCTATCCTGTTCCATTGATCTATATTTCTGTTTTTGTGCCAGTACCATACTGTCTTGATTACTGTAGTTTTGTAGTATAGTCTGAAGTCAGGGAGCCTGATTCCTCCAGCTCCATTTTTCTTTCTCAAGATTGCTTTGGCTATTTGGGGTCTTTTGTGTTTCCATACAAATAGTGAAATTTTTTGTTCTAGTTCTGTGAAAAATGCCAGTGGTAGTTTGATAGGGATGCATTGAATCTGTAGATTGCTTTGGGTAGTAGAGTCATTTTCACAATGTTGATTCTTCCAATCCAAGAACATGGTATATCTCTCCATCTATTTGTATCATCTTTAATTTCTTTCATCAATGCCTTATAATTTCTGCATACAGGTCTTGTGTCTCCTTAGGTAGGTTTATTCCTAGATATTTTATTCTTTTTGTTGCAGTGGTAAATGGGAGTGTTTTCTTAATTTCATTTTCAGATTTTTCATCATTAGTGTATAGGAATGCCAGAGATTTCTGTGCATTAATTTTGTATCCAGCTACTTTACCAAATTCATTGATTAGCTCTAGTAGTTTTCTGGTAGCATCTTTAGGATTCTCTATGTATAGTATCATGTCATCTGCAAACAGTGACAGCTTTACTTCTTCTTTTCCAATTTGGATTCCTTTTATTTCCTTTTCTTCTCTGATTGCTGTGGCTAAAATTTCCAAGACTAAGTTGAATAAGAGTGGTGAGAGTGGGCAGCCTTGTCTTGTTCCTGATCTTAGTGGAAATGGTTTCAGTTTTTCACCATTGAGGACGATGTTGGCTGTGGGTTTGTCATATATGGCCTTTATTATGTTGAGGAAAGTTCCCTCTATGCCTACTTTCTGCACGGTTTTTATCATAAATGGGTGTTGAATTTTGTCGAAAGCTTTCTCTGCATCTATTGAGATGATCATATGGTTTTTCTCCTTCAATTTGTTAATATGGTGTATCACATTGATTGATTTGCGTATACTGAAGAATCCTTGCATTCCTGGAATAAACCCCACTTGATCATGGTGTATGATCCTTTTAATGTGCTGTTGGATTCTGTTTGCTAGTATTTTGTTGAGGATTTTTGCATCTATGTTCATCAGTGATATTGACCTGTAGTTTTCTTTCTTTGTGACATCCTTGCCTGGTTTTGGTATCAAGGTGATGGTGTCCTCGTAGAATGAGTTTGGGAGTGTTCCTTCCTCTGAAATTGTTTGGAAGGGTTTGAGAAGGATGGGTGTTAGCTCTTCTCTAAATGTTTGATAGAATTCGCCTGTGAAGCCATCTGGTCCTGGGCTTTTGTTTGTTGGAAGATTTTTAATCACAGTTTCAATTTCAGTGCTTTTGATTGGCCTGTTCATATTTTCTGTTTCTTCCTGATTCAGTCTTGGCAGGTTGTGCATTTCTAAGAATTTGTCCATTTCTTCCAGGTTGTCCATTTTATTGGCATAGAGTTGCTTGTAGTAATCTCTCAGATCTTTTGTATTTCTGCAGTGTCAGTTGTTACTTCTCCTTTTTCATTTCCAATTCTATTGATTTGAGTGTTCTCCCTTTTTTTCTTGATGAGTCTAGCTAATGGTTTATCAATTTTGTTTACCTTCTCAAAGAACCCGCTTTTTGTTTCATTGATCTTTGCTATCATTTCCTTCATTTCTTTTTCATTTATTTCTGATCTGATCTTTATGATTTCTTTCCTTCTGCTAACTTTGGGGTTTTTTTTGTTATTCTTTCTCTAATTGCTTTAGGTGCAAGGTTAGGTTGTTTATTCGAGATGTTTCCTGTTTCTTATGGTAGGGTTGTATTGCTATAAACTTCCCTCTTAGAACTGCTTTTGCTGCATCCCATAGGTTTTGGGTCGTCGTGTCTCCATTGTCATTTGTTTCTAGGTATTTTTTAATTTCCTCTTTGATTTCTTCAGTGATCACTTCGTTATTAAGTAGTGTATTGTTTAGCCTCCATGTGTTTGTATTTTTTACAGATCTTTTCCTGTAATTGATATCTAGTCTCATAGTGTTGTGGTCGGAAAAGATACAATTGATACAATTTCAATTTTCTTAACTCTACCAAGGCTTGATTTGTGCCCCAAGATATGATCTATCCTGGAGACTGTTCCATGAGCACTTGAGAAAAATGTGTATTCTGTTGTTTTTGGATGGAATGTCCTATAAATATCAATTAAATCCATCTTGTTTAACGTATCATTTAAAGCTTGTGTTTCCTTATTTATTTTCATTTTGGATGATCTGTCCATTGGTGAAAGTCGGGTGTTAAGGTCCCCTACTATGAATGTGTTACTGTCGATTTCCCCTTTTATGGCTGTTAGTATTTGCCTTATGTATTCAGGTGCTCCTATGTTGGGTGCATAAATATTTACAATTGTTATATCTTCTTCTTGGATCGATCCCTTGATCATTATGTAGTGTCCTTCTTTGTCTCTTCTAATAGTCTTTATTTTAAAGTCTATTTTGTCTGTTATGAGAATTGCTACTCCAGCTTTCTTTTGATTTCCATTTGCATGGAATATCTTTTTCCATCCCTTCACTTTCAGTCTGTATGTGTCTCTAGGTTTGAAGTGGGTCTCTTATAGACAGCATATATATGAGTCTTGTTTTTGTATCCATTCAGCCAATCTGTGTCTTTTGGTGGGAGCATTTAATCCATTTATATTTAGGTAATTATCGATATGTATGTTCCTATTCTCATTTTCTTAATTGTTTTGGGTTTGTTATTGTAGGTGTTTTCCTTCTCTTGTGTTTCTTGCCTAGAGGAGTTCCTTTAGCATTTGTTGTAAAGCTGGTTTGGTGGTGCTGAACTCTCTCAGCTTTTGCTTGTCTGTGAAGGTTTTAATTTCTCCATCAAATCTGAATGAGATCCTTGCTGGGTAGAGTAATCTTGGTTGTAGGTTTTTCTCCTTCATCACTTTAAATATGTTCTGCCACTCCCTTCTGGCTTGCAGAGTTTCTGCTGAAAGATCAGCTGTTAACCTTATGAGGATTCCCTTGTGTGTTATTTGTTGTTTTTCCCTTGCTGCTTTTAATATGTTTCTTTGTATTTAATTTTTGATAGTTTTATTAATATGTGTCTTGGCATGTTTCTCCTTGGATTTATCCTGTATGGGATAAATCTCTGTGCTTCCTGGACTTGATTAACTATTTCCTTTCCCATATTAGGGAAGTTTTCTACTATAATCTCTTCAAATATTTTCTCAGTCCCTTTCTTTTTCTTTTCTTCTTCTGGAACCCCTATAATTCGAATGTTGGTGCATTTAATTTTGTCCCAGAGGTCTCTGAGACTGTCCTCAGTTCTTTTCATTCTTTTTTCTTTATTCTTCTCTGCAGTAGTTATTTCCACTATTTTATCTTCCAGGTCACTTATCCGTTCTTCTGCCTCAGTTTTTCTGCTATTGATCCCATCTAGAGTATTTTTTATTTCATTTATTGTGTCGTTCATCGTTGCTTGTTTCCTGTTTAGTTATTCTAGGTCCTTGTTAAATGTTTCTTGCATTTTCTCTATTCTATTTCCAAGATTTTGGATCATCTTTACTATCATTATTCTGAATTCATTTTCAGGTAGACTGCTTATTTCCTCTTCATTTGTTAGGTCTGGTGGGTTTCTATTTTGCTCCTTCACCTGCTGTGTGTTTTTCTGTCTTTTCATTTTGCTCATCTTACTGTGTTTGGGGTCTCCTTTTTGCAGGCTGCAGGTTCTTAGTTCCCGTTGTTTTTGGTGTCTGCCCCCAGTGGCTAAGGTTGGTTCAGTGGGCTGTGTAGGCTTCCTGGTGGAGGGGACTAGTGCCTGTGTTCTGGTGGATGAGGCTGGACCTTGTCTTTCTGGTGGGCAGGTCCACGTCTGGTGGTGTGTTTTGGGGTGTCTGTGGCCTTATTATGATTTTAGGCAGCCTCTCTGCTAATGGGCGGGGTTGTGTTCCTGTCTTGCTAGTTGTTTGGCATAGGGTGTCCAGCACTGTAGCTTGCTGGTCATTGAGTGAAGCTGGGTGCTGGTGTTGCGATGGAGATCGCTGGGAGATTTTCACTGTTTGATATTATGTGGAGCTGGGAGGTCTCTTGTGGACCCGTGTCCTGAAGTTGACTCTCCCACCTCAGAGGCACAGCACTGACTCCTGGCTGCAGCACCAAGAGCCTTTCATCCACACAGCTCAGAATAAAAAGGAGAAAAAGTAGAAAGAAAGAAAGAAAGAAAGGTGATAAAATAAAATGAAATAAAGATAAAATTAAGTTATTTAAATAAAAAATAATTAAGAAAAAAAATTTTTAAGTAAAAAAACCAAAAAGAAACAAAAAACGGACGGACGGAACCCTAGGACAAATGGTGAAAGCAAAGCTATACAGACAAAATCTCACACAGAAGCATACACATACACACAAAAAGAGGAAAAGGGGAAAAAATAATATATCTTGCTCTCAAAGTCCACCTTCTCAATTTGGGACGATTCGTTGTCTATTCAGGTATTCCACAGATGCAGGTTACATCAAGTTGTTTGTGGAGATTTAATCCACTGCTCCTGAGGCTGCTGGGAGAGACTTCCCTTTCTCTTCTTTGTTCGTACAGCTCCTGGGGTTCAGCTTTGGATTTGGTCCCGCCTCTGCGTGTAGGTCGCTCGAGGGCGTCTGTTCTTCGCTCAGACGGGACGGGCTTAAAGGGGCTGCTGATTCGGGGACTCTGGCTCACTCAGCCGAGGGGAGGAGGGGTACGGAGTGCTGGGCAAGCCTGCGGAGGCAGAGGCCGGCGTGACGTTGCACCAGCCTGAGGCACGCCTCGCGTTCTCCCGGGGAAGTTGTCCCTGGATCACGGGACCCTGGCAGTGGCGGGCTGCAGAGGCTCCCAGGAGGGGCGGTGTGGACAGTGACCTGTGCTTGCACACAGGCTTCTTGGTGGCGGCAGCAGTGGTCTTGGCGTCTCATGCCCGTCTCTGGGGTCCGCGCTGATAGCCGCGGCTTGCGCCCGTCTCTGGAGCACCTTTAAGCAGCACTCTTAATCCCCTCTCCTCATGCACCAGGAAGCAAAGAGGGAAGCAAAAGTCTCTTGCCTCTTCGGCAGGTCCAGACTTTTTCCCGGACTCCCTTCTGGCTAGCCGTGGTGCACCAACCCCTTCAGGCTGTGTTCACATCGCCAGTCCTCTCCCTGCGCTCCTACCGAAGCCTGAGCCTCAGCTCCCAGCCCCGCCCGCCCCGGTGGGTGAGCAGACAGGCCTCTCGGGCAGGTGAGTGCTGGTCGGCACCGATCCTCTGTGCGGGAATCTCTCCGCTTTGCCCTCCGCACCCCTGTTGCTGCGCTCTCCTCCGTGGCTTCGAAGCTTACCCCCTCCGCACCCCTGTTGCTGCGCTCTCCTCCGTGGCTTCAAAGCTTACCCCCTCCGCCACCCGCAGTCTCCGCCCGCGAAGAGGCTTCCTAGTGTGTGGAAACCTTTCCTCCTTCATGGCTCCCTCCCACTGGTGCAGGTCCCGTCCCTATTCTTTTGTCTCTGTTTTTTGTTTTTTCTTTTGCCCTACCCACGTACGTGGGGAGTTTCTTGCCCTTTGGGAGGTCTGAGGTCTTCTGCCAGCGTTCAGTGGGTGTTCTCTAGGAGCAGTTCCACGTGTAGATGTATTTCTGATGTATCTGTGGGGAGGAAGGTGATCTCGGCGTCTTACTCTTCCGCCATCTTACCCCTCTCTCCCAGAGACAGCTTTATGAACTTAAATGCTTTATGTCATGTTCCTGTTTGAAACCTCTCAGTGCCGTCTCATTTTTATTAAGATACAGTCCTAAGTCCTGAACTTGATCCACTATGATTAGGTTTCTGCTTTCTTCCCTGACCTCATCCTGTGTCACTTTCTCCTCACTCACCAGTCTTTAGCCACAGTAGCCATCTTTCCATTTCAGTTCCTTAAACACCCCAAGCCCTTTCCCACTCTGGGCCTCTTGATCATGTGTTGTCTCTACTAGGAAAGTTCTTTCCTTCATTCTTTATCAGGTTGGTGCCTAGTCATCCTGCAGGCATCAGCTTAACCCCCTCTTCCCCAGCTCTCCAACTGTATTTCATAACAACCTAATCTTTTCATGTATAGTACATCACAATTTATGACTATACATTAGAGGGCAGCTCTGTTCCCTGCTATAATTGAAGCTCCATGGTGGCAGGGGCCATGTTGGTGTTGTTCGCCTCCATACACTCAGTATTATCATGGTGACTTTCACATAGTAGTTGGTCAATAAATCTAATACTTCCTCAGAGGAAGTAAGTAGGAGAGGAATCTGATGAGAGACTTCCTCAAAGGAAATAAGTAGGAGAGGAATCTGATGAGAGCAGAGATTAGGGAAACTTTATCTGGAAGAAACACGTAAAGGGGATTTTAGCTGGAGACAGACTGGATGTATTTGTTTCCTAGCATTACTGTAACAAATTATCACAAACTGGGGACCTTAAAACAACAGAAATTCATTCTTTCACAGTTATGGATGTTGGAAGGCTGAAACCAAGGTATCAGCAGGGCCAGATGTCTAGGAGAGGATCCCTCCTTGCCTCTTCTAGATTCAGGTGGTTACCAGCAATCCTTGGAGTTCTTTGGCTTGTAGCAATGTTGCTCTGATCTTGCCTCTGTTGTCCTGTGGCCCTCTCCCTGTGTGCCTCTTCTTTCTCTATGTCTCTTCTCTTCTTAGAAAGACAGCAGTCACATGGGCTTTATGACCTACCCTATTCCAATATAACCTCCTCTTAACTGATTACATCTGCAAAGACCCTGTTTCCAAATAAGGTCAGATTCCGAAGTTCTAGGTGAACATGAGTACTTTGCGGAGGAAGCCATTCAACCAATTTGCAATATTCCAGGCAGGAGGTGAAAAAGGTCTGAACAATGTTGCAGTGAGAATCAAGAGGAAAGGATAAGACCAAATGACATTTATGAAATAACAGACCATAGAATTTTAGGGCTGGAAGAGACCTTAGAGGCATTCAAAGCCTCTAATTAAAAAAAAAAAAAAAGCTTTTCAAATTAAGCTTCTCATACCCTTCAAATAAGGGACCTCAGAGGTGGCTAGAAAGTGGGGGGCATAGGGAAGCTTTTCCTGGTCTATTACCATTTGTTTAATCAGAACAATTATAATTTTATGTTTCACAGGCTGGGTGTCCACATAAGATTTTGTTGGAAGTTGGTTTTATTATATGTCTTGTCTAAATCTCTCATTTTGCTGATCAGGAAATTGCAGTCAGTCAAAGAACAAGACAGTGATTCAGAAGAAAACTGCATAGTGTGGACTGTTGGATTTAAGAATGTGGGGAGAAGGCAACCAGAATAGTATAGGAAACTTTCATGAAAGAGAAGAGGTTTAAACTTAGTGACCATACTTGTGAAATATGATGAGAAAAACAAAGTTCAGTTGTCTTTGTTGCGATAAACCAAAGTTCTTCTGGACAGAGAACCCCCGTGTGTCCCTGTCCTTGGATGGGGGACAAAGGACATGGTGGAGGGAGTCAGGAGATCTGGGTGTAATTCTGTCCTGCCCAGGTCACTGGGCAACAGACTGGACATATGGACAAAGGAGAGGGAAGTGCCGCCGGTAGCATCCGGGTTTCACAAGTAAAGGACAGCAGACATCGGTGGTGTGGCAAGTGGGAGAAAATGGATTAGATGCAGATCTAGTTTCTAGAGGATGCCTTTTTTGTTTTGAGTATATTGGGTTTGAAGTGACAGTGGAAAACTAAAACTTCGGTGAGTAAACCTGGAAGAAATAAGTCATTTTATGTGTCTATTTTGAGGCCCCCATCATCTTTTCATTTTAATGATGGACAGGGTAGTGTCTCCTCTTCCACGGTGTTCTCCCCAGTGTGCCCAATTTGAAAGGCACATTGTGGAGGTTAAAGAAATGGTGACCAGTGACTGGGACCCTCATCTCTCACCTGGACCACATACTTTCTGATTAAGTTGTCTTCCCAAATCTACTCAGGCCCATTCTAATTTTTTTTCCCCACACTACACTCAGAGTTATCATTTCAAAACATAAACCTGATCATGTTACCCGGTCCTGCTTTAAAATACTTTGCATTGCTCTTAGACAGAGATTAAAGTGATGTGCCTTATGAGATTTGGCTAGGTCTAACCCTGCCTTGAGTCCCAAGCCTCACTTGGTATGACTTCTCCCCCTGGCCTTGGAGATCTGGCCACACAGTTTTAGATTTGCTGACTTCTTCCTGCCCAGGGCCTTTGCGCATGTCCTCCATGCTGTCATTTTCTGTACCCCTTACTCTGTCCAAACACACATTCATCCTTAAGACGCCCGCATGGTCAACACTTCTTAGGGATTTCTTCCCTGCCTAGAAGTAAGTCATTTTAGGTCAGGTTCCTTGGTTTCTTGCAGAGCACTAAGCCCAGTTCATAAATATGCATTTGTTGCCCTGGTTATTTGTTTAACTTTAATTCTCTTACTCTAGGTTCCATATGAGTAGGGACTATGTATGTTTTGCTGTTTTCAGCACCTAGCACAGAACCTGGAATGAATGAATGAATGAAAGTTATAACTCCAAATGTTTGATTCCAAATCCTAATGTTGCATTCAAAAGTACACTCCCCCTCCCCATTTTCCCCCCAAACCTGCTTTTCCCTATAGCGGCATATCGTACTTTAACAAAAATTTAAAATTTAAGTCTTCTTTCCACTATAGAAATATTTGGCAAGTTAAAGTTATATCACGTGTTAAAAATGCATTTCCTTAAAGACCTAGATTTTGGCTATTAAAGCGCGTGCTGAGACACATTCCTATGTTTTAAAAGGAGAGAAATTGTTTGTATGGAATTTTAAAAAATCTCTACAAAAGCAGCTTCCTATTTTACCCTTTGAAGGCTGCAGTAGTTATGAAGGTGCTACTCATAACTCCCTTCAGGAGAAAACCTGCCTTGATTCCCCTTAGCTGACAGTCTCCAGCTGTGGGCGCCTTCAGGACACCCACCCCAGCTTTCTGTCAGAGGCCTCCCAGGCAGCTGCCAGCCAATGACGAGCACCGTTGGAGCACCAGCACCTGGCCATTTCTGCCTCATGCAGGACTTCTCTAAAAGGCACCCCTTCCTCTGGAGCTCCCCGTTGGGTTGGCCAAGACTTTGTTGGATCTGCACGGTGGTGTGAGGCTCTCTCAATCCTGCTTTCTCCCCAAAATCAGAGTCTAAGAGCTTTCTCTTTCAAATCCCCTTCCTCACTCTTTGCTCTTTCATGGGCTCTACCCTCCAATAAACCTCTAGCATTCCTAACTCTGTGTCAGCATCTGCTTCTCAAAAAATCCAACCAATGCAGAGGGCTTCCAGTAATATAATGATATGCAATTAAAATGTTAGGATTTTATTTATTTTGATTTTTCCGTGTTCCTTTCCTGGTTCATTCTCTCTGAAGATGTTTAGTAGCTCAATTTATAAGGGCTATTTCTGAAATGAAGAATAATTCTAGACAGAGAATAATTCCTTTGTTACTAGTCTGTAACGTCCATGAGACCAGAGGCTTTGTTTGTTACTGTCGTATCCCAGCACTTGACACATAGGAGGTGCTAATGAATGTTTGTTGAATGATTGGATGTATATTCAATCTTTTTCTTTTTTTTTTGGTTTCTATTAAATAGAAGAGACAAGAATAAGACATACTATAATAGCATTTTAGATAGAGGCTGTATTAGTTTGGTAAAGCTGCCTTAACAAAGCACTGAGACTGGGTGGCTTACAGAAGAGAACTTCTTTTTCTTACAATTCTGGAGGCTGGAAGTCTGAAATCAAGGTGTCAGCAGGGTTGATTGATTTCTTCTTTGGTCTCTTCTTGGCTTATAGATGGCCATCTTCTCCCTGTATCTTTACATGATCTTCCCTCTGTATGTACCTATGTACTAATTTTCTCTTCCTATAAGACACCAGTCATGTTGGATTAGGACCCACCCTAGAAACTTGATTTTAAGTTAATTATCTCTTTAAAGAACCTACCTCCAAACACAGTCACATTCTGAGGGCTTCAACATATGAATTTTTCAGGGGCACAAGTTAGCCTATAAACAGAGACCCGTAAAACAACTGTTTGGTTTTAAGTGTTTTAACTTGTCTTGGACACCAATGGAAGTAGAAATAAAAATACAATAAAATAATATGAAAAATAAAAATTATATTTAAAAAGGCAAAGAATTAATACCCTTTCTCAAATGTCTAATTTATGGCCAAAGAGTTATATTAGTATATCTAAAAAACAGACAATGAGGTATACGACCAAAATGCTAGGGACTTCCCTGGTGGTCCAGTGGTTAAGAATTCGCCTTCCAATGCAGGGGACATGGGTTCGATCCCTGGTAGGGGAGCTAAGGTCCCGCATGCTGTGAGGCAACTAAGCCCGTGCACTGCAACTAGAGAAGCCAGTGCGCCACAACTACTGAGCCCACGCGCTCTAGAGCCCAAGCTCCACAAGAAGAGAAGCCTGCATGTGCCGCAACTAGAGAAGCCCGTGCACCGCAATGAGAAGTCCTTGCACCACAACTAGAGAGAAGCTCCTGCGTGCCACAACAAAGACCCAGCACAGCCAAAAAAAAAAAAAAAGACCAAAATGCTTTGGTAATTCCTGAGTGGACTTGTAATGTTCAAGATACATGATTTATCTTGAAAAAGAAATGTTAGGGGCTTCCCTGGTGGCGCAGTGGTTGAGAGTCCGCCTGCCGATGCAGGGGACGCGGGTTCGTGCCCCTGTCCGGGAGGATCCCACATGCCGCAGAGCGGCTGGGCCCGTGAGCCATGGCCGCTGGGCCTGCGCGTCCAGAGCCTGTGCTCCGCAACGGGAGAGGCCACAACAGTGAGAGGCCCGCATAATGCAAAAAAAAAAAAAAAAAAAAAAAAAAAAAAAAAGAAATGTTACAACTCATAAATGACCATATGCTTGAAACTACCAATGGAGATTTCTTTATTACATGGATTAAAAATCTAAATCAGACCAGATAATATCTTTATCATTAAAACATATATTGTTTTGAATTTATATCCACATTAGGAAAATTTATTTCCCAGGACATAATAAAAATTATTAAATTATTACTTATTAAAATATTAATTTTATTTTAACTGTTGGAAAAATGTTAAATTTTTCCTTTCTAGTCATTTTGTCTACTTGGTTCCTCAGCCTATCTCAAGTAATAAAAGTAACAAACTTGTGGTATCCTCTCCACAAAAGTGAACATTGGTCTTTTTCTCCTGGCATTTCCTACCTCAGAAACTTGCATTATGTTACATCTTGTAAACCACCATTGTTGTGTGTGGCTATGTTTTGGGGACTTATTAGAATGAAGGAAGTTCTTCCCCAACATGACATTTCCTTTCTAATACAATACAAAAATGGAGTATTTAGGGTTGACCACTTACACATTGTTCCCATTTCAGGCCCCACAGTATTGCCGTCATGTATGAATGCCTAACCTTTCAGAAATTTCCTTTAGGTTTTCTCGTATGTTTACTTTCCTGTGGGTTTTGAAAGACTTGACCTCTCTGGGAGAAGTCCTTTGAGAGACCCCAGATCCATATCACCTCTACTAGAGCCTTAACTGGACAGCTTTGTAAAGATGGTGCCATGACTATGTATTGATTTGAAACAGCTTCACTCACCATAAGCTCAGTCCAGCCTGTGGCTACTGCTACACAGCTCCGAATTCCATTCTCTTGTACTTGTGGAATTCTCTAGAATGCTTCCTTTAGATCATAACCTTCAGTTCGGAAACACTGGACTTTATCAAAGGCTCTATTTGGAATATAATGTTAAGATTTCTGCTACTAGTAAATTCTACTACTACATTCTAAATACCTTCGGGGTAATATAAATGTCTGATATTTTAAAAATATCAAACTGTTTAAAGTTAAACTGAGATATATTAAAAAATTTTAAGAGTTTATTTGAACAAAATTGACTGGAATTGGGCAGCACTAAATTGGAAGTGGTTAGGACCACTCCTCCACAAGAGCCAGGGGAAAAGACTTACCTAGAAGAGGTACAGAAGCAAAGAAAGGAAATAATTTCATTGGCTATGGCTTTAAGCCTAGGTGCCTGTTCTTTAATTGACTGTCCTTAGCATTTTGATTTTATAACCTTGAGGCATTTAAAAGCTTAGATTTTGGTTTGCTTAGTAGGCTGCCAGGGCATTAGAGCCTCAGTCTAATGATCTCCTTGTTTAATTAATTTAACACTGCAAATGCCTAGTTCCGTTCAGTTCAACAATCATTTATTTAGTACTTAGTTGGGCCCTGAGCCGATTTAAAAAAAAAAAGAAAGAACAAGACTGGGTTCCTATCTTGGAGTGTTTATAGCCTAGGAAGGAGCTTATATACTTCTTTTCTCCCTGCCCTACACCTTTTAAAATAAGCTGATTATTTTTTCATTATTCATTATAGTAAGTTTGGAAAATACAGAGAAATCAAAAAAAATATTTAAAAATCAGTCAGAAGGCCTATCACTTAACTACTGCTAATAACATTTTTATTTATCTTTTTTATATGCATAGACTTAAAAAAATTTATAATCAGATAGTATGTACAGTAGAAGTTGTATGAAACTTGCTTCTTTCGGGTCACACCTCATAAACATTTTCCAGTAGCCTTTGTAAACATCACTGAAGAAGCTAGGTAATATTCCACTGTGTAGATTCACCATAGTTTCCTTAATCTTCATTTTGCTGTGAGATATTTAGATGATTTCCTGTTTTCTTGTTATTCTACCTGAAAAACTCAGCTTTGCGCACAAAACATTTTTAGTATTTACTACTGTTTTCTGAAGTTAAAAATCCAGAAGTGGTCTCTCTGTGTGCAAGGGAGTGAACATTGAAGCTTCCAGGGCATCTGCCAGGGCTTTGGAAGGGTTTGGCCAGTTTACGCCTGACCAGCAGTGCTTAGTGATGCCTGGCTCACTGCGTCCTTGCACTTGGGAAACTGTTACTTTGAAAATATTTGCTAGTTTGATAAATGAGAAGTGGTGTGTTGTTGTTTTGATTTTTATTTATTTGGTTGCCAGTGAGGTTGAACGTGTCCTCATATTTTTGTTTATCAGTTTTATTTCCTCTTTTATGAACTGGCACTTTGTGTCCTTTCTCATTTTATTTATTATTTCTTCCACATAGCTCTTCTTTTCCACTCCTTACAGATAGGATTTCAGCTCAGCCAGGGTTTTTTTTTCCAGGGCCTCTTTAGCCTATACAGCTTGTATTCCTTTTTTCAGGACCCATGGTAACTGATCAATTATTTTTGTACTGTCACACAGCTGTAACAGAAAGCCCATCTTAAACAGAAAGCACTTCACAGTTTCTTCAGTGTCTTCTCATGCCTTCTCATCTGAGACAGAAGTTGGGCCTCTCTCCTTGGGAAAAATGTTCTATAAAGTAGTGAAGTTCACTTGGAAACTCTCTTAGTAAGCGACATAATAGCGGCAGCCCCTTGGAGATTAATTTTGACATTCCCATGAGGCACCTGAAGGCTAAAAGGGACTAGCAGAATTATCCTCATTCCCCCCCAAAGCTGGGGTCAGGTCCAACAAGGCTTTCTGCACCATTGATTTTTCTTGGGCTTTTGTGGCTCAGCTTGTGGCTGTGAAACACTATTCATCACTGTGGATTATGGCTTTTTCTTTTGTCCTATTTACTGGCTGGAGAGTTGCTGCCAAAAGTTGTGACTGGTGATTATCACTTTGGAGAAGCAAATCTCATGTTGCTTATGCCTGAGGAAGGTCAGTCCGTGTGTATCCCAACAGCTCTGATGAGTGAACCATTGCTGTTCTAGCTACAGGGAGTTTATAACAGGAGATGCCACCTTCATCTGTACTCCTGGAGATGAGAGTGATAGAGCACAAAAAGTGGATAAAAAAAGGCAACTCTCCTATCCCAGGCCTTTTTTTAAAAAAAAATAAATTTATTTATTTTATTTATTTTTATTTTTGGCTGCATTGGGTCTTCGTTGTTGCGCACAGGCTTTCTCTAGTTGCAGCGAGCGGGGGCCACTCTTGGTTGCCGTGCGAGGGCTTCTCATTGCGGTGGCCTCTCTTGTTGTGGAGCACGGGCTCTAAGTGTGCGGGCTTCAGTAGTTGTGGCCCATGGGCTTAGTAGTTGCTCCGCGGCATGTGGGATCTTCCCGGACCAAGGCTCAAACCTGTGTCCCCTGTGTTGGCAGGCAGGTTTTTAACCACTGTGCCTCCCAGGCCTTTCTTCTCCAAATAATAGACCCAGTAAAGCAGCAGGATTTGGCCAACCAATAGGGCACAAATTAGCACACAGACCCACACTGAGGTCCTACCTGTGAAAGCATTTTGTGGCTGGTAAAGTGCTTATAAATGGTAGGTGTCGTGTTTTTGCAAATACTTAAAGGTCACAGGTTCACTGGGGTTCTTGGTGCCTTAAAGCTTAAAGAGTAAACTGTCTCATATTAAGAGTTTCACATATTTATTCATGTTTATTGAATTTCTTCTGTATTTAAGCATTGTTTAGTTGTGGTCAGCAAACTACAGCCAGCAGTTCAGATTTGACCTGTCCCTGTTTTTCATAGCCTGGGAGCAAAGAATGGTTTTTACATTTTTATAAAATGGTTGAAAAAAATTAAAAGAAGAATAATATTTTGGGATATGTGAAAATTATATGAAATTCAAACATCAGGGTCCAAAAATAAAGTTTTATTGGAACACAGACATGCTCATTCATTCATGTGTTGTCTCTGGATGCTTTCCTGCTACAATGGCAGAGTTGAGTAGTTGTGACAGAAACTGCATGCTCCGTCGAGCCTAAAACATTTACTATCTAGCCTTTTAGAGAAAAAGCTTTCGATCCCTGTTCTAGACACTGGAAATACAGCTATAAACAACATAGACATAGTCTTTGCATTCATAGAGCTTACATTCATGTGTAACATCACTTTAAATATGGCCCCGGTGGGACTCACCCTTGGTCCTGGCTTTAGAAACAGGTTCTAACCAACTGAGCTAACTTATGTAATTTTAGCCAACATTGGCACAACCTATGGAATCTGATTAGTTTCTCATCAAATCAAATCAAATCAAATCAAATCAAGCCTATCGATTAACTATGTTAGACTGCAAAGGTCTCTGCACTTAAGACATTAAACTAGTTGGGAAGCAAAATTTGTTTAAAAATGAAAGAAAAGAATAATGGTAATGACACACAACAGTTGCTTTTAACTTTTCAAAAGCCTTTTATGTGTGCTAGCTTACAAACTGCAGACTTCATGAGCTAAGAATTTAGGGTGGAAAAGCTCACTTTGGACTGATAGAGACTGAGTAGGCTTGCCAGAGGAAGTAGGATGTTGTCCAAAACGATGGTCATGATTTCATTCTTCAATCCCAGGGGTCTAACAAGTTGTCTCCTATGGGCAGAAGTCCAAGAAACTGCCTTTGAGGCTCTTTCCCATATTCTATGGTTTGGCAGAATTTCTGCTTTTATCCTCATGGTGTGAATGGACAGCTTCCCTTGGGCTGGTAAAATAAGAAGACAGGGATTGGGAGCTTCTCACCCAGCTTGTGAGGTGGGAAGGGATTTGCTCTCCCCTAAATGAGGAATCAGTGGAAGCAAGACTTGGGGGACAGGTATTAAATAATAGAAAAATTGGGTGGGAGGGCGAAAACTTTGATTTCTTAAAATGTAAGGAAGTCGGAAAGTCTGAGAGTCCTTTAGCTAACTTTCCAGCATGTCTAGAACACCAAAGGATTACTTCTTCCACTATACCATGAGCAACATTCATACCTGCATGGCCCAGGGTTTTGTTCAATAAATGGTTCAATAAAAGAATGGCTGATAAAAAAGAATGAAATATTGCCATTTGCAGTGACAAGGATGGACCTAGAGATTATCATACTAAGTGAAGTAAGTCATACAGAGAAAGACAAATATTATATGATACCACTTATATGTGGAATCTAAAAAATAATACAAGCGCCTCTCTATATAAAGCAGAAATGTAGGGCTTCCCTGGTGGCGCAGTGGTTGAGAGTCCGCCTGCCAATGCAGGGGACACGGGTTCGTGCCCCGGTCCGGGAAGATCCCACATGCCGCGGAGCGACTGGGCCCGTGAGCCATGGCCACTGAGCCTGCACATCCGGAGCCTGTGCTCCGTAACAGGAGAGGCCACAACAGTGAGAGGCCCACGTACCCCCCCACACACACACAAAAAACAGAAATGTACTCACAGACATAGAAAACAAACTTATGGTTACCTAAGAGGAAAGGGTTGGGGGAGAGGGGTAAATTAGAAGTATGGGATTAACAGATACAAACTACTATACATAAAATAGATAAGCAACAAGGATTTACTGTATAACACAGGGAACTGTCAATATCTTATAATAACCTATAAGGGAAAATAATCTGAAAAAATATATTTATAACTGAATCCGCTTTCTGTACACCTAAAACTAACACAATATTGTAAATCAACTATACTTCAATAAAGAAAAAAAGAATGGCTGAAAGAGTAAAGGAAGGAAGTCAAGTCTCACACAAACATTAATCAGAATGCTTAGAGCATAGTGTGCTCTCAGGAATACAAATTTATGGGTGTTCATTCATTAGCTCATTCAGCAAGTATTTATTGGGTCCTGCTATGTGCCAGGCACTGAAACCCATTTTATTTCAATGACTAATAGTGAAAACCTTTCTCAAATGTCAGTGTCTGCTTTGTTGCTTTAAAAAGTACAACCAGGCGAGTGTCCGGTATTGAACCCTAAAGAGGACTGGAGAGCATGGAGGATCTTTTTGACCTCATGGTTATTACCCTGGCTAGCGTCATAGAAAATAATAAAGTTACTATAATGCTTAAGAAGGCACACTCTGGTGTCAGACTGCCTGGTGTCAAAGCTTTACCACCCATTAAATATATGGCATTGGGTTAATTTTGCCTCAATTTCTCCATCTGTAAAACAGGAAAATAATATTTCCTGCTATATAGGGTTGCTGTGAGTTTAAATAATCAATGTATTATTTAATGTAGGAAACCCTCAAAGTGAATGGTAACTGTTTTTGTTATCACATAGGATTCGGCCTAGAAAAGATAGAGATGTTTGGACTGAATATATTGAGAACATGAGGACATGCCCCAGACCTTGGTGGTTCTGTTTTAATGCCATTTATAGTATGCATAGCAGAAAGAGCATAACCCCTTTATTTGTAGTTTAACTCTTTGTGTCCTCGCCTGAAAATGCAGATAGCAATATCATCTAACTGATTGATGGGTTCTTTGTGTGTGGATCACATGTATGAGAGTGCCTGGAATTTAGTGAGCTCTCAATAAATATTACTTTCCTTCTGACAGAGTCAAATATGAGGAAGTAATTCCCTTTGATTAAGAGTGTTGATGAGTTGAGTTCTAGTTAATTGAACTGTAATATGTAAATCAACTTAATCGTGGACCGGCTCTGCCAGATAAACACCCAGCACCTGGTAAGGTTTGGTTGAGCACCTTTGTTTGATTTTGAAAAATTCTTTCCCTTTTTGTGGCTTTCTTAACATTGTGGATCCTCCAGCTCAGCCTGCAAGCAGTTTAGCATTTTCAGTTGAAAGAAGGATTTTCAGGTTTTAGAAGATTTTAATTATGGGACTTAACAGGGTTGATTTAAATTAATCCAAATCAGTTGCAGACAATGGAACAATGGGCTGGTACCTCAATCACTCCTTGTTTGTTTTTCAAATAAAAGGAGAAAGATGGGAAGTGTTCCTAGTTGAGTCACAGGCTGTGGTGAGGATTAAATGAGTAAACATCGTGGTCTTTAGAGTGACAGATATTGGGTGGGAACTAGAGAATCATCAGCAGTCACCCTTTACCATGTATTTCCCTTTGTGAGATGTCTTCTTAGAATGGCAGGAAAGCAGAAAACAAGCAGGAAGATATGTTCGTTATGACAAAGTAACATTGAAATCAGGGTGAAAGAGGATTGTGTGAGTTGAGTAAAGTGGGTGTAAAAAAGCATTGAAATGAGACAGAATAAAGGAGGCTAAAGGGAGACCTTGGGACCCTGTCCAGTGATAATTTCATGAAATTATGCTGGTTGGATGTATCCTTATATTGATAATAATTTTCATCCCATGGCCATCACCTTAAAAACTTGTTCTCAATCTTGAACACTGTTGACACTTTGGGCTGGGTAATTGTTGTGGGTGCCTGTCCTGTACATCGTAGGATGTTTAGCAGCATCCCTGGCCCCTACCCACTAGATGCCAGTAGCACCTCACCTACCCTCCTACCCACCCACTCACCCCCCAGTATGATAACCCAAAATGTTTCCGGACCTTACTAAATGTTCCCTGGGGGGCAAAAATCACCCCCAGTTGATAACCACTGCTCTGAAAGGATTTGTCTCCACTACTTTATGGGTCCCTGAGGCTCCAACATTCCTCTTAGGCCATTCCTCTGGCTAACTTCTGGATCTCTCCAGCACTGACCGGATAAGCCACTTTGGCAACCAAGTGGAGACCTCCTCAAAGTGGGCTGGGTAAATCCCCACAATGCCAGGCTCAGTGCCACATTTCCAAGTGTTGGGGCCGCCTAGATTTTTTCTAAGGTAATGTGACTCTTGTGTCCAGCGGTCCTTGACCCTCTTAAGTGAGTTTTACCTGGGAATAATGACAACTCAATTCTGTTTGTGGTGCCTTTATTTACTGACAGTAAGCTTGGAGAAAGTTACAGACACTTAGTTGAAATTATTAAAATAAAGCCTGTAGGTTATCCTCTTAAAAGAGTACCCCAGAATGATTACTTGAATATAGGCATAACCACACAAGGAGGCTGAGAAGCCCACAGTAGGGAGAGCTGAATTGCCAAGTGGCATTTTAGGAAAACAAAGGCTTGGCAAGATAAAAACATCCACTTTCCTCCCCAGTTACAGGCTTAATGTTATTAATAACTCAGATGTCATATTTACGCCATTATTGGCAGCATGCATACAATTTAAATATTTTAGCTTCCATTATACAACTGGATCTACATTACTGACCTTCAAGGGCCCCATTCATAAGGGATGAGGAAAGGGAACAATCAGCTACTTCATGCAAGGGCTGGCCAGCAGACTGGGTTTCCCAGCATTGTCAGACAAACCACCACACAGGGAATGCTTTGGAGCCGCTTGGAAATGGCAGGGTCAGGACAGAGAATGATAGGGGTGGGGGAGCTTTCAGGGCAGGGAGAGAGCCAAGGCTTTTTTTCTTTTTGAAAAAGAGATATCCCACCTTTGTTCCAAAGGAGAATGAAATATCCATTAAGACTGGTGACACTGGGAATTTTGTTTCAGCTCAGTTCCTTTTGTCGTGACTCCAGGGCAGAGGCAAGGAATCTGGGGTGACAAGGTTTCAAGCTAAGATGAGAAAGAAAAAGAATTCCTTCTAAGGATTTCTTCTATTGTCTCCTCAAGAATAAATATTTATAGAGAAAGTTCAAGTGAAGTCTTTTACAATGGTCACGGCTTTAAGACTAAGCCTTTGAGAGAGAACATGTAAAACTATGCTTAAATGAAGGGTGATCCAACTAGGCTTCCCAGGGTAAAAAAACCAAGAAACCTCAAGATAATTTCCTATGTAAAATCTAATTGTGTTCTCAAGTGGAATAGGAATACTACTTTGAATTATCCCAGCTCCATAGACTGCAGCAAAAATGTACAGCCAAATTGGATTCTATTTTAAGTAATTAAATTATTTCCCTTCACAGGATCTATAATTTGTCTTCAACAAATGTGATTTGCCTCAGAAAGATAAGACATTGCAATTTTTCCTCCAAAATGGATTTTCTGTGCCAGAAACAATTATGAAAAGTAGACCAAATATTGCCTTAATTATATCCTGGTTATGATCTTTGAGTGCATGCCTGGACTGCCGTGAGTGTGTCACAAAGTGAGACAGGTATGGCTACTATAGTTTAGAAATTATCTTTAAATGGAGACCGGAGCTGAAATGTACTCAAGAGCTTGCAGCTTGCACAATGGTAGTGTAAATAGCTATGGGTGATGTTACATAAGACTCCAAAATCTTGTGCAAAACGTGGGCAATGGGGAGCTTGCATCAATGGACCTTTCTTCTGAGCTCTGAAAGCACCAATTTAACTTTTATCTGCTTGGCTGAACCCTTGAGGTGCTAGATGTTGCAATAGATTAAGTATTGAGATTTGCATAGAAGATATTGCAAGAGGGGTATTTTGGGCATGGTTAATTTTATGAAGAAAACATTCACTTTTGGCTTTTGGCTTTTATTTTCAATAGCAGTTCAGTTGCCTTATGACCAGGTGTTCTGGGGGACAACAGCGGGTAATGGTTAAGAGCAAGGGCTGGAAGGATGAATGGAGTCAGCTCCTGGTATGTCCCCTTGAAAGTGCAAGTTATGGCAAGTCTCTGAACCTCAGTCTCCTCGCCTGTCAAAAGGGCGTGATGACATCTAGATTGAGAGGCATAGATGAGAAGAGCATACAATGCCTGGCTGGCACATACCTGGAGTACACAAGGGGATGATAGTAGTAAAATCTAAAACATGGGATTGCATACCTTTTCTTCTTTATGCACATTTATCCTTCGGGAAGATTATCTTTCATAGGAATATGTACTGGCTGGATATTTCTAAACTTCCATGAGTTAAGAGTGGTTAAGACTTCTGATACTGAAGTCACATTACCTGGTTTGAGATATTCATTATGCTTACTTACTATACTTTGACCAAGTCACTTAGGCTTACTGTACTTTGGTTTCCTGCTCTACAAAATGTTAGTAATAATAGAACCAGAGCCTATCAGAGTTGTGATAAGGATTAAGTAAAATATTACAACTAAAATACCTAGGACAGGATCTGACATGCCATGCAGGTATCTATTGTTATTTTTGACTTCTGCCAGCCAAAAGGAATGTCAATAGAAATCAGAACATAACACTAAGTAGGTTTATCATGTACTTTTATTAACAACTTAATACAAGGCTGTACATTGTAGGTACTGAAATCAACCCACTCCTGAAAACTGAAAAACCAGCATTTCTATACCACTTCAGGCTTTGGTTAAAAGTGCCATCTTCTACAGCAAAATCACATAGTGTAACCAAACAATTGAAGAGCAGGAAAAGGAAAATGTTCCACTGGAATGGACAGAGTATTTATTTACAAACAGCTGAGGATAATTTCTAGCTTAAGTGATTTCACTATACACTCTGGAATGTTCAGTTCCCTTTTCTACGGTCCTACAATGACATACAGCAACTAAGAACTTGGCCACAGGTCCTGCCTAGACACTCATCAACATGAAACAACAGCAAAAAATATTTATATAAATAAGTCAATTAAACCTCACAAAAACTAAAGGCACACAAGAAAAAAAGTCCAACAGTCGATAAAAACTGTACAGTGTTGGTCAGTCTTTTATATCTGAAAAAATGTGTAACTTCAGAAAAAGTTTTTTAATGTATAAAAGTCCAGTGTTAGCTGGAGTGAAAACTCGAAGACTCCGACTCGGTTGAAACAGAAGAATGTCCACCCCGCTTTCCCTTGGAGAGGATCTTCAGGCTGGACCCTCTGCTCACAGAGGTGAGTGCATGCTGGGCAGAGGTTTTAAATTTGGCCCCAAGGAAGGCATAGAGGATGGGATTCAGGCAACAATGGAAAAAGGCTAGGGCCTCGGTGATGGAAATCCACTTGTGCACAGTGCTCTCAAACTCACACCCTTGCTGGATGATTTCCAGGAGGATGAAGGAGTCAATGCTGATCCCAATGTAGTAGGGCAGCCAGCAGGCAAAGAAAGCCAGGATGAGGATAACTGTGGTCTTGAGGGCCTTTCGCTTCTGGTAGCCCTTGGAGTGGGACAGCTTGGAGATGATAATGCAATAGCAAGACAGGATGACGATACCCGGCAGGATAAGGCCAACCACGATGTGCTGAAACTGGAACACCACCAACCACAAGTCGTTGGGATAGAAGCGGTCGCAGATGTCCCTCCCATCCCCCTCCTTGACGTTGGCAAAGATGAAATCGGGAATAGTCAACAGGAGAGCAGGTATCCAGACACCAACATAGACCACCTTTTCAGCCAACAGCTTCCTTGGCCTCTGACTGTTGGTGGCATGGACGATAGCCAGGTACCGGTCCAGACTGATGAAGGCCAGGATGAGGACACTGCTGTAGAGGTTGACTGTGTAGATGACATGGACTGCCTTGCACAGGAAGTTCCCAAAGTACCAGTTTGCCACGGCATCAACTGCCCAGAAGGGAAGTGTGAGGACAAAGAGGAGGTCTGCCACAGACAGGTGCAGTCTGTACTTGTCTGTCATGCTTCTCAGTTTCTTCTGGTAACCCATGACCAGGATGACCAATCCGTTACCCACTATGCCAGTCAAGAAGATGATGGAGTAGACAGTGGGCAGAAAGATACGGTTGAAATGGGCATTTTCCTCCCGGAAGCAGGGTTCCTTTATGGAGTCATAGTCTCCTGAGCCCAAGTCATCCTCTGTGTAATTATCTGAAGAGAATATCTGAAAAAGGCAAGGGAATGGACATTCACTTTCAAGTTCGGCAGGCATACCTGAAGTTCAAAACAATGTTTCTGGTATTTTAAAAAAGCAATTTATAAAAACCAACTCAGCCCGGCCTGCTTCAGGAAATTCTGCTCCCACTAAAGTACTGGGGTAAGAGCACAAGGGAATTATTCTAGACTCCTACAACTCTCTTCCCATCTTCCCCCATAGTCGCTTCATTATACCCCTCATTAGGAGAACCAGTTACAAAATTCTTTAAAACAATAGGGCGATGAGATTCTTTGGGTTCTAAAGTCACATCTTTGCTAACTCTTCTGCCCCGCCCACTAGAGGGAAGGAAAAACCTTGGGAGGAAAAAAACCAAAACAAAACACAAGAAGAGGCCACTCCTAGGCGGCATGATGGTGGGACTGGGGGTAGAATCTCGTGTTCCGAGGAGCTGGGATTAACTTTCTCTATGAAGATTCGCCAGGAAGGGAAGAGGGGAGGAAGAAGCCCTGCGGGGTCCCAAAGACTCGTATTCTAAGGCATGAAACACTGTTTTCTCCACGACTGTCTAAACACAAACCATTACGTACTTCAAGCAACACGTAGTGGGGAAGAATGCGGTCTTAAACGAAGGGCTTTGGTGCTTGGGGGCGGGGGTGGGGTGTCAGAAGCGGGGAACCCTCACTCCCACCGGCGCCGCTCAGGGGCGTGGGTTTCTCTGCCAAACCCATGTTTATCACTTGCCGCCTTTGGGACGTTAACGAGCACAGCATTTTAATGGGAGGGGAAAGTCACGGGGTCTGCACCCGTGGTCCTCGCCCCGAGTTTCATTTCCTCACTCTCCCGGGTCGCTTCCCATCCCGCCACGGATCCAGTTAATGGGGTGGGAGGTCTGCAAGCTGGAAGCCTCCAGGCGGAGGGCGCGCTGGGGACCGGGTGGTCCAGCTCCAGCCCTCCGCGCGGCTCACCACGCCCACCGCCGGCAGGCAGTGGCTCCAACGGTTTGGCCCCGCCGCACGCCAGGCGCAGTCCTGCAGGGTGCTGGGGAGAGATTGGGCGGCTCCGCCGCGGGAGCCTTTGAATCGCGCGCCGCTGGGGGAAACGAAAAGCCTCCCTACCAAGGGGATTTCAAAAGGCTCCAGGAAACCACCGACGGTTACATGGCGCAACCGGGCTCGGTGAGAGCCCAACAGTCTCCCCACTTGCACCTGCGTGTCTGCGCCGCAACTACCGGCAGCCCAGGTGCCCTCCCAGCCCTTCACTCCACCCTTAGCCCCCCGCGCACACCTCGGGGTGCTGCTGCACCGTGACTGCTTATATACTCCTTCAACTTCTTCACGACCCCCAACTCCAGAACCCCGAGGCCCACTCGCGGCGCTGGCGACGCCCGCGATGTCTCTCCCTCAATCCTCAGTAGCGCGGGCTGCTCCCGGCCACCTCCCTGCTGCGGCCAACGCGCAGACACCTCAGCCAAGCGGCACGGTGGGTCCGCCCTCTGCTCCCAGTGCCCGGGCACTGGCACAGCTCCGCGGGCAGCAGAGTTTAGCGAACACGCGCCCAACGCCAAGAGTGGTCCCCAGGCGCCTTTGCCCCTAAAGTTAACCAGGGGCGCAATCTCCCTCTGGGAAGTCAGCCCCGGCGCGCCGCCCTCCACCTCCAAATTCAGATCATGTAATTCGCTCCAAAAGAAACCCCCGCTCCCCCGAGGAAGAGACCCACGGTCTCTGGCAGCGCGCACATCTTCTCTGCACTTGTGCACAGAAGGTTCTGTTTGCAAACATTGTGCAAACCCGGCGCGCGCCGCAGAACTCAAGGTTGAGACACATGCAGCCACCGAAACGGTCGTTCCCATCTTTTCTCCTCTACTTAGAAAAAGATTTCAGTCCAACCCGCCCCCCCACCCCGACCGTAGCCAAGCGCACGAAAAGTTCTTTCTATGCCCCTTCTCGGGGGCACGGGCACCTCCAATATTCTGGTCGTTTCTGCCCGCTCGGAGAGGGGTTGCGCTCTAAATTCATGTGTTTGTAATACGTTTAAGAAAAAGCAGGTTGAAACGACTTACATGGAACCCGTCCATGGTAATCGCTTGCTCTCCAGCCGCGGGGGCTACCGGAGTACCCAAGTCCTAGGAGACACTTTGCTACCTGCTACCACAGCCAACAAACTGAAGTTTCCAGTCGAAGCTGGACTTTTATAAAAACACGCTCCGCGGGCGGCGCATGCGCCGCGCGGGTGGGCGGGAGGGCGGGGCGGGGAGAAAGGCGGGGTGGGGAGGAGAGGGGCAGATGAGCGGGTGGAGGCCGCGAGGGAGGGGCGAGGGGGTAAGCACTCAGGCGGTCCCCGCAGGCTAAGACAGGGAAGCCCCTCAGCGGTTCCCTTTAGCTCTAGCTCGCGATCACCTCGTGAGTCTAGAGCTGTGGAGGGCGTCCCGGAGGCGTGCCGCAACTTGGGAAAGCAGGATGCGCCTGGAGGGAGGTTGAAAGCGCGGGCGACCGACGCGTCCCTGTGTGGCGCGTCTATCCTTGCTCACGTGGGTAGCATTCCAGACCGGGAAGCCTACAGATGGAGACACTGAGGCCCAGAGAGGGGAAATGACTTGCCAGAGTAACCCGACCAATAGGCGGCAATGCTGGCATCGGGTCCAACATCTGACTCCATTCCCTGCTCTTTCAGCACATGCAATCCATTCAGGAAATGAAATAAGTAAAGATTCTTTCTTCAGAGCACAACTGTGTATAACTAGGCATGCACATCCACAGTAATAGTACTAGAGTCAGGAAACACTTTCAGAAGAATGTAGGATGACTTGGCATAATTCTGGAGGGAGGCTGTGATAGAGAAGTAGGTATGTATTCCCGGGTAACCAATTCGTGAATAGTACTTAAAAAAAATATATATATATATATATGCTTTGTTCTCTTATAACAAAGCATATATATATATACATATTTATGCTTTGTTATTAGAGAAACTTAGCGAATAGTACTTTTGTAACATATCACAAGGTACTTGCACAGAATCATTCATTCCCACAACACCCTGTGGGTGTTACCATTACAGAGATGCATTTAGTCAACAGGTATTTAGTGAGGGCTGACTGCATGCCACGCACTGTTCCAGGCGCTGGGGATACAGCGGTGAACCTGGCAAAGCCCCCAGGCGGAGGAAACAGGAAGCAGCCCTGCAGAGATGAAATGCCAGGGTTGGCAGGAGATTCCAAGCAGACTCGAACCCACATCTACCGGCCCCGCATCTGCAGTCCGACCCAATACGGAGGACAAGCGTTGGCAGCGGTAAGAAATTAGGTTGGATAGCAGGGCGGGGTGGAGTTGGGGTGGAGTCTGGACGCTTAACCCCAGACGGCTGGGGTTTGCGGTGGGCGCCCAGACAGTGCTTTCCAGTCTCGCTCCACTTCCCACCCGCGCAGAGCCTGGGTGGGGCCGGGGACCCAGTGAAGGACGGGACCAAGAAATAGTGCGACCGACCGCAGGCGGGGGTGACCGCAGGAGTGACAGCAGGGACCGAGGTGTGAGCGTCAGCCGCCGGGAGAGGTGGCTGCACTGCGACGCGGACCCCAGACGCCTCCCACTCTGGGACCCTCGAGAGAAGAGGGCTTGCCCAGACTGGACCTTAAGCACCACCCCCTTTTTCTTCCAGACGAAACCTTTCAATCTGGAGGTGTTCCAGAGACAGTGTGTAGGCTGGGAACCGTATCTCTTCAGAGCATAAGTTTTTCCTCTTTTGTCTAGACCCCTTCCCTAATATTTGTCGGTAAAGGTCCTCATCTACTGAAAGCTGATATTGGAGTTAGGTGGTGGGACTCAAAGAAACTGTCAATTTAGGACACAATAATGACAGGATAAAATCGGACATAATATTATGTTATGTAGATTTTTTAATTCTTAAAAGCACTTTAAATTTTAATAAATCATTAATAAAATGTCAGGATCTTCACATTTCCATAAACCAGGTAGGACAGGCATCCTATCGGCTGAAGGGCTGGAATTTCAGACAGGTTCCATGGCTTGCTTTTCTTGAAGCTTAGTAGTGGCAGAATCGGTATGTTTTGACCCAGAATGTCGGCAGCATTGTACCTCAAAACTCTTATCTTCACAATGACTAAAACCTGAAAAGTGGAATCTCCCAAGCCCACCCAAAAAGGAGAGAGAAGGTAAATCCAGAGTAAAATGATTTGCACAATAAATATTTGTTGATTGTTTTCAGACAAAAGAAAGCTCCTTTCCTTTATCTGAGCACTCCTTTAGATCCTTTTAGGTATATTGCGAGAAGGAAGAAGATAGTTAAGAGAACAATGAAATGCTATTTCGTAACTATCAAATTAGGCAAAAAATTTTCTTTCGAAAGATAATATTGGGTCTCAGGATTTGATAAGACCAACTGTCTCTCGCCTGTGGCTGGTGGGAATGTGGGTTGGGACATCCTTTGTGGAAAACACTTTATATTCAGCAGGAACCTTAGAACAGTAATTCCATAAGTTTCCATAGAAACATCCTAAAGAAATAGGATTTTGCAACAAAAGTATTCACGTTCACAGAGGCATTATTTATAATAGTGAAGTATCTGAACAGCCCTAATTAGGTGTCCACTGTTAGTGGAATAGTTGAGAAAATGTTGGTACACCCATACGTGGAATTCCATATCCCCATTGCAAATGATGTTTTCAAAGAATTTTTAATGACAGAGGAAAATGCTTATGAAACATTAGGTACAAAAACCAGGATTCCAAACTGTGTATATAGTGTGATCTCAGTTATGTTAAAATTAGGAGAAGTTTGGAAGGAAAGCCAAAGTGTTTATAGGAGTTTTCATTGGGTACAGAATTATATTTGATTTTTTACTTTCTTCCTTGCGTTTTACTGTGCTTGCCAAATTTTCTGTAGTAGACATGAAACATTTTCATGTTCAGGAAAAAGTCAATATGATAAAAATGAAACAATCCCTTCTCATACCTTTCCACTTCCTAAAGTATTCGCTAGACATGATAACTTTTTCTATGATAGTCCTCCTTTCCTCTTTCTAAGGAATGGTCTCGGGTCGTTTTCCTCTGGGCTAATCCTACCTGAACTGATTTTTTAAATGCTCTGATGTTCTTAAAAACAAAGCAGAACAGAAAACTCAAACATTGATTGAAGGCTTGAAATATGCAGCCCACCTCATATAATCCCCTCAACGACTCTGGAAGGCATGTACCACCTCTACTCCACGGGTAAGCAGACTGAAGTCCAGAGAGGGTGAGGAACTTGGCTGTGATCACACAGTGAGTATCTGCACCCAGTCCGTCTGGCTCCAAAGCCCAGGCTCTCTCGACTACATCACAACGTCTGCTTTCTCTGATGCTGAGATTCACTGTCTGAAACTCCTTCCTCTGAAAGGTCATTTGGCATTTACTTACATGCTGATTTGAGTGGCATCTCTTGTGACAATATTCAATTTTAAAATGAGTGTATAGCTTTTCTCCTCTCCCCCAAATAGTCTAGGTTTCTTAAAGTGAATGCTCAGATATCCTCTATGCAGCTAGCCCACTGATGAACAAATGATGGACTCCTTAATCGTTTACTGAAGCTTTGTTTAATGAATTAATGACTTCCCTGTGTGGCTCTGGCAACAGAGCTAGGCCTAGGGGCTGTCAGGGCTTGGCAGGGTCCCCAAGTTCTCAGGCTGGCTTTAGCCCAGGGAATAACTAGTCTTGGCCGTGGTTTGGAGGGGATGCTTACAAATCCAGTGACACAGTGGCAAGCATTCTGCCACCTCCTGTTGCTCGCTCTGCAGCTGGTTGGTTTGTGTGTGAGCTTGTGTGCATGTGTGTGTATCTGTCTGTGTATGACAGAAAGCTGTACTCTGTCCCCAGATAGGCTCAAAGCCAGTTGGGGAGAAAGCTTAGGGACAGACCTCCTCCCGATGGTGGATGGCAGGAGGCAGCTGCATCAAAGGCCTTCTGAAAGCGCCAGGTCCCCCTGTCCCCTCCCTGGGTCCTCCCCTGTCTCTGAAAAGAAAAATTGCCACTTTTGTTTCTGACAGAGGAAAAAACCCCAACTTCCTTGATGGCAGTAGGGGATACTCAAAGGGACAGAGTTAATATTTTCCCAAGTAATTTTTTAAAAGGGAAGCTATTTCTCAAGGGCCATGTCATTCTAACCGAGGGTTACATATCTCAAAGTGACAATGCTATCAAATGTCAACTATTTCCAAGCTGATATTAGGTGGGAGAAATGGTCCACCACCCCACTGCCACTGCACCCAGCCCACTCCTTATTCCCCAGCTCCTTATGTCACCAACACCTACAGGTGAAAAATGACTTTGGCAAATAAACCTGTCTTCCATCTTGCAGCTATATACCAAATTAGGAAGGTTATTACTGGTTTTCCAGGTACCATTTTTATCCTAAATTTAAGTCATATCTTGAGTTTCTAAAAGGTCTGATTTCGCTAAAATGAGATTATTCATGATTTCCATTGAGGCTCTGTAGCAGTCAACAACAGTTAATGAAATTGCCTTTACAAAGAGAAAAGCTAGACTAGTAAACAAATACAGCCAATTTAGAGTCACTCTGGTAAGTCATTTTAACAAAGCAGCCACTTAATTGACAGTGCAATGACCATAACTTGACTAATTCCACTGCCAGGAGGATGTATGACTCTCAGAGTTTGCTGGGCTCATGTGGCAGGTGTGGTGTGTGGATCCGAAGAACAAATAACAAACAGACTCAGTGCTGCTACCTCAAAAATTATGGTGTCAAGCTGGGAAAGAGGGCATGACTTTAGGAAATAATTGAGTGAGAAAACTCTGTTCTCCATGGAGAAGGCTTGTCATTGTTTTCCTTAAACCAGTAATTTATTGGCGGTGACCTCAGGCAGCTATATAACAAGAGGAAGCGCCCAGAGCCCTGTGGACGGTCTGCTTTCTAAAGAGAATTATGCATCCATGGCAGAGCCAGGGTGCTCCCAGAAATGTGGTGATCTGATCACCCATACAGATGGGCTCTGAGATCATTCTACCAAGAGTTTTATATTAGCAGAAGGACAGGATGGGAAGTGTGTGTGTGTGTGTGTGCACGCGCGTGTTTGTGTGTGTGTAGAGGGAATTCATGTAATGTTCTTGCATGAGCAAGTTATTAAATCCAAAGCCATAATCAATCTGGCTCTAAGTAGCCAGAGCTACTTGTAAAGGTCTAAGGCACCAGTGACAAATTCTAAAAACCTGCAGATACTGTAAATGAATGAGGCAATAAGGTGTGGTAGGGACTGTGAAGAAATGGAAGGTATATACCCTGTCCAGAGTGGGTAGCCACTATCCTTGATTGCCCTATGTGGGAATTTGGGCCATATCTTGCAATTTTTTAAAGAGAAGCTGAAAGTCCTGATTAGTTAAATGTGAAATCCCTCAACTTTAAAATGTAGATTCAAAACAAACAAGCAAACAAACAAAACCTTTATAAGCTTCCAGTTTACACTGGCCTAAGGCATTGGCACTAGGAATCAAAAGAATAATTGGGGGTTGGGAGACCTGGAAGGATGGAACAGATACAGACAAGGGCACCAGTGCCAAATAGTCAGAATCAGCTTCAGAACCCTTTTGCAGTAGGCTCTGTGCCATAATTTGTCCATTATGCCAAGACTGAAATTAATCACTTTGGATTTCCTGAATTGATTCTCCCCTCTAGCTCCCACTGTACTCAGGTTAATATTTAGGACCCTGAAGAGAATTAACTCAACTTCTGTGTGACTCTGTTTTATTCCCCCAAACGCTTCCCCATCCCTAGGCTCTCAGCCTTCTTGGCTGCCTTGCATGCATGAATGCTGGGCTGTTACTCCTTTCAGCCTTGTAGGACAGCTTCCTTCAGGAAGATGGACATTCCTTCCTCTTCTCTTTAAACAGGAACACTGACAGTAGAAGGAAGGATTGCCAGCTGAACAGTGAAGCTTAGTGGTTCGGAGCACAGGACTTTGGAGCCGGCTCATATACACACTTGGGTGCTGACTCCACATCTTTTCCAGCTCTACATGCAGGGGCATCACAGCTGGGCAAACGTATCTCGTAAGTCTGTTTCCTTAGCTGCAATAGATAACAACAGCATTTCCATTTTTGGATTGTTGGGTGGATTAAATAGGAAAATGCATGTAAAGTCTTTCTCACAGCGTGGGGCACATAGTAAGTGCTCAATAAACATTACCTATTATTAATATAGGCTCATATCTCAGCTGTTGAAATGTCTTTCTTGTCACTGGAGGGATTTGATTAACCAGGCAGATGGCTTTCTCCACCATTACCCAGAGAAGTGAGGTAAGGGGAAATGGAGCCTTCAGTAAAATGTGAAATGTTCTTACTTCTAATTGTGGGGCAGAAGAGAGACATCTGATGGAGGAAGGAAAGAGAAATAATAAAGTTTCTCATATGTGCCTTGAAAGCCCCCTCCTGTAGTTACAGAGACTCGGATTCAGGCTTGGGAGGGGTCTTTGAACCCATTTGGTCTCCATTCCAAGGAGTTCCTTCTACAACCGTATGGGGTGGTGCCACCTCTGAACACTCCCAGGGATGGGCAGCCCATTACTCGGAAAGGGAGCCCATTCGCTGGTGGGTGAACCTGATCACTGTTCAGCCCTTTCTCCTAGGCACCTGCCTCCCCCATTTTCTATCTACTGGGTCTAGTTTAGCTAGAGCTCAGCTGGATGAGATGCTGCAAGAGGAAGCCAAAGAGAGCAGAAGCCAAAACCATCCTGGAGCTAAAGCACAACCTGCCTGCCCTTCCTGAGACACTGATTTCTGTAGCCGCAGGGATGAGTCTAATGAGAGGCCTCTTTGTTCCATTAGCAAGTTTGAGAGTGGAATCAGGCCAGGTTAGAGTTTCTTTTCATAAAGAAAATTATCTCCAAACATGGAAGATTTGGGAATTAAGTGATCAAAAGATTTAGTGCTGGACTTTTTAAGGCCTCCTGAGTCTTTACGATGTACTCGTTGTCTTGGAAAGAAAACGTGGGAAAGTGTCAGCTAATCGAGAGTGAGATTAACCCCATCTCTGCTTGGTCTTAACATTAGGGGAAGCCAGGTTAAAATGAATACTTAAAAAATTGTCTGAAGGAACTTCCCTCATGGTCCAGTGGTAAAGAATCCGCCTTACAATGCAGGGGACGTGGGTTCGATCCCTGGTCGGGGAACTGAGATCCCACATGCTGCGGGGCAACTAAGCCCGTCTCACAACTGCTGAGCTTGGGCGCCTCAACTAGAGCACACATGCTGCAAACTACAGAGCCCACGCGCCCTGGAGCCTGTGGGCCGCAACTAGAGAAGAGAAAACCCGCAGGCCACAACTAGAGAGAAGCCCATGAGACAGTAGAAGATACTGCATGCCTCAATGAAGATCCCGCCTGCCGCAGCTAAGACTCGATGCAGCCAAAAATAAAATGAATGAATGAATGAATGAATGAATAAATAAATAATAAACCTTAAAAAAAATTGTCTGAAGATCCATGCCTAAATGGGTTTCTTTTTAGCAGGCGCTGATGGCTGCCTGGAGAAAACCTTGCTTTCTCATCTAGCTGCCCCTCCGACCCCTTTCAATCAGAAAGCTCAAGGTGTTTCCTGGAATCTCTGTAAACTGAGGAAGACTCTGTGTTGGAGCGATTTCTTTTTAGATGGAGGGAATGAAATCGTTTTCAGAGTTATTTAAAAATATCGAGGTGGTGTGTTTCAGGTTTTCTTTCTTGTTTTTCCAGTCATTGATCCCTGTGGGTAACCGGTTGCGGCATCATCCTCCGGGGTGGTTTTACTCAGGTCCAAGTTGCCGAATGCAGCCCTGTACGGCTCTGCCTGCCTCTGAGAGCTGCAGTGGGGCAGCCCCTCATAGGGAGCAGACACCAAATGTCCCGGGTCTGCCCACTGTCCCTTTATGGTTCGGAAATCAGCTCACGTGCAGATAGTTTATTGCTTGTTTAGGGGCAGAGGAGAATGACCTCTTTGGCGACACTGAACAACTGTGAACAACTTGGATGAATCCTTTCCACAAACAGCTCTCCATTTGCATGTCCAGATTGCTGAGAGCTTTATCTTTGATGATAAATGGGAGGGTATTCCAGCTCCATCTTCAAGCTTCCCCCTAAAGTGATTTCGATTAGGCTCCTCAAGACTGGATAGGAGTTTTCTTCTCTGCCAAGTAAACTTTTGCTTCAGGGTTAGGGTTCTGGCAGCTGGTTTTCTTTTGGGGGGCATTTTTTTTCCAACTGCCTTTCATGCCACCCCATATGGGGTGTGCTAAGGTTTTTGTCATGCACTGGCAATTTGCCAGGCTAAAAAAAGAACCACCCTCACTCCTTCAACCAAATACCCTCTCCCAGCTTCTCTCTTACACCCACACTGACACACACTTACACTGACACACACACACCATCATAACCAGTCACCCCAGAAACCCACGTTCTCCAGCATTTCTGAATTTTTTGATGTCCCAGCAACAGCTTCTTTCTCTCTTCTCTGTCATATGTCTGCCCTGTGTCCCAGTCTCAATTCTAGAAAAAGGCAGGCTTGCTTGGGCACTGCCATGGATTTCTACCCGGGCTTCTGTTTAAGAGTTTAAGTGCTGGGGGGTCACCAGAGTGGCTCCCTGGTCTCTGGTAGGTAAAGACTGCCTCTGCCCTTTTATGCTAAACATAAACATTTAATTGGCCCTCCTTTCTGGTGAGTCCCACAAGAAATCTCTGGCCTTGTCCTTGAAAGCATGAATATAGAGAAGATATTTCTTCTGCCCATTCTCCACCAGCCCAGAGGGTTTTGTTGAACTTTGTTTACTTTCTATAGTTTGTACTTTGAAATGATAGGCTATTTTCCAAATCTGAAAAAAAACCCATGATTAAGTATATTTTTTCCAACTGTATGCTTTATTTTCTCCTTAGAAATCTCTGCTTTACCCCCATCTTGAATCAGAGAAAACCACTTAGAATGCCCTGCTCTTCTGACCTGTCCCTGGCCCACGCCTTTGTGCCCTCCGCAAACAGAATGAGCTGTCTTGAATGAATTCTTCAGAAGAAAGAGCTGAAAGTGGGGGCATGTGAGGCATCTACAAGAATCAGAAATTGGCAGAAGTAAGCCAATACAGCACAGTGTGTGCGGGGATTTCTCTCCCTCCGTCACTGTCCCACTTTGTAGTGAGTATAGAGTTTTCCTCTTTTCTCCCAACAGCAAAGGAAGTGGGTTTGACTGTGTGAGCTCTCCCTTCTTTGTGTTGCCTGGGGCAGAGGTGTATACACGTGTGTGTGTGTGTGTGTGTGTGTGTGTGTGTGTGTGCTTCACTGGCCAGAGGCAGTGTTGTAGGTCCCATAATCCCCCTGGTCCTGAGTCCCCTTCTGGAGTTTCCACAGAAGCAGAGGCAGCCACAGAATGCCAGGTGTGCCTGTCCGGTGACGAGCACCCCTCCCCCCCACCGGGGAGGACTCTAGACAGTCCCTCAGGTGCAGCTACTCTGGTCCTCCCTCCAGAAGACCTGGCTTCTGGAGGTGAAGATTGTGAAGAGCTGAAAAGAGTTCTGCCCATCTGTCCACCCATTCTACCTGTTTGTTAATATCTGCAAAGACAATGAAGTGTAAAGCAGCAGGCCATGTCCCGGAAGCTGGAGGAGATGGATCTCCCTGGGTGTGACTGGGGTTTAAGGGACTAATAGAAATGTGAGTGGGGACCACACAAGACGACCTTGTCAGGCAAGTTGCTTTGCGGACTCTAAAGCGCCAGACAGCTCTCAGGGAGTAACTATTATATTAACCGTTTATCTTGTGGCACTGATATGAAGACCATACAAGGTCATGGATGAGGCTACTTTGTAAACGGCAATAACACTAAATTAAAAGTTAATTATTATAGAGATAAGATGTTTTGGTTAAATCTAGATGGAGTATATGAGGAAGGCTAGTTTCTACCTGTTAAGGCTTCATAAATCACAGGAACCAAGTTTCAACCTGAAGACCCCAGCCCTGCTGTGAGAAGTGGGGGAGATAACGGGATGATAGAGTCTGCCCCTGGGGTCAAATCAATGTTGGTGTAAGTCCTCTCACAGTGCAGGCAAGTTTCCTTGATTCTTCTCCCCTTCGGATCTGGAACATACACTCTCACACTGCCCCGGATCTGTCCCACAGCATTTTATTTAATTTTTCCATTTCTTTTTATGATTTGCCTTCTCCTCCCTTAGTGGATTCTCTTCCTGCTCTCTCTGGCCCCTTCTGAGCTCCTTTACTGCTGAGGCCTCTTCAGTACCTGTTTTCCTCCTTCCCTTCCTCCCTCCCTCCCTCCTTTCCTCCCTCCCTTCCTTCCTTCCCCATTTCCTTCCTTCTTTTCTCCTTTACACAAACTGTTGTGAGTGCCTATGATGTACACAGCTCTGCTAGGTGGTGGGACAGAAACTAGACGAATAGCATACAATCCTCGGTCTTAAGACATTTGAGTCCAACATGGGAGGCAATATAGGAACATAGATAACTGTAACATAAGCCAGAGCAGAATGGACAGTGTAAGCGAAGTAGAAACAAGGTCCAGTAGAGAAGGAAGAGGTCTTTCACACAGGAGACGTATGTAGAATGGGTAGGATTTTGACTTGGAAAGAGTTGGACAGGAAGGAGGACATTCTGACTGAAATGAAAAAGCTTAAACAAAACGATCAGGCAGTTTGACTGGAACGTAGGTTGGAATTCTGTCTGGAGAGGCACGTTGAGGCTAGAGCATAGATTGTTCTATAGGCAAGGCTGAAAGGTCTGGACTTCATAAAATAACAGGAAAACTGTGAAGATGTTGAGCTGGTAGATATTATGGTCAGAACCATCTTTTAGAACAATTAATCTGTAAGTGGAGTGTAGAATTTTTGGAAGGAGGAAGCTAAGCTGAGGTGGAGAGAGCAGACAGAAACCTAGTTGGATAGCTCAGGTGGGAGGTGGTAAAGGTCTGGGCTAGGTGGATAGTGGTGGGAATTGGAAGGAGGCTAATGGATAAAAGATATCTTGGGGAACTAGCATCTGGTGATTCATTGATGTGGGATTGAGGAGGTCAGGGTGACTGGAATTCCAGCTAGGGTGTGATGAATAGAGGTCGGGGGAGAGGCTATTGGGGAGGGCGGGGTGATGCTGTTTAGAGAAAGCCTGAAGGCTTATCTTTTTATTTTTCAAAGTGTGGGTGTTGATTGCACTTGTCTGTGGGCTTCCTGCGGCACCGTGTGTCTGATGATATCCTGTTACTGATGTCATCGGGTGACTCCATCTACGTGCACATCTTTAGAAGATAAGCACCATAGGTGGCAAAACGTGGCAGACCAGAAAAAAAAATGTTGGTTTCAAGATGCTTCTTAGATCCTTACACTTCTGAGGCCTTTGACTGGGTCAAAGCAAGCACCCTTGCTTCCAGAACTTTACTCCTATAATATTATAAGAGTTGCTTTGCTGAGTGTTCTGGTCTACCTTTCAATGTCCAACCTTGGTTCCTGAGTGAGGCTCAAGGCTGGCCCTAGATATAATTTGCTATAGGCAGAATTTATCTTCAGATCCGTTTTCTCTTTTTTTCTTGGCCTCAGATCACTTTTCTGGCTCTTTGGTTATGCATTGGTGGCTCCTTTCAAACACTGTTGTTCCACGATTGGATTCTTTGGGGGATATTTACTGTTCGGGAGCAAGTGAGTGCAGGTGGACAGGCCACAGGGCTTTGCCCCTGACAGTGTGGCACGTGCTGGTTCCCAATCTTTGGGCAGTGGACCCCCAGGGAAGTTATTGTAAAAGGTCCAAATATTCCCAAGTCCCAAATCTTGCTTCAGACCGAATAATGAGCTGCAACTTTTCAAAAGACGTGTGGATGCTGTTGTGATGAATAAAATACCAAATTTATTTGAACGTGCCTTTTTTTTTTTTTTTTTTTTTTTTTTGCGGTACGCGGGCCTCTCACTGCTGTGGCCTCTCCCGTTGTGGAGCACAGGCTCCGGACGCGCAGGCTCAGTGGCCATGGCTCACGGGCCCAGCTGCTCCGCGGCATGTGGGATCTTCCCAGACCGGGGCACGAACCTGTGTCCCCTGCATCGGCAGGCGGACTCTCAACCACTGCGCCACCAGGGAAGCCCTGAACGTGTCTTGAATTCATAATTTTGTTTGTATGGGGACTTGTGTGTATAGTTAAGCATGTTTTTCATCAGCAGACACTAATGGCTTGACCAGCTTTCCTCTGGTGGTTCATGAAACTTTGTGGTTGTTAAAAGTGATCTTCTGGTTTGGGCGAGAAAAGGCAGCCTGGAGGGAGCAGAGTTTTTTTCTTTACCTGAAGCCTGCCCCGGCTTGGGCTGCCAGGGAGAGAGCTTGGGAAATAAGCATATTGGAATGAGATGAAAAGATTTGTCTGTACACCAGTACCACTCGGCTTACAGCAGGGAGCTACCAACCAAGAACCAGCTAAGTAAGAAGGCTGTTACTTGGGAGGCAGCTTCCAGGTCCTGGAAACCTACCTTCCCATCCTGGGCAGGAATCTCTTCCTGATGGAACCTCCTGGAAGGGTGAACATCTAGTTCTGCCCAGGCCCCTGCCCAACAGGTACTACTACTAGGTACTAATTAGACTACTAGGTAAGTTAATTAGGACCACTACTATGTAAAAATCAGATCCCTGGGCCTCAACCATGGTGTTTCTGATTCAGTAGGACTGAGGCGGGGCCTCAGTGTTTGTATTTTTAAAAAATGCTCGAGATGATTCTGATGTCAGCCAGAGTCGAGACAGAAGACTGCTAAGAAAGGACACAAATACCCTGTTATAAGGCTTTTTGTTTGTGAAGTGTTCACTAATGCATGAACAGCGTCATGGTGAGGCTTCTGCGGTTTTTTTTTTATGTGCCTCTTCTTAACTTCTCACACCCGCCCTGGTAGGTAGATCCCTATTTCAAAAAACGGATGAATTAGGGCCCAGGGAAGTGAAACCAATGTGCTGGCTGGGGAGTGACAGTTGGAACCCCAGTGTACAAATGAAACCGGGAACACTGGGTGTGACGAGCTCTTGAGGAGGGATAAACAGTTGTGACTTTGAGCCTACAACTGAGATTGGCAAACATAAAGCAGGCACCAGCCCAATGGAGGGGACTGATGCTGCTAAAATCAGGGGAGGGGAAGTGCTTTTTAAGAAGGTTCTGACACGCCCAGTTCTTCCATCCATCCAGCCTACCTTGGGCAAAGGAGAGGAATCAGTTTAAGAGCTTGGGCTCTGGAGCTAAATGATGTGGGTTTACTAACCGAGAGGCTTTAGGCAAATAGCTGGATGTTTTAGGGCCTCGGTTTCCTCATCAAAATGATGATAATGCAAAGTGGTGCCTAGCTCTTGCCATGAGTCCAGCCGTCAACATCAGTGTTTATGGCACACCTGGCCTGTGCTGGTCCAGGGCTGAGGATACCACTCTCTAGAAGCCGATAGAAGCCCATGTCAAGGATGCAGGGGAAGGAGAAGGGCATCAGAAGCTCAAATCCTTCTTCACGTGAAGGAATGTAGGACCAGGGAAGCCAGATGTCTGCATGCTCTCTCTTGCACCCCAAACCTGGGGGTGCCTCACTGGGTTCCTCCAGAGGCTGGTGGTGAGCAGGAAGATGGCAGCCACCATTTCTTATGGCTGCTCCAGTGTGTGGGTGACAAAGCGCTGCTTCCAATGCATCAGCTCACCTCCCATGTCTCCTGCCTGGTGCCTGAGGAGTGAACCTCTCATTAGGAGAGACTCTTCTTTTAGTCACATGGGTCCCAAAGATCACTGGGACTTAGGTTGTTTAAGATGTCACTTAGAAGTTCAAATCTGCTCCCAGATGGGCCCCAAGAGAGGAATGGCTCCTCTATCGAGGCCAATCATGTGATGTATCCTCATCTACATGTGGCCTTGCTGCCTTGCGTGCAATGACATCTCAGCCCACAGAACTGTTAAGGTCTCTAAGCCTATAACCTCCAGGTGACCTTCCCCAGGGGAGTAGCAGAACTATTATGAGCCTGTTCAAGGCTCTTCCTTAGAGATGAGTCAGACTTTTCTACCTAGTCTGCTCTAGGTTGGAGTCGATGCCACCAGCAACAGTCCAGGACTGCCTAGCAGCTAGGTGTCCATAGGAATACACCTCTCTCCTCCAGCCTTGCATTTTCCTGGCATTTCCTCCAAGTTAACATCTTGATAGAACGGTGGAAGTTGACATAGAATGTCAGCTGTGTTCTATGTAATATATGGCTGATCACAAGGTAACATTTCAGCCTTGTATGTGAGGGAGGAGCATACTTAATATCCCTAATCCCATTGTTTTTTAGGACCCTTTGTTCCTCCTTCACACCCCATTCTCAGGCAAACTCTTTTGCTCCTTGATTTTGATAACCCTGTGGATGGGCCATAAGAGAGCAGAAACCGAGCCCTCTCTGCTGTTGATAATTATAGTTCTCCTTCTCGGAACTCCTTTCTTTTTGTAAATGCGTACCAGGTGCCCCCGAGTAAAACGTGATACTCTGTCTGTTTCGTAAAGGCATCCAGATATGAGCAGCCGAAACCATCAATTCCCCACAGAGACGCAGTTTCCTCGGCCCCTGTCACCACATTAAATGTTCACTCCAGCTCACTGGCTGAAATGAGTCAGTGGTCCTTTCAGAATTCCCTTTAGCACAGGGTTTCAAAAAAATCTGTGATTGAGATTGTGATTCATTTTTTTCTTCACTGCAGCTGAGTATTTGCATTCTCCTAAGGTGAAACTCAGCCTGTCTTTTCAGGTGTTGAGAAGGAGACAACAAAGCTGAGAAGGGGGGAAAACCCCAGCTACCAAAGGAAAGCCTGAGAGCTTTCTTTACAAATGTATGAAAAATGCTTCTCAAAATCAGATTCTAAAACTGAGCTGAGTGGTTTGCTGTGTGCAGCTTTCTCCTGGCTTGGATTTTCTTTAATTCTTCTCTTTTTAAAGGGCAACACATCTTCCTTCTGGTTACCGTCATCCACTCAGCCTCCCTGACCTCCCAGAGTCTGGCCTCATCTGACCTACCCAGCAGCCCCTTCCTGGTCCTCTTCGTTAAAGATGCCTACTCCATCCCTGGGGTCTCCTCACTGACTTCTCACCAGCCCAGGTGGTGGTGACTTTTCTATGGGGATGGTGTTATCCACCCATTTCTGGATCCCCTTCTGCATTGATTCAAATCCTTCCCATTTTAGAGCCCATCTCCAATCCCACTTGATGGCTAAAAGGTTCTCAGTTGACATTCAGCTCTTTTCTTCCCCAGACGTTTACTGAGCACCAGCTATGTTCCAGGCACTAGACATAGGAATACCCATGGCCAACCAGGAACCTGTCCTCACAAGGCTCACAGGAACCCAGACAAGTGCACAGGCACTTTAGACTCCAACCTGAACCAAACCCAGGAAGGCTTCCTGAGAGAGGCGACCTCAAAATGAAGACAAAACCAGTAAGTTAACAAAGTGAAGGGAGTAAAGAGGGAGAGCATTTCGCTTTTTTTGTATGAGATGCTGTTAAGCATTTTGCACCCTACTTTGCATTCCTTTGTATTGTTTCTATGCCTAATGTGTACATGTTGTTACCTTCAAGATATTATGACTTCTTGAGGCCAAGAGTCTATGGTACGTTTCCACTTATCCTTCCTGGGGCTTAGCACAGTGCTGAATACTTTGCAAGGAAGGAAAATAGCGTATATTATGCCTGCTGTGTGCCCACCGAGTTGTGTGCAAGTGGTGTTTCAGTTACTATGTTACCGAAAGGAATTGGCGTGGTATGTCTACGGCAACACCTGCAGCCTGGAAATCAGGAGGCTGAGTAGTTGTGTGACTTTGGGTGAATCTAAATTTCCTCTGGGCCTGGATTTCTTCATCTGTGGAATGAAGGGATTCCACTACAGCGTCTTCCAGCTCTGTGATCCGCTTTTGCCTGTGGCTGCGCAGGGCCATCTGGTTGTCGTTGAACCGGTGGGAAGACAACGGCAGAAGACGGTTCAGGGGTTAAGTCAGGAAACCCAACGTGGAAATGAAACCGCAACCCCAAGTGCTTCAGTGCTGGGCCAGTTGGAGACCAAGGAAAGGATGCCCCTGAAAAATGACCCCAGCGCGGGCCTATCGCCTCCCTCCTCTTCTCTGTGCCTGGTGCCTGACGTGCTCAGTGCAAGCTGCCAACCAGGGAGGAACAGTGCTCACATGGGCTTTGTTCTGAGGGGCCAATGGAGCATCAACACCTGCAGTCTTGTAACCTAGGCTACAGAAATAGCAAGTGGGTGCGCAGAAGGCAAGTTGATGAGATAGACAGCTCTAGGTACAGACGCTTACAGCCGAGCTTTGGTGCTAAAAACACCTAGTTCAGGACATCATGTACTAATTCAAGGGGTGGCCCCCCTTCTCTCTCTCTCAAACTTTTCAAAACAGGAAGAAAGTTTTGTTAACTGCAGATACCAATAACCCATGTCCTTCTAGAGAGATCTTTCTGGAAGCCATCCAAGACAGCTACCTTCACTAAGGGGATGCTAATCACTTTTTTTTCCTCCTTTTTTTTTTCTCCTCTTTACTCTGAACTTCTGGTAGCATTTGGAAGGTTGGCACAAGGCCATCTGAAACCACAGTGAGGTGTTAGGTAATCATGTTCTCATTAAAATGATGCTCTGTGGTTTAATTTTCAACGGTTTTTCTGCAGCTTGGAAACACACATACTATATTTTTGAGGCAAAGAGAGACTTTGTTTACAGGCAAAAAGGCGGGAAGATGGGCAGCCCATAAGATACTTCCTTGTGTGTTTCCAGAAAAGAAGCAGCCTCTGTCATTCCAGAGGATGCAAACTGAGCATGAGTGTAGCACTCCTGGGGCCTTCTAGAGATTGATGATATTTAATTGACCCTGGGGACAAATATCCTAAGAACATCCTAAGACAGGTCAGATTGAAAGTATCAAGTAGTATCTATTCATGACCATTTGTCCACTTAGTCACTGAGTTGAGCACTTTCATTGAATGTCTACCAAACACCAGGTACTGGATTAGGCCCTAAGAACAGGGAGATAGAAGCCACTGCCCGCCACCAGTTGGGGTGGCAGGGAGTAATTGGGCATGCACTACAGTGGGGTGAGCAAGCCCTGTCTCTTCTCATCCCCACCTCTGAGGATTTCCCACTTGGGGCTCTTTGAATTTTATCAGTGAAGACAGCAAACTAAAGCCCAGGGTTATCATTTTCTTTTCAAAAAAGATGATAATAAAGCCCCCAAGTGCTCCCATTAGACAATCTTCTAGGAATTACCTCCAACCAGCTGGGCTCTGTGACTGTGACAGGTCCTTGACTCAGCCACTCTGGCTCTGCTGTTTGCACATCCCCAGCAGTAGGATCTTGGCTTCCTTCCTACTTCGTCCATTTGACTCTCAGCTTCCCCGAGGCCTTACAGAAACTGGGCTGGCCCCTGTCATATCCTTTCAGAGACACAGTCAGAAAAGCACCTGAGTCGCTGTGCACATAAGATGATGGCCCCAGGTAAACTGACTAAATTCAGCCCCAGGTAACCTGGACAGACCAATTCAACTCCAGGTCTAATTTGAGCACTTCAGACCAGACCTCTTCTGGTAATAATAGGTAAAAATTCTACCTGTTCCAGAAATGGGTGAAAAAGAAATTCATCTTTGGATCTTTTTTTCCCCTCCAACTTTCTTCCTTTTTCTTTCCCATCTGTCCTCACTCTTAGAGCCCTTTCTCTTTCTCTCTCTTTGGTTTGACCGTGTTATTGTATGCGTATTAATGGAGAAATTTGCATAGTTACTTTTGGCATTTATTTTGAGGGATTCAGGTTTTCACAAAGCACTTACCACAGGTTGAAATTTAGAAGTGCCTTGCTTTTCCTCTTTCAACCATTAAATACTTGACTGAATTGAGACATTCAAGCAGGGGTCTTTAAAAATATTTAAAAATCATTGTGAAGGCTTTGGATTTAACTAAAACCCCTCTCACTGGTAAACATTTCTGTGGCAAGTCAAACTTGCGACACTTCACTGGAGGTATTTTATATGCCCCAAAAGGTGAGTGTAGAGTGCACTGGACTGATTTCATGTTAGTTTCTAAAAACATTGACATTAAAGCAGGTAAAAATCAGTGTGGTTTTCTTCATGGGGCGTTTCACTTTGACTTTCAACCCTGTGTCTGAGGGTTTGATGAACCAGAAATGCAAAGTGAAACTTGGGAGTGTGAGTACATATCATGGCACACAGACTTCTATGAATGGGAGCTGAGTTCCTGTTGAGTTTCTTATCAACATTTACCGTTTGTGAGATGTTACCCTCTACTCTTCATAGAAAATATGGTCCTTTGCCTTGAAGGAACTTACTTTAAAATAGATGTATTGTCAGTCAACCATATAGCAAGATATTTTCTAGTTCTTCTCTTCAAAGTTTCATGCTCTTATGGACTATTTTATTTAAACCAGAGGTGCCATCTTCGGAGAGTGGGTTGCAAGACCTTCCTGGCCCCTGTCATCTGGAAGATTAGAGGAGAGGGATTGTGAAAGGCGAGTTCGCTGCCTAACGTCATTACCATATTTGGATAAAGTGCCCCTCTGCCCACAGCCTCCCCCTTACTGCTCCCCAACCTCCTTTGGCTGTGGCAGCTCTGGAAAGCAATGGAAAGGACAGAAAATGTGGAAGAGAAGCCCTGAGCCACTGAAGATGCATTTTTTTCTGTCTTCCCACTTTTGACTGCTTGGGCTCAAGGAAATCAGTAAAATAGCATAAAGGAAGCCCTCCCAGCGTATTGCTCTTGCGTGTACATTTAACGTCTCAAATGCTGAATTCACTCAGACTCCTGAAAGTTTTGTGTAAAGAGCGGAAAATGTACAGAAGAACTTTTTTCATAATAGTTTAACGAGATTTAGTGTTCAAGGTGGATGTATGGGTGTTTGCCTGTGAAATGAAGGTGGCTCTTAGGTCCTGAAATCCCATTGAGTACCTGAGTTGGAAAGGGGCTCCATCAAACCTGCCCCCTCCCCTCAACTGCTTGCTTACAGTTGTTAAAGTTTAGCCCAGGAGGGATGAAAATCAGCGATCGAATGGCAAGGTGCTATTGTGCTGTCTCCATGAGAGAGTTTACACATGCTCAGAATTTCAGACGTGATTGACAGAGGAGTGTGTGTGAATCAAACCCCTTGTTCTGTTTTGCAGTCACAAAGAACCCTTTCCCTTTGAAACCCAAGAAGTTCTCCTTCTTTGGACCTGTGGAGGGAATTAGGTAGCAAATAACCATGAATATTTTTTAAAAATCCATTAAAAGTTTAATTGATGGAGCATTTATGGAGCATTTAGGAATTTTAGGATGGCTTTCTTAACCTACCTTCCAAATGCAGCCACCTAATACTAATACTAAGAGGTATATTTTGTTCTTGAAATCCTCCAATCTGACCTTGGTTATAATTTAAACTTTAAATACATTTATTTTTATCTAATTAGATGATATTAAGAGAAAACTGACCCAACGATCAAAAGCTTTCTTTCTTTCTTTGCTTGATAATAATTCAGAGCAGAATCCTACATAGAGATTAGTGATCCTGTGGAACAAAGATTTTGTGTTTGGCTTTCAGAAATGGTTGTGCAAATATTCAGTCTGAAAGCCCTTTTAATGGCCAAAAATGGAGGAATTGACAATTGGAAAAGGCCAGGTGGACCTGAGCTGGGATGAGTGGTTTCTTGGCCGAAAGCCGATTTCTCATGATGAAAGCTGGGAAAATTCGCTCCGGGAGAGTAATCCAATGATATGAAAGGATTAGGCAGGCTTACATTTAGCAAAGTGTAAACCATGAATCTGAATGGTGCACCTCTTCCCCATACAGACAGCTGCTTTGCTTGTAAAATGGTAAAAACCAAAATTGAATAAGAAGAGAAACTAAAGAGAGAGTGTGTGAAGAAAGAAGCACTGGGTGTTTCAAAATAATATTGCATGCATACAAACCGAGTTTGCCGGCAGTAAGTCCTGGTCAGCACTAACAGAAGACTTATCTAAGCAGAGAACAGCTCCTCAATGACAGACGGAAACTTCTACCACCTTGAACCTGCACAGACTCCAACTTCACCTTCCACCTCTTGCTCCTATTGGTCCAGCCACTTAATTATTTCACCTCTGAATACTTAGCTATTAGTGACACTAATTAACACCTGCCTTGCCCTTAGATATATTATGAAGCTGTTTGTAAAATGCTGTGAAAGCAAATTGTTCCAAGAGCTATTAATTCTGGTAAAGGCCGTGTCAGCTTCAGTTATGTGCTTATAAATGCAAACCCAACTGGTCAGTAATCTCCAGGGATGGTCTAAATTGCACAGCTGGCTTTTTAGAAAATGTGTGTGGAGGAACATGTAAAGAATGCTGAAAATGCCTAAGTAAGGTTAGATAATAAATGGAATTGTACTGGGCAGGGGGAGGCCAGAACAAAGAAGTTATTATTGGGCATCAGATATATACTGTCTCGTACAAAGGGACGAGTTAGGTTGCGTTGGTAAGGTATTTGGGAGGAGGTTATTAAGATATGGAGTCAGCACAAAGCATAATAAGATGGATGAAACAAGTGCCTGCTCCAGGTCCTTTTCTTTGCTGGCCGTCCTTCTGTCATTACCACCTGGAAGAACTGAGGACATGAAGTTGGAAGATCTCCAGTTTGTGTGTGTGTGTGTGTGTGTGTGTGTGTGTGTGTACACGTGCACACTTATGGGGGTGTCAGACCCTTTGCCAATTTAGGTAAATTATAAGAAATTGACTACAAAATTTGTCCTCATCATAAAATAAAAATAAAACAATATGTTAAAAATCATATGATAATTGTCTCATTGCATTGAGATAGATGATGTTGCTGGCAATCTCCCCTTAAGACATCTATAATCTGTTTGTATCAACCACTTGAGTCATTGATCTGAGCTGCACCAAGTTGCTTTCTTTACTTACTCTGCTTCTTTCATCTTTTCGTATTTCTTTTCTTATATTTTAATTTATTTTCCTATGTTATTAAACTAGAAAACCATATCTTACAATTATTAAGGTTTGGGGAGAGGCCCATATATTTGCCTCTGAATATTTCAGTCACACACAGACCTCTGGATACTTCAATCACACACAATTATGATGAAGGCTCTTTCTGAAGAGTGCATCTGATGTTTGTCAGATGCTCAGTGAATGAGCTTATCACACTCAAGTGTAGGACAGTTGGATGGTGCAAATCAGGAGATAACAGCAAATAGATCCCTAGTCTATTCTTGGGTTCCACTTGGCTCTGAAAAGTATTTATGTCATATTGCCACATTCAGGTGTGCTTTTAAATATCTAAATAATACACGGTAGGTTTTGTTTTCCATTGAGTGAGGAAAGCCATTAAATGCTGGCAACAAATCAGGTTTTTTTTGTTTTGCATTTTTGAACTCTTTATACCATGGTTCAGTCTTAAAAAATATCTGGATATCTTATCCTTCACCTGACCATGCAGGTTCAGGCTGTCCAAGATACTGAATATATCAGTGAGATATGCTCTATAGCAAGACACTTGAACTCATAGAAATGGTCATGAAGAAATTACTATTTATTTTTATGTATTTATTTATTTTAGTTTTACTTTAGTTAAATTACTCCCCACCCCCATTCCCTGCCTCTGGCAACTACCAATCTGTCCTCTGTATTTATGAGCTTGGTTTAAAATCAGAAAAAAGTTTTTTTTAGATTCCACATATAAGAGAAATCATACAGTATTTGTCTCTCTCTCTCGATGACTTTTTTCACTTAGTGTGGTCCTCAAGGTCCATCCATGAAGACATTCTTTTAATCTCATCTCTTATTTCAAAATCTTCTTCCTCATGAATAGCCAGTATTACCTATCAGTGACAATCAGTGTCTATCTGTATCTGTCAGTGTCATTATCTATCAGTGACTGCAATTTCATCATGTTTTAAATTTTCACCATTTTCTTTGTTGTGGGCACTGTGATGTCCACCACCCAGATCCCCCTCCATGAGTGAAAGACTTGTTCCCTATCCCCCGCCCCTCCCAGTTCCTGGGAGTGCAATTGGAAGACAGCTCTCAGCCTACAGCCCTCTTCGAGAGATGCTTCTGCTGAAGAAAAATGCCTCACCCAAGGTCATGTCTCCTTCCAGGGGCTGACTGATCAGTGGGGGTATGGACAGGTCCCACCCCCTCACGCCATCTTGGGACAACTCTGAAGTGTTGTCCCAGCCTCAGAACTCTCCATGGGGTTGACTTAGGACTGGATCACAGCTCAAATTCTCCCTCTGCCCAATCCTACTTCCTTTCTCTCTTTTTCATAAGTATTGATTCTAAGAGTAAGTCTTATAATAAATGTCCTGCATGTTAACATCTGTCTCAAATCTTCTTCCTGGGGAATCCAACCTGTGATAGCTGGTGTCAGAAGAGATAGGAGGAAGCAGTCACTGGGTGGGAGTTTGGGTCTAGAGCACATGCTGCCTGGTGGCAATGACAACCCCATCACTGGTGGCAGGTGGAGCACAGATAGGCCCTGGCTTGATGTGGCAACACAATAATTAAAACTCTTACCAATCGTGAGCAGTGATGATACACAGGTGGGAGACAATGTGGTGGCTCACGCATTGTATTAGGCTTTTGAGAAATATGGGGGAAATGGTAACTTTAAGGACAGTGAAGTTTGGTGGTTATAAGTAATAACTCCATTCTGGAAAAAGAACTTAAGTCTGAGAGTGATTAACTGGCAGTTAAAAATCTAAAGGTGAGTCCAGAGGGCCTCCTTGGTAGCATACAAATAGGCCTTCATCATCTTCAGCAGGAGAGAAAGTTGAGGGTCAGGCTCAGGATTTGGATTTAATTGTAAGAGTAACTGAGCTCTCCAGAAAGTTAAACTCCCCAAAGTTACAAGGTTAAGGCCTTGGTTGGGAAAGAATGGGACCCTGAGATATGGGCTGGTGACATCTGGGTTCCTGCATCCAAATATCTTGAATCTGGGATTCATACCTTCTGAATCTGCACAGGTGGCCCACATCTTCCTATGAGGGACTGATGCTTCCCCCTTCCCTGAAGATGATGGAGACACCTCTCCTTGTTAAGACAACATGCATCTCTTCCTTCCCCTCTTTTTCTGTCCATTAAGCCAATGACTAGGGCTCAGTCACAACATAATCCACCTGAGGACGTGAGGGCCTCATCATGGAAGGAACTGCAGGACTTAGCCAACTTGTACCAGCAGAACCCAGGAGAAGATTGGATTCTGAGGATGCAGAGCTGGGAAGGGCAGAACATACATTTGATAAGTGAGAATTTATTGATATGAGAGCACTCTTCTGAGATACAGGACTTAATACTCTGGTAAAGACCCCCAGGAAATGGTACAAACACGCTGCTAGGATGGCTCTTAGAAGCATGGAAAAAGTGGTGATCTATACTAATTGGAGCAGAAATGACATAATTGCTGTGGCAGATGGTGGAAGAAGAAATGAAAAGGCTCAGAGAAGTGGGCCCATGAGAATGGATATACTATGTAAGGGTCAAAATCCCACAAGCTGACCGTGTTCTATGAAAGGGCCAGGAGGACACACCATTGACCAAAGCAATAAGGAATCTGTTGGAGAGAGGGCACCAGCAACACTTAGAAGCTCAGTGGTGCTTGTGTTCTGTATCCCAGGCCTGACAGCAGGAGATGTTGTTACAGAACTGGGTTCACAGATGATACTAGGGATCAAAGGAACCCCAAACAGGAGAGGCCATTGACAGTGTGTAACTGTCAGAAGCCAGGTGGAGACAATTATTGTAATGAGCATCAAGTTCGAATGGCATCTATGGGGGCCTGACCCATAGATGGTTGTAGAGGTAGTTAATAGAACTCAGTATTCTTAGGGGCAAAATATTAGATGGGCAGCTCACAAGTGTACTGCTCTAAAGAAATCATGGGTGGATGATCAGGAGTCTGCGAGTCATTGTTCCAATAAAAATTCATGATCCCTTGCCCAATTTCTGGACACGAGTCAATTTTTAAACCAGCAACACATCTAGTGAGGGAGAGTTCAGGTCCCCAGGAGGAAGGATCCCTAAACAGCTCCATGTGTTTAGGAATGAATTCTCCCAGTCCTTCCCCAGAGGGACCTCTGGTCACTTACTCTGGTAGCTTTACACTGGGAAAAGGGAAATATCCAAACATTTTCAAGGACTGTTGAACACAGAGTCAGAGTTGCCATCGATACCTGGAGACCTGAAGCATCATCGTAGGTCCCCTTTTAGAGTGGGGGTGTGTGAAAGCTAGGTGATAAACGGGGTCCTGGATCCGGCCTGGCTCACAGTGTCTTCACTGGATCATTTCCAGCAATCATTTCCCCAGTCCCTGAAGGTGCAATTGGAATAGAGATACTTAGTAATTGGTACAACACCACACCGGCTTCTTGGCCTGTGGGTGAAGAGATATGGTTGTGGAAAGGTCAAATGTAAGGTGCTGAAATGGCCCCTCTTCACCCTGCCCACCAACAAGATAGGAAATTAAACATAATATTACATTCTGGGGGTAATAGCAGATATTAATACCCCCCTTAAAGATACCAGGTGGTGGTCTCCATCATATCACATTTAATACACCAATCTGGCACCTGAACACAGCAGATGGATCCTGAAAAATGACAGTGGACCACTGTAAACTTAACCAATTAGTAGCCCCAAATGCGATTTCTTTATTGAACAGATTAGCATGGCCTCAGGTATATGATATGTGGTCATTGCTCTGGCTAAGTCTTTCTTTTTCAACCCTATTAGGGAAGAGGATCAGAAATAGCTTGCATTGACTTGGAAAGGACAAGAATATTCATTTGTGGTTTTGTCCCAGTTCATGCTCCTGCACTCTGTCGTAAAATAGTCTAGATTATCTGGACATCCCATATCACTTTGGACCACTATATCAATGATATGCTAGTCAGACTAGGTAAAATTTACCTTGATAAAACATACACATTTCCAAGGTGGGAGATAAACCCTACAAAGATTCAGGGACCCACCACATCAGTAACATATTTAGGGGCTCCTACTCTGAGGCATGTCAGGATAACCCCTCAAAAGTAAAGGACAAATGATTATATCATAAGCCTTCCACCTCCAAGAAGGAAGCACAATGCACAACTCCTGGGTGGCTTCTTCTGATTCTGGAGTCTGCATATTCCAAACCTGGGGGTACGGATCTAGTTCATGCAGTAGGTGTTATGCAAGGCTGTCAGCTTTGACTGGTGCCCAGAGCAGGAAAGAGCTCTGCAGCAGTTACAGGCTTGGGCTATATGACCAGGTAGGCCCCATGGTACCAGTGGTATCAATGGTGGGAAAAGATCCCTTGTGGAGTTTATGGCAGTAGGACAGTTACAGTATAGACCTTTAGGTTTCTGGAACAAGGTGATGCTATCTTCAGTGAGATGTATATACCTTCTGAAAAATAGCTTGTGGATTCTAGTAGAGGGACAGTCACCAAGTTGATTATATCTCAGTAAAAAAAGAGTCTTGTAGATAGTGGTGATATTGTACAACATTGTAAATGTATTTAATGCCAGTGCATTGTATGCCTAAAATGGTTAAAATGGCAAGTTTTATGTTATGTATATTTTATCACAATTTTTAAAACCCATAATGTACCAAATATACCATAATATAACAAATCTACCATAATATACCAAAAACCAATTACTTTGTATACTGTAAGTGGGTGAATTGTATGGAATATGGATCATATCTCAATAAAGCTGTTTTTAAAAAAGATTTTTGGGGGAGGAAATCATCAAGTACTTGTCTTGCATACAAGTGCCCCACGCCAGAACCGAATTTTGTCCACATATAAAGTGAAATGTCTGCACAGACATGATACCACCTTTCTCCCACATTATATATAGTTGACATTTTGCAACATTTACCAATGTTCTTTGACAAAGAAGTTTTCCCGATTGTTTTGCTTTCTTTCCAAACATAATATTTATCATTCCCTTTGTAGCTGGTTTTATAAACTTCTTGGCAATAGTGTGGTGTATACCTATTTTTCTATGAGGAGTGCATCCTTTATGATGCCTCTGTAGTTTTGGTTACTCCATCACCTTGAGCAATACAATTTATCAGTTGTATATTGGGAAACACTTACAGTGTTTGCACTTGTTCTGGAAAAACTTTATTGCTCTATCAGAGAATTTGGAAAATAACACTGAAGCTTTCATGGCTTCCTACTGTTATTGGAAAACATTTTTATAAAGGATGCCACCCTGGAGGTCCAGAAGGAAATATATCAGCAGTCAAATACAATTCAGTTTTCAGATTTTGCTGGTCTTTCCTATCCTTGACTTACAGACTTAGATTTCTCTTAACTTGATCATCACAGTCATATTCTCACTTCTCCCAGCACTTACTGGGTCACCTCCCTTCATTTGTCCTTAAATCTGTTCTTTACATTTAAGATGTTATCCTGAGTTGTGGTATTTACATGAGTATTTTCATCATCACCACTTTTGAGCCATTGATCCTTTTTTTTTTTGGTCAATTAAGGATAATCATAATAGTCACAACTGAAAATACAAATTCAATAAGCAAAAACAATGACATGTTAGCTGAGACAAAATTCACACCATGTAACTTAATGTTGGTGGAGAGGAACAGATGGGTTGCTGGGGTAACCGAGGCTCTGAGAATCCCGTTTCGAGGAACCACACCTGGTCTTTTCTCTTTTCTTCCATTCTTTCCTTATTGGTCCTAGCTGAACTCCTCACCTGTCTTATTCCCCTCTTCCCCTACTCTCCTTTCCCCTGTTCCTCTGTTTCCTTTTTGAGAATTATGGCATTAAAATGGAAAGAGAACTTGGAGATCTTTAAATCTGATGACTTTATTTTACAGATGAGGAAACTGAAGTCTAGAGAAGTACAATGAACCAATCCAAGTCAGAGGGACCAGACCTGGTCCCCTGGCTCCTCTGACTTATGGCCAATGTGTTTCCATTTGCCATGAAGCCACTAAGCCTTCTCCTTCAGCTCTTCTTTCCAGTCCTCTCTTGATGCCAACAGCGGTTGGACCCATAGTGATTAAGGTGTTTTTTATCAGGGCTAAGGAAGTAGGGGCTAAAGGGACTCAAAACTTCCCTCCTTTGTTTTCTCTCACTCTGTGCCCCATGAATAGTCAGTAATTCACACTCTCTCTGCATTTTCCCTCCTAAAATATCTGTCAAAATTACACACTCCTTTCTGTACTGGTACCATTGCCTTAGTTCATGCTGTCATCATCTTTCTCCTGTACTATTTCAACACCTCTTTTCTAATTTCTCTGCTTTTAAGAACTACTTCTACCCCTCAAGCCCAAATCCAAGTATTCATCCATCTATCCATCCATCCCTCCATCCATCCATCCACTGCTGCCAGAATGGTCTCATACTCATCTCTATTCTTTGGTGATTCTTAAATCCCTACAAGATAAAGTCCAATCTTTGAGCAAGACCCCTGGCAGACAAGTCTCTCTGTGGTCTGGCCCCTGTCCTTCTGTCAAGTCTTATCCCCATCACTCTGTACATTAGTCGTGCTAAGTTATGATGTATTAGCAAACAACTCCAAAATCTCAGTGGCTTAACACAACAAAGGTTTATTTCTTATTTACACAAGGTCTGTTGCAAGTTTGGGTGACTCTCCAGAAGACCTGTTCTCCATGCGGTAACTCAGAGATCCAGGCTTCTTTGACACATGATTTTTCCATTTCACCAGGTTTCCTCCATGATTGCCATAGAGGAGGAAGAGAGAGCTGGAAGGTGGGCTTGAGCTCTTCTGAGCTTCAGCTCAGAGTTTGTCACTTAACTGCAAGGGGGATGGGAAATGCAGGGAATGTTTGGTGATTACTACTGTTTCTACCATGGTCCCTCTTTGCAACTGGAGCACTGGAAATATCTGACTACTTTTCCCCTGAGTACAAACTCTTTTAAAGCCTCCATGTCTTTCTACTGAGGCATTCTACTCTGCCTAGAATATCTTCCTTGCTGACCTGACAAACTCCTCAAACCCAAGTCTGTATTTATTCTAAGAAGCCATCCCTGAATTTCCCAGGCCAACTTAGTGGTTTCTTCTCCAATGTCCCCACTGCATCTTGCAGTTACGTCCATCACAGCTCTTTTTATATTATTATAATCATTTGCCTGGCTGTTTCCCTTTAGATAGAAATCTCTTTCTGGATAGAGAAAGTATACTTTCATGTTAGGGTCCTGAGCTTTAACACAGTGGTACACAGAGACTCTTCATATCTGTGGTTGAATAAATAAATGTACAAATAAATTAAAGAAATGACTAAAGAACTATCTAGTTTCTCATTATGTTCACATCCCCACCACCACTACCTTAGCCTAAGAAGCCACCTTCTCTTGCCTGGGCAATCACATAGACTCATTCTGATACTCCTCTCCCATTCATGCCCCTGTCCAATCCATTCTCCACTCAGCAACCACATCATTATGAGGCATGAATCAGAATGGGGTTTCCTATTTCCTTAGAATAAAATCCAAACATCCAAATTCCTTCCCACGACCCCCTGCCTGCCAATCTGGCTTCAGTTCACCCTCTTATCCTGTGGCTCCCACACTGGCCTCCACTTAGTTCCCTGAACACACTAAGATTTTTCTTTCCCCAGCACTTTCTTAGGGTTGGTTCCTGTGCCTGGAATGCTCTTACATCCTTTTCTCTTTTGGTTAGTTCTCAGTTTTTAGCTTAAATGCCACTTCTCTAGCAGTTACAATTATTTTGTTTTGATTGTAAGTCAGAAAATCCCACTCATACCATCCCAAAAAACAAAGGGAATTTACTGGCTCCTATATCTAATAAGTCCAGAAATAGTTCTGGCTGCAAGAAAGGCTTGATCTATGTCACTGAGGACCCTGTTTCTCTCATTCACTGTACAGGTGCTCTTTCCTCATGATCACAAAATGGCTGTCACTGTTCTGAGCTTAACATCCTCATACCACAATCTCCAGTGTAGAGGAGTGTCTCTTCTGGTGGTTTCTGCTCAAGTCCAGGGATTCCTTCTCCCTCATTGGCCTAAACTGCATCACATGCCAATGTCTAAGCCAATCACCTTGGGAGGGACATGAAGGTAGGGGGAGGGATTAGACTCACTTAAGCCAATCAGGACCTTTACTTGGAGCTGAGGGTGGGACCCCACATGATCTAACAGCATGGCTTCATATGGGGGAGAGTTGAAATTTTCAGGTGATAAAGAGTGTTTTTGCTGGGAAAAGTGGGAAATTTGTTTTAGGAATACAAGAGCAACAACAAAAGTCCATCACACTTTTTCAGAGGAGCCGTCACTACCCACCCCATCTAAGGAAGTCCCCTCTGTTATCTTCTATTACTGAACACTGTGCACTTCCCTCAGAGCACCTGCTACTGTTTACACTATTTATTTTTGTTTTTTACTTGTTTGTGATCTGAATCTCCCACTAGGCTCTAACTTCATAAGAGCAGATGCCATGTCTGATTTGCTTACCTAGGGCTGGAACATACTAGAAATTCAATAAATATCTTATTAATGAGAGAAAAATGAACAATTTTCTTCTTTTCCAATTTAGCCCTGGCTTTAACCAGGGGATGCAGGAGAGGAGGGGTGGGAAGGATAAGGGTGGCTGTAAGCACTGTGAGTGTTAATTTGGCTTTTCTTTGTCTAGAAGCTTAGTCCTCTGTCCCCTCCAATAATCCCTCAAATTCCCCATCCCCAGGCCTTTCCTTATTAATCCACCTGCTCCTGACACTCTGGTAATTTGATGTTTCTTTTTTTAAACCTAGCTTGAATTAGTGTCTTAATAGAACTTGATTTTTTAAAAAAAGAGTTAGTTAAATTGTGTTTTTCCAGAGAAGGTAGGAACCAAGTATTCTCTCTTTGTATTTCTCCAGCACCTACAAATGTAATGGGTGTGCTTTACTGGTGAAAATACAATCTCCTTCATGGAAATTGAGACTGGAGTCAATGCCAGGTAGTAGAAAGAGAGGAAAGTTGGGAGTGAGCCAGGAAAAAGAAAAAATTGCCAGGAAAGAATAAAGTTTGGTAAACAGTGAAGTGGGAAGTCTTTGGGAAAAAAGGGACATAGCTGAAGAGAAGGAAATTTAGAATAAATTTGGGAAAGGGAGTAAAAACTTACAAAGTAGAAATAGAACTGGAGGAATCTTCCTTCCTCCTTACATTTATCCATTTATTCATCAACACTTATTGAGCACTTAGTATGTGCCGGACACTCTTCTGGGAGCTGAGTATATAGGGGTGACCAAAACATTCCAGTCTTTGCCATCATGGAGCTCATATTCTAGTGAGAGAAGATAGTAAACAATTAAGTAGATAGCAACTATGGGCTCCTGGATAAAAACACATAGATTGAAAACACATATCTATTTTTACTCCCTCCTGAGACCCCTCAGAATGAAATAAAGGCACTTTTTAAAGGCATAGATACTCATGGATGAGGAAAAGGGGAGAGGAGATGACAGGACCAAGTGTGGGAGATGGAAAGCAAACTTGTGAAAACCGTGTCCTCCATGGGCAGAGGAGAAAGCTGAGGACCAACCTGGTTTACACTAACCACCTCCCAGAGTTTTGGCAGTGGGTGTGTCAGGGGAATCTGGAATGGGGAGTGTGTGTGTGTGTGTGTGTGTGTGTGTGTGTGTGTGTGTAGAAGACAGAAGATAAAGAGGATCAATTCAGAGTCGGCTCTCCAGAACCTCTCCTTTTCTCCACAGAGAAGAGCCAGGCACCTCTGGCAGAAGACTGGGGCTCTAGTCCCTGGAGAAGACTGCCCGCCCAGCAGAGGATGGCAGACTATCTGGACACAAATGGGGGATTAAGTGGTTGTATGTGTATTGGATACTGAGGCCCCCTTTCCCCATGAATGATGTCAGCCAGGCCTACACCCTCCAGCAGGAGTTTGGATAAATGTTCTCTGGAGAGTCTGACCATCTCAAAAGAGAGAGAGAGACCTAAAGATATCGATATTGGAGTTTTCTAACCAAAGCGTGCAGCCTGATCACAGCATGTAGTGCAACCCTCCAGTCAGCCATCCCCACCTGTGTACTCAGAGCTACCAATCAGCATTTTGGTTCCCTGCTCCTCAGAGGAGCAGATGGCTAAGGATTACCAGACATCCGAGGAAAGGTTCTAATAAGAAAGACCAAACAAAAGCCAAATGCACAGAAAAAAAGCAACTTGGAGGAAACAGACTATGTAGGGAGAAGAAAACCTGTAAGAAAGAGGCAGAAAGAGGGCGAAAATTCTCATTGGATACTCAAAGAGATAAAATATATTGCAATCCTGAAATAAGAACAGAATGCTATATATAAAAAAGGTAATATTCAGAGAGAAAAAGAGCTGTTGGAAATTTAGAATATAAAAAGTAGAATAAAAAGACAAAGAGGCGGATAAATTGGGGAGAAAAGATGACAAAATTAGAGGAGTAGCCCAGGAGGTCCATATAATAGGGATTTCAGAAAGAGAGAAAAAAGACAACAAAGGGAGAGGGGGATTGTCAAAGAAAGAATTTAATAGAAATTCCTAGAATTAAAAAATGCCAGTTTCCAGATTGAAAAGGCCACCAAGTGCCCATCACAACTGCACAATGGGTGAAAAGAGTCCCACACTTACATCATCATGAAATTTCAGAACACTAAGCCAGAGAAAAGGCTTGAAACGTTCCAGACAGCAAAAATACATCACTCACAAGGGACCATTAATCAGAATGGTTTCTATTGAGAAACCTCAGGAGCTGGAAGACAGTGGTGCAATGCCTTCAAAATTCTGAAGAAAAATGATTTCTGAGCTAAAATTCTACTTCCAGTTTATCTATGAGTTGTGAGGATAGAACAGAAACATTTTCAGAGGTACAGATTCTCGAAAAAAATGTGTCTTCTATGCAGTCTTTCTTAGGAAGCTTTATGCAGCACATGCTCCCCCAAAACAAGAGAGTAAATCAAGAAAAATAAAGATGTCAGGGTCAGGAACCAGAAGATGCCTAGGATGATGGTGAAGAGAAATTCCAAGAAGTCAGCAGTGTCCCAGATACACGGGGAAACCATTTTATATTGGACCACATCAGAAGGCAAAGGGAAAAGAGTGCTTCAAGAAACAGGCAACTGGTGAAGTATGGTTTTTATTACTGATGCAAACAGAAAAAAAGAAACAAAACAGGAAACTATACAATTAGTAACTCAAGGAAAAACAGAAATAATTGGAAAGAAAAAGTAATAATATAATACTATATGATTCATAACATTCGCATAGTCATAATTACATAACACTCAATGTTGACCTATCCCTAAGTACTATGTACTAGGGGGAAAGAAGGATAGAAAGTAAGTGGCTGTGTGGTGAGGGCAGAGGGAAGAGAGGAGCTAAATCCTCACCTTCCATAGTGGAAATCAATAGACAGTGCCTGAAAGTGTTCTTTAAAATTTTTTTAAATTAATTTGTTTTTTGTTTTGGTTTTTTTGTATTTCTTCTTAAAAGCTGAAGTATAATTGATTTGCAATATTGTGTTAGTTTCAGGTGTACAACATAGGGATTCTGTTTTTTTGAAGATATATTCCATTATAGGTTATTACAAGACATTGGGTATAATTCCCTGTGCTATACAGTAAATCCTTGTTGCTAATCTACTTTATGTATAGTAGTTTGTATATGTTAATCTCATACTCCTAATTTGTCCTTCCCTCCTCTCCCTCTCCCCTTTGGTAACCATAAATTTGTTTTCTATGTCTGTGAGTCTGTTTCTGTTTTGCTATATACATTCATTTGTATTGTTTTTTAGATTACACATATAAGTAATATCATATAGTATTTACCTTTCTCTGACTTACTTCACTAAGTATAATATTCTCTAGGTCCATCCACATTGTTGCAAATGGCAATATTTCATTCTTTTTTATGGCTGAGTTATATTCCATTGTATATATGCACCACATCTTCTTAAGTCTGTTGATGGGCACTTGGGTTGTTTCATGTCTTGGCTATTATAAACAGTGCTGCTATGAACATTAGGGTGCATGTATCTTTTTGAATTAGAGTTTTCATTTTTTCCAGATGTGTACCCAGGAGTGGAATTGCTGGACCATATGGTAGTTCTATTTTTAGTTTTTTAGGGAACCTCCACACTGTTTTCCATAGTGACTGTATCAACTTACGTTCCCACCAACAATGTATGAGGGTTTCTTTTTCTCCATGTCCTCTCTGGCATTTATTATTTGTACACTTTTTGATGATAGCCCGTCTGACCAGTGTGAAGTAGCTCATTGTGGTTTTGATTTGCACTTCTCTAATGATAATCTAGTGATGTTGAGCATCTTTTCAGGTGCCTGTTAGCCATCAGTATCTCTTCTTTGGAAAAATGTCTATTCAGGTCTTCTGCCCATTTTTTGATTAGGTTGTTTGGTTTTTTTGATATTGAGTTGTATAAGCTGTTTGTACGTATTTGGATATTAACCCCTTTTTGGTTGCATTGTTTGCAAATATTTTCTTCCATTATGTAGGTTGTCTTTTTGTTTTGTTGATAGTTTCCTTCTCTGTGCAAAAGATTTTAAGCTTAGATTAGGTCCCTTTTGCTTATTTTTTATTTTTTTATAGATTTGTAGACAATTGTTAAAGTTGTTGAAAGTGGTTGCCTTGGGTAGGGACTGTGGAAGGGTAGGAAACTGTTGCTTCTTATAGTAAGCTTTGTAGATCTTGTTGATTATTTCACTCTGTGTACAATTAACATTGAAAAAGAATAAAACCAAAAGAAAGGAAAAGGAAAGTACTAGAAAGAAATACAGCAAAATGTATTGGGTTTATGGTAATGGATTCTTTTTATTGTCTTATTTGTACTTTTTCATATTTTCTACAGTTTCTGAAATGAACATGGCCTAGTTTTTAAATCATAAAATACATATTTTAGGTTAAGGAGAGAGAGAGTTATAATGAAAAGAACCAGTTTTGATAGGAGGATTTGGAAAGTTTTCACTGATGGTGACATTTGGCCATATCTTTGAGGGAGTAACCATGTGGGTACTCAGAGGAAGAGCAGTCCAGAAAGACGTGCAAATGTCCCGGGATGGGGAAGGTGTGCTTGAACCATGCTTGGCGCCTGTGAGGAGCAGCCCGGGGGCCAGGTGTGTGATAAGTGTAGAGGGTGAGAAACAATGATGTCAGAGAGAGGGCTTGGGGCCACACCCTGTGAAATCTTGGGGGCATGTTAAAGATTTCAGACTTTATCCTGACCACTAAGAGAAACTGTCAGTTTGGAGGACAAAAGTGGCATGACCTGATTCTCATTTTAACAGGATCACTGTGGCTGCTGTGTGTGTGTGTGTGTGTGTGTGTGTGTGTGTGTGTGTGTGTGATGGAGGAGGAGGGGAGAGGAAGGGGAGGGGGAGGGGAGGGGGAGGTGGCAAGAGTAGAAACTGGGAGACCACTTAGGAGGCTTTTGCTGTAGTCCAGGTGAGAGATGCTTCAGGGTTATGCATGAATATTCAAAAAGTTGTAGTTTTCTTTTATCAGCAGAAACCTTTTTTCAAAGGAAATCTTATGTTGATCTCTCATTTATAAAACATTAAAGTGGAGTATAAAAGTGAAGGGGCTTTAGCTGAAGTAGGAAGTAGGGGGTCAGGGCTCCCTGCCCCATCCCCTCATCCCTGCCTGCTCATCCTGGTGATCCCTGGGAGGTGTGCCTTTGAAGCTGGGGTCCTGCAGGTGGCCATTTGAAAACTCTGACTCACTAGCTCCCTCCTATTATTGAAGAGGTCCAGTACAGAGAGGAGGTGGACGAAGAGGGGGGTTGGGTAGAAGTGCTTCCCAGCTGGGGTTCATGCTTCCCACGTGGGGAGGCAGGAAAAAAAGAATCGTGCTCCACGCTCCCATGGGGGAGAGCAATACCAGGGCATCTTCCCTCCAGCTCAGAGCGCTTCCCACTGCACTGTCCTGTGGCCACTTTCAGGCCAAGTGTAGTATGTCAGGTTTTACCGTCTAGCTCCGCACCCCCATTCCTTCCCTAAGGAGACTTGCTTTGATCCAACTTGAATTCATAAGAGAAGCTGGGGCGGGAGTTGGGGACAAGTGAGGACAGTGGGTGAGGAAATGGGTGAGGATCTTCTGTAGGGAGGATCTTGGCTCTTAGAGCCTAGCCCCATGGTGTCCTTGTAAATGTTTGACAACTGCTCTCTGAAAGAAAGGGGCCCTGATTTGCAGCACTTGTAGATTTCCATGGTGTAAGTAGTCCCATTATCATGGATTTAATGACATCAACATGACATCACTGAACACGAAGTTAGGACGTTGTACATCACTCTACAGCTTTCCCACCATACAGCTACAATAGATGCAGCAACCTCATGACTTAGAGAATAGTAACCTGTACTAGCATAATTAGAAAGTGATGAGTTTTGAGTATTTGTTACCTTTACTTATAATTTAATTTAGCTTTCTATGGCTGTCTTTAGCAGTCAGCTGGCATAATTTCTGAAAAGTTAGCACTCACTCAGCTCTCAGGAGCAAGGTTGAGCCAGCACCCCACTGTCCCACCTCTCAAAAAACTCCTCTGAACTTTGAATAAAAAATTTCAGTCTGTAAACAAACTGTGGTACATCTATAGAGAAGAACAGCACTCAGGAATAAACGGGTATGAACTACTGATACATCAAAATCGCAAATGACTCTCGTAGGCATTATGCCACATCTAAGAAGCCTGTATTAAAGGTTACATAATGTATGACCCCACTTTTCTGAGAGACTTGAAAGATAAAACTGTCATGATGGAGAACAGATCAGTGGTTGCCAGGGGTTAGGGGTGGCAGGAGGGAGTGACAATAAAGGGGTAGCATGAGACAGTTTTTTGGCGTGATGGAACTGTTTCTATGTCCTGATTTGGTAGAGATTACATGAGTCTATACATGTGTTAAAATTCATAAAACTGTATAAAAAAGTCAATCTGTATGATAATTTTTTTTTAAAGGCTTCAAATGCTTGTTTTTTTTTTTTTTTTTTTAAATTTTTGGCTGTGTTGGGTCTTCATTTCTGTGCGAGGGCTTTCTCTAGTTGTGGCAAGCAGGGGCCACTCTTCATCGCGGTGCGCGGGCTTCTCACTATCGCGGCCTCTCCTGTTGCGGAGCACAGGCTCCAGACGCGCAGGCTCAGTAGTTGTGGCTCACGGGCTTAGTTGCTCTGCGGCATGTGGGATCTTCCCAGACCAGGGCTCGAACCCGTGTCCCCTGCATCGGCAGGCAGATTCTCAACCAATGCGCCACCAGGGAAGCCCTGTATGATAATTTTAAAAAACAGAAAGAAAAGCCGGCATATTGTTTAAAACAATAACAACAACAACAAACAGAGTTTCGGTCTGAATTGGGCAAGTTATTTTGGGCTCCTTAGAATCTGCTGTGAAATGAAAGGTCTAGACAGTCAGGAGCTGCAGGTGCCAATGCCTGTGAGGGGGACAGTGGATAATGTAAAGGGACCCAATAGGGAGATGTGGGGACTGTGGAGAACTGGTGAGTTTCCACCTGCTTATATGGAACAGCTTCAAGTTCTGTCTCAGCTGATGGCTACCGTGATGGATTATGCACCTAATTTGTCTGATCTTTTGAATTTCAAGCTAAGTGAGGACTCTGGATTTTTAAAAGGTGAAGTTTCCTTATTTGTAAGCACTACCAGAACCCAACAAAACATGTCTGTGACTCATAATCAGCTAAGGGGCTGCCAGTTTGCAACCACGGGATAGAATGCTCTGTACCATCCTTTTGAACTCTCTGGGCCAAGATTGTAAACCCTGATAAACAGTTTCTTTGTCAAGAGATTGCATCAGAGATTTGAAGTAACTTTGAAGTTTCTTGCGCTACTGAATGTAAAATTAAGCCCTGCTTTTCCCCATTTAAAAGTTGTGCAGTTGAAGTACTGTTATTGTGGTTGTCAGAATCCATGCACGGGGAAGAGAACCCAGTGCTGACATGGACTCAAATGGCTCTTCTCCCCTCTTGGCGGCTGTGCAGGGGCACTTGGAAATGTGACATTTAGTCTGTTACAGATCATAGCCTCTCATAAATGGGCTTGACTTCTCTGCACACATTACCAACTTTGTGATGATGAGTGAGAACTGAGTTCATCTTTCATCCCCATTGCCAGACCATGATTGATGTGCTTGCATGCTTAGATTTACACTTGGCATGCAGCAGCAGAAGGCCCATTATAAAGGGCTGAGAAATGGCACTTGGGTAGGGGACAGTATGCACCCAGAGCAGAAAGCCGGGGAATGGAGCACAGACATGAGTAGGACAGATGAGCCCATGAGTTGGAGGGCCTGGTCTCCAGGGGCTGGAAGGATGGCACCCCTCCTCCACTGTACAACTGCGTTACACACCAGCATTGCACACTAAGGGAAGAGCTCTATTTGGGAGTGGGTGGGGGCAGGTCTAGGGCTGGGAGGGGACTGGAAAGGGGCTTGCCTAAAGGTATTTTAGTACTCAGGGTTGCATCCCCAGGAAGCCCAGACCCAGGCTGAAGGAGGGTAATAGGAAGAAATCTGTAGATTCAAGAGTCTCACTCCTGGGGCCTCAGAGCCCATGAAAGGAAGTCGGACCTTTTCTTGCTAGTGAACTGTGGCAGCCAGAGTTTTGCCCAACAGGGTTTCCCTTCCGTGCTTCATCTGACAATCAAAACTTGTTTTTCAGAGAGAACCTATTCCGTGTAGTTTGGGTAGAAAAGTGACCTCTCTTCCTTCCAGAAAAGGGCATATAACCAGGCCCCTCTAATCAGAGCACCCATTCCCCTTGCTTCATGATCAGTTCAGGGATGGACTTGTGACTCCAGCTGGTATAATCTGAGTTCTTCCTGGTACTTGTACTATAACTAAACAGAAAGGGGGACTTTTCTCTGTGAGTATTAGCTGTAAGAATGATATAACCTAGAGCATCTTGCCACCATATGGAAGAGTCTATGAAAGGAACATTTAAATGATAAGTGCATTTAAATGGTCTTGATGCTGTTGATGGTCCTGGATACAGTCCTACCTGAATTCCACCTCAGAACTTTATAGTTACAGGCATCCATTTCTTGCTTCTGTCCTTTCTTCACCCTTCTTCTTCTTTTATCTTAAGTTAGTTTGTGCTCAGTTTCTGTCATTTGCAACCCAAAAGTCCTGATTACTATATCTCCTTACATATGTGATGAATGCTAAACAGGTTGATGCCACACGTTGAATATATTAATAGTAAATTAAATCTTATATGAATATAAGATCTAGTTTATTTATTCAGCTAATGTATACTATGTGCCAAAACTATGCTAGATATAGGAATCATATTATGAGCAAGACAGACAATATGGTATTAGGTATTTTGTGACTACAACATTCAAATAATTCACTCAACAATTGCCTACTATATGCCAGGATAATGCTGTGATAAAAGAGGGAACAAGACAGATATGGTTCCTTTCCTCATGAAATGTAACATTCTGCCTCAGTTTCCTCATCTGTACAACGGATATAATACTTGTTCCTACTTCCCAAAGTTGTTGTGATGAAATGAGATATGTAAAATGCTTAGAATAATGTCTGGCACATGGCCAGTGCCCAGTTAAATGGTAGATTTCAGTTTCTAGTACTGAACTTTTTGGATATTCAAGGGTCCTTCTTTTTTTTTTAAGTTTGTTTTCTTTTCTACTGCAGCAAGAAGTAGTTTTGGGGGTCAGATAGAACTGGTTCATATCCTGCTTTTTCTAATGAAGCTAATGAAAAGACTTTGGGCAAAACACTTAATTTCTCTAAATCTCAATTTACTCATCTGTAAAATGTAAAGTGGAATAATAATACCTTCCTTGAGAAGCCACATAGCAGGCAGTTAATTATTATTATTATTAATCCATCCATGAAATATAATGAAAATATCACTGGAGAAAAATTATCTCAGAGGAAGTAGTAATTAATAACTATTATTATTTTTGTAAATAGCATTTAGAATCATTACTTAATACAGTTCTCATACTTTTCACCAAAATACTTCTGGGAACAGAGGAGGGAAAATTATCCTGAGGGTGGGAGTCTGGGGGAAGGCAATGGCTCAAAGTGGCCTCCTGCAAATGAGAAATCAATTTGTCTAAACTTATGAAGGTTTTTTTTTTTTTTTTTTTTTTTTTTGCATTCCAGTCTGTGGTCAATTCAAGCCTGTTTTAACGTGAAGATGTTTTGAATTACCTACCAGTTAAATTGCTTCCAGCCCTTCCCTCCCTACCTGATAGATCAGTAGGAAATGGCTGGTTTATCCTGTGGCTTCATATGCCCCCCACCCGCCAAGTCCCATCCCTATATACCATTCACTACCACTCAGTGGAGATCTGCACCACCACTTTGAGACTCACAGCCTCAGAGCATTCTGAGTGATGGTGGGCTTGGAAGTGATGTCCTACTCAATGCTGTGTCACAAAGGAGTGCCCCCGCCAAGACCTCCGTAGCACAAAAGTGGAAACAGGGGTGAGTGGGCCCAGGTCAGCCCTTCCCTGCTTAATTTGGTAAATTTGTGCCAGAGGCAACATATACCATGTAATTCTGTCACCAAGATGGAGAGAAGGCAGGATAGAGATGTGCAAAAGTACATTGGTCAGGCCAATAAATCCCTAAGGAATATCCCCCTCCACTAGGCTGTCCCCAAAAGATGCTGGCAAAGGCAGACCCAGACACCACAAACCAAGCCTGAGAGTCAGTAGACGAAATGGGGACAAGAGAGAGAGAAAGGAAGCCAGCTTGGTCATCGAGAGTGAATTGCATGCATTGTGGGAATAGGGGTGATGAAACACTTTAGAATTGGGCTCACCACAGTCTTTTAATACGATCAGGATGAGACGTATGAGCATTGACTTTGCTGGAGTTGACCTGGAGCTGGCTGCATGGGCCATATGGTTTCCCTGACCCATAAAAGTCACTAAGTGAGGAAGTAATTTATTGCTAGAGATCACTGTCTGCACCAGAATATCCTGGTGTGTTCGGTTCATTGTTTCCTTAATAAGGGAATGGGGACAGGAGCGGGCTGGGAGGGGGCGGGGGAGCGGAGAGAAGCACTTTGGGTTGTTTCTAACAGTTAGACCGGGTTGGTTGGGGGTGGAAAGAGGAAGATTGGGAAGACTGATGCTTCTGCCGCTAGGTTCACAGGGGTCTTTCCTGCCTGGCAGCTCAGTAGATTGTGGAAGAGAGAGAGCTGGGAACAATGAAGAGGAAAAAGGGGTCAGGAACTTCAAATGCTTAACTTGGGATTTGCACAGTTTGAAGAGAGGGCATTTCATAAATGACAGATCATTCAGGAGCCCGGGGAAAGGGGCCAATGAGTTCTAATGAATTGGTGCCATAAAGGAGAGGACTGTTTCCTCCCTACACACTGCACACAGAGAACCATCAAAACAATAGCTGCTGATAACCTTTCAGTGGAAGCTGGAATTCCGACCGTGATTCCTTTGCTAGGGTAGTTGCCCTGCTTAACAAGGAGCTTCATACAAAGGCTCTGGAGCTGAGCTGGAAGACCAGGCAGCAGGCAGCCCTGAAAATTTGCTGGTACACTTGAAAGTCTTTTATTTCTTCTTCTTCTTTTTTAATAGCCCCAGGCTTCTCAGCAGCAATTATTTCAGTGATTGCGTCCTGGGTTCCTTACCTCAGTCTTATCTGAAGATGTTATCGTATGAACTTGAAATAGGAACGCTCCAACTCCTTGTCTGATCTGCTTCTGCTTTTTAGTATCGAAACACATGTACTGACAACTCAGAACATTTCTGACTTTCTGTTTTTCAGGCTGTGTGAAAACAGATTCTGCTGAATTCCTATCTGGGTATTAAAAAAGCTCTCTCAGAGTATTCCTGACTAGGCCTGGTAATTTTAGCTATCACATGGACTAAATGAACCCTGGGGTCATTTGTCAGCCTTTTAGCAAGTAGGATTGTAAGAGTTAGGCCTAGTTAAAATGTGTCCAAATACTACCTCGGAAGGAATATTTCACCTGGGCCTTTTAACCCACACAACCCATTGGGCCTCTGTCTCCTCTCAGATTGAATCACACCAGCCACATTCTCCTGGGCCCCTGCCCGTGGATCTTTCCAGCTTCAGGTAATTAAAGAACTAGGTATCACGTGGAAGGGTTTGTAGCTGGAAAGAAGGAGATAGAAATCTGGAGGAGAATACAAACTCCAGTCCTGTCCTTAAATGGCAATCATTTGTCCTCTGAGGGTGGTCTGGGGAGGACAAACTCAGAAGTGAGAGAGGGGTGTGGGTGTGCTCTGTCCTGTGTGCCCGTTTTAGCTTTTGCAATGTTTTAGCTTCCCAGTGAAATTGTTTTGCCATATGATAAGATCAGGGCCTGTGGAGTCAAGTGACCCAGGTTTAAATCCCAGCTATATTACTATCTAGCTGTGTGACTTTGCACAAGTTTCTTAAGCTCTCTGAGCCTTAGTTTCCCAAGTAGAAAAGCAGGGCTCTTAATACTTTCCTTGAATGGGTTGTTGTGAAGATCAATATCTGGGGCATGCCTGGGAAGAATCTTGGATCATGAGTCGTCCAGCAGAGGGGTTCCCTCTTTTTTCCGTAATTACAAGAGGCATCGAGGTCCCACTCATTTCATCTATCATCCCTCAGCTCAAAATCATGTCCCTGAAACTTTCTTCTCCTAACGTCATTCTTTCTGTGGGTAAATTTTCAGAGGTTTCATTAATAAAACAAATATAGTCTTTAGAAGGGATATCATCCATTAACACTTTAGCTTGAATTGGTTTAGGGACTAGCTAGATTGATGTTGACAAAGAAGGAGAAACAACAGAGAGGGCTATATGGAAATAAAGTGACGGCTTTTTCAGGACAGGGAGCTCAGGGAAGCAGACAGTGGGGAGGGACTCAGGGAAGTGTTGAGTAGAGAGGGAGAAATTGAAAAAGAATCAAGAACCATGAGAAGATGGGAAGCGAGTAAAGAGGAAGCAATGATGGGCAGAGTGTGGCTATTAGCCCCAGAAAGGAGACACCATTCCTCCTGAGATACAGGGGAGGAGAGAAAGCATGGGGGGCTGAGAGATAATCCAGGGAGAGAGCAGGAGACTGGCAGAACCAGTTCAGTGGGTTAGAGGGTGAAAGGTGAGACTTTGGAGCCAAGTAGGCATAGATGTGTTCCTTGTCTAGGACACTAGCTATCCGATCTTGAGCAATCTATGTATTTCCAGTGATACCTCAGTTACTGCATCTATAAATGGGATATCTAATGGGAAGAGCTGACTCAGTGAAATACTACAGAGTGCCCAAAACATGCAGGCTCTCAATAGACGGCCCCCTGCATATCATTGCCATCTTCATCCTCATTGTCTGCTGACAGTGGGGACTCTGGGTAGCCTGGGACTTAGAGGACCCACCGTGGGACAGTAGTAGAAGGCTCAGTGGAAGTGAGATGGAATGGATTAATAATGCACCAAGTTCATGGTGCCCAGTGATATCCAGTGACATACCCAGCCCCAGGATCAGAACTAGAGAGCCAGCAACAGGTGAGGGGATCCAGGACGAAGGCTTTGCCTTCCGACCCAGCAGACTGTTACAGGAGACAGAGAACAAGTTGCTCATGTGGTCTGCACTGCCAACAGCTGCACAAGGGGAATGAAGAGGAGTTGAGTCCAGAGGGGTCCTAGTGATGGTGAAGAGCTGATGCCATGGTGGAGTAGAAGGATGCTGTCAAGAGGGAGAGGCCTCAGCTGGGCATTCAGCAGGGAAGCAGCCCAGAAATACTAATGTGAAATGAGGCCGTGATGCAGGGACAGTGAGGTCGAGAGGTCTGATGTGTTGTCAATAGGGGTGTTGCAGTCTGGAGAATCCCGGATGCCCAGAGACAATATGGATTGCAGCTGTCCAAGAATGAAGAACTGCATCATGGGGAGGGTCAGTAGTCAAGAAAAGCCATGAGGTGAGGAGATGGCCTTGCTAGACCTAGCAAGTCCACTAGGGAGAGGGATATGTTTTGGTGGGGGCCTGAGCTGAGATGTGCATATTGTGTTTGGCTTGCATATTGTTTTAAAAAAAACACAGAGACAACATTTACATATTGTTATGGGGAAAAAAAGTCTTGATTTCTGACTTCTGTAGAAAAATAGGATTTTCTGCGAATTCTGTGTCTGTATTCCTGTATGTTAACACTTCACAGTACCCATTAGAAGGGGGTGTAATTTTTCAGTTTGCCACACCCCCTCACCATTCCCTGTTAATCCCCGACAGGTTAAGTGTCATTTGTTATTTGTTCTTGAACTGTCCTTGGTTTCTCTCTGGTAGGGAAATATATCATGTGTATATAGAAATATGCACCTGGAGGCATTGAGTTCATGACCTTGATTTGAAATGAGGGCTGAACCAATGAAGCTAGGCCTGGATCCTGTGCCAGAAAAGGGGCTCTAATTGCCCCAGGAACTGTGACCATAGTGGCGGGTAGAGAAGGGGCACAGGGAGACAGAAGTAGCGGGTCAGAAGGGACTGAAAGAGGGTGAATGAGGAAGCCACTGTTCCTAGAGCTGGCTACTTGCTTGGGTCCCTTGAGAGTCTTGTTCATTCAAAGTGGTTGTATCTAGCTTTGCCATGAGGACTGAGCCAATGAGACTGATGGCTTTGTGGCAGATACTTCTGGTTACCTGTCCAGTGGGAGGGGTGTGAGACTCCCACCCATCTACTTCCTTGCTAGCAGAACTCACCTTCTACTATAGAAGCTGAAAATGTCAGATTTTCCATTGTCCGATCTTCCTTGCAACTAAGGCTTAGGCACTGTATTAATTTGTTTGGGCTGCTAAAACAGAATACAATAGACTGCATGGCGTATAAAAAAGAGACATTTATTTCTCATAGTTCTGGAGGCTGGGAAGTCCAAGATCATGGCAGATCTAATGTTTGGTGAGGGTGAAACCAAGTCCCCCTAAAACAGAGTTCCCTTACTGACTTTATGATTAATCTCTCTATCCAGAACTTTATTCCCTTTCTTATCCCACCCACCCTTGTTCCCTTCAGGATTGAGGAGTGTCAAAGAAAAGGAGGGATTTGAAACTGAGCAGGACCCTGTGGGGCATCCCCAGGTACATCAAGACAATGGATAGAGAATGGACTTTTTAACGGGTTATATAGACCAGAGCTGGGCTTTTTAATGAGGTATATAAGCCAGTGAGCTGGGGATACGCTCAGAAACAGGAAAACACAGTGTATTTTCCTAGTGGATTTGTTAACTTGATGATAGCTTAAAGAGCACTTTCATATGAAGACAGACATGGATAATATTGGTATAGAGTATAAAATTCACAAGGTAAAACAGGAGTCTATTTTTTTTTTTTTTTTTTTTTTTTTTTTTTTTTTTTTTTTGCTGTATGCGGGCCTCTCACTGTTGTGGCCTCTCCCGTTGTGGAGCACAGGCTCCGGATGCACAGGCTTAGCGGCCATGGCTCACGGGCCCAGCCGCTCCGCGGCATGTGGGATCTTCCCAGACCAGGGCACGAACCCGTGTCCCCTGCATTGGCAGGTGGACTCTCAACCACTGTGCCACCAGGGAAGCCCAAAACAGGAGTCTTGAGACTTCTTCCAGGCAAAGATTCTAGGAGATCTTGAGATATTATGTGATGTATGTAGTGTTTCTCTTTCTATTGAGTGCAAGACAGAAGACAATTCAAGTTAAACGGCAGTTGGAGGGACTAAGACACAAGGAAGGATTGTGTCTACTGTGATAATTAAAGGGATTCTAAACTGGAAGCACAACAGAACAATGGAATGTCAGAGCTTTGGATGTTTTCACAAGATGAGTATTGTGGTTTCAAATGCACTGGACTAGTTTTTTTTTTTTTTTTTGCCTGGACTAGTTTTCTCAGCTTTCTGGGTCCTTGTCAATGTCTTGCCATTGTTCTGTATTTGTGAAAAATAATGATTTTTTTTTCCTTAGATGATAACTGCATTCCAGACCCTCCAATGTTTCTTTGATGATTTATCCTTTGTTTTAATTCATTGTGCTTCTCTAAGTGCTGCCCTGGAGTTTTTCTTTAAGTAGTTAATGTGAATGAAAGCAGAAAATTGCCAGGAGTCAGCCAAATGTTGAGACAGATTGTAAATACCTGAAAGTATTTAAGCATTTCCGATAGAAAGGATACTGTAAAATTTACATGCAAGGGCTCTGCATCAAAGCCCAAATCCTAGCTTTTCTTCCCACTTTGAGACTTAGACAAGGTCAGCACAAAGGATCTACTGTTTCCACAGGCATTTACATCACCACTCTATCTTGTTATTCCTGACTTTTTGCCAATCATATTGAGAATTTCTCCAGGGGAGTCAAACAGAATAACCAAACCAGCTTTGCCTCCTTGACAGAGAAGAATAGAAAGAAAAGGCTCTCTCCCAGAGACAGCCTTTTCTTTTTCTTCTTTATTTTAGCTGTGTGTTTTAACTTGACACTCTGCCTTTGACAGCCCCAGGAGTCCAAGCTGATGAAAAGCTGAGTTAATTTTCTCTTCCACAGCTCAACCTCACATTAATTTTTTTTTAAAAACAGGAATTTTGGAGGGGCATTGATTTAGGGAATAGGCCCATCAGACTTCTTCTCTGGGTTATAAACCCATACTCTAGGGTTATAAACCCATACCCCTAGACGGAGGGCGTGGTTACTCCCTTTGGTTCTGTCGGCAGTGGCAGGCGTGGTGGATGACAACTGGAGGGTGGAAGGAGGGATGGGAAGGTCTGACAATTGCATTCCAGGGGCATCTGCTCCCCCTTTGGGAGAAGGTTTATCTTGTGCCAGCTTGTTTCTCTAGGCTAGACCTGCTCTGTTCTCCTCCAACAATTCTCTGCTTCAGTCTTCAGCCTCTGGGCGAACTAGACTGGTCCTTCTTCCATTACCCACTCATTCAGTCTTTCAACAAATTGATTAAGCACCTAATCATTGCTGTGGTGTTAGAAAGCTAACATTATGCAGACCTTCTATGCCCTTTCTCAAGAGGAGGAGTGGAGTGGAGTGGAGTGGTTAAGAGCAGGGAGTCTGAAACCCAATTGCTTGGGGTTGAATCCTGGCTAGCTGAATGACCTTGGCCGAGTTCATAAACCTCGGCAGGTCCTGGGTAATAACATCCCACCAGCTTCTTGTGAGGAGTGAATGACGTATGGTATCCTCAGAGCTCAGCCAGTACCTGGGAGGACAAAGCAAGCTGGTAGATGGTCGTTGTTGGAATCCTTGTCATTGTCACTGGTGTTTAGGAACTCACAGACATGGCTGCCCTCCCCTGGAGCTCTTCTCCTTTCTTGGGCATTTTCATGCCTTTTCTCCTTCCTGAGCTCTCCTTGGCCCACCTCAGTGATTCACCAAGTGAACATTCAACGCCTGCCATGAGCTCTTCACTGTGCTCAATGCTGTGGGTGACAAAAGACTGGTGTCACCGCGTCTCCAAGGGGGTCTGCTTTTTGAGGGGAACTATATGCTGACACACACAAGGCCAGGCTGGACTCAGCATATGCTGATTTGTGTGCTAACCAGTGTTGGGGAGCTAGGGGGGTTGGCGTGTTAGGAAGGGGGTGAAAAAGAGCTGGCTCCCCCCGGATTGGCCATAGAACCCTGGATACATCATTGTCCCTCTTGGGCCTCACTTTCCCCATCTGTAAAACCAGAGGGTTGGTCAACCATTTTCAAACTTTTCAGGCCAGGACCCACAGTAAGAAGTGTCCACAATTTTACATCGTGACCCTCAGGACTACATATATAACTGAATAACAAAATTTTATAGAACAGCAATTACTCTTTCTACGTGAAATTCTCTGTTTTTCTATCTTTAAAAAATGCCAGTCATAACCCTTTATGTTGACTTCCTGACCCCTTCATGGTTCAGTTTGAAAAACACTGGCATAGATGATCCCCCAGGGGCCCTTCAGCCTGTACTTTCTATAATTTTAGATCTACATGGGCTGTATGGATTTAAGAGAAGAAATAATTAATTTCCCAGGGTGATGACTGGCTAGAGCCCAGCTATATCAATTTAAAAGAAATTATATGTATGGTTGGCTCCCTATACCAGCTTTCTGGAATTCAAGGACATGGTCTAAAGGAAGAGAGGAAGCTAATTGTGGCAATTCGTTTGCTGGCGTGGGGTGAGGCTGTGAAGAGTCACCGTGTGCACTGATTGTCTGGACTGGGTTTTCATTTGTGGAAAGAGAAGAAGGAATCCTGTTATCCAAGTTTGCTCTTGCTCTCTAGAGTATGGGAATTCTGGAAGGAATCTACTCTCTTCAGGGGAAAAAAAAAGCCAGCTTGTTTTAATCCCTAAATGGATACAGTCTTGTGAATTAGGGGACTTGAGAGAAACGACTTCCCTGCCTGTGTAAATGTTTGTTTTTCCCCTAATGTGTTTGTCCATTTGCTTGACTGCTCAGGAGATAGTCATCTAGAAACACAAGCTTCAGGAGAAACTTAAAAAGCAACTAGAACAAACAAAACCCAGCACCCAACCCCCCAGACCTGCGACCTTCCATGCCAACATCCTCAGCCTCTCTGTTTATAGAGAAAACTCACATCCCAGTGGGCCCTTTGAGAGTATGCTCTGTGCTGGGGCTTATGAACACCCAGGCATTTCAGTGGCACACCTTCATGTTGCCCTGAATCAAATCAATTAGAAGATGTCTTTCTCTTTCTCTCTCTTACGCGTGGCTTTCTCTGGCTTTTTGCATCCTAAGGAAATGTGTGGAACTTCCAGTGACTTCTTTCTGAGATCAAATGCCCTTTTTAACCTCTTGAGCCTTTCAAAGTGCTTCCTTCAGTGTGGACTGAAGCCTGATCAACACCTGCAGAGACGGGCCCTTTGGGAAAACGTCAGCCAGCAGCCTTATGGGTGCAGATTTTGGCTGGAATAAGTCAAGGCTGCTTTTCTGTCCTTCTTGTCTGTTGTCTGGCTTAGATTTTGGTTAGGAACACTGGGTTCTGAGTCAGTGGGTTGGGCAAGTTTCTGAACCTCCCATGACTCTATAAAATGCGGTTAATAATAGTATCACATTTATAGGATTATATTATATAATGCATATCAGAGTGTTTAGAACCATGTGGTAAGTTCCTCAATGAAAAGCAACCACTAATTTTATATACACATTATCCCAGAAAGAAGGTGGAAAATTCTAAGATGGAGATGGACCGAAAGAGCTAAAGGAGGTACCACTTGCCTAAGGCCATATTGCAAGGCCAGGAAGTTGGAACCAAGATGGTGTCCGGCTCCTCTGATCCAGCCCATCCATCTAACTGGGGCATGGGAGGGAGGTGGCACATAGTCCTGGTGAAAAGGGGCCTAGAGTGGGGTCTTTGGGTAATGAGGACAGAGACACCAACCCTGCAGGGTTGCTAAAAGGATGAGCAAACCAGTGGATAAAGCATTTGATTGGAACTTGGCACATAGTGGGGTCTGGATAAACAGTGCCTATTATAATAGCCTTCTCTTCCCACAGCTGGGCCCCTTTCTCAGAGCTCTCTGAATTCAGAGCCTTCCTCAAGGTAAGGAAATGGCAGTTTGCTTGAATACAATGGTCTTTTTAAGGCAGCTCAGATGTTTATCTTATTCCAATATTTACCCTATTGAATAGGATTTGGGGGTGGCTTATTTTTTATTGCTCTGGGGAGTGAGGTTTCATGGTGTTAAGTAGAATATCAACTTTTAAGTGAAAAATGGATAAAAGAGAAAAACCCTCTTCTGACCCAGGGGAAAAAAAGGCTCTGGTAAAATCTGGCCTGGATTCTTCTCCACACACCACCTTGGGGACAAAGAGCCCAGGAGAATAGCTGAAAGGGGTTCGGATTGGTTCAAACATGTACAGAGGTTTAGCAGGAATTCTGTCCAGGCCTGCAGCCAGGAGCATCTGGGAAATTCTAGTATCTGATTGCCTATCAGTGATGGTGCCTTGTCCTGAGCCCAGAGCAGCTGCAGACTGAGCCAGAGGTCCCACCCTCCACTGCCAGGTGGCCCTAGGTCTGGCTAGCCTTCCTGTTTTATTTAGCCTATGTTAAATCCTACATCATTATTTTTTTCCATTTTGGCTGAAATAAACCCCCAGGAAATAGGACTTATGATAACAGCTTCTTCAAAGAAGCTGGACAATGGCCAAATTAGCCTACACTGTGGGTGTAGTATATGTTCAGCTGTCAATACTTCCCCTTGGAACAGAAGACTTTACAGTATCCCTCAGAACCGCCACCAAAAGTTTTCCCTTCAGGTAAAACTCAAGACAATAGGTGTGTATTCAGAATATCCAAAAGTTTCGAGCGTTTCTTCTTTGCCTGCAATGTCAAGCACTGGATATATTTTTGGTCAGTTAATCCTCTCTCTCAATAACTCTATAAAATAGCGTTTTACATATGAAGTAACTGAGGCATAGCAAAGTTAGGTCACTTCAGGATTAAATAGCTAGTGAGTGACAAAGCCAGGGTTTGAGAGTGTGTCTGCATAACTCTCAGAACAAGAGTCCTCTTGGGGCAGTTCTTGGAAACTAAGCATCCATGGGTATGTAGAGGTGGTGGGTTTTATTTCCCTCAGTAAGCTTCCATCAGGTTAGAGAGACGGGACTGGCCAGATGAGGTGAGAAGAGAAAAATATTGCTTGTAAGATTAGGATTTAGATCCCAGCACGTGTTGTCTATATGGTACAAACTAAAATCCTTTAGATTTCCAAGATGCTGGGAGGTGGGGAGGATACTTGGCCCCTTCCACCCGACCTGAGTAATTTCATTTGTCCTCTTTAGTGGATGAGGGAACCATGCACAAAGGGTCATCACAAGAAAAAGAGTTCTCATCACAAGGAAAAAATATATATATATTTCTATTTCTTTAATTTTGTATCTAAATGAGATGATGGCTGTTCCCTAAACTTATTGTTGTCATCATTTCATGATGTAAGTCAAATATTATGCTGTACACCTTAAACTTACACAGTGATGTATGTCAATTATATCTCAATAAAAATGGAAGGAAAATAAACCAATAAGGAAAAGACACATCCAATAGAAAAATGGGCATATAATAGGAACAGAAGAAAAAAAGTCTCTTGCCTTTGATTCAGAATCTAGCAAGGGAGAAATACTGATTCTCAAGTGAGAGGTGCTATAAGCAGGAACAGGTGCAGAGGAATCACATCAACTGTGTGTTAGTTTCTGAAGTTAGCAAAAACCAACTGAGTAAAAATTACCCTTACTAGATCTCTTAAATCCCCTATGTATAGGATAATGATTTTGTGTATACAGACCTTTACCTTTTGGTGTTTAAGAAGCACTGGGACAGATTAAATGCCTACCTGCAGAGACCTGTAAATTCAACTGATCCTTTCCTTAAAGGTAATGAAGGGATCTAGGTCCGTTTGGGGCCTGTTGGGTTGGAGGTGCCCCAAGACCTCTGGTTGGAGCTGTCCAGCACAGAACTATGAACACAGACACAAGCTTAGCTCAGAACTGGGGAGAGAGAGGCTGGACATGCAGTAAGAATCAGCGCTCCTGTGTGTAGAAGGGCCTAGTCAGGGAGTGAGGAGACATGGCATCTTTTGCTCAGTCCTGTGGTGAGGGCTTCCTGTGAACTTGTCTCTAACGTGCGAATGACCTCATCAACATCCTTCCGCCTCTGAGAACAGAGTTGCTGGGGACTCCTGGGTGTCTGGCCCAAAGTAGGAGGCTCTGAAAGGGCAGAGAGATGACCATGGAAGATACTACTTGACTGCTTTTCACTGAAGTGACCATATGTCTACCCAGGGATTGGAGACCTTGGCGGGCTGGAGTTAGGAGTGAGGGTAAGGAGAAGGGAGACACAGCAGGGCTGCCCCAGCTGCCTGTGTAATGTGGCCTTCTTCAGGCTGCCAGGAACTGAAGTGGTGGACTCTCAAACTTCACTGGCCATAAAAATCATCTGGAGAATTTATTAAACTTCATAATCATGGACCTTATCCTCAAAGATTTTGAATCTGCATTAGTTTAGCTTAAGGTCCTGGAACCTGCATTTTAATCAACACTCCAAGTGCTACTAATGCAGGATTCAAAGTGGCTTAAAGGTACACAGAGTATAGACATATACTTTAAAATATAAGGAAGATAAAGGTAAGACAATCCTTTGAGAAACATTGACAGTCCAAAGGATGGAAACTACCTGTGCGGATGTTTAGTAATGGGTGTGCCTTTGTTGAAAGTCGATCTGGCATTTGCCTTCACCCTGCATTGAGAAACCTTAACAGAAATTGTGCAAGAGACTCATTGTCATATTTGCTGAAGGGCTACTGGGGAGGACCCAGCCCGCCACATCACAGGGCTTGCCCTCTGGGGATCCATGGAGCAGTGTTCTTGTGTCCCAGTGCTGGGAGACCTGTGCTTCTCCTCACTAACTGGTTTGCTCTTGTCTGATGGAATATGGGAATCTCCTAAGTGATCGATGATTGGGTTTCCTGGTGTTTTTCTCTGGGAATCATGGCTAAATTGGTGGCTCAGCCCAGCAGCTATGGTTTGCACTGTGTAACAATCACTACCCCCAACTCCCAGGTTTAGTGTTAATCTCTTACCTTTTGTTTTCCCTTCATGCTTTGGTACTATTTAAAAAAAATTTTTTTTGAGGTAAAATTCACGTAACATAAAATTCACCATTTTAACCATTTTAAAGCATACCACTCAGTGGCTTTTAGTACATTCACAATGTTATGCAACCATCACCACTATCTAATTCCAGAGTATTTTTGTCACCCTAAAAAGAAAACCCCTTACCCATTAAGCAGTCACTTCCTATGTCTCCTCCCCACAGGCCTTGGTGACTGCTGATCTGCTTACTCTCTCTGCAGATTTTCCTATTCTGGACATTTCCTATAAATGGAATCATATGATATGTGGCCATTTATGCATGACTTCCTTCACTTAGCAAAATGCTTTCAAGGTTCATCCATGTTTTGGTATATATCCATAATTCATTTCTTTTTATGGCTGAATAATATTCCATTTTAATAGATATACCAAATTTTGTTTATCCATTCATCAGTTGGGTTGTTCCATGACTTTTTAAAAGTTTACTTTTTGTATTGTAATAGCTTTTAGCCACCTCAAATTCTTTTTGTAATAAGGCAGAACATAGATAGACATTTGAAATTCATCTATACGTCTACACATATGTAGCATCATATGTAAAAATAAAATATTGTCTTCATTTCTAAGCTCAGTTAATAAACTGTGGTTTCTAATTATTCAGAAAAGTATTACTCTATCATACGGACCCAGTTCTGAGCCTCTCCTGGGTCTCCACATCTCACTCAGAGGTCAAGGCAGTTTGTGGATGGGATTCACTTGTCCTGGTTATAACGGCCACCTGAGCCACTACTGCTCACCAGCAAGGCCACCTTTTCCTCTTCAGAGGCAGGAGCAAGAAAAGGGAGCTGGATTGGACAGCTCTTCCCAAGGCCGTTTTGCTTTTTACAATGATGGATGGGTTTCAATTAAAATGAGGTCCTGGGCTCTTAAGATGACTGCATAGTGTGTGGAGGAGGGTGAGTCACCTGTGTGCATGTGAAGTGCCCGTGGCTGTTTGGTAGAACTTGGGCTCCTGTTTCTGTTTTCTTCTGGGAGTGGGTTTAAGAGTGGGCAGTAGAGGCATCGTTGGAAATGAACGTGCTCCGTGCAGAATCCAAGATCACCTCCCTGTCTCTGCCCTCCCTTGTCCAGATTCACAGAACAAAACCATGTGAAAACAACAGAGGAAAAAGTGGCCGAACTTCAGCTGGTTATGTTCTTGGCGACACCAATTCAGCACAGTGCCCTGAACCAGACCTTGATGCTGGGAAATGGGAACAGGATCAGGCAAGGATGGGCAGTGGTTGTCTTTAGGGCCACGCCCAGTTCAGCCATACTCTGCCTGGTCAGTAGTTGCAGTGGGCAGCTGAGGAGGCTGGGAGAGATTCTGCTTGGCTGTCCTGAGTGCTGCTGATGGCTGGAATGCCAAGAGAGAGTCAGGGTGCCAGGCTGGGCTCTGAAACAAACCAACAAACCAACCAACTTCGGTGTCTGAAATCAATTCAAGACATTCAAGGATGGGCCAATTCCCTGTGGCTTTTCTTTGTGGGGGTGGGGAGTGAGTTTATCTTGGGGGGACAAATCCCTAACCTTTGAACTCTTACCAGAAAGGGTAACTGTGCAGTTCTGTGATGAGATCACTCAGAGCCACTTTGTAGATATAGAGTTCCAGGTTGACTGAACTGAGCAACTGGCTCGTGAGCGAGTTTCATGTTCTGATCATCTCTGGGACCGTCCTGCCTGGTCACAGGCACCTCCCCCCCTCAGCCCCACCCTCCAACTTTGTGAACAAAGTGGTGGTGGAAGAAGAGGGACCGCTGATGCTGGGCAGGTTGAGTTGGCTAGGTTTGGTCTCTGACCAAACGGGAGGTGACAGAACTTAGATTTTTTAGAGGTTTGAGCTAGAACATGGATGTTTCAGATCTGGGTTGCAGATCTCATGAGAAGAGGCAAGTTGAGTTAAAAACCATTAGAAACAGCCACGTTCAAGTGCCAGAGGGCTCAAGAGTAAATGCCAAGTGTAAAGGGCCAGAAGCAGGCCTGAGGCTTGAAGTTCAGGGTCACAGAGCCAAGACTTGGAGCATTAGCAATCAGGTAGGGAACTGTAAGTAAGCATGTGTGCTTGCACACACACGTGGGCACGGGCGCATGCACACATAGGGTGTTTGTGTGTGAGCATATGTGTAGGCTGAATATGGTGTATATACGTGCATGTAGGGTTTGTGTGTGCAGAGTCTTCTGGATGTGTTTCCCTGTTGAGACAGTGTGTAGATATGAATGTGAGTGGTGGGCCCCTAAGCACCTGTGTAGACTTTGTTGTGTGAATTCAGAGGCTGGCAGGTGTGCGACGATGACTGGGTTGTGGTTGGGCTGCTTGTGAACTTGTGCCTCACGTGAAGTTGAGGCTGGGCTGGGCTCAGTACCTTGCCTTCTGAAGGTTGCTGTTCTTTTTTTGCGGTACGCGGGCCTCTCTCTGCTGTGACCTCTCCCGTTGTGGAGCACAGGCTCCAGACGCGCAGGCTCAGTAGCCATGGCTCACGGGCCCAGCCGCTCTGCGGCATGTGGGATCTTTCCGGACTGGGGCACGAACCCGTGTCCCCTGCATCGGCAGGCGGACTCTCAACCGCTGCGCCACCAGGGAAGCCCAAGGTTGCTGTGCTTAAAAGGTTGCTGGGAGTAGAGAATCTGGGGTTGCATTTAGAACTTTCTAGGGTTACATTTACTAAAATTAACGGAGCAGGGAAATCTACTGAGGGAGGTAAGCAGAATTACTGAAACCTTAATAATAAATGTGTGCTGACAGCGAAACATTTCTGCCTCAGACCTCTGACTACCATTTTCTAGTTCTAGCTTCTGTGTTCAGATGCCTTCAATGGGCTATAAATTCAAAGGCCACTCATAGGTTTAAACTGCATCTTCCGGGAGTTCCCTGGTGGTCCAGTGGTTAAGACTCCACGCTTCCAATGCAGGGGGCACAGGTTCGATCCCTGGTGGGGGAACCAAGATCCCAAATGCCACGCAGTGCAGCCAAAAATAAATAAATGAATTGCATCTTCAACTCTTGGTACCTCTGGTGGAAGGCACTTAGTGGGGGGGGGGGAGGTGGAAGGCACTGAGTGGCAGGGGAAGAGGGGAATCAGAGTCACCTTAGGGAGACAGGAGGCCCATGGAGCTGCAGATGAACTCAGGTGGGAGTTAGGGTGCTGAGTTCTGGATTGGGCTCAACCAGGGTATTACCGGGAATGGATTCTCCAAGCCCCCTTCAAGTGTGGCAGGGTCGGGATTGCAGGCCAGTGGCTGCCCATGGTTTCAGGCCAGAGGGAGGATTTCAGGCCTCCCTTTAAAGTGGCACTTGAGCTCCTTTTTCTACCACTTTGACAAGTGTAGCAATGCAGGTTTCTGGAAAAATGATCAACTGTTCATAGTGGACAAGGCCCTTTATTTTCCAGACTAGTCAATACCCGATCACAAACTCAATAATTTTCCCTAAAGGTGTGTGTTTTCTGGTGTTTCAGCCTGGGTTAAAAGACATAATAAAATCCACTGGCACCTTCCATAGGCTGAATAGCTGCTGAACTACATATAGCGGGCTGTATACTCTGGGTTACTATTTACTCAACCCTCACAGCACCCTGCGAGGGAGGCAGGCACTATCATCCCCCTTTTACAGGTGAGAAGCAGAGGCTCTGAGAGGTTAAGCCGTGGAAGTGGGCGTGCTTCACCCCTCTGCTAGTTTCTCTTCTCCTAGATTCCCAAGGTCTTGGTTAAAGAGCATCCCTTTCTTATTTAAAAATATGCTGATAGGAAATGCACAGAGTTTTGAGGCAAATTCCCAACAGATTCCATGTAGTGACAAAGTCCAGTCCCTCTAACAGCAGGAAAAACCATAGGCAAGAAGCAGTTCTGCCAGCCAGACCCGGAGCCGGCTTCCTGCATGTGTAGCTTCCTGGCAGCGGAGGGGCAGAACCTTGGGTTGGGGCCATGTGGGGTGCCCCCAGTGGGACCTTTGGTTTCTGGTCACATTAACACAGCTCTCTCAGGATCCAGTGATGGTTGGGAGGATTGCATCCCTCCAACAAAGACCTTTCACACATTTATTAATGAATTATTAAGCATGATGTTTAGAGACATTTTCCTGTTAAAGAATGATCCCGAAGTCCTTGAAGAAGAATCAGCACCCCTCCTAACCCTCTTTCAAAATCTTCCTCCCCACCAGCGTAGCCACAGGGTTCTGTGCTCGGAGACTGACAGAGGTGTCCTGTTTAGGCTGCCACTCTTTTGTTTTTCCCTCCACACAAGTTAATTTTCCCAGGGTCATGCGGCGGCAGTTCACTATGGACACAGCATTTTCCTGCAAGGTATTTTCTGAAACCACCAACAGCCTTTTGGTTTTCAGGCTCCTTATTTTAAAAAATTTGCATTAAGAGCTCTTTGGGCCCCCTCATTTCCATACATGTCTGAAAGGGCAGGAGCTTGAGGAAGGCGATGAGAAAAACGTGAATGAGCTGGCTGGCGGTGTCTGCTCTGCGGAGATGCCCACGGCTTGTAAAAAGTAGCAATTTAACTTCCAGTTTCCTTGATATGTTCGTGTGCAGTTATGGAGTCTGGGAAAAGAACAAATGCTCTTCCTTTTTTCTTACCTTTGCTGCTATGATGGTTATTTGCTTTTGATTGTCCAGAAGAGAATAAAGTTTTCTGTGGAATTGTTTTTCCCCGGAAATGGGACATTAACTAAGACCCCCAGTAGGGAATGGAGTGGAATGTGTTCTAAGGAGCCAAAAATGCTTTGCAATGAGCACCGGATGGGATTTGGTGCAGCACCCTACAGGCAAGATTTCGTTGAGTTTATGATTCTGAAAAAGATGGGTCAAAATACAATTTTTTTTTAGGGATCAAGATTTTTAATGCAACACACACAAAAAAAACCCTATATTTATTCTATCACTAACTTTTATCTAGGAATTATTATTATTATTATTTTTGCGGTACGCGGGCCTCTCACTGTTGTGGCCTCTCTCGTTGCGGAGCACAGGCTCTGGACGCGCAGGCTCAGCGGCCATGGCTCACGGGCCCAGCCGCTCCGCGGCATGTGGGATCTTCCCGGACCGGGGCATGAACCCGCGTCCCCTGCATTAGCAGGAGGACTCTCAACCACTGCGCCACCAGGGAAGCCCCTGTATTTTGTATTTTTTAAATTGTGGTGAAGTATACATAACATCAAATGTAGCATCTTAATCATTTTGTGTCCAGTTCAGTGGCATGAGTACATTCATACTGTTGTGCAACCATCAGCACCATTGACTTCCAGAACCCTTTCCACTTTGCAAAACTGAAACTTTGAAAATACAATTATTTTGAACCAATGATGTTTTATATTTGGAAATTAGGTTGGATCTATGACGTTTGCTGAGATCTGTTGAGACAAGGATGTGAGTGTTTTGTGCTTCATACAGTAGACTCTAGGGTAATTACCAAGCCATAAGTATAACTCATTCCAAGTTTTAAAATGAAAAAAACAACAAAAAAAAAAAGAAAAGAAAAAAGGAGGCAAGGAATTATGCAGCCTTATGTTTAAAAGGAATATGAAAAAAGAGATGAAAATGTAAATTTGAGTGGCATGAGGATTTATTTGGGCTTGTTGAACCTGACTTAAACTGGGGTCCATGTTTAGAATTGAATTAGAAAATTCAATTCAAATTCTAATTGAAAATTGCCATGTCCGTTAGTTACGAATATAGGTGACAAACCACAGCAACGTTAACAGACCTATGACTGTCACCAGTAGAAATCACAGCCATTTTCATAGCACATTGACATTACTTCAGATATCTCAAAAAATGATTTACTTCACTATTTCAAAATTATGGCAGTTACTAGGCCAGCCCCTAGATTTTAAGTGCTTCAATATATAGTAATGTCTTGTCATCACTACATATTACTGTACAAAAACCATACTTTTACAACAATATTTCAGTGCAGTTGATTTCCTTTTTATCCTGGTATTTTACATCAAGCATTGAAAAACATTATTCTAAGAAGAGGTTCAGAGACTCCTCCAGCCTGCCCCAGGGTTCACGGCCCAAGAAAGAAAAGAACCTGGGGCTTCATCCCTTCTCTGCCCTCAGCGAGACTGGAAGGACAGTGGGGGTGAAGGCACACACGGGGGCGGGGAGCACGGGAGCACCCTCCCCACCTCCATCCTCGGTGCACACACTGCCGCTCACGTCAAGTGGTTTGGGGCAACTGACCCTCTCTGAGGCTCTGTATTCCGGTTTCAAAAATAGCGATGACGATAGCAAAAACCTCGTTGTTTCTAGGAGGTCCAACTGCATCTGAGCATGTCAAGTGCTCACAATGACTTCTGACTTTCCTTTCTTGCTAAGCGAGGCTGAGGGTAGTGGAAATTTACAGTAGCTCCCACTGTATGTTCAATCAAAAATAAAATTACCGTTGAGATCTGTAAATTATTAAAACATGAACTGGAAACTATTGTAATTGTGTGTTTAGAAGGAACAGAACCTGTCTTCATTCCTTTAATCTACATGTAGGCACCATCCATCAACTCATCTACTGAAAGCCTCCTCTTTTTTTGCTGGTAACGTGAGCCATCTAGGCCAGTGGTTCTCAAAACGTGGTTTCTGGGCCAGGAGCACAGGCATCACCTGGTAGCTCGTGACGAATACACATTCTCTGGCCCTACCCCAGACCTGCTGAGAATCAGACAATATGGCAGTGGGGCCCTGCAATCTGTGTCTACCAAACCCCTCAGGTGATTCTAATACTCCTTAAAATGTGGGATCCTGTGCCTAAACCATCCCTCATCCCACCGCCAGCTCTGGGAATGAATCAGATTGGAGGCAGCTGGTCTCCATGGCTTGATTGACTCCTTGCTACTTGCTCTGGGTTGTACCTGCAATGATCTCGGCTTTTGACCCACCTGGGCTTGCCTTGGCTTTTGGACCCTCCAGGTTTTTTGAAATCTATCTTCGGGACTGAATAAACCCTACTCTTAGACTGGTTTTCTTTATCATGGCTACAGGTAAAAGTGACCCTCATTAGCTGGATTCCAACAGTGGAAGGGGAAGACGGGGAGGTGGGTCGGATAATGTGCTTAGAGCAGTTAACTCATTCTCAGCTCACCCTGGTTTCACCTTTGCCCTAGGTGTTCGTCTGCCTCCTCCCTGCTCCAGTCTACCTGTGTGAGGCAGGCTGTTTGCTGCTTGAAATTGACCGCAGTGGGAATATTTACACCATGGAAACCGCAAATGCTATAGTTCAAGGTATTTTTTTCTTTGTTTATTCTAGAGACCCGGTTTATGAGCACACCTCTGAATGCATGATTTAAAACAACATTGATTTAAAACAGCATTGGCACTTAACTAGTTCATGCGTACTTAGGAATGTCATTCAACCTCTCCGCTATCACTGTACAAAACTGAGGAAAACATAGGTCTAGATAAAAGAGAATGGAAATTATCCATAATTCCACCACTAAACATAACCGTGATTAATGTTTTGACGCGTTTCTTTCATGCTGTGCATTTTGCTTAAACATTTGAGATTATTCAGTTGGGCATCCTTTTTCTTGACCACCATCATATCAAGCAATTTCCTGTGTTTTTATTAAAATTATTGAAACCATGTTTTTAATGGCTGTGTAATATACCATCTTTGGGATTAAACACTTTACTTGATCTGCCTTATAAATAATGATGCAAGGTCCTTTTTCCTGCATTTTCATTGTTTTCTTAGATTATATTCCCAGAAGAGGAATACTAGATCAGTTTTCGAGGCTTAAATACATAGTTCTAAATTGTTTTCCAAAATGTTTGTACTAGTTTATATTCCGTCCAATGAAGAGAGAGTAACTCTTTTTTTTTTTAAATAAATAAATTTATTTACTTACTTATTTTTCGCAGCCTTGGGTCTTCATTGCTGCGCACGGGCTTTCCCTAGTTGCAGTGAGCGGGGGGCTACTCATTGCGGTGCCTTCTCTTGTTGTGAAGCACGGGCTCGAGGCGCGTGGGATTCAGTAGTTGCGGCACACGGGCTTAGTTGCTCTGTGGCACGTGGGGATCTTCGCGGACCAGGAATCGAAACCATGTCCCCTGAAATGGCAGGCGGATTCTCAACCACTGTGTCACCAGGGAAGCCTGGAGTAACTCCTTTTAATTGCTGTGTTAACCAAACTAAGAGCTCTGTTTTAACTTAGAAACCAGCATTTTGGCATGTTGGATTTGGATGTCTGTGTTGCCTGATAGTTTTAGAAGGAGATGATCAAATTTGAAATGTTATTATTTTTTTAAAAGGCATGATATACATGCTATAGTGTGCCCTCCTTATTTCTCCCTTTTCCTCCCCTTAAATTGAATAGACTGTAAATACCTTTTCCATGCCATTTAATAGCCTCCTACTCATCTTTTAAAATGTCTACCCAGTATTCTGTATATGGGTGTACTATATTTATTTAAGCCATCCCTTATGGTTGGACACTTCTGCATCATGTGTTTTCCATTATTGTCAATGATACTTTTTATCCACTGAACTCTGGGTTTTATAGCTAGCAGCCTTTTTTGGGAACAGTTCAGAGAGAAGCTGACTCAATTTTAGAAGTTCCCAGCTGACTGACTCCAGGATGGATTCTTGTGCCTGCCCTTTTCACTTCTTTCGCCTCTGACTTTCCCCCCTCTTCCTTTCACAGATATATAACAGAGGGAAGCACAGGGCTCTCCATCTTCCCCAGCTCACTCTGTCTTGCTCTTCATCTCGGGAGCCCACAGGGCCTAAGGCTGACATAATTCTAACTATACCGTGCTGCCTCCTCTCCTTGTTTGTCTAAAATAATTAGGGGTCACAGTTAAAGAGGAAGATAGTACTGTGAGGACTAGGCAAGAAATGGCAGTCACCTGCCTGAGTCCTGACAACCTCCAATTACCTGTCATTCCTCAGAGGTAACCAGTTACACTTTTCTACTTCTTCAGATGTTTATCTCCTGATTTTTACATAACATAGCAATTTTTTTCCATATTATGTTTTCTCTATTGTTTTCCTACTATAGATTTAGACAGTATTCCAATATCTTAGCATCTCCACTTCCCTCCTTACATTCTACTGATGTTATACAACAGTTTTAATTAGATCAATATTGGTATTTACATCACTATGACTATATAGACATTGTTCACAGCCGAGCCGAATAGTGTCCTAGAGTTATAATTCCTTTTCTGTGAACCATTTTATTTTTCCTGTAGTTAATATTTGACTTTTTGCTTTTGTGTTTTCGTTTGCACCTGTTACTAATATATCCCTAAAGTCTTTGCCAGATTTTAAAAATACCTCTCAAGGTGGTCAAGACTATCAGATAATTTATCAGTCTTTGTAACCCTTTTTGGGGGAGACATTTTTCTTAGAACCCTCCATTTACTTTCTCCTCAGCTGTTCTGGGATTTCTCTTCATCATTATCTTTGGAATTTACTTGTCTTTTCTTCTAGGTGGGATTCCTATTTCCAGGCTCCCTCATCTTTCTCTTTCCTGGTCTATTGCAGTGACATGCTGGTAAATGTTTCTGACCACCTGGGGCTGGAGGATGGTTGAGGAGGAGAAGAAGCGCTCGTTTGTAGTGTTACTGATTTCTGTGGTATCAGTATTCCCTCCAGGGCTGATTTTAAGTGACTAATATCATGTCACTAAACTTGGTATATTAGTCGGGGTTCTTCAGAGTAACAGAAACAATAAGAGATCTGTCAGTCAGTCAAGCAAGAGATTTATTATGAGGCATTGGCTCCCGTGGTTACAGGGGCTGAGAATTCCCATGATCTGCTATCTGCAAGCTGGAGGACCGGGAAAGCTGTTGGGATAAGTCCACTGTCAGTCTGAAGGCCCGAGAACCAGGGGAGCTGGTGCTATACATCCTAGTCTGAGGGCAGGAGAAGACAAATGCCCCAGCTCAGCCGGTGGCCAGGAAGCAAAAGGGCCAAATTCCTCCTTCCTCTGCCTTTTTGCTCTCAGGCCCTCTACGGATTGGGTGATGTCCACTCACACTGAGGAGGACAAGATACTTTACTGAGTCCAGCAAGTCAAATATTAATCTCATCTGGACACACCCAGTAATAATGTTTAACCTGGGCACCCCTTGGCCCAGTCACAGTGACACCTAGAATTAACTAGTGTGCTCAGAGTTGGGAAGAAATGCTCGTGTGGGCCGGTACGAGCCAGCTACAGCACACCACTGGGTCCCCACCTTAATTTGGATGCGGCATCTCTTCTAATAGCTTCCTGAGAAAGGGTATATGGGAAGTAAAGTTTTCGAAAACTTTAATTTTAAAAAAATGGCTCTTTTCCTCTCACACTTCACTGACATTGTCTTAAGATTGAAATTTAGGTAGGAAATGGTTTTTACTCAGAACTGAGGGGTGTTGTTTGTTTCCAGTATTGCTGGAGAGAACTCCAGTGCTGTCCTGGGTCCAGTCCTTTGATGTATCTTATTTTTCCTCTTTGAACGCCTCTAGAATTTTCTCTTTATCCCCGATGATAGGAAATTTCATGATGGTGCATCCCGAACCCCCAATTGGTCTGTATCCTTAGCAGATCCTTTTCAATCAGCAAGCTCATGCCTTTCAGTTCTGGGAAACTTTCTTCTACTTCTTCGGTTTCCTCTCTTCCATTTTCTGCCTTTTCCTAGAACTCTTTTTTTTTTTTTTTTTTAATTTTATTTTATTTTTTTGCTTTATAACAAATTAAATCAGTTATACATATATATATGTTCCCATATCCCCTCCCTTTTGCGTCTCCCTCCCACCCTCCCTATCCCACCCCGCCAGGCGGTCACAAAGCACCGAGCTGATCTCCCTGTGCTATGCGGCTGCTTCCCACTAGCTATCTACCTTACGTTTGGTAGTGTATATATGTCCATGCCGCTCTTTCACTTTGTCACGGCTTACCCTTCCCCCTCCCCATATCCTCAAGTCCATTCTCTAGTAGGTCTGTGTCTGTATTCCTGTCTTACCCCTATGTTCTTCATGACATTTTTTTTTCTTAAATTCCATATATATGTGTCAGCATACAGTATTTGTCTTTCTCTTTCTGACTTACTTCACTCTGTATGACAGACTCTAGGTCCATCCACCTCATTACAAATAGCTCAATTTCGTTTCTTTTTATGGCTGAGTAATATTCCATTGTATATATGTGCCACATCTTCTTTACCCATTCATCCGATGATGGACACTTAGGTTGTTTCCAGCTCCGGGCTATTGTAAATAGGGCTGCTATGAACATTTTGGTACATGTCTCTTTTTGAATTATGGTTTTCTCAGGGTATATGCCCAGTAGTGGGATTGCTGGGTCATATGGTAGTTCTATTTGTAGTTTTTTAAGGAACCTCCATACCGTTCTCCATAGTGGCTGTACCAATTCACATTCCCACCAGCAGTGCAAGAGTGTTCCCTTTTTTCCACACCCTCTCCAGCATTTATTGTTTCTAGATTTTTTGATGATGGCCATTATGACTGGTGTGAGATGATATCTCATTGTAGTTTTGATTTGCATTTCTCTAATGAGTAAAGATGTTGAGCATCCTTTCATGTGTTTGTTGGCAGTCTGTATATCTTCTGTGGAGAAATGTCTATTTAGGTCTTCTGCCCATTTTTGGATTCTGCCCATTGTTTGTTTTTTTGTTATTGAGCTGCCTGAGCTGCTTATAAATTTTGGAGATTAATCCTTTGTCAGTTGCTTCATTTGCAAATATTTTCTCCCATTCTGAGGGTTGTCTTTTGGTCTTGTTCATGGTTTCCTTTGCTGTGCAAAAGCTTTGAAGTTTCATTAGGTCCCATGTGTTTATTTTTGTCTTTATTTCCATTTCTCTAGGCGGTGGATCAAAAAGGATCTTGCTGTGATTTATGTCATAGAGTGTTCTGCCTATGTTTTCCTCTAAGAGTTTGATAGTTTCTGGCCTTACATTTAGGTCTTTAATCCATTTTGAGCTTATTTTTGTGTGTGGTGTTAGGGAGTGATCTAATCTCATACTTTTACATGTCCCTATCCAGTTTTCCCAGCACCACTTATTGAAGAGACTGTCCTTTCTCCACTGTACATTCCTGCCTCCTTTATCAAAGATAAGGTGACCATATGTGCGTGGGTTTATCTCTGGGCTTTCTATCCTGTTCCATTGATCTATCTTTCTGTTTTTGTGCCAGTACCATACTGTCTTGATTACTGTAGCTTTGTAGTATAGTCTGAAGTCAGGGAGCCTGATTCCTCCAGCTCCATTTTTCGTTCTCAAGATTGCTTTGGCTATTCGGGGTCTTTTGTGTTTCCATACAAATTGTGAAATTTTTTGCTCTAGTTCTGTGAAAAATGCCAGTGGTAGTTTGATAGGGATTGCATTGAATCTGTAGATTGCTTTGGGTAGTAGAGTCATTTTCACAATGTTGATTCTTCCAATCCAAGAACATGGTACACCTCTCCATCTATTTGTATCCTCTTTAATTTCTTTCATCAGTGTCTTATAATTTTCTGCATACAGGTCTTTTGTCTCCTTAGGTAGGTTTATTCCTAGATATTTTATTCTTTTTGTTGCAATGGTAAATGGGAGTGTTTCCTTGATTTCACTTTCAGATTTTTCATCATTAGTATATAGGAATGCCAGAGATTTCTGTGCATTAATTTTGTATCCGGCAACTTTACCAAATTCATTGATTAGCTCTAGTAGTTTTCTGGTAGCATCTTTAGGATTCTCTATGTATAGTATCATGTCATCTGCAAACAGTGACAGCTTTACTTCTTCTTTTCCGATTTGGATTCCTTTTATTTCCTTTTCTTCTCTGATTGCTGTGGCTAAAACTTCCAAAACTATGTTGAATAAGAGTGGTGAGAGTGGGCAACCTTGTCTTGAGAACTCTTATTTGTTGAATATTAGATCTCTTGTTTTGATCCTCTAAGTTTTCTTTTCTTGTTTGGTTGCTGGGAGCTTTTTCTCAACTATATTCCGGGCCTTCTGTGTAACACTAGCTGTTCCTGTCAGGGTGATGGCATCTTGGATTTGGGGCTGTGTCCGATGTCTGTGTCTCTTCCGGAGTGCCTGCCTGGCACTGTGCTTGACACAATGGAGGAGTAGAAACAGCAGAGCCTTTTCAACCAGGTAGATCTGGTTTTGAATCACACACCATGGACACATTATTTAACTTCTCTGTTCTGACATTTTCTTGTTCAGAGCTGAGGGCATGTCACCCCATGGCGAGGGAGGCCACAAGCCTGAGGGGTGTTCTACCAGGCCTGGTGAAAGGTCTACCAGACCCTCCTCTTCTTCCACCCTCCCCTCAGCCTGCATTCTAAATAATGCATCTTATCTTAAAACTGTAAAATCTCGTGAGAGATTACCTTACATTTTATAGTACCCAGGGTCAGGTTAAATAATTCCATCTGAAAACAAGGAACATTTTTTTTTTTACGACTTTATTGGAGTATAATTGCTTCACAATGGTGTATCAGCCCCTGCTTTATAACAAAGTGAATCAGTTATACATATACATCTCATGTATATACAGGGATATTCCCATATCCCTTCCCTCTTGCATCTCCCTCCCTCCCACTCTCCCTATCCCACCCCTCCAGTCAGTCACAAAGCACCGAGCTGATCTACCTGTGCTATGTGGCTGCTTCCCACTAGCTACCTACCTTACGTTTGGTAGTGTATATATGTCTATGCCTCTCTCTCGCTTTGTCACAGCTTACCCTTCCCCCTCCCCATATCCTCAAGTCCATTCTCAAGTAGATCTGTGTCTTTATTCCTGTTTTACCCCTAGGTTCTTCATGACATTTTTTTTTCTTAAATTCCTTATATATGTGTTAGCATACGGTATTTGTCTTTCTCTTTTTGACTTACTTCACTCTGTATGACAGACTCTAGGCCTATCCACCTCATTACAAATAGCTCAATTTTGTTTCTTTTTATGGCTGAGTAATATTCCATTGTATACACGTGCCACAGCTTCTTTATCCACTCATCTGATGATGGACCCTTAGGTTGTTTCCATCTCCAGGCTATTGTAAATGGAGCTGCAATGAACATTTTGGTACATGACTCTTTTTGAATTATGGTTTTCTCAGGGTATGTGCCCAGTAGTGGGATTGATGGGTCATATGGTAGTTCTATTTGTAGTTTTTTAAGGAACCTCCATACCGTTCTCCATAGTGGCTGAATCAGTTTACATTCCCACCAACACTGCAAGAGTGTTCCCTTTTCTCCACACCCTCTCCAGCATTTATTGTTTCTAGATTTTTTGATGATGGCCATTCTGACTGGTGTGAGATGATATCTCATTGTAGTTTTGATTTGCATTTCTCTAATGAGTAAAGATGTTGAGCATCCTTTCATGTGTTTGTTGGCAGTCTGTATATCTTCTGTGGAGAAATGTCTATTTAGGTCTTCTGCCCATTTTTGGATTCTGCCCATTGTTTGTTTTTTTGTTATTGAGCTGCCTGAGCTGCTTATAAATTTTGGAGATTAATCCTTTGTCAGTTGCTTCATTTGCAAATATTTTCTCCCATTCTGAGGGTTGTCTTTTGGTCTTGTTTATAGTTTCCTTTGCTGTGCAAAAGCTTTGAAGTTTCATTAGGTCCCATTTGTTTATTTTTGTCTTTATTTCCATTACTCTAGGAGGTGGGTCAAAAAGGATCTTGCTGTGATTTATGTCATAGAGTGTTCTGCCTATGTTTTTACAAGGAACATTTTGATACTTAAATAGAAGTAGTGCTTTTCAGTGATGAAATGAAATTGTCTCCTTCCAGCTGCCTTCCACATCTGACCTCCCTTGATCAAATTAATGACAATCATCATGGCTAAGATTTGTTGAGCATTTACCATGTGCCAGGCAATTGTTCTAAGACTTAACCTGTATTTATTTATTTCTTACATCAACCCACTGAGGTGGGCTGTATTGTTATTTCCGTTTACAGCTGAGGAAACAGAGGCTCAGAAAAGCCTAGGGTTACACAGCTAGTAAATGTAATGTTGGGACTTAAACCGTGAAATTAACTGTGGATCGTATGCTACGATGAAATCTTCATGGAGAGCCTTCCATTCATGGATCCATCACTTGAGGGAAGCCAGGGGCCCAGGGTGTCTTTGTAATGGGGAAGCTGACTATCCCAGGACCCAGCTCTGATGTTGGGAAAGAACTACAAACAGGCTTAGCAAATGTCCCAACCCACGAGGGAGGAGGCTCCTTGGGGCCAAACACCCTGTACAGCTATCCCCAAGATCAGCTTCAACAGCCCCAGCCAGCCTTGGGGCCTCTCCTGTGCGAGCGACCTCAACCACTAACATACAGTTTCGCCTCAGCTGCCAGGCCCAGCTCCCGGCAGGCCTTGTTTAAACCGGTGGCTCATAACAGCTGGGGCTGGCTCAGTGGAGCATGCTGGCAGCCAAGCGAGGATGCTCCGAGTGCAGGGGCCTGTCTCTGAATGTGCAATCATGCAAATCTGAGGACCGGATTGACGTGAACTGAAAGGCTACTGTTCGGTCCAATAAACTCAACCGTCTATTGCCAGAGCAGCCTGGACTGGCCGTCCTCAACTCATCAGTTCAAGTGAGCAGTTCTGGTGATGGAGGAAAGAAGTGTGGGGTGAATTGCAATCAGAGCTCACTCCTTTTAGGCAGACAACATCTGGGAAAGGCTCGGACACCTTTCCAGAGAGTAACTCTCATTGGAATTGGCCGGGAGACAGGAAATGTTGCCAGAGGAGGTGAGGAAGCCACACCCTCTGCTCAGAGGAGCTTGGCGATCACCTGCCCCTCCCTCTTCTTTTTACAGAGGAGTTAAGTGAAAGTCAGAGAGGGTAAGGGACTTGCCCACGGGCACACAGCTTACCAGTGGGCTGGGCCTGCTGATTCTGAGTCCTGGTTTCCTGTTAGTCATTCCACCCATCATGCTGTCTCTTCCAGCTCACTGCTTTGACCCTCAGGTCATAACGGAGCCTAACACCTACCAACGACTCTTCCCACTTTGGGAGACTAGTGATAGCAAACTTGGTACAGTGCGAAGAACTGAAAGGGTTGTTGGCAGCACAGAAAAGGGAAGCTGAGGACAGATTGTGGTGCAAATGTCTGGCACTGTCTCGGTGACAGAGCGGCTGGCAGCCCACAGGACTTGTCACCCTCTCTCTGAGACACTCTGTTCTCATAGACTCTCAAGGAGCCTTCAGTTTTGACCTTGACTGTTAGGTTTGCTGGGTAAGTTAGGGCCCTCGGGTTGCCAGTAATAGAAAGCAACTGCAGCTAATAAAAAGAGAACCCTGAGCATCCTTTCTTCACCAGCAGAATAACATTCTCTTATTTGGTCCACCTGGCCGACCATGACTGCCCTTCAGCCCAGGAGCCATGTTACACAGACCTTTGACCGCTCCCACTGCCCCTCACTGCCCCTCACTGCGTAGCCCTGCCCTGCCCTGGCCTCTATAGTCCATGTAAAGGCTCTAGAGGGGAGTCTCATTAACCTTCTAATTTGCAGTAAGTGCCAGGATCATGTTATTCAAATGCCACGGAGGCCAGTGCAAGGGGAACAAATAAGATGGTATGGGCTTCCCAGCTCTGAACCACTGATTCAGGAAGTTACCTGCAATGCCGTCTTTAAGCTCACCTGTTAAGATGGTCTATACACTTAAGCCACCACACCATTCCTCCAAGCCAAGCAAGCCAGCGGAGAGGCTATTCTGGCACCAAATGGTGGTTACACAATTCTGATTTTTTTTCACCCCATCCGCACTTTGTGTATCACATCCCAGGAGAAATGGTAAACGTTTTGTTGGGTAGACACACCTAGGCAATTGGAGCTCTGTAAGAGTGAACACTTCGGATTTTAAAGTTCAAAGGCTAGAAAGAAGGATAGAGGATGAGCATGCATTTTCTATCTTGACCTGGGCAGCCCACAAACAGGTTACAATTCCAGTCTTAGGTGGAAACTGACTTGCAGTCTGAATTCCTAGAAGAGAGGATCTGATTGGCTCTCCGTGGATCAAGTGTCTATTGCTGGCCGGTCATCAGAAGGGGTGCGGTCTCCAGCACTGCCGCTGGAAGCCCACCCACGTGAATTGCTCGGGAGAACGTTTTCAAGAGAAAAGGGGGTTTCTGGTAAGCTGAGCAGACAGACACCTGAGAGATGTCTACGCCCATTGCTTAATATTGGGGTTAAATGGCTTATCTGTCACCAGTTATTCTATTTGAGTTTGGGGACTATTAGCCAGTTTTTTCAAAGCGAGACCACTCGCTGTGAAACCAGGCCCTTGCCTTGGGTGCATGGAATCCAGGCTCTTTGGAATAGTGGCGGGGAGCAGTGCCCTTGAAGCCATCTCCTTACAACTCAGCCTGGCAGGCTTTGGTCTAATCCCTTCTTACTTACAGATGAGGAAACGGAGGTTCACAGAAGAGACATGCCCTGCTCAAGGTCAGCCCACCTCCAACAGGTACTTTGCAAAGTGAGGAGGCTGGAAACACCACCTTGCTAAATCCTTCACCAGCCATCCGCGCACTGTGGAAATGCTGACTGGCTAAATGCTAGGGCTCTGTGGCAAGATTTGTGGCCCTCAGAAGCCTTCCTGTAACAATGCCTGAGGAGGTTTTAATGATCTGCCTATGGGGCACTGTGAACATTCATTTTAGAGGAGGCCAAGGGGCTCAGACTGTAATTCTGAAGCTAATTTCTCCCTGGACTCTCACGGCCTGGCAGTATGAGCAAGGAGAATGACTAGGATTGCACCAGCCCTTGATTCTTATTCTTTTGACCTTGTGCAGCATAAAGAAGATGGGCTTGGTGTGACTTTTTACACCTGCTTCAAAATGTTGTTTCATAATGCCATCTGCAACAACGTGGATGGACCCTAGAGGGGATCAGACTAAGTGAAGTAAGTTGGACAGAGAAAGACAAATACCATATGATATCACTTATATGTGGAATCTTAAATATGACACAAATGAACTTATTTATGAAATAGAGACAGTTTCACACACATAGAACACAAACTTATGGTTACCAAAGGGAAAGGTGGGTGGGGGAGGGATAAATTAGGAGTTTGGGATTAACAGATACAAACTATTATATATAAAATCGATAAACAGCAAGGTCCTACTGTATGTCACAGGGAACTATATTCAATATTCTATAAATTCAATATTCTATAAATAAACCATAATGGAAAAGAATATGAAAAATAATATGTATATATATGTATAACTGAACCACCTCGCTATACACCAGAAACTAGCATGACATTATAAATCAACTATTCTTCAATAAAAAAAGCCATAAAAGTTGAAAAAATGTTGTTTCAGGGGGCACTGAAGGAGGGGATGAGAGAGCCTGCCATCACCCAGGGCCTCTGCCTGCAAAATATCTTCCTGTAGTTCTTATGCTCTTAACTCTGAGATCAGACTACTGCTGGGAACTAGTGGAGCATAGGATTGAGCTGGGGGTGGAGGTGGGTGTGGGCTGATGTGAAGAGGGGGCATTGTCACAGCTTCTTTGAGCCCACTGTATCCCAGGTGACAGGGAAGCTGAAGGATTAGGGAGGAGAGGATGAAAGGTAAGCCAGGGAAAATAAATGAAGGAAATAAGTATTCAAATAAAAAGTGAAATTCGTGGGAAGCATACCCAATGTTTTGTCCATGTCCAACTGGATTAGGAACACATAATGAAAGCCAATAGATTTAATGGGGTGGGGATGATTAACGGTGTCTTGTGATATGTCAGGAAATGACTTTGTTCAGGAGGAGTGTTACAAGAGGAAATTGAACTTAATTCTTATCTCCTTATGATGTTTTAGTTGCTTAACTTCTCAGTACACACCTGTAAAACCAGAAGACAAAGAGGCTTGAGGTTTAATGTGTTGTTTGCAAAGTAACTTGAGATACGTATGTCTTGAGTGTGTGCTTCAGCTTTATCAAGGACTAGGCTTTCGTTTCTAGCCAATGACTGTAATAAGTGGATGTCCCCAGTGCTACTGGTGACTGGTTAAAAGTCACCTGCCTGTGAAATGAAAGTACAGTTTCTTTCCATCTGCTCAGTCCAGCCATTTGCTGGCTTTCCAGGGCCGAAGTGAAGTTTCATCCCCCGCACCCCCCCCCATAAACTTTACAATATATCTTCCTTCCCTGGAGTCCTTATTCATTTGCATTACTCATCTCTGTATTGCATCGTGTATGGTTTGGTATAGCGAGTGCACTGTAGTGGGATTTGAATTTTTCAGACTGTTCTAATATGGGGACTTATGGCAGAGAATGATACTTACGGCTTCCTTACTTTAAGAAGACAGTCCCACCCTCTGGTAGGAAATAATGGCTACCTGGCTAGAGTCTATATTTCTCAGCCTCTCTTGCAGCTAGGTGTGGCTGATGATGGAATGTGAATGGAAGTTCATAATTGTTCCTTACAAGGAAATTGCTTGCCTTCCCTTTTCTCCCCTCTTCCTTTTTAACTGGTTGGAATATAGACCAGCACATAGCTGTGGGATAACGGAAGAGAAGGAACTCAAGTCCTGGGTTGGCTTTGTAGAATGGAGTTGCCTACCTGCTCTGGTCTGCCCATCTACCTCCTGATAAGAGAGAAAGAAATTGATGTCTTGTTTTTTTTTTGTGTGTGTGTGTGTGTGTGTGTGTGTGTTACGCAGGCCTCTCACCGCTGTGGCCTCTCCCGTTGCGGAGCACAGGCTCCGGACGTGCAGGCTCAGCGGCCATGGCTCACTGGCCCAGCCGCTCCGCGGCATGTGGGATCCTCCCGGACTGGGGCACGAACCCGTGTCCCCTGCATCGACAGGCGGACTCTCAACCACTACGCCACCAGGGAAGCCCTGATGTCTTGTTTTAACCTCTATAATATTGGTCTCACTGTAGCAGCTTATCCTATATCTAAACTAATAAAGAAGTTAAATGCTTTGCAATTCTTCCTTTTCCTTGGTGGTATACAGATGTTTCCCTCAACCTCCTGGGAGGATATAAAAGTCCTGCCCTTCTTGCCCCTCAGGAAAGGGGGACTAGTTTTCCTCTAGTTTTGGTTTGTTGGGCATCATGTTTACTGTGAAGGAACAAGAAAAGAGGGTTTGAGGAGGAGTTAGAGGGAAGGAAGTGCCTCCGTGGAAAGAAGGATTTCATTAACGCTGAAAAGGATATTGGGGGCAGAGGAGGAGAAGGAGGGAAACTCAGGGTGACCCCAGGAGCTGGGACTGAGCCCAGAAATTACTAAAGTAAGAGAGGGTCTGCTATGTGGGTGGAGATATGAGCACAGAGCTGGCAAAAGGCTGGAAAGATGACTATTGTTCAAGCCGTGTGGAAACTGAGTCACGGCATTTGCCATGAGCCCAGGTACCTCAAGGTGCCAGCAGACCGCTCTGTAGGCACCTGGTGAGGCCTTGCCTTCATCAACATTCGGGACCTTGACCTGTCCCTCCCTGTCTGGAGTGACGTTGTCCATGCTCCAAGATTTGCTCAGCCCCACTGGTCACCCTGTGTAGCTCTTCTCTGCAGCCTCCCCCTGGGACACTGCTGGACTCAAGAAAAGGCCAATGGTAGTAGAAGCTCCCCCAACATCTGAGCTTGGGAGTAGAGTTGCCAGATTTAGGAAAACAGACAGGATGTCTAGTTACATTTGCATTTTGGATAATGAAACTTAATTTTTTGTGTAAGTGTGTCCCATGTAATAATGTACGTATTTTATCTGGCAACCACACTTGGGGGCAGGAGGGTTGCTAGACGTCTCTAGAACTAGGCCAATGGTAATAACAACTCATTACATTACTCTTTCATGAGTGTAGATGCTACAAATCTAAAGTAAGAAGATTAATTCCAGAGCCACCCATGGCATGAGGATGAAGTCAGGGTCCCCAAGCTGACGGTAAACTTCTGAGGGGACGATGCTTATTGGACACATCCGAGGGTTCCATGCCACATGAGCTGAGTGCTTGGCATCAGCAAAGCTTTGCTGCCGACTTGACTTGAAAGGCCTTGTGCTGACCTGGAAGGAGCACTGGATCAGAAGCCAGGAGACTGGGTGCTGCTCCTGGTGTTGCCTTGGACTTGGCCTAGGCACTTGAGCAATCTTCTGTACTTCTCTGGGCCCTGGTTCCTTTAGGTGTAAAATAAGGGGTTTGGATTAGAATTTATGGTTTCCAATTTGTGCCCTTTAGGAAAGAGAGAGGGTCCAAACAGGTAGGACCAGATCTGTGTTGCCTGCTTGGAGCAGATCTCCAGCAACGGCCCGGTATGACATGTAGTCATCCCTCTACTAACAATCAAATAACATGACTATTGTTTTCCCCTTTCCTCATTGAATGGATTGGGGAAAGTCCATTTTCCTGTGGTTCTTCTCCCAAGATGTCCTCGGGGAACTCCAGGGCTGCCACCCTGTCCCAGGACATCAGCCTGTTTACCACAGTCAGGTCAGTCTGCCCAAGGCCCCACCATCCACTGCCATCAGGTTTGTCATGATGCCACTGCTGAACCCAGGCCGTCCTGCTCAGCTGCAGGCTCATTGCCACTCCTACTACCCTGGCCCCAGAGCTCAAGGAAGAACCAGCCCCTCTAGATCTGCTCCAAGCCCAGACACAGGCCCCTCCCCACCCTCCTGAAGTCCAACTGGGGGCGCCCTCCATGACCCAGACTAGTGATTCACAGCCCATTGTCTGTGTCTCAGGCATTTACTCTTAAATCACCCCACTGGGGCTAGGGACTGGGGAGGGCTGACAGTCCAGCATGAATTTCTCTCTAGGAAAGGCCATTTTTCTTCTGCTTTCAGGGGCACAGTGCAGCTTGGGAGATCACTTAACATTTCTTTCTGTAGCACGTACATGCAAGTGTGAGAAGCCCTCACAGTTTCCTCCTAGGGTGATGGGTGGGGACTTGTCCCTTTCATTGATAGAATTGAAAGGCCCAGGAACTTCCCCAAATAAAGGGAGTGGGCTCTAAAGGAAGTGACAACCTCTGCATCTAGAAATCAAAACTACAGGCCTCCTCCCAAATTACAATTCCCTAACTGAAGTAAAAAAATAAATCCAAAATCTCTCTTCACCTACTCTACTACATAGCAACTATCTTTCTATGTTAGGCTTCTTTTCAGTAAAGTTTTTAAAAAGTTTGAAAAGCATTAGAGGCTTAAACTGTAGTAGAGGAGGGAAGAGTAATTTGAAATGGCATTGGAGACCTTAGGATGGGTGTCCATTGAATGGTATCGGAAGCCAACTGTGGGAAATGTGAGGGCTGGGCGATTGGGGGGGCAGGGCTTGGGACATCTGAAAGGCTTCTTGGGAGAAGATAGAAGGTAAGCCAGGCCTCAAAGGATGACTCTGCTTTGAAAAAACAGAAGGCAGGGGCTCCCCGGGTGGCGCAGTGGTTGGGAGTCCGCCTGCCGATGCGGGGGACGCGGGTTCGTGCCCTGGTCCGGGAAGATCCCACATGCCGTGGAGCGGCTGGGCCCGTGAGCCATGGCCACTGAGCTTGCACGTCCGGAGCCTGTGCTCCGCAGGGGGAGAGGCCACAACAGTGAGAGGCCCGCGTACCGCAACCAAAACAAAAAAAACCCAGAAGGCAGAACATTTGAGCACAAAGTCCTGACATGTGATGAATCGGAGGTGCAAGTGAGCATGTTGCGTTTGTGGGAAGGTGAGGGAACCCAGAGAGTGGTACCAGCTGTCCTCACTCCCTTTAACTAACTGGGATAGAAGGAGGGTTCATCTGTATGGCAACTCAGATCAACTAGGAGTGGCTGCCTGGAGTGCTGTGCTGAGAACAGTATTAAGGCCACAATACTCGGGAGGGGAGAGTGCAGTCATTGATTAGTGATATCTGCCACAGATGCAGGATGTCAAAGTCTGTGACTCTGAGTAATATCTTGTTACATCTCTGCCGAGTACTCAAGCCTAGCTGTACCAACTGCCCACTGTTGCTTTTCAAGCTGCTCAGAGAAGCCAGGGTCCTTGTCTTTGCTGCCAGGTTATAGGAGAGAGCAGTTTTTTCAACTGGGCATAGATACCTTTGGCTCAAGAGAAGACAATGAAGGTACTGAAGGGTGGAAGAGAACAGGGGAAATTCTGCCTGTGGACACTTGCTAATACTTATGTATTGTTACCTAATGTGGGGCACTGGTCTTCTATTGCTTCATGTACCCAAGCCTTATCTCCCTATCAAGGTTGGTTGTAAGGCCCTTGAGGTCAGGGACTGTACTTTCTTTTTCTCAGCGGTTAGAGAGACAGGAACTGGGTTTGTGCTCTTTGTGTCTCTATGGTGATTTTGCATATGGCGGACATGGTGTCCTTCAGAGTGTTAGAGGCTTATAAGATGACTGTTAAAATGCTTTGAGAGTCCTGCTAATGGCTTGTCTGCTTTAAAGACAAAATGGAAAAGGGGCGTGGAAGGGGAAGATCACGAAGTTGAGCTGCGGGTGCTTGAGTCTGCACAATTGGCAGAACTTCACAATGTGCCATTCAAATCCCTCCCTCCCAGTCTTTTCTTAGGGCCTGAGCCTCCTTTCAATTCACAGGATCCTCCCTTGAGGGTGGAGGAGGATTGTGTGGGGACAAAGAGAGGATTGACTGGATGGGGCACCTTCATAAATATTTTCCCTGGAGCCTGCAGAATGGCATTTTTTCTGTTTGCACTGAAGTTGTCCAACGGGTATTTCCAAAGGAGGGATTTCTGGAAAATTGGAGGCTCGAGGGTGACTTTTCAGGAAATAGGCTCTGATCTTTGATCCATTTAAAAAATTACACACTGGTAGAAAGATTGCATCACTGCAGCAACAGAGTAACCTGGCACTCATGATGAGAAGTGCAGAGGGCGATTCTGCATCATGGCATTCATGATGAAGCCGTGTGGTACCATTGACATTGTGGAAGGAGCAGGGGGCTGCCAAGGGCCACATCAGTCACAGAGAGCGAGTCAATTAGACTTACAGAGTATAAAATGGAAAACCAGGTTAGCCCAAGTGCAAATGCTTTGTGAAATGAGGATATAGTTTTAGAAGTTTGTATACCTTAAAATTAGATGGGCGGTGACATCTATAGAATATTTATAGATATCATTATGTGGACTTTGAGTTTGCCTGCAGCTTCTTAAATGATCAATATTTAAATCTTTGATGAAAGAGCATTATGGCAAATAAGAGTAGGAAAACACTCTTTACTTCCAGATTTTGCATTAGAGCTGTTTTCCCAGGAGGATTGGGAGTTGACAAAAGGGCTTGGGCAGGTCTTCCTGCTGTAGGAATTTAGAGCTTAAGGGAGCACTATTGCAGGAGCTGCTCCCACCTGCTTTGGTTTCCAGATGAGAACCGTGAGACCTGAATGGCTAAATGGCTTGTTCACATGCTTCAGTACTGGCCAGATGAGGCTCAGGACTCAGGGTTTCTGCCTCTAGGTCTGGGGTCTGTCCACCCCACCTCCTTGACCTTCTGGTGGACAGGAGCTCAGCTGGCTTTTTCTGAGTCTAGAATGGAGCCCTTGCCACTGTTCTGCTCTGAAATGTAATCCTGCCAAGCTCGAGTTGCCCCGCCATCTACATAAGGAGGACAGCATCAGGCAGCTAGCTCACCTTGAAGGAGAGTCAAGCATGGAAAAAGAGAACATGCCTAAAATCAGTCTCGGGCTCACTGAAGAAAAGGTGACAAATAACGTGGAAGCCCATCAGTGTTAGTAGCAGCCTGGAGGTTAAGCATGTGGCCTCTGGGCAGGTCATTTAACCTCTTTGTGCCTCAGTTTCCTTATCTGTAAAATGGTGTTAATAACAGTACTGTATCTACCTTATTGGGCTTTCAAACACACACACACACACACACACACACACACACACTTTATAGTCCTTATGATGGTGCCTAGTACATATTAAGCACATGGGGACACTTGCTAATGCTTATGTAAGCTTGTTGTTACCCAACGTGGGGCACTGGTCCTGCTTTGCCTCATGTACCCAAGATTTATCTCTCTATCAAGGTTGTTAGTCCCTTGAGGTCAGGGGCTGTGCTCTCTTTATCTTAAAAAGTTAGATGGGAACTGGGTTGGCTATTATCATATGAGTTGTAATATGTCTTTTTCAAACGGTTTTGGCTGTTGTAACTGTGTTCAACCTCAACAATTGGGCAACTATCCTATTATACACAGTAGCTCACTTAACGCCTCTGATGTCCATATGACGGAGGTATTATAACCACTCCCTGCAGGGATGCTGTCAGGGGCCCTCTCCTCGTTCCTCAGCCTGGGCCATCCACCTCTCTCATGAGGACTTCCCACATCAAGTGCTTGCTGAGTCTCCCAGCTTTTCTTCTTTAGGGTTTTCTCCTAAACCACGGAGGTCTGTTAAGCCAGGAAATGCAGGAGAGTACATGCTTCTTTGACCGATGAAGGACAAGCGCCTCCTGCCTTTCTGAGGCTTAGCACTGAGGTGCTTTCTACACTAGGATCTCTCAATTTTGAATCACCCAGCGATCTAATTAAAATGCAAATTCTGGCTCAGGTGGTCTGGGTTAGGACAAGATTCTGCTTTTCTAACCTGCTCCGAGGTGATGCTGTTGCTGCCGGCCGTGGACCACAATTACAGGGGGAAGTCTCTACAGGGTTTCCTTTGAGAGTCCCTAAGGGGTTAAAATCAGAATTTCCCACAGCAAGACCCAGCTCAGTAGCATGCTCTTATTGGTCTTCCCTCCTTCCTTGTCTCACCACCTGTCTCTGGCTCCCTAGGGTCACCTTCCAAATAAACCACCTGTTCTGCACCCAAGTTCTTGCTCTAACTTGGGAGCACCCACGGAAGACACTGTCCTTTACAGATGACCCTCACTGATGCAGGTCACTCACAATTACTACAGAGGTGGGGCTTCAGTCTGAGCCTGATCCCCAAGCTCTTTGTACTATACCCTTATACCTTTGTACCATACTGCCTCTCTAGTGCCTCTCTAGTAGGCTGTGACTGCCTTGAGTTTTGAGTTCAGCTGCAGATAACTGAAAACAATGGCTCACACATCATAGGAATTCTTTTCTCTTTTGTAAGGAGAAATCCTTAGATATTGAGTGGATTATGTTCATTTGGGCTCAGAAATTTTAAGCTGAGAGTGCTATGAATCTCTTGGCATTTCCCTCATGGTTGCAAAAGAGCTGCCACATCTCCTGCCACCATGTCTGCATTTCAGGAAGGAGGATGAGGAAGACTGAAGGGCAAAAGGGTACATGTCGGCTGACAATGCCCTTTCCCCCCACTTTTAGGAACTTTCTTTGAAGCCCTACCTAAAAACTTCCACATATATTTCGAAGTTTAGAACTTTCATGTGGCCACTGCAGTTAACAAAAACTTTGAAAAAAATGTAGTTTTTCTGAAAAATTGGTATGTTGCTGCCAACAACACAATCAGCTCTAGCAAGTCACTCCCCTGGGAAATTAATTGAGGGTTTCAGGAGTTCTTTTTGAAGGGCTTTAATGTGATTTTTCCAGAGCTCTCTGGGTCAAGTTGGGGGTGGGGATGGAGGTGGTGGTGGCAGAGGAGTAGGGCATTGTGTCCTTGGTCTAGGCACTTCACTCCCTGGTACCATTCATTCAAGGGCGAGATCTGGTCTGGAGGATTTTGGCAGGTGGGAATATGGTGGGACTTTAACTCCAGACTGGGTTGGCTTTCTCCCAAAGTATAAGAACTCAAATACAGTTCACAACCTGTGGGACTAATTCTTCCCAAAGACCCCCATCTGGTCAACAGGAGAAATTCATATTCTTCCTAGCAACAAAATGTTAACCCTAATTCTAGTGGCCTAATAACCCTCATAATAACCCTGGGTTATGCCTCAATGCTCTCTAACATTGACTCACTGAGACAGACAGCTAGTTCAAATCAATTCTTCCTGATCTGTAGTTTCTCATCTCCCCACTCCTCCCAGCATATTCTTCTATCATGCTCCACATCTCAACCAGGCAGGTATTAGGTTATTTAAGCAGGTATCTTTTCCACTGGCTTGTGAGCATCTGCACTACTGTGTCTTAATTCTTATCCTTTCAAATGCCTAGAACAGTCAGTATAATACCGAAATAGCAGTTATTTAACCCAGATCCCCTTTCTCCTGGAACTTGGAGCCTTTTTCTCAAAGCAGGGACTTACAGATGTTTGTTGAATTGAATTAGTTATTCAAAGAATGGTAAAAATTTAAATATAGAAATGTTCTTAGAGGTGTTTTTCTTCTGGGCTTTGAGGTCAGGCAGCTCAGCTCTACCACTTAAATTCACTGTGTAAATTTAGGCAAATCAATTCACCTCTCTTTCCTCAGTTTTCACACCTATAAAACGGAGCTAATAATAATAATGAGAGTGTGTTGAGTACTTATTATGTGCCAGGTGCTGTTCTAAGAACTATACCCTTATTAACTCATTTAAATTCTTATCATTGAGTTCTCTCAAGGTATAAGTGAATTAGTACATGAAAAATACTTAGCATGGCATTCATATATGTTAGCAATTGTTATTATAATCACTTCTCACTTCTTGCCCAAAATTAATGTTTGGGTTTGAGATCTGTTTACAGTATCTATTTTTTCTTCTCCTCCCCCTTCTGCCTTCTTCACCTCCTTCTCCTCCTCCTTCTTTTAAATTCAGAGCAGTATTTGACTATCTCCTAGCCTTCAAGCACCTCTGCCCATCACTGTGTTTCGGCTACCCATATCGATTCTTCTGGGCTACTTGCTTCAAATTGCCCTCTTATTCTTCATCCCTCTCCTTCTCTAAAACCATTTTCCTCTCTTGGTGGTGGAGACAAAAAAAGGAGTGGATTTTCCAGGTTTTTCAATGCTTTCTAAATTTTTTTTTTTTTTTTGCGGTACGCGGGCCTCTCACTGCTGTGGCCTCTCTCGTTGCGGAGCACAGGCTCCGGACGCACAGGCTCAGTGGCCATGGCTCACGTGCCCAGCCGCTCCGCGGCATGTGGGATCTTCCCGGACCGGGGCACGAACCCACGTCCCCTGCATCGGCAGGCGGACTCTCAACCACTGCGCCACTAGGGAAGCCCAATGCTTTCAAAATTTTAAAGTCTATCTTCACAGCCTTACTGACAGTATCTTTTCTTTTCATGCCACCAAAAAAAAAAAAAAAAAGAAGAAGAAGAAAAAAAGAAAACCATAAGTGGGGAGAATAAGAGAGAAGATGGCCATCGTTATAATATGTTATATCTAAAATGTTTTACAGTTTACAAAGCCCTTGCACCTAGATCATCTTGATCCTTCCAACAACTGCAGATGGTCCTCGTTGAAATCCTTGTGATACAATGGGCTAGTAAGTTTCAAAGTGGGTTTCAAAAATAGGACAACTGCCTTATACGGTCATCTGGTGGAGTCTTTGTTCAGACCCTGTGACAAGCTTAAGCATGGCTGCTGTGGGTTAGGGAAGGCAGACTGTGTCCTGAACGAAGAGCTTCCTGAGGGAAGGGATGATGTCCCACATGGAACATCCCTGAGGCTCGGGTCAATAAATGCTTGCTGGACGAAAAAGTGACTAAATGGGGAGCAAGAAGTTTAACATTCCATTGTTTGAATGACCACAACCCCAATTATTCAAAGTTTAAAAGTTTAAACCTATTTAGTTTTCCATGAGTTGTCTATTATAGAGATAATCAACTTCAGACTTGGAGGTTCTCAGGTCTCCCTCTTCAGGGCCTTGAGGTCTCTATGTTAGGGCGGGAAGAGATGGTTTTAGGTGAAGGACGCCTTGGTTGGGGTCTTTGAAAATCCGGATGCCCTTTTCAAACTGTGCTTACAAAGGACTTACCAGGAAAGAATTCCTGACTATGAAACACTGGAATGGGGACCATTGAAGGAGACAAATGAAGCAACAGAGCCAAGCATCTCCATGCAGGGGTTGGACCTCCTGGTTGGTCAACATTGGAGTTCTTTTTTTTTTTTTTTTTTGTGGTATGCGGACCTCTCTCTGTTGTGGCCTCTCCCATTGCAGAGCACAGGCTCCGGACGCACAGGCTCAGCGGCCATGGCTCACGGGCCCAGCCGCTCCGCGGCATGTGGGATCTTCCTGGACTGAGGCACGAACCCGTGTCCCCTGCATCGGGAGGCGGACTCTCAACCACTGTGCCACCAGGGAAGCCCTGGAGTTCTTTCCTTGTGTATTTTTTCACATTTGACCTGGTTTCCTGGGTAGCCTCCTAATGGCTCTTACATTTTTGGGGGGAGTGGGGGACACAGATAAAGGGGAAACGGAAGGTTCTGGGACCCTTTGGAAATTCTGATGACGGTTATGCACTCCCTCTAGAAAATGCACATGCCCACATACAGACAACTTTGCTCCCTAAATCTGAAGACCTGGTTACATACTTCCTGTCTCTCACCACACTTCCCAGAAAAAGGGATTAACTGTCCTGGTTTATAAGTATTCCTAATGTGCTCCATTGTTCCCAGCTTTGTCCTCTTTCTGAGAGCAATTGTCACCTCATGGCCCAAATCACTCTTTGTGCTCTCTGGGGCTGTCTTCAGGTCAGCACTTTTGTAGTGAGCTCTGACAGCTGCTGGGGAAGGCAGGATGATCCTATCTCCAGGCTCCATTATCTAGGAAGCACCTATTGATTGCCTGCTCTCCACACAACTGAACCTAGTCCTTAGCTTGGGCTACATCTCTGGAAACATAAAGAAAGAAGGTGTGGCTAATGCTGGGAGAATTTGCTGAGGGAATTAAAAAAGTCAGCTGTGATATATGGAGTGGGGTGGTGGTGGTGCAGAAGCAGGGGGTGTGTGTGAGAGGGAGAGATGAATTATATCGTGATTGATGGATGATGACATCACCATGTTCTTTCTCGAATTGTCCTTGTAGGAGATGATTAATCAAAGGTACTTGAGTTCCATCAGACTCTTCGCTCCCCTGGCCCTCATTTTAATTCTGCCATACTGATCTACCAGGTTACTTTGCTCATGTTGATTCCCAGAACTGAGTATTTTTTTGCCAGTAGACATGAGGCATGAAGTAAACTTTTGTTGCGTCCCTTCTGCTGGGTCTGTCGTATAAGGTTGCCCAGATGGGCACTTTCCTTCCTGAGCTATTGATTGGCTGCCTTTGACACAGTCTCAGTGATTTCGGATTTCCTGTAGCTGAAAAAGAAAGAAAGAAAGAAGAGTCATTCGTTGGGGACCTTCCTCAGAGACACTTGGGGACGTCCCCTGAGTTCACTGTTCCTACTCTCGTTTACTGTTATAAAAATAACACGAAGACTTATAGGACGCATCAATGGACCCACCCACATTTGTAATGAAAGCTTATTTCTAGTGAAAATCATCATACTAAAATTGTCACTCAAGCAGTGCTTACTAGGATCTACCACAAGGCTCTGTGTTTATTTTAAGGAAACAAGCTGTCGAAAATATTCCCTATTAGTTTTTCATGCTGTGCGAAAGGCTCTTGGAGTGTTCTACAAATGTTCCTGTGCTTCTTTCTTCCTGCCCACCTCCCAGATGCTGGAGGGCCCAAGAACCCCTCTGATTCACGTATAACCTCTAAACGTGAACTACCTCTTTGTGCTGGTGGACCTCTTTAGAGCCTACACCTCTAACTCTGCATCTCAGGAGCATTGTCCTTTTCCCGGCATGTTTTTCAGTTCACTTGCTTGCCTCAAAGACAAGTTAGTCAGCCACTTTGAATTGTACTTCGCTCTTATACCATGGTAGAAATATCACATTTCTAATTTCTAGTTTTTTTTTTTTTTTTTTGCTAGTGTTACCTCAATACCCAAAATGGTCTCTAAGGTTTATTGAACCACCCAGGGTCAGAAATACGAGCTCGGCTCTTTGCTGGGCTTGACCTATTGACCCAGGAGAGCAGCTGGTATGGTGACTACAGCTGCCCTCGGCTCGTGGAGCCTTTTACCCAGAGGAGATCCCTTTGACGGACTTCTCTGGAAGGAGGGCTATTCCTGAATGAATTCCCCTCTGAAGGCTCTCCTAGGCCTGGCAGAGAAAACAATGTGAAGGAGACAAACAGAGCTGAAGGATGACTTGACAAGGACAACACAACAACAATGAGGAAGACTGCTTTGAAGTGACATGAACCCCTGAGCTTTAGTAGTGATCCTACCCCAACTAGAGGGAGAAGATGGAGAAGCACGAACTCTTTGGGTTATGGGGGAAGGACAGCTTCCCTCAAGGCACACAGCAGAGGAGAGGTTAGCACACTTGGGCTTGGCTGACTGTGGGCCTTTGTTAGGAATTACCCAGTGAATGCCAGTTGTCCCAGCTCGGAGCCCTCGCCCCCCAACACACACATACACACACACACACACACACACACACACAGAGCTCCTCTGAGCTCTATTCAAACGTCCACTAAAGCTCTTATCTGCAGATCACATTGTGCTTTCATCTGCTTCCCTGGCTACTGAGCTCCTCCAAGATAAGGACCCCTCCCTACTCCCTCTGAATCCCCAGGGCCTGGCCTAATGTAGAGCCCAATAAACATTGGGTAAATGCTGCTGTTGCATCCCATACCCACTGCCATCCAATACTCTCTTGCAGTACTGTTAAATCTCTTTACTTCTCTGCTTCTGCTGCTCTGTGAGAACATAGGAGACCAGGGACCATTTCTCAATGCCTGTGTGTTCCCAAGACCTAGGGGAGTTGCCTGGGCCTAGGAGACTAAACACAAGGTAGTGTTTACAGAGTGTATATGAGGCATATAGACTGAACAGGGTGCTGGCCCTGGCTCTTCCACCCACCATGGCTGACATCTGAGGGGAATGCCCCTATTGCACTGGGCCTATAAAATCACCTTTACTGTTCTAGAAGATTCTGTAAAAGGTTGAAATTGAGGAAGCTATTATAGATATCCCTGGTGGGGTGAACTGTACAAATAGGTAAGAGTTAGAAGGACTGGGTTCTGGTTCTGAACTAGTTGGCCATGTGGCCTTGGGTAAGCCATAGAACATGGGGCAATAATATGATATCTACCTCATAGAGTTTTTTTAATACTTCTATTGACTCTTCTAAAGAAATGGAAAAGTAATATGTGCTTGCAATAAGAAGTAATACATGATAGGGCTTCCCTGGTGGCGCAGTGGTTGGGAGTCCGCCTGCCGATACAGGGGACACGGGTTCGTGTCCCGGTCCGGGAAGATCCCACATGCCGCGGAGCAGCTGGGCCCGTGAGCCATGGCTGCTGGGCCTGCACGTCCAGAGCCTGTGCTCCGCGGCGGGAGAGGCCGTGACAGTGAGAGGCCCGCGCACCAAAAAAAAAAAAAAAAAAGAAGTAATACATGATAGAAGAAAATAGAGTGAAATACCAGCTTTCTGTCCTCCTACCCCTGATCAATCTCTCTGACACCCAGGCTACCTGCCACTCATCGGGATCTTTTGGGGATCTGGTGAGAGCCTGACTTAACATGGAAATGAAGGGGTGTGTAAATGTATGATGCTCACACAGAAGCCAAGTACTGTTATCACTGCTGCTGTTAGGAGTAGTATTGGTAGTTTGAGACACAGGATTTGTATTTGAGAATTCCAAAGCGAACTAGTTGGGAGGTAGGGTAGGTGTTAAGTAGCAAGGCTGCCTACAACAGCAATAATGTGAATCCCCAGATAGGTTTAAAATTATCTACCGCTAAACCCTTCCAGGTTAGGAAGCAAGAAGAATTGGTGGCAATTCAGTGTGGGAGTCAGAAGGCCTGCGACGGACCTCACTGTGCCACTCCACACCATGGCACCTCTGGAAAGTGCCTTGACCTCTGAGTCCAACTTTCTACTGTAAAATGGAGGTAGTGAAAGTATTCTCTTCAGAGCGCTGAGATAGGGATTAAATGAGTGAGGATACCTAAAGCACTTAGCAAAGGGGCTGATATACAGTGAGTGCTCAATACGTATGAGCTTATGATTAGTGAATCCCTGAACAGATGGCCATAGGAGAGCTGCCCAGAAAGATCTTTTCCTGTTGGATCTTCTTTTAAACTGTGCTGGGATTCGGTGCCTTCTGATGTTTCAGCAAATATTCAGAAGAAGAGATTCCAGGTTTCTTGCAGTTGAAAACAGCCCTCCCTGGATCAATAAGGATCCCACTGGCATTTTCCATTTTCTGTACTTGATCACCTTGCCCTGCTGCACAAGTTATCACTGTGCGTCATTGCAAGTGTGAAACTCAATGAGAATTCACTTCTTCAGCAAACGTACCCAGAACTTGCTCTGGGGAGAGTCATTGGCCAACTTGCAAGACGGCCTCTTCTATTTTTATTTTTCATTAAAAAGAAAAAGAAATTAAATTGACAAGTGGATAATGCCATATATCAGTGTGATGCTATTCCTAATTAATTTATTGGCTTTGGTTCATACAACATGGGTTTCCTTATTAAAATGTTCAGCTTGGAGGTATGCCTTCTGCTCCTTGAATTTCCCATTAGGTTTACAAATGAGACTGTTGCCCTGACTGATGTATGCTGGGAAAGCCTTTCTGCCTTTTATCTGCTTTCTATCAATCTCCCTGCTGTCAAACTTGTTCTTGAAATCTCAACTTTCCCCACTGTAATTTATTTTATTTTATTTTTTAACATCTTCATGCTTTACAATGGTGTGTTAGTTTCTGCTGTATCACAAAGTGAATCAGCTATACACATACATATATCCCCATATCCCCTCCCTCTTGCACCTCCCTCCCACCTCCCTATCCCACCCCTCTAGGTGGTCACAAAGCACCGAGCTGATCTCCCTGTGCTATGCGGCTGCTTCCCACTAGCTGTCTGTTTTACATTTGGCAGTGTATATATGTCCATGGCACTCTCTCACTTCGTCCCAGCTTACCCTTCCCCCTCCCGGTGTCCATCCTCAAGTCCATTCTCTACGTCTGCGTCTTTATTCCTGTCCTGCCCTAAGTTCTTCAAAACATTTTTTTTCTTTTTTTAGATTCTATATATATATGTTAGCATACGGTATTTGTTTTTCTCTTTGTGGCTTACTTCACTCTGTATGACAGACTCTAGGTCCATCCACCTCACTACAAATAACTCAATTTCATTTCTTTTTATGGCTGAGTAATATTCCATTGTATGTATGTGTCACATCTCCTTTATCCATTCATCTGTCGATGGGCACTTAGGTTGCTTCCATGTCCTGCCTATTGTAAATAGTGCTGCAATGAACATTGTCCCCACTGTAGTTTAAAGAAGTTTCTTTCCCTTATAGTTTAGCTGTTGGGGAGCATGGTCTTTGCCTAGAATTCAGGGCTGGGGGCAGTTCAGAAAGATAGCAGGGGAGGGGCAGGCTCTGCACCCCTCAGCGCGCTCTGGCAGGAATCCTGTGATGTGACATCCCAAGGACATCCCAAGGACACTGGGTGTTTGTTTATTCTTGGTTTCCAGGCTTCAGTGAGGGTTATTATCACCTTTGGGCTTCTCTTGGCCTCCCATCAGTTCTGCCTGATGCCCATACCTTCGAGGTCTGTTTTGACACACAGCATATGTCTGGGAACCCTGAAAACATTGGCTTGACCGAACAGGGCCCACCCCTTCTTTTCTGGCGAAACAGAACCTGCCATAACACTAGGGCTGGAGGCCTTCGGACCTTCTCAGCACTGTCAAAGCTGAGATTCCATATGGCAGTCTTGGCTGTGGCTTCCTCCCCAGTTTCTCTTTCTTGAGAATCTGTGCTCTTTGCATAACAGCTAAGGGCCCGTTGGTTGCCTGCCTTCACAGTCCGGTCTGTGGAAATTTGAAATCAGCTGTGAGGTGTGCTCCTTCTAAGGAATCAGGAACAGAGCCCAGAAACCCGGCTTTACAACTGCTGTGGCTTGTGGTGAACATTTGGACTTGTTGGACAGGGATGCAGGTGAGAACCTGGAGAGGGGCCTGTTTAGGATGTTAATCTGCATTTCCTGGAAGGCTAAGCATGGAAGCCTTAGAAAACAGCCCGGGTTGAGACTTGAATGACAAACAGGTGCCAGCTCCAAGTCTTCCCCACAGCTGCCCTGGGACAACGCCCAAAGGAACTGGCATTAAAATAGGCAGCTTAGGCAGTGCTCTCCCACCCTGGGGGATGGTCACAGACCCCCTTTGGAAAATGGGTGAAAGCTGTGGATGGGTTCTCAGGAATGTTCATCAGCCCACTCAACGCTTTGCATGACAGATTTATTTCCATCTTGGGGAGGCCCCCTGGGCTGAAGTGTCTAGGGTTATCATGTCTTGAACACAAAATGCAGGACACAGGTCATTTCCTTGCCTCTGACACAGTCTCCGCTCTCCTGCATACCGCTGTGTCTGCACGGTGAACAGTCTTGGTTAAACCCCAAAGCCAAATGGTCATCAGATGCAGGCAGCACCTGGTCACTTGGCACAGAGAAAAACTTAATACAGCCATAAACATTTTATGTGGGTCTTTACCACTGTTATTTAATTAAGTGTCACATTACCATGCACCAGGAGAGCTGTACTGTGCATCTGGGTGACAGATGGATGGACTAGCAACAGAAAGAGACAGTGAGGGGTTCAGTGTGTCTGAAAGAGAACCAGCTTGGAAAGTGAACAGATGAGGGCTTGAACCTTGGCTCTGTCCTGTAAGTGACTTGACCTCTCAGAACCTTACTTTCTTTACCTGCAAAATGGGATCCATTTAATAGAAACTCCAGCTGGTGAAGATTCACTAAATGATGTGTAGAGTCCCTACCTGGAGCTTGCCACCAGAGTTTACATGGGAGTGCCTGACTTGCACGGGGCCTGTGACTCATGGTTCTTGTGTTGTACCAGCTTAGATGTTACTCCTGGCATAGAACTGGCATTTCTGCTTCCTGTAGCTCGTTCACAGGATACTCCTTATTTGAGTTTCCCAGTTTCATATTCAAGGTTTGGCAATGCTGAGAAAATGCTGGCCTCCCTATATGAAGAGGATTTTGTGAATCCACTGGGGACACGTGGGTTGGTAGACAACAGAGGTGGGTGTGTGGGTCCATCTCCTAGTTCTTTCCTGGAGATCGCTGTGATCAGACCCCTCCTGTCCAAGGGACGCGGCTGGCTGTGCTGAAAGGTTCTATGTGACAGGAACTGGTAAAACCAGCAGACCTATGTAGAGATGGAACCTTGGCCTTGTTGTTTTCATGTTTTCAGCAACTGAGTTTGAGGTATAAAGGTACAACTCAGGAAATCCCCATTACCAAGTATTTTTTCCTGTTCTGTGGATTCAGATACAAAGGTCAAAAGAAATTCAGAAGGGAAAATGAAATTCATAAACAGATAAATTAAAGGGCTGGATTTATATTTTATCTATGTATCTATCTGTTATGAATAATAATAAAGGATCTGTGTGTCTAGAAGGATGGTTATTTATATACATCCCTTATCATGGAGGAAAAAAAAACTGTTTGTTGAGTCATCCTTCATTGAGATGTGAAGCTCCTTTGTCTCCATCCACCCATTGTTCATTCATTCATTCATCATCTGTCCGTCCATCCATCTATTCTTCCATCCATCCATCCATGCATCCATTCATCTGAATCTACTCTAGTCAAGGTACTGAAAGTTTGTAAGTACCATAGTTGTCTTTTTTGTGGAGCCAGGTTAGGGTAGTGCTTAAGTTCTTTGATTTTAGAGTCCAACAGACTGCTTTGGGTTTATAATCCTACTCTTCATTCGCTAACTGAGGAAATGTCAGTAGGTTGCCTACCTATTGAAGCACCAGTTTCCTCATCAGAAAAATGAGGGTAAGAATATCCTCTTCTGAGGAGCCAATGAAATAATATATGTGCAGCATTTTGCCTTGGTTGGGGCATGAATGAAATTCTTATAAAAGAGTAACTGACACAATATGTGACTATAGTCCATGCTCATTAAATAGAATACAACTGCATAGTGAAGAAAAAGCACCTCTGAAATGCTTAAATATTATTTAGCTTGCAAAAATTCAATGTAGGTGCAAATTTTGGGCACATACCTCATGTGCAGGCAAGTGACTATTCATGCTTTGTGAGTGTGTGTGTGTGTGTAAATCAAGGAATATATACCTTATGGGGCAAGATTTCCCTATGTGTTTATGGTGATAAATTCTATATCCGTTTAGCTTCTCATGTGGGAAATTTAAAAGGTAATGCCTTCCTCCCCAACACCAGTTTTATCATATATGAGGCCTTTGGAAATATATATTTCAGTTGTGTGGTCTTTGCTATGCATAGTTCCTTATGTTGTTCCTGGTTGTACCATTCTTTGTAAAGAACTTTGTCTTCTGTGCATGGAATGCCAATGATTATAGGTATTAACAATTCCTTGCTCCTTGTTATTAGTTGGGTATTCTTTCTCAATATCCTTATTTCTCAAATATCCTTATTCGTATTATGGTTTTATTCAGACTCCCCACATGCATCTTATAAAGTAATTTAGAAAACCCTCAGTATTCAGGCAAATGAGAAAAAGGAGATTTAACTTTCAGGAAATAAGGGGAAGATTTTAATTTCTTGATAAAGGAGACTCTGGAAGAGGCTCTGTCTTCAGTCAAAACTGATTTGTCCTGGTGTAATTGTTGCTGGAGGGAAGGTCCCGACTCTCATACCAAACATTTCCCATTTATTCTTACCAGCTTGGTTCTGACAGATATTTTATCTCAAGTGTCTTTACAGCAAATCCTAAAGGCATATCTAGAGGATTATTTAATAACATCTGGAAGCACAGACAAAAGAGATGACACAGGAAATAAAGCAAAGCAAGGGAACAGAACAAGCCCAGGACAGGGCATCCCAGACCCTTACGAGGAGTGGATAATGGTGCTTTTAGCCTAACTGTGGGGAAAGGGATTAGGAGAAACAGTGAGGGAAACAGACCACCCAGGCTGAGATGTGTTCATTCTTGTTTCACAATTTGAAGTGGAATGGAAATCCAAATTAATTTCTCAGGAGAGCATCAACCCCTTTGTGTAAGGCAACAAACAACGGGTCGGATGTGCCACATAAAACCCAATAGCAGCGACTTGATTCTGTGCCGAGGTTCCCAGCATGGGAATGCCACCTCCCCAGCTCCACGGCATGTTGATGAGAGGCAGAGCCGAAGACCAGGGAGCCTGGGGATGGCATCTACTGGGCTCTGTCTTTTCGGCCTCTCTGATCAAAGTCACCCGGCCATGTCCTTTTAAGTCACGGATTAGATGGAAAAGGGCCAGAGTTCAGGCTGAGGCAAATACAGCTGCATTGGAAGGTGTCTGATTGGCAACGTTAAGGAATAGCAATTCCCCTGATATTCAATGTGCAGGTGAAGATCAAGAGGATATTGGGAATGTGTGCAAGGAGCCGTACGCCAGAATGTTCACAGTCTCCGTGATAACAAAAACATTGGGATTAACTTAAATGTCCATCAGGAGGAGACCGGATAAATGAATTGGGCTGCATTGGTGCAGTGGAATAATAGACAGTGATGACAAAAGAATAACTAGAGCTGAAGTATTCACATGAAGGATGTTTAACTTTACAATGCTAAGCCAAGGAGCACACTGAAGAAAATATGTGGTACAAAACCATGAATATAAAGGTCAAGAAAATGTAAAACAACACTATATATTATGTTTGGATATTTACATATGTTGTAAAGATGTTTAAAAATTCATGGGAATAAAAAAAACCTTATTTAGTTTAGTGATTATCTGTGGGTAAGTGGGGAGGGGGAATGTCACCAGGGAGGAAGGGGGACACATAAGATATCAGTTATATTGATGTCTTATCCCTTAAGGTGGGCAGTTGGTACACAAGTGTTTTGTTATATTACTGTTACAGTTTTTGGGTAAGTCTGAAATATTTCATGATAATGTATGCATCTCCTTCCTATGCACACAGAATGTATGGAGAATGGAGGGAAGCTTTGCTCGGGGAGGAAAATGGGTATGGGAGTGTGACAGAGAGAGAAAGTGATGCTGTGTTTTGCAAGAGTAGGTGCTTCAGCCATGTTTGCTGAATTAATGAAGGCAAGGAAGGAAAGAAAACAGAGTCAGAAAGTAATAGAGATGGTGAATGAGATGAAAGGGGTCTGGAGAGAAGCAACTTTGGAGCCAGTGATGTGTGGAAAATAGCAGCACATGCAATAAAGCAAAGCAGGAAGATCAGCGAGTTGGAGGGATGCTGGGATCCTGCTGTGAAAACCAGCCAAATGCCCCGCTTCCTCGGCTCCAAAGGTTGGAAAGAGCTCTCACTGAGTTGGGAATCCTGCTGCCAGAAGGTCATCCTCTAGTGCTGCCCATTGTAATGCCTTAGATGGTTTCTTAAGAAAGTATTCTTGCAAAGAGAAAGGGAGAAAGAAAATCCATTTGAGTTTGTCCCTATAAGAAAGTAATCAAAAGATGGCGTTGTGATGAACGATCTGCTATGTATTAATGACGGGTACATGACGGGTTTTTGGGAGCCGCACCATATGTCTTCATTATTATTATTTCTTTGCTGGAGTGATTTATTCTTCTGGACTCTGAGAACACAAGTTGGGCTTTTAGAGTTTGCAGGCAGAAAAATGTTCATTTTTTTTACCCTACTTAAAACCAGTTACTCAACAAAGTCCACTGTGTTTTGAGCTCCTTTGATGTTGCTCAGTAGACGCTGCGAATGTATCAGACAAATTCATTTTTAACGGCTTGCAGAGGGCTTTGTGATTATCATCTAGTTGTTGTTCTAACCATTTGGATAGACCTTTGCTGAACAATGTGGAATTAATCAGGCGGAACAGAGCCCAGCTCTCTCCACTCCTTTTGTCAGGATGGAGTAAGTCCTGTACTCAAAGTACGTCAAATTCTGGGGCTGCTGAGGTTTCTGCCTGGGCTTCCTTTTTGTTATTTAATTTTAAAATTACTTCTAGTTTGCCTTCTTCCTCCTCCCTTGCCAAGTGCCTTCATGGCTCAAACTATTAAAGGTAGTTTCGAGGAAGGAAATGCAAAATAGCAAGAAATAGTTCTGCTTGCTAATGGCTCAGGCCCTTTTGCTTTCTAAGTTGAAAGGACTGTTTGAGGGAAATGAAGTTCTGTCTCCCTAATGACATTGTTTACTTTTGCATCCCATTTCACGTAGAGGGTAAAGTCAACGAGATCTCTTTCCAGCCACTCTTACTCTTTGATTCCGGAGCAGGGCATCCTCAACAGGGTTTTATATCCTGCTGGAATGCAAGACTGTTTTAGGAAATGCATGCTGGATTGAGAAAAAGCTGTGGTGTAATGATTGTGACCAAACCACATGCCCCAGATTTTCCTGGATGGTCCTCTATTCATGTAGTTTGAGGCTTCAATTAAGGCAGTTTATTTTGTGTGTATTAACACAGAATTTGATAAAGCGTATATTTATGTGTGTGTGAAATATATATATGTTTATAAATAATATGTAAATAATATAATAATATAAAAAATATATTGCACACACACATATATACGTGATTTATGGGTTTATTTGCATGAAGTCTTCTTTAGGATCTTGTGGCTTCAGAACATGTGCTCTGATAAGTATTGTGGAAATAGCTAACTAGCTGAGTGACCTTGAACAAGTCATTTCCTGCCTCTGGGTCTTCTCAGTTCCCCACCACCCTGACACACAGCAGGATCTCGGTAACTGTGCTGGAGGGAACAAAACGCAGGCCCTTTCACAGTTCTTTCTCCATCTTTGCCCTTTCTTCTCCCTCTAGGTGGAAAGTTCCATGACCTTGTTCTTTGTACAGTCCTGGTCTTCATACCGTGTGACCCGTCACTGTTGTCCTGCATGTCTCTCTCGCTCATCTGCAGGAGACTAGAGGGCTGGGATGGGTCTTTACTGTTGTCATTCCATTGTTTAGCAAGTGGCAGGCTGGTAGCCAAAAAAAAAAAAAAAAAAAAAAAGACTGGAAGGAAATATACCAGAAAGATAACAATGGTGAGATAATGGGTAATATGTTATTCTTCATACTTTTTGCTGTGGTCTGAAGGTGGGCTGGAAAAGAATTTCCAGACATAAGGCAGAATGTAAAGAAGATAGAATTTATTAGAGGGAAGGGTCGCTGCCAGAACAGCGGGCCGACTTCCTAGGAGTCTGGGAGAGTTGAGCCTGAACATGTGCTATTGATCAGTTTTTATAGCCAGAAAACAAAGGAATGGTCTGAGGTGAAAACTTCATTTACTGATTGGTTGAGGCACATATATGTTCCTTCTATAGGGTGGGAGTGGGACAGACCAGATGCCTTTCTTTATTTGGGACAGGTCCCGTTGCCCAAGTGGGTGTCGCTCAGGTGGGCTCAGGAATTTCATAACCATCGCAACATGGAGGGGAGTGCGATTAAGAGTACAGTAGGGGGTGTAACGCTGAAACTTTTTCAGGCAGGGTCGTCCTTTGTCCTTGAAGCACCATTGTCCTTGGAGCACCACATTTTTCATGTTTTCTTTTTCTTTTTTTAAAAAAAACCATGAAGAGGTGTTACTTAGAGAATCAGAAAAATTAAAAAAAATAGTTTTCTTTTTTTTCTTTGAGCACTTAGGATCAGAGAGGAGAGGAGTGTGTTGAACAAATGTCCACACTAAAGGCTATTGCAGCATATCCTCTGCCTCAGCTTCTGATATGCAGGGAAGCAGACTCTTCCTCAAAGTCACCCACAAACTGGCCCACATCCTTGTGACAGGTGGCCACATGGGTAGCAGAGCTGAGGATTGAGTCTATTGTGGGCTCTTCCCTTCCAGGGATTGATTTGAGCTGTGTCATGATAATCAAGCACAAATCAAAACCTGTATTGAATGTTTCATATACTAAATATCCCAGCAGTTAGAAGGCACTCAGGTTCTTGACCCCAGCCTGTGACTTCATTGAGGGCTGAGCTGAGGACTGGGCCAGGTTCTGTGCTAGATGTGAAGGTGAGTCAAAGGAGCCAGGATGTGGTTCATGCCTTCTAGGAGGCTGATCTAATAGTTGAGCTAGTGATTTGTAAGCTTAGGCAGCTAATCAACATCACAAGGCAGTGTCTAAACTTCAAATAAATGGTAAAAAAACCCCAAATGGGCTAGGAGGGAGAGAGAGTGGAAAGGCTATATAAGAATCTGGTGTTTTCCATGATCAAGTGGGGTTTATCCCAGGAATGCAAGGATTCTTCAATATAAGCAAATCAATCAATGTGATACACCATATTAACAAATTGAAGAATAAAACCATATGATAATCTCAATAGATGCAGAGAAAGCTTTTGACAAATTTCAACACCCATTTATGATAAAAACTTTCCAGAAAGTAGTCATAGAGGGAACCTACCTCAACATAATAAAGGCCCTATATGACAATCTCACAGCCAACATCATTCTCAATGGTGAAAAGCTGAAACCATTTCCTCTAAGATCAGGAACAAGACAAGGTTGCCCACTCTCACCGCTATTATTCAACATAGTTTTGGAAGTCTTAGCCACAACAATCAGAGAAGAAAAAGAAATAAAAGGAATCCAAATTGGAAAAGAAGAAGTAAAGCTGTCACTGTTTGCAGATGACATGATACTATACATAGAGAATCCTAAAGATGCTACCAGAAAACTACTAGAGCTAATCAATGAATTTGGTAAAGTAGCTGGATACAAAATTAATGCACAGAAATCTCTGGCATTCCTATACATTAATGACGAAAAATCTGAAAATGAAATTAAGAAAACACTCCCATTTACCATTGCAACAAAAAGAATAAAATATCTAGGAATAAACCTACCTAAGGAGACACAAGACCTGTATGCAGAAATTATAAGACACTGATGAAAGAAATTAAAGATGATACAAATAGATGGAGAGATATACCATGTTCTTGGATTGGAAGAATCAACATTATGAAAATGACTCTACTACCCAAAGCAATCTACAGATTCAATGCAATCCCTATCAAACTACCACTGGCATTTTTCACAGAACTAGAACAAAAAATTTCACAATTTGTATGGAAACACAAAAGAACTCAGATAGCCAAAGCAATCTTGAGAAAGAAAAACAGAGCTGGAGGAATCAGGCTCCCTGACTTCAGACTATACTACAAAACTACAGTAATCAAGACAGCATGGTACTGGCACAAAAACAGAAATATAGATCAATGGAACAGGATAGAAAGCCCAGAGATAAACCCACGCACATATGGTCACCTTATCTTTGATAAAGGAGGCAGGAATGTACAGTGGAGAAAGGACAGCCTCTTCAATAAGTGGTGCTGGGAAAACTGGACAGGTACATGTAAAAGAATGAAATTAGAACATTCCCTAACACCATACACAAAAATAAACTCCAAATGGATTAAAGACCTAAATGTCAGGCCAGACACTATCAAACTCTTAGAGGAAAACATAGGCAGAACACTCTGTGACATAAATCACAGCAAGATTCTTTTTGACCCACCTCCTAGAAAAATGGAAATAAAAACAAAAATACACAAATGGGACCTAATGAAACTTCAAAGCTTTTGCACAGCAAAGGAAACCATAAACAAGATGAAAAGACAACCCTCAAAATGGGAGAAAATATTTTCAAATGAAGCAACTGACAAAGGATTAATCTCCAAAATATACAAGCAGCTGATGCAGCTCACTGTCAAAAAAAAACCAAACAACCCAATCCAAAAATAGGCAGAAGACCTAAATAGACATTTCTCCAAAGAAGATATACAGTTTGCCAACAAACCCATGAAAGGATGCTCAACATCACTAATCATCAGAGAAATGCAAATCAGAACAACAATGAGGAATCACCTCATACCTGTCAGAATGGCCATCATGAGAAAATCTACAAACAATAAGTGTTGGAGAGGGTGTGGAGAAAAGGGAACCCTCTTGTACTGTTGGTGGGAATGTAAACTGATACAGCCACTGCAGAGAACAGTATGGAGGTTCCTTAAAAAACTAAAAATAGAACTACTATATGACCCAGCAATCCCACTACTGGGCACATACCCTGAGAAAACCATAATTCTAAAAGAGACATGTACCACAATGTTCATTGCAGCACTATTTACAATAGCCAGGGCATGGCATCAACCTAAGTGTACATCAGCAGGTGAATGGATAAAGAAGATGTGACACATATACACAATGGAATATTACTCAGCCATAAAAGGAAACGAAATTGAGTTATTTGTAGTGAGGTGGATGGACCTAGAGTCTGTCATACAGAGTGAAGTAAGTCAGAAAGAGAAAAACAAATACCATATGCTAACACATATATATGGAATCTAAAAATAAAAGGTTCTGATGAACCTAGGGGCAGGACAGGAATAAAGATGAAGACGTAGAGAATGGACTTGAGGACATGGGGAGGGGGAAGGGTAAGCTGGGACGAAGTGAGAGAGTAGCATTGACATATATACACTGCCAAATGTAAAATAGTGGGAAGCAGCTGCATAGCACAGGGAGATCAGCTCTGTGCTGTGTGACCCCCCTAGGGGGGTGGGGTAGGGAGGGGGGTAGGGAGACGCAAGAGGGAAGGGATGTGGGGTTATAAGTATACATACAGCTGATTCACTTTGTGATACAGCAGAAACTAACACAACATTGTAAAGCAATTATACTCCAGTAAGATGTTAAAAAAAAAAAAAAAAGAATGTGGTGTTTTAAGGGACTTCCCTGGCGGTCCAGTTTCGATCCCTGGTCGAGGAACTAAGATCCCGCATATCTCACGGTGCGGCAAAAAAAAAAAAAAAGCGAACAAAGAACGTGGTGTTTTGAGATGAGATTTCGAGGTCTCCATCGTTGGAGAAGAGAAGGCAGCCTTCCAGGGAAGGAAACAGCTTGCAGAAAGGCGTGCAAGTAAGGTCAGCCCATGTGATTAGCTTTAGGGGGTAGCAAGGAAGTGAATAACAGGTGGGAAGGGGGAAGAAAATGTATATCTAGAATAAAGTGCTAAGTGAGGAAGACTGGGGCATTAGGCTGGAGAGCTGGGGATGAGTGAGGTGTGGGAGGGCTGTGAGAACAGAACAGTGGCATAGCCTTGAAGTGGGAGGTGGTAGGGAGCTATTGTCACTCTCAGGGAAGGGATCATATGATGCAGCCTGAAAATGGTTAAGGACACGGGCTCTGGGTGATGCTGCCTGGGTTTGACTCCCGGTCCCAATTTGTGTTACCTGTTTGAGACTCAGTTTCCCCATCTGTAAAATCAGGATGGTGATAACTCCTTCTCATAGAATTGCTCTGAGGATAAAGGAGATAATCCATATAAAATATTTATTAAAAATTATTTTATCTTATATTGGAATATAATTGTTTTACAATGTTGTATTAGTTTCAGATGTACAGCAAAGTGATCCAGTTATACATATACATGTATCCATTCTTTTTCAGATTCTTTTCCCATACAGGTTAGTTATTACAGAGTATTGAGTAAAGTTCCCTGTGCTATACAGGAGGTCCATGTTGATAATCTATTTTATATACATGTAAATATTTAACACAGTGCCCAGCACATTGCATGAGCCTAAAAATTAGCTGCTATATGCAAATTAATATTAATACTCATTTCATCAGCATGGTAAAATCGTAGTAAGTTTGACAAGCCAAATATTAAAAACAACAAGAAATTATTCCTTTAAGGGGTCGAGCTTGAGAATACTTCAGGAAAGTCCCACTCCAGTCTCACAATTTGGCTGTATTTACTGTCACTTAGCTTTTGTGGAATATTTACGTTGGCAGGTTACTCAACTATAATTTTTGTTCGTTAGCCTCCTAAGCTTGGTGAGAAGATTAGTTTGTTTATCTTATATTGCAGAAGACACACATAGATATAAACACAATGACATTTAGTTACCTCTTCTGTTAGCATTTACCACCGTTACCAGCCAGAGATTCTCATGGGAAAATGAGGGATGGGAGTGATGGTCAGGATATTCCACCCTCTGAAGAAGAAGGCAGTAAAAGATCTGAAGGGACCAGGATGATTTTTTTTCTCAGACAAACTTAAGACCTCATCCTTGAAGAAGATTCGGAGTGACCAGAATTGCTAAAAGAGAACTGGCAAAGCAAATGAAATACCACACACTCTTTAGAACCTTCGTTATTCTTTTGGATGCTGTAGCTTAACTTATTGTTAATTAAAATGTAACTGCCTTTGGAGGGATATTATTTTTGTGCTGTTGTCAGTGGACATCTTAGTGGAGAATTATATTCCAAACCAAAGAACAACATCCTCAAACTCAGCTGCCACTCTGACGTTCAAATGTTGGGAACATACGTGACTCTTTTTAATTGATAACAATGGTGCACTGAGGTGGTCCCCAGGGGATGTGACTCATGGCGAGTCAGGTGCACACAGAGGCTTGGTCCAGCCCTATTGTCTTTTGCCAGCAGGTCTTCACTGTGCTCCAGCTGGACTATCAGTGCAATTGTGTGATGTGGATGTGATGGAAGGAAAGGCATTCAACAACAGTGCTCTTTCAGGATGCTCCGCAGCAGGTACCCCTGCAGTGACTGGCCCTGGGGCCACATGTGCTGGTGAGCCAGACAGATGATGATGGCAGCTCGGGTAGCCTGTGATCTGGGGTTGTTATTATTCGTGTGAGGGTCCCAGAGAAGAAGGTATGGAAGAGGGGCCTAAGAGAGAAGGAAGGGGATACCTACAGCCCTGTACCTGTCACTGTTCGGCTCAGGGCACAGCCTTAACATCAGCTGCCTCCCTGGGACCAGGTCCTTCCCATAGAGGATGGCAAATCCTTTCCACAGACAAGCTAAGCTTGCATTCCTGGCCCATGGAACTGCACTCCTGTGTCCTCTTCCCTATTCCACGCTGTCTTCCTTTCAGGGAGAGAGGCCCTCTGTAGAGGGAAAAGAATGACTCCCTCTCCTTTTAGTTCTAGAAACATTTTGTACCCCAGGGTCGGGCCCTTTGCATTTGGCCCCAAAGCTGGGTAGTGTCTGTCGGTTGTTTTCCATGCATCCATTTCCTTTTCCTCTAGAAGTAGCATTCTAGTTTCCCTTTGGGTCAGCATCCCTCTCTCAGTCTTAGCCCATGTGGGCCAAATGAGGCAGACTTGCCCTCCTGAGTCCTACATGTGTGCGTGCGTGTGTGGTATGTGTTCTAGACTTGGCCAATGGGCATCATAGTTCTTGTTGCAGAGATAGACACGTATAAGTCAAGCTGAACTGATGAGTATTAGTCCTGGGGCTTTCAATGTCACTATTGGCAAAGAGGTGCTTCCTTTCTCCTGAGGTTGCTAACTTGGTAAATGGGTATAAACTTGGAACAACTGGTAGAAATCTAAGGGAAGAGGTAAGAAGAACTTGCCCAGAGAATAAAGTAAAACTGAGAGAAAGAGAGGGGCATATCCCTGAAGATATCAATTGAGCACCTGGATCCAACTGTTCCTGAAGACATAATGTAGGTCTCTTTTCATTTCAGTTATATGAGCCAAATAAGTTATTTTTTTGTTTGTTTGTCTGAGCCATTTTGAACTGGTCTGTCTGTCACTTACAGTCTAAATAATCTTGGAAGATACAGGCCACATTCTAGATCATCCAAAATAGGTACAGTTACATTTATAAACTTAAATTTTCCTGATGACTGTGTCTTCACATATCTCTGGTATACCACCAGCCTGCCACCCATCCAGGGATCACAGCAATCTTGGGTAGCAGGGAGGTGTTACTTACACATCTCTAATACCTGTGGCTATTGGCCACCTAGACATAGAGAAGAGAGTCAAAGGGAACATTTAGTTGCAGAACTTTCCTGAACCAAGATTTTCCAGAGAACTTACATTTTTGTCTATTTGTATTTTGTAACACTGAAAAATCCTCAGGCAAATGTTGACCCTCTGGGTTATGTAGAAAAGTTGCTGAATTGGAAAGTCAAGTGTATCCTGTATATCTGGGTAGTGCTTTCAGGGATCTGAAACATTTCAGAGAATATTACAAAGTTCTGAAATCAAAGTTTTAGTATGTGCCTGGATCCTAGAACTCGCTTTGTCCAACTTCCTCATTTCAGAGGAGGAAAGATTCAGAGAGACAAAGAAGCTTTGCTAAGGTCTCATAGCCAATATGGTTGCAGACTGCTACTACGAAGAACTAGGAGATGGCTTCCCTGATGGCACAGTGGTTGAGTGTCCGCCTGCTGATGCAGGGGACACGGGTTTGGGACACGGGTTCGTGCCCCGGTCCGGGAAGATCCCACATGCTGCAGAGTGGCTAGGCCTGTGAGCCATGGCCGCTGAGCCTGCGTGTCCAGAGCCTGTGCTCTGCAATGGGAGAGGCCACAACAGTGAGAGGCCCGCGTACCGCAAAAAAAAAAAAAAGAACTAGGAAAATAGAAAGGGTCCCTCTGCATACCTCGCAGAGACCAGAGACTAAACCCTTTGCTCACTGTAGTAACACCCTTCAGCTGCAAGTGACACATCTCTGCCACTGAAATCAGCAAAAGAGGACTTTATTGCTCTCATAGCTGAAAAATCCAGGAGACTGGTCTAACTTCAAGTAAGGGTGGATCCAAGAGTTCATAATTATGTCATAAAGACAAGTCTTTTTTTTTTCCCTCTGTATTAATTGCACTGCTTTCCTCTGTGTTGGCTTTGATTCTCCAGCAGATTTTATCCATGTAGTGGCTTTTGGCAACAGTTAGGTTTTATGCTATCAGATTAGTAATTCTACTTGATAAAGAGCTTCTATTTTCCAAGAGTTCCTGCAGAATCCAAGGGCTCATGTTCATGGGCTCAGAGAGGGTCACTGTGGCTAGGGATTGGCGGTGCTGTTAGCATCGTGGGACCACCCCAGACTCTAGCAGCTTGGGGACGGGTGGGCTCCACGCAAGCCAGTTGAAGGGAGGCTGAGAGTCGGGGAGGGTTGACAAAAGTGACCTTGCTGTTGTTACCTGGAGGAGGAATGACAGTTGCCAGAAATGATAGATGCCCGCTTCTCTTACCTTGAGCAAGGAGGGAGTCTGGGGGAGACTATAGCTTTTATTGTGGGAGCTAAGTCACAGGACTTAGTAATGGTATCTGGCCTTAGGCCTGCAAGTTGCACTTTCAACCCAGCAATATAACCTCTGAAGGTTTACTCAACTGCAGAGATGAGGTTTTGCGGGAGGGGGTATCAGGTTGGCCACTTCTAGTGGCCTTGTGTCTGATAAGCACCCTCATCTTGGCTGCACTTTTCCATTTTCTGGCTGTGATAGGGCACCATGCCAAACATATCTCAGACAAATATCTGTATTGTTTGTGGCATGATTGTGACTTCCTGTCTTCCAATTTAGCTTTCTGCCTCACTTTTCACTGTCTGGGTCATTTGATATTGCATCTGGCGCTTCCTGTTTTTAAAGTCTCTGACTCAAGTCATCCGACTGTAGAAACCAGGGGTCAACTTCTTCATCAGTGATGCCGGCTTTAGTCATTTGTTTTGGTATCCTAACAGATTTGCGTAAGGAAAGCTGTCAGGTGTCTGCTGGTTTTCTCAGCTTCAGATACTTCCTTATTTATGAGTTTTTGTTTTTCAGACTTTGGGACTTTCTCTCCCTCGTGTGGATGTGGTTATGGGGGTGGAGGTGACCTTCCCCACCTCCATCCCCACCAATTCAATAGCGTTTTTCTCGCCCTAAACAAGAGCTCCTGAGCCCCATGTGGGTCCCAAGCCCCAGGGGTCCAGCTCTCAGAACGAGGCTGCTTCAGGGGTGACAGGCTTAGCCATCCTCCTGGTGCCTCCCCCATGCCTCCTTTCCCAGTCTTGGGTTCATTGGTCTCCCATTTCCTCTCCTCTTCAAAGGGGTCAGCTCTGATGAAATGCCTCTAGTCAGGCCCACAAAAATGCTACTAAATGCAGATTTGCTTATTTTTGCCAAAGAAAGAGAAACGTTTTAGTCCCTGAAAAGTTCACTTCATTTAACCTTTCTTTCCACGGAATGGCCTGACTTGGGAGGAAGGGGATGAAAGCCCCAAGACATTTATGTCTAGGAATAGAATATTTATGATATATCACTTACACAGCTTCCGGGCCCTCTAGGGAGAGGAGCTTTGCTGGCCTGAGCTGTACCAGACTTACCTTATTTCTTTTTTGGTTAAGGCAGATGGATGGATTCAGGGAATTTAAGATAATGGGAGAGAGGAGATTTATTCTGCCCTCAAGGCAATGGCAGCTTTTGGCGGGGGGGAGGGGTGGGGGAAGGCTGGGGAATCATAAAAACATGGAAACCAGCACTTGAGACTTGACATTCTGCTCCTTCTCCGCGTGAAAACTTTGCTGAACAAGGGAACGGTTGGACATGGCAGTTGTGAAGGGTCGGAATGTCACTGTGGGCAGTTCCGTTGGGGTCTCCTGAGGCTGTAGTTGGACTCACAAAGCCTCCATTTTCAGAGGAAGGGCTTGGACCGCTCTGCTTCCCAGGGGCATGAGGGGCCGAGGCCAAATCCTCCCTCATTCTACCTTACCCCAGGCCAAGGGACCCCTGGGGCTGGGAAAATGTCTGGGCCTCTGGCATTTGTGCCAGCCTTGGCACAAGAGTGAGGAAATCCCCTCCTATCTGAGTCCTCTCTTCACTGCCTTTTCTCTGGGTGATGATGGTGGAAGTCTGGCCAATTGTGTAATTCTGCGTGCTGAGGTGGGCTCGCTCAACAACTCAGCCCTTTATATTCCTCAGTCAAAATCAAGTGCTTCCCTGAGCCCAAGGGAAGAGAGGCGACAGGGCTTAGTGTCATGACTTAAAACAAGAAAAAAACCAGTAAAATCCCAAACCAAAAAAACCCCCTTGTTTATGTGTAATCCTTTAAATGACCTCATTTCTCCTCTGCAGCCACCCCATGAGGTCAGGAGGACAGGCGTCACTGGTGGATGGGAGACTTCAGACGGAGGAGGGAAGGGACCCATCCAGCGTCAGTGGGCTTCCAAGGCCAGGGTGGGTTTGGAACGCTGGTCTTTCATTTTTACTTGACAAAAGCAACGAAACCACACCATAAAAAATAGACTTCCACCCAGACAGACTAAAGATTCAGATGTGACTGAAGGTGCTAGGGAAACTATCCAAAGCAGATGAGACCATCATAGAGTTATCAAGGCCACGAGACCATCATAGAGTTATCAAGGCCACGAGACCATCATAGAGTTACCAGGCAGACGTCTGGGGCATAACTGGAGATTATTCTAGAGTCTCCTTAATTCCTGCTTCCATGAGGGAAGGTGCCCTTCCGCACCCTACGCCTGCTGCCCTGACAGATGTTGGCCTTAAGTGTTTCCCCAGTGCCTGCAAGGAAGGTAGCAGCTCACCCTGGGCTGGCCCCTGCTCTGTCCCCCTGTGCTTCCTCCTTCTCCCCTTCTGCCCCCCAAACCAGGTCTGATTCTGTTGCAGGAAGGGGGACCCCTTCCAGGACCTGAGAGTGGGCTCTTGTCTAACACTCGGAAATGAATTGTCCGAGGAGACACACGTGCTGACAAGGCAAGAGACTTTATTGGGAAGGGGCGCCCAGTCAGAGAGCAGCAGGGTAAGGAAACCAGGAAGACTGCTCTGCCATGTGGCTCACAGTCTCAGGTTTTATGGTGATGGAGTTATTTTCCGGGTTGTCTCTGGCCAATCCTTCTGGCTCAAGGTCCTTCCTGGTGGCATGCACATCGCTCAACCAAGATGGAATCCAGCGAGAAGGATTCTGGGAGGACATATGGACTGGCATCTCCTCTCTCCTTGTGACCTGTACTGAATTCTTCCGGTTGGTGGTAACTTGTTAGTTCTGTGTTCCTTACCAGGACCTCCTGTTGTAAGATAACTCATGCAAGTGGCTACTGTCTTGCCAGGCCAGGGCAGGCGATTTCGGTCAGTGTTTCCCCTAACAATTCCAACGTCAGTGAGGACATCCCCTGAGAAATACCTCATGTGTCTCGGAGTCTCAGAAGTCTTATCTTCTGGTTGTTCTGCTGAGTGCTCCCTTGTGGGAATCTATAGTACAGCAGCCTTGTTAAGGGTGTAAGGACTCAGAGTCCTGGGTTCAAATCTTCACTCAACCACTCTTAGTTACGGAATGACCTCAGGCTAGGCATTTAACCTTTTTAAGACCCACTTGCTTTGTCTGTAAAACAGTTGTTTTTTATGGATTTCTAAGAGTGCTTTTGTACAGTGCCTGGCACCAAGTAAGTACTTAAAAAAAGGAAGCTATTATTAGCATCCTGCTGGATAAATACAGTCCAGTTTTCTTAATCCAATGTGAAATTCCAATTAACTTCCACTTTTAATTGTTATGATAATTATTATGATTTTTAAACATCTTCCCTTTCAAAAATATATTTGCATACAGCTTAGCATAATACTAGAGCCTCTGGAATGAGACCGGCCTAGGTTCACGTTCTGGATTCACCATTTATCTGCTATATGAAACTTCATTTCTTTGAGTCTGTTTCCTTATCAGACTAGGCCTAAGAGCAGCCCCTTCAGATTGTATTGTATTTATGAGAATTGTATGAAAATGACTCCATTAATGGTTGTCCTTATTACGTTTTATTAAGTGCCGACTGTGTGCTCAGTGTTCTCACACCTGATTTCTCATTTTGTCAATACAATAATCTTATGAGATTAGTAGTGTTATTATTCTGTTTCATGGATTAGGAAACTGAGGCTCAGAGAGGCTAAGTAACTTGTCTGAGGTCACAGAGCAAGTAAGTAGTAGGAACTGGACCCTTCCACATTGCTCCCCACCTGAGCCCTACACAACACATTTTACCCTAAACCTGGGATCACTACTTTCTCTTTAGCTTTTGGCATTTCCAGGATTCATTCTTCCCTGGGTATGTTGCTGTGTCCTCAGCCAGGATGTCCAGAGGCTTCCTATCCTTACCTCTATCACCTCTGTCTCTTTCCATGCTTGCCTCCCCTGCCAGCCTCAGGCATCCTTGAGGCAAGGGGCTGGGTCAGTCCCTGCTTTCTCAGTGCTGGTGGCTTGCCTGGCCCATGGCAGGCCTCCACCCAGTGTGTGTAAAATTAGTAACTGATGTATGCAAGGCAGTGACTGTGGGCGTTTCAGGGTGCAGGGCCATCCCACGCTGTCCACCCGCCTCCATCTCTGTATTGCCTGTCACAGATGGGCTGCCTGAGATGTCACGACCATGTCTGTGGCCTGTGGACTCCACTTCCCCTGAATCATCAGCACTCTGTGTACTCTTAGCTCATCTGCGTCTCCCTGGCAGGACGGCCCGGGCCCAGTGCCTGGCGTGGGGTCTCCCATCCTGCTCCCATCCTGCACACCTTTCGTGTGGCACTAATTCACCCATAGATTCGAGACCACACCAGCTCCCCAGATCTCTGGGCCTGGGCTCCTGCTCTTTTTTTTTTTTTTTTTTTCGCGGTATGCGGGCCTCTCACTGTTGTGGCCTCTCCCGTTGCGGAGCACAGGCTCCGGACACGCAGGCTCAGCGGCCATGGCTCACGGGCCCAGCCACTCCACGGCATGTGGGATCTTCCTGGACCAGGACACGAACCCGTGTCCCCTGCATCGGCAGGCGGACTCTCAACCACTGCACCACCAGGGAAGCCCTGGGCTCCTGCTCTTAACCACAGCCACATGCAAGTTTCCAAACATGCGTGCTTTCATTCGTATATCATTCGTTCATTTATTATTTCATTTATTTCCCTGCCGATCTAAGTCCTATAGAGATCTGGATAAATAAGAAACTCACAATTAAGGCTAGGGTCTCTTAAACCTGGATATGCCTTAGTCTCATGTAGAACAATTTTTACAAATGCAGATTCCTAGGCCCCACCTGATCCCTCCAGAGGTGAATCTCTAGGAGCAGTAATCTTGTAACTGTAGGAACCTGTATATTTAAGATGCGCTCTGCGTAGCTCTGAGACACAGCCGGTTTGGACAACCTCTCATCTGGGAGATTTTCCCTGTACAGCGAACACCCTGAGAAGGAGTGGAAACCAAGACACAGGGCTACTGCAGGCGGGTGTTACCCTGTCTCATCCCTTATCTTTTGTATTTGGGCTCAATGGCCTCTAACTGTCCTGAATTGCTTACCTCTTCCTGGGGGGGGGGGGTCCTTGTTTATTTATTTAGTTTTATTATTTTCATTTATTTATTTTTGGCCACACTGTGTGGCTTGTGGGAACCTAGGGATTGAAGCTGTGCCCTTGGCAGTGAAAGCGTGGAGTCCTAAGCACTGAATCACCAGGGAATTCCCAAGGGGGCACCTTGTTTAAAACTGTTGCCAAATGGTCTGCTCCCTGGGACAGTGACGATGTCTGTTTTCCTCACTCTTGTGTCCCCAGTGCTTACACAGAGCCTGGTATGGAGTAGGGGCGCAGTAAATATCTGTGAATGAATGCATGTATGAATGAATGAATGAATGAATGAGTGAATTCCTGATTCCCTTTAGGTTCATGGTGGGTTCCTCCCTTTGTCGTTTCCATGGTTTTGGGACTAGGAGGGAGACAGGGAGAGCACTGGGCTAGGATGAGAGGCCGTCTCAGCTCTGCAGCCCCGCAGGCCTCCATCCAGCCCTGGCCTCTGTGATCCTGCCAGGACACAGGAGTGTGTTGGGACAGGAGTGTGCCCAGCCCTCTGGGAAGCGTGGAGTTTGCCAGAGACGAGATTGGCCTGGGCTGAGCTTCTGAGCAAGTGAGAGGCGGCTGGCACAGCATGGTCATTAAAACAGTGGTTGACCTCCTGGCAGCTTGAGTGAGGCCCTGAAGCCCTCAGCCCTCCCCCAGTGGGCCCTCGGGACCCTCAGAGAGAGGCCCATCCATCACAGGGGTCCCCGGGGAGGGCCACGGGCATTTCTCTGCGAGTTGGTTATGGGGCTCTGTCTTCAGCACAGATCTTGTCAGATTCAAGCTGTCAACCGCACAGACCCTGAAAGCCTGTCCCAGACCCCTGGGGACGCGTGTGCGGCGGGCGACCTTGAGGGGGCTCTGCTGAGTGTGGCACTGTGGCGATAAGAAGGACAAATGGGGAGAAGCCACCTGGGCCAATAGCTCATTGTGCTGGTCCACGCCAGCCCCTCGATGTCTGTCCTTCAGGGGCGTCTGGGCAGCCACACTGAGTGTGTTTCCCCCCTCAGCCCCGCTGTGCTAGCTCTCACCAGGAACGTGGAAGGAGGCAGCCCACAGAGTCGCTTAAGGATACCCACTGCTGCCACCCGGAAGCTGTGTGACCTTGGGCAAATTACTGAATCTCTCTGAATCTGTTTCCTCGGGTTGTGGTAAAGACTGCATGAGATGAAGCACTGCTAAGCGGAGGGCCTGGCGCGTGGTAATTGCTCAATGATTATCAGCTATTATTAGAGTTTGTGGAGGTGAAACACAAGGCAGCTTGGATTCCTTGCTGGTTTCTCATTTCAGTAGCATTTTAACTCTACGTGGCCTCATAACCTCTAGTGCCCATGGAAGGATGAGTGTGTGGAGGCCAGGCTGGGACTGGGGGCCAGGTCTCCCACGCAGGTTGATTCCCAGCTAGGTCTTCAGGTGGTCCGCCGAGGGATGGGACAGGCCCACCAGCCCTGTGTGTGGGCACAGCTGCCCGGGTTCTCTTCCGAGGGCTACACGCCTGGCCGTGTGGGGGGCTGTCTCCTGCCTGTGGTGGAGGCAGCAGCTGGTCTGATGGGTGGGCACCCCTCAGGCCCACTCTGGGGCAGAGGAGATCGGATCTGGGGCTGTGGGCAGCTCTAAATCTGGACCAGTGAGTCAAAAGTTGAAGTCACATTAAAACTATGAAGAAGGCCAAGCGCAGATAGGAACTTTGAGGAAACTGGAGGCTAGGGGCGGTGAGAGGGGCAGCAGGCAGGTGAGGAAAAGGAAAGGTGCTCAAGACAATGGCGGGGGGGCCTACGCTGATGTCTGTGAAGAGGTGGTTTCAGACCTCTGGCAGTGCCATTTTTGAAGGGTCAAGAGTGTTCTAGAAGGCTCCTTTGAGCAGAAGCCAGGGTCCCCTCCCTTTGCATCTGTGGTGAGTATTGGCTGCTGGGACTGATCCCAAGCCCCCTCCTCCTCAGGTTGGAGGATACTAGATGGAAATGGCAGGGCTCCCACACCCACAGGCTGGTTCCTCACCAGCGTTCATTAGCACCTGCTGGGTTAGGGTGAGATAGAAAAAGTTGCAGGTCAAGGGCTGTTGGCCTGGCCCCCTCCACTTCCCTGGGGGGTCCCTACCTCTTGCCAAAGTAAGGTGCTTGCAGGGGCCCCTCCGGAGGGTGGCTGTCCTTTGATCCTCTCCTGAGATCAGGAAGGGCAGCGGGGGTGGGGCAGCCAGAACCGGGCTGTGACCCAGAGGGACCTTGAATTGTGGACAATGGCAACTGCCACCCAGAAGCAGGGCTGGTGCAGGGAGGTGTCAAGGGAGAGGCTGGTGGTGGCCAGGGAGTCGGGGGTTGGCGTGGCTTATTGGGTTATGGCAGGGCTCTACCTGCCTCCACAATTTCTCAAAGGCAGAAGCTGCGTTCCCTACTGACCCTTTAAGAAAGGCACCAGTGGAGTGAAAACCCAGAGAGCGTGACCAGACACCAGTCCGTCTGTGCTGACAGTCACACTGTCTACTGTCCAGACCTGCAAGTGTTTGGGGTGGGGGGCGTCCGGGTTACCCCAACTCCACCCACCCTCAGAGCTTACCAAACAGCCCTGGGCTACCTCTGTCCCTGACCACACTAGTGACTGTGGACGGGTCATTTTCTCTCTCTCTGGGTGTCAAAGGGTTTGCAGTAGATCCGTGTTTCCCAAAATGTGGCTTTCTGTCCCACTGGCAAAACACAAGTGGAATTTAGGTAGCGTGTGGATGAGCTATTTTATGTATTTATTTTAGCGCTTATTGCAAGAAAACTGGCATATCAAACTTGTGGTTTCATGGTTAGGATTAGTCTGGGATAAGTCTAAGTTTATTGAAGTAAAAAAAAGGGAGTCAAGGGCTTCCCTGGTGGCGCAGTGGTTGAGAGTCCGCCTGCCGATACAGGGGACACAGGTTCGTGCTCCGGTCCGGGAAGATCCCACATGCTGTGGAGCGGCTGGGCCCGTGACCATGGCTACTGAGCCTGCGCGTCCGGAGCCTGTGCTCTGCAATGGGAGAGGCCACAACAGTGAGAGGCCCGTGTACCGCAAAAAAAAAAAAAAAAAAAAAAAAAAAATGGAGTCAAATGTAAAGAAAAAACTCAGTTAAATAATGGTATAGGTTAGTGCTGGGCAGTAGAACTATGATGGGAGGCAAACATGCAAACCACATATGTAATTTAAAATTTTACATTAGTCACATTAAGAAAAGAAACAGGTGAAAGTAGTTTTAAGAATAGATTTTATTTAAGCTGATATATCTAAAACATCATTTTGACGTGTACTTGGTAAAACAAGAGATATTCTATATTTTTTTGGTAATAAGTCTTCAAAATCTGATGTGGATTTTACACTTCCATCACATCTTAGTTTGACTTGGCCACGTTTCATGGTCTCAGTGGCCACGTGTTGCTGTGGCTATTGCACTGGCAGTGTGCGTCTCAGTGATATGCAGGCATGCCAGCGTTATAAAGGTGGCGTGTGGATTTCTGCCGTCTAGAGCTTTCCAGTTCAGCTCTAATGTCTGGGCTTCTCTGCCCCACTCAGACTTGCTCTCCCTCACTTTCCAAATTGAAGCCACCTTCTTGCCTATTACCCCTCTTACTTTCTTCTCTTACCGAGCAATGTACTTCACCAGTTGCCTCTAAGAAATTTTACGTGTGGAGGTTTGTATTGTACATGTTCGGTGAATCTTTTGCAAGAGATAAGTCAGAAGCCCCTTCTGAAAGCCAGATAGAAATGGCTTTTGGGTCATTTCTCCTGCTGTCCCTTAATCATTGGCCAGTGGCTACTTGCAAGTCTGTATTCATCAGTGATGGATCTACCTTCTCTGATTCATTTGGCATGTGGCCTGAGGGGATGTGACAAGCTCTCCTGCAAGTCCTTTAACCTCATTTGTTATCAATGCTTTATATTGATCAGAATTATCTGTGGAACTTCCTAAAAATACAAGGGTGATTTTCACGCCATTGGATATGGGGCATATGATTACGTTCTGGGCATGTGATTCTGATACACATGAAGTTTGAGATCTACTGCCTGAAATCTATTCCTATAGTCTATAGGCTGATAATGGCATGCTGGAGGACTACAAATTGGAATTTCACAGGCCTTGTCATTTCAGACATAAGCACTAGAAGGGGAGGCATGGACTCTTTCCACCCAACAGTTACGACTAAAGTAATTAGAAATGTTCCTGAATTTGCCACAGAGGACTGAGCATCAACCCAAAATTGCCTTAGAAGAAATACCTACTACACTCTAACCAAGCCAGGCGTCAGCTTCCTGGGCCCTTAGTGACTATTATTTTCAAAAAATGTTCTCACTCTCATCCCCCATTTATTATCCCTGCCATTTTATCCCCCATAATGTTCTCCAGGGACCAGTTAATACTATCTGAATGGAAGCATGAGTCATAAGTGGGAATGAGCTTGTCCGAGATCGGATTTCGATGTGTTTGCACATGTACCCCTGTGTGTGTGTGCGTGTGTGTGCACGCGTGCATGTGTGCAGCATTACATCAGAGGGAAAACTGCCTGTACCCAGAATCTCAGGTCTCATCAAGAAAGCCGTCCTTCCACGCCACTCCAGGAATAAAGCCCTCGGAACTCATGGATTCCAGATGGAGAGACAAAGTGAACTCAGTCATGTGAAGGAGAGGAATCAGAGAAGGATTCTTAGGCCCAGATGCAACAGAGTTAAAGCTAGGGCCCAAGAGAAAACAGTAGAATCCTCAAAGTAAGGGGAGAGAGAATTTAGATTCAGTAAAGGTGTACTCTGTACCAGGTATTTAACATTTGTTACCTTTTAATGACCCTGTAGGGTAGATATTTTTAGTCCCATTTAACAGACTAAAATGCTAAGCCTCAGAGAAATAACTTGCCCTGTGTCAGCTGGCAGGTAGGTAGTAGAGCTGGGGTCCGAATGATTGGAAGGCTGACTCCAAAGCTCATGTTTTTCTCTGAATGTTAAGTGCTTTTTCAAGATAGCAATGCTCAGCCCATTTCTGGGTTCCCTATAGACTGCTTGACTTACTCCTTGTGAAAAGAAAAGGAATTAGACTATGTCTTTGTTGAAGTCCGACCCCTATTCTGTATCCCTATGTCCCTAGAGGAGGCCAGCCCCTCCCTGCCAGCATCAGTTTCCACGGTGCACTTGTGAAGGTGACCCTCTCAGTCTGGGAGCTGCAGCATCACTAACCGAGTTCATATATCTTGTACCAGCCAGGGAATCGCTAAGAGGCATATGGAACATTCAAAGGAGTAATGGAGGAGAGTTTAATGAAGAAACCAGTTTACAGAGCCTGGGTAGGGTTAGGGAACCAACAGGGAATAGAAAGGCGCCCAGGGGACAGCACTCTGGGCCTGGAGGGGCAAACAGAGGGAGTGTTTTCTCAAACCCAAGGAGAACTGTGGCCCTGGGGAGAGGCACTTCTAGACAGGAGCTGAGGGCATATTTAGAGGCATGCAGCTCCTGCCAAAGTGGGGATGGGCATAGCAGGGGAATCAGTCCCCCAACTTTCCTCTTCTCACTCTGCGATCCTGTGCCTTGGCAAACGGGACTCACCCACACACACCCAAAGCCTGGAGAATGGTGCCTGGCACATAGTAAGGGACAAGTCAGTGCTGGCCATTATTCCCTCAGTGGTATCTGCATCCTCTGGTCTGGGGCCTGCTTGACGCTGTTTCTCCAGAGAATGAATAGAGAGCTCTTTTCTCTCTGCTGCAAACCATAGAGAGTTGGTTTGGAGACATGGAACTAGCTGCTGGAACAAAACCTGGTATAGTTCCTCGCCCACATAGTTGGCTGTGACCATGGTCAAGTTATGAGGGTAACTCCTGCTTGGTGAACTGCTGAGTTAAATGGCTCCGAACTGGACTATCTTTCTGCTAAGAAATGTGGAGACTGACCCTGGATCAGGAGAGCTTACGAGCTGTTTGATCAAGAGATCAAGAGAGGGCTTCCCTGGTGGCGCAGTGGTTGAGAGTCCGCCTGCCGATGCAGGGGACACGGGTTCGTGCCCCGGTCCTGGAAGATCCCACATGCTGCGGAGCGGCTGGGCCCGTGAGCCATGGCCGCTGAGCCTGCGCGTCTGGAGCCTGTGCTCCGCAACGGGAGAGGCCACAACAGTGAGAGGCCCCCGTAACGCAAAAAAAAAAAAAAAAAAAAAAAAAAAAGAGATCAAGAGAGGATTTGTGCTGTTTTCTGCAGGTGCCTTCTGACTGCGGGACACCCCGGTTCAAACAGGAAGCAGCACAGGACGGAAGGCGAGCCACCGGGCTGATTATTTTCCATTAGCACACTCACCTGCCCTCCAGCCCCTGAGCCGGCTTCTCTCTTCCCGACCCTGCTCTGCGCTCAGTGGGGCCTGACTCCAGAGAACTGTATCACCCAGGTCTCCTTGCCAGCTGCTTTCCAGGTGGGTTTAGCAAAAAGGAGAACACAGCAGGAGGTCCAAGGGTGGGAAGAGAGAGAGGTTGGGTTATGTCTCTGTCCTGAGCCTCTAGCAGTGGCTGTGTCGCTCCATCACTGCAGTTCCCACTAGGCAGCCATCCTTCAAGGCTCCAGTTCCCAGTGGGCTCCTACTTCCACACATGACTTCCTCCTTGAGTCCCCTCAGCCCCAGCGTGGTATGGCTTCCCGCTGGTGGCTGGGCACCTCACCATCCTTGGTCTGTTCCCTCAACCTGGCCCACACCTGAATCAGGAGTCCTTTAATGAGAAACATCTGTGAGGGCTTGTGAGCTGCCTGCTGGCTGACCCTGACTTACTCATAGCCTGTTCTAATCAACCCTACCTAGCAGGTGCTCAGCCAAGAGTCTTGAATGGAACAGCTCTGTGGCATTTTCGGTATCCCAGAGGGCATGACTCATGTGTTCTTATGTTAATACGATGCTACTCTGTGTGTGTGTGTGTGTGTGTTGCACGTACATGATGGGCCCTAAAACTTACTTCAAAGATGCAGGTATTTTACAATAGATTTCAAAGCCAAGAGATATTAGAAAGGCCCATCAGTATCATGCATGGCCTTGTCCTCCACAAGTCATCAGAAATATAATATATCTTGGTCATATTTAATCTTAGAGAGGTCAGAATAGTGAGGATTCACTCTCACTACATCTTGGGTTTACAGAATAATTCCAGACACTCAGTGTTTCTAGGTTTTTATTAGATGCTGTCCATTTTGGACTGAGGACTTCATCCCATTTTATACTGCCATGGTGTCAAAAGAGGAAAAGGAGACATTAGGGTCCTGGTGTCTTAGCCCCTCAAGATGCCATTGTGCAGCCATGACTTATTATTCCTCACCCGTCTCTCTGGAGGCTTCCTTGGCTGTTGTCCTTAACACTGGGCCGTACTTGAAGCAAAGTGAGCCGAAGGGAAAGTTGGCTTTGAAACTGTGGACTTATTGAGGTTAGAGTGGTTTCCTGTCCCCATTAAGAACCATATCTGTCACACACATTGACAGAGGATTCTGCTTCTCAGAGTTCTGCCTGGTAAGAGGACACAGAGATATATGGGATTCCCACACCCCCCAGTGCCCCCCAAGGAAATGAGTTATCCCCAGAAAGCTCCAGCTTCTTTAACATGGGAGACATATTTTGACGCACATGTCTTGAAGTCCGTCTGTCAATCTGGCTTTGTTTAACTTCCCTGAGAAGCAGTGCTATGGGAAAGACGGTTAAATGTTTCCAAAACATGTTTTGAAAAGAAGCCACCAGAAGGAGAAACAATTTGCCAAAAATAAGTCACTCACCCATTGCAGAGCTTCTGTTGTTGTTTGCTCAAAAGAAATGAAAACCCCAAACCCTCAAACCCAAGTGTGGCCCAGATTTTATGGCCTGACCTGAGGAGTTTCATTTAGAAGGACATAACACCATTATTTAGGGCTCTCGGGGTTCACAGTGGAGAACAACGACGGCCAAGGGTATGGTGAGAGCGGCAGGCTGAGCTGCAGGAACCTTGGTGCCTGTTACTCCCCCTTCCTTTCTGCTCAGCTGTCCCAGCCCCAGTCTTGCTCCCTCTTCAGCTGCAAGCTGCAAACAACTGCCCTTGTTCTCAGGAAGCAGCGCGGACCCTTTCCCATTGATTCCAACGTGCTTTGCGCTTGTCGACCTTCTCTGATCTCAGAGTTATGACTCTGTCCCTTCTCTTTGGCAACTCCTCGGCCTGTCCTTTTGGGATTCAGCCTTTCTTCCGTTCTGATGCTCATCTGTGCTTGACCCTTAAGTGAAACATCCCTGCTCCATCCCTGGGTGTCTGGAACCTCACCATCTGGGCTCCCACGCTTCCTCCTGCCTCCACCAAGTGTGCGTGTGTGTGTGTGTGTGTGTGTGTGTGTGTGGGTGTGGGATTGGGGTGGGGAGGGGTTAGCTTCTATTCTTGGCCTCAAAAACTATAATTGGTTCCCCACGATAAGAGAAATGCAAATTGAGACAATGAAATACCATTCACATCTACCAGCTTAGCAAAAATTAATTAAGTCTGATGACAACAGGGATGGTGAGATGTGGGCATAAAAGAACTCTGGTGGGAGTGTAAATTGGAACAGTCGCTTTGGAGAACAATTTGGCAATACCTACTGAAGTCGAAGATGTGCTCCTGCTATGAAATATCAATTCTGCTCCTGGGCATAAAGCCCAGATAAGCAATCATATATGTGTACAGATTTGTGTTGTGTATATATGTATAGTATACCTGTACAAGTATAGACACACATGGATGCACATGTACATATATATACACACATACACAAAAGAGTACGGATCACACAGCCCACAAGCTGTGGTTTATGAATGTGCTCATGGAATTGAATACTATACTATGCAGAAGTTAATGTAAGTGTACTAGGCTTTTTAGCAAAAGGTATGAATTCTAAAACATTGTTGAGTGAAAAAACAAGTTGTAAAAGGATATATGTGTGTGACATACATATACATAATATATATAGATGTAATTTATATTAAAGTGTAAAAAATTGATTTTTATTAATACACTCATGTTTCTTAAAAAACAAAAACATACATGGGAATGATCTAGGCCAACTGTAGGTTAATAGTTCCTTTGGGGAAGGAAAAGGGAAGGTTGAAGAAATGGAACTATATCTGGACATTTTTATTTCTTTGAAAGGAGAAAGAAAGAGAGAAAGAGGTCTGAAGCAAGTTTGGTAAAATATGTGTAATCTTGGTGATGGGCTTATAAAAGACTCGTTTATTATTTTCTTTATTCAGTATGATTGAAATATTTCCCCTTTACAAATTTAAAATAATAAGAAAACTATTTCTCGGGCTTAAATATTGTCTTGGGTAAGTGACACTAACTTGAAAAATCACAGAAATAGACTCTCAGGTGGGGAGAAGGACTTTGAGAACATCTGGTCAACCTCTGTCTGGTTCCAGAATCTCCTCTATGACTTGCTTAAGGCCTTGCTTAAGGCTTAAGGTCTTGTGAACCCCTGTTCTGACTCGGATCTCCAACCACTGGAGCTGCCCCCAAATGGAACTCTTGGAAAGTTATTGCCTACATTGAAAGCGGTCTCCTGCTGGCAACAGGCCATTGGTCCCAGGTCTGAGCCTCCACCCTCAAGATTCCCACCACAGTGGCCCTTGGAGCTGCTTGGAATCAGGGGCCTTGGGGCCAGCCTCGCAGCGGGGCTAGGGAAGGAGAGGAAGCTGAGGGGGCAGGAGCTCACCCCCAGGCGTTCCTCTTTGGACAGGCTGGCTCGTGAAGGGACTTGCCAGGACTGGACCTCTGAGAGGAGGAAGCCCAGCTCTCAGGGCAAAATTCCGTTGACGAGCAACAAACTCTGCCCCTGCACTGCTGCTTTCCCAGGCTCACTTCCCCAAATGTGGGCATGTGAAAAGTTGCAGCCGCCTGGCCCACAGCACCCTGGGATCTTTAAGACCAGGCCAGCAGAAGGGTGGGATCTGAGTCAGTGACTCATGGGGACCATCCAGGGTGCCCTCCTCTTCCTGGTCTTTTGTGAAGTCAGCTGGAAAAGGAGGTCACATGCCTGATTCCCCTCCATCCTGGCCAGCCTTAAAAAGAAAGTCTGCCTCCAAAAATAGCTTCCTCTGTGTCTCTTGTGCCCTATTCAAATATAGCCAAACTTTTGTGTCCTATTAAAATGTGGCCAAACTCAAGCCTGACAAACAGGTAGGAAAATATTTTATAGGCACAGTGAGAACCTACCCTCCATATGGCAAACAAAGCAGTGACTACCTGAATTTTTCAGGACCACCATCACTGTACTTTTGATGAGCTGGGGTTTTTAAATTCTAATATTTTTAGGTGCTTTTCTTTTTTTTTTTAAGGAGAAAATGGTAAAGGATTTGGTCCCCCAAAATTATCTGCCAGGGTGAGATCTGAAATTAGCTCAACTTTGGCCTAATTTCTTTTGTTCTAATTGTCTTGGAAGGAGAAGCTTGAGATGGTTGAGAACAACTGCAGGTTCTTTCTCACTGATGTCCTCAGTGAAGTAGGGAGACAGGTGATGGTACAGTGGCTGTAAGCTTGGCTGCTTGGTGGTCTCTAGTTATAGGTTCAGTTCTGTTGATCAATGATTGCCAGACCTTGTTTTGTGTAGGTTCCCCTGGGAGCTTGATGCAACGGGAGCCATGTCCCAGGTGCACCCTAGACCAGTGGAACCAGAATCTTTGGGAGTGGGACCCAGGCATCTGTACTTTTAAAAACTCTGCAGGTGATTCTAAACAGGGTGAGAATCAGTGCTATGCCTTGAAACGTGTGGGAGGTGTTCTTGGGATCCTCCTGGGTGTTGTGAGAAAGCGCAAACACCAAGGATTTCATTACATTCAAAATAACATTAAGAACACTTGAGGATTTGCCATTAGCCAGTCACTGTCCCAAATGTTTTCTGTAAATTATCTAACTCAAATTTTAAAACAGCATGCTGAGGAGGTAGTTTATTTATATCATAGAAGAGGAAACTGACCTTCAAATAGGTTAAGGAACTTTCCCAAGGTGATGCAGCAGAAATGCCATTCCAGGGACGCCGACCTCAGAGTCTGAGCTTGGCTCTGATGATATTTACTAAGGTGGGAAACTCTCTCTCTCTCTCTCTCTCTCTCTCTCTCACACACACACACACACACACACACACACAATTTAGTAATATTTTCAGTAATAAGTATTTCTTAAAAAGGTCTTGCCAATCGATTTCTTTCCAGTTGCTCTTCAGGCATCTAAATTCTCAGGGCACCACAGTTCCTGAGCTTTGAGTATGAAAGTTTCACTGAGTTAACATATCAAGGCAAGGGAGGCATCACGACTGGTATTTGGGTACAAAGGGTCAGAAGTTGCTTTCATCACTGCCTTCAACTGAAGGGTGGAGAAGACAGTGAGCTGAACACCCACTTTACTTCCAGAAGGCCTGGAAAGTTGAGGCCATTTCTCATTTTAAGACAGTGTTATGATGTAATGCAAAGGATGGATGAGATAAAGGTTTGTTTTAGTTTTTCCACCCATGAGCTGTGCAATGTTGAGCAAGTCACTTCCTCTCTCTGGGCTCAGAAAAGCTCTCATCTAAAAAAGAAGAAAACTGAACCATGTGTTTGCTAAAAGGCCTTTCAGCTTTAACTGCGATCCAAGGGATAAATATCATCACAGCAGCCTTCCCGATTCTGAGGTCTCAGCAGACTGGTCTGTTGCCACAGGTCCATTTAGTCCCTCCTGAGCATCATATCTGCAGGACTGATGTCCCCAAGTGACTGACGATCTTGCTAATTTACAGTGAGGGATCCTTCTTCCCTTGGAAAGTTTGCATCTGCCATCTGGGAGGAGTCCTCTGCTCCAGCCCAGGGAAGGTGGATTGGAATTGGAAAGGTGACTAGGTGAGCATGGGGTCGGTCAAAGATAGAGGGACGGCCTCAGAAAACATTTCCTCAGACCATGCTGTGGATATTGACTGCCCAGTGACCATTCCCTCTTTCCAGCAGCGCCCCAGTTCCCTTCCAGGGATTTTTCTCTCCTCCGTCGCGTTTAGGCTTTGGGACTGGTTGGTCCAATACATCCCCTCCTATGTTATAAGTGAAAGGCTCTTCCTAATGGAGCCTTCCACTGAGAAGGAAGCAAATGACTTCATTTTGCTCCACTGCACTCTCTCTCCCAGGGCTTTGCTTCTTGAATGCGAGTAATGGCTGGAGTTCATTTATACAGGGGACAGGACCCAGCTGAGGCTGTGTAGTAGTTTCTATGACCAAGACCTTCACAGGTGGCCGGGGTCTCATCTGTTCCAAGCCTGGTTTGCCAGCCCCTGTGATCTTCTGTGCTTTTCTATATATTTTCTCTTCCAATAAAGCATACCCCATCCCTACCTCCCGTTTTTCCTGAAATAGTCCAGTGTCAGTTGCTGTGTTGCAGTCAAAAACCTTGACAGATGAAGGTCCTGGTTAGACCTATGGAGCCCTCCTTGCCTCACACAGGGTGCACCCCTCTAATGATGAGGCTCTGTCATCGAATTGTCTCTCTCTCCCCTGGGGGTCATGGGTAAACACTGCCAACCTCTGACCCTGCTGGTTTTCCTTTCTCCATGAACTTGGCCTCTTTCTGTTTATACAGAACTTTCCCAGGAAGCACATTTTCTAAATCCAATTGTATTTCAACCCTGTCACCTTGAAGGGAGCCTTAGGTGTTCCCAAACTCCTGGGGCACACACTTGCCGAAACTCTTTTAGGTTATTTTTTCCCCTTTTCTCTTAGTATAATAGCTAACCTCATCCACTTGTGCATGAATTTCACCAACCTAACTTTCCAAGGGCAACTGTCTTTCAAGTTCTTGGAAGTCAACTTCACTTCTATTCCTCATGTACCATCTAGATACTTAAATTTGTCTTGAAATGATTAATAGCCCTTTGAAAATTCTGTCTTCCATGCTTCGCCTCCTTTGTTCAAGCTCACGTATCAACTCTTTATTATACTCTGTGTCCCGAGTGACAAACTAGAGGAGGCAAAGCTATGAGAAGCAGGTTTCTTGCCTTTAAGGGTTTAAAACCTATTGGAGGTGAGATTTGTATACATGAAATAATTATAGGACAACCTATACCTCTGAGGACTCCCCAGCGGCCTGTGACAATGGTTTTCACACTGTGTCTCCGGAGCCCTCCTGTTGTGTGATGTGCATCCCCCCATACCTGGGGGTGGGGTGGTGAGAAGGGGCCCACCTGTTGTTCTGTAGGGTGTCATTGGAACCGAGTTATCCAGCAGTTATCAAGGCAGAGCTATCTGCCTTGAGATAAACACAATAATAAGATGCTGACAATCTTGCTCACTTGTAATAAGGGATCTTTCCTTCCTGGGGAAAACGGTTTGTATCTGCCATTGGGGAGGAACCCCCTGCTCCACCCAGGGAAGGTGGATTGGAATTGGAAGGGCGGCTAGGTGAGCATGGGGTCAGGTCAAAGGCAGAAGGACAGACTCAGAGGACATTTCCTCGGACAAGGATTTGGGGACTGCAGGATCCAATCTTTTGTTGGTGTACAGGGTCCTTCTTGATCTCTCCATGGCTACAGATCCAGACCCATGTCCTGCTGCCCAAACCTTGGGGACTTTCCTGACTCCTGGGCCTCTGTGCTGCCCTGCCCTAATGTGTGCAGCTCTCTATGCTTTGTGTGCCTCATCAGCACCCCTGAAACCATACCCCATCTCAGTGATAAACTCTGAAGACAGAAACCATATTTTATCTGTATGGACCCCCAGTAACTAAGTGAGGACCTGGCACATGCTTCTTGAATTAAGAACTGGATTTCGAGGTGCCATCTGTAAGCATTATCAGAACTAGAGATGGGGAAGATCTTTACAGGCCGGGGTGGTCTGGGAAGACTTCCTAAAAAAAAAGTCAGGCTTGTATTAGGTCTTGGGAAATGTGGCGTATTTAGATTCATGTAAAGGAAGAAGGAGGGCATTTCAGGCATGGAAAGCATCTCTGACCAAAGGCTCAAAGCAAGGTTTATGAATATCCCATAGAACAGTAAAAGCTGCAGGAAAGAATTGACAAGAGTATTTCAAATACACCTATGTCTGGACCCCACTGCCGACCAAATGAACCAGAGCCTCCGGAATGTGCCTGGGCCTTGGCACTTTATAGATTCCTTGATGGGTCTAGTGTGCAAAAGGGCTGAGGACAGTCCCGGGACCACCAAGTCATATAGAAGGGGTGTAAGAAAGGCTGGGTTTGAAGAATGGAGACTCCTGATGGAATCTCTTCCATTTTGGGCCAGGAGTTTTGGACTTGGGCCAATGCATATGAAGGTGCTTTCACCCTCCGGTGCTTTTCATGTTTCGCAAACTAGTTTTTATGGCAGGTTAATCTGGTTCAGATTCAAAATGAGGGGAGGGAGTGGGAGGCTTGGAAAAGCGGAGAGCAGGATGACACAGAGTTCTGGGAGAGAGGCCTGTGCTCTCCGGTAGGGGAGCAGAAAAGGGAAGATGAAGTCAAGAAATGTAGAACAGAAAGAATTAATGGAACATGGTGGGATGAAAAAGTGAGGACCTGTTTTCTAATTAGCTGTGGCAGCAATGAGAGAAATCTCTCTTTATACGGATAGTCCCAAAGTTACACAGGCGAGGAAGTGGGGAATGGGATCAAATCTCCACGCCCACACTCATCCCTCCTCCAGAGTTCCTGGATATTAGGAACTCATCCCTTCCTTTGATCTTACCATCCTCTAAACTGTCATTGCATTCAGTTCCCTCATTCCTTCCTTGAGAAGCTTTCTGGAAGGGGAGTCTACACTGATGGCCTCACTCTTTCACCACCCACCCTCTCTCTAATGCCCCACAATCTGTCATCTACCCGAAATCTCTCTTCATGGTTCCCAGCGGTCTCCCACTTTCAAAAATCCAGTGACTTTTACCCCAAGCCTCATCTCACTCTACCCTTTGGCTGCATTTAACTCCTTCATAGAGCTTGACACTCTTGGCTTCTGGACCAGTGGATGCTTCACTCAGATGCTCTTTCTCTCATTTGCATTTTTTCCTTCCACCTGTGCCAGATTCACCCAGGACCCATCCTTGGGTCCTTTCTTCACTTTCACTCTCTCAGCACATCTCAACTCTTGCCCAGGTTTCAAATTTTTATTTCCAACAGGCAGCAGGATACTGTCCACCTGGATGTCCCATCTATGCCCCATACTCACCGCCATTACCATCAACAGTGTTTGCAAAGTCCTTTATTGCTTAGAAAGTGCCATACCCCCAGTGTTTCACTTGAGCTCCATCACCCTCCCATCCCTGCTTCTTTCACTTTGTTCTTCCCTGAATTTGAATCTTGGCTCTGTTGGTTGCTAACTGAAGCCTCAGTTTCCCAATCTTTAAAATGGGGATAATAATAATACCGGTATCATAGGGGTGTTGTGAGCGTTAAACAAGAAATGTGTTGATATGTGAAAAAGCCAAGCTCACTGTCACAGCCCTACTTCTTCTTCCTTGAAGGCAGGATCTACTTTTTGTTTTGTTTGTTTGTTTTTCTCTCTAACCCCCAAAGGAAATCCTCCTAAAATAATGGAATGAACAAATTCCAAACACCAGAAAGAGAAGTTGCCTTGATTTGCCTTGATGATTTGAGTAAATTTTGAGGAAGTGACAAATTTCAACCAAACTGGGCCTGAGCTTATTTTTCTTTCAGAGTATCTTCTCAAGGGTCTGAGGAAGCTGTAAGTGTTTTGGGTGAGGCGTCACTGGAAGGGCTGAATTTTTGACAAGGTTGACTCTGTGTGATGTACAAAGAAAGCAATATGAGTGCCTTTGTTATTGCTGGCTTTGCATGTCAAGGGGAAGTTCTGTCTTATCAAGGGGTATCAAGTGTTTGTCAGCCTCTGAGTTGGAAGATTTGATGGCAAGGTTTTTACTGTCTAAGCTAGTCTACTACTATCTTGTCAGTTTTGATTTATGAGTTGTTTTAGATCTGTGAACTGCTGGGCAACCTGATCCATGACTTGCTACTTGGATTTCTCCCTCCAAATGTTTGGGTGGGGGGAGGGGAGAGACAGCTGTAAACTAATAAGGTCCTAAGGAATATGGTCAATAATCAGTTCCCACGACAGAGCTATAGGTGACTTGCTTGTTATGTAATGTTCTAGCATAACCGTGAAAAATTACTCAGCCTTTAGACCTAAAACACATCTAGAATTAATCCGGAACTGTGAATGTCAGCTGGCCTTTCTTTAATGCATCATTCTTAATTTACCTTTATTTACAACAGTTGTTTGGAACATTGTAATCAATGCTTGTTGGACTTGGTTCCAAAAGAAGGTGACTGGCTGTTTTGTTTGAAATTCTTTGGTAGACATTGCGAAGGTATTGGATCAAGTGTGGTATAAAGTAAGGAAGTAGATGATATATATTTATTTATTTTTATTTTTTATTTCTTTTTGCTTCATGTGTGGGAAAGCAAAAGGCAGTTTTCCAAAAGCTGCTTAATCATATTCTGTGATTGTAGTTATGTATTTTTGCAATGTGGGTGGATTTCCAATGAAATTGACAGGAATACTTGGTATTGGTGACCAATGGACTGTGGAGATAAGTGAGCAGATAATGTCAGGGTAAGCTGTAAACAATTTAAGTTCAGTTTCAGTGACCTTAGTTATTCCTTGCATCAAGAGGCAAAATCTCATCCCTTGAATCTATGTGGCCCTGTGACTTGTTTTTTGAACTCATAAAATGCAGCGGAAGCTGTAAAACTCTGGAGCCTCTATGGCCTCTAATTCTTGAGAGGCCATAACAGCTTCAGCTCTTGTCTTCTTGGAACACCGCCCTGAGTCTGACACGTGAAGAAGCCACATGGAGCAAAGACAAGCCATCCCAGCTGAGCCCCCCTGGGCCCACCAGCTGAGAGCCAGACTCAACCTGCAGACATAGGACTGAGGCTCTATTGGGTCATCTGAGGCTGTGTCCAGCCCCAGTCAAGCTCCAGATAACTGCAGCCACATGACTGACCCCAGGTGAGATTGGGGGAAGAGTTGCCCTGCTGAGCCCAGCTCAGATTGCTAACCCAGAGACCCATGAGCAAATCAGAAAAATTTTGAAGCTTGTTTTAAACCACAAAATTTTGGGATTGTTTGTTACGTAGCCATAGGTAACTGATATAGAGGAGAAAACTGAGAAAGCAGACAAGTACTATTACTTTTAAATGGTAACTTTACTGAGAAAGAAAACCTAAAATACATTGGACAGTGACTTGTTAGATCCCAGAAGTTTAGAGCAGAAGGGACTTCCGAGGGCACCCCTCTGATGCTTCTGATTCTTTTGATTCCTGCCACTATTTTCATGGGTGCATGTTTTGCCATCCCTATGACATGAGCTGCTCTTGAGAGCTGGGGCCAGGTTTTCTCCTTCTTGGTGTCCCTCCAGAGAGCTCAGAGCCCAGGTCTTACACAAGCTCTCAGTAAATCTTTGTGGCTTGCTGGGTTATATGGGAAGTGGCAGGAAGGTCCTGGGGCCGTGAGTTCCCAAGGGGTTAGACCCAAGTCCTGCCAGCTGCTTGGATTTGTTTGTAGTTTAGGTTTGTTAGTCATCGTACATACTTTTGCAGGGTGTGTTTTAGAGATACTGGGTTTGAGATGCCCAGGATGGCCTGACTATGCACATTTGTAGGCTGGTACCCAGGAGGTCAGAGGAGACAATCTTTAGCTCTTTAGAACCATATTTTATGTACCACTTATTGTTTTTTATAATGGTGGTCTTACTGATGCCTTAGTCCAAACAGATGGATCAAGTCATTTCTGTCATCTGTATCCATAAAGGACACTGAATTGAAACTCAGAAGTCTGGTCAGTTCAGAACCCAGAATCCTAGGCTTCAGGAACTTTCTACTAGAGGGACCCAAACTGCTGGTTTAACATACACAGTTAAGGAAAGTGTGACAGTCATCAGCTTGGGGGTGGTTAAGATTAACAGTTTTTCCAAGACTCTTGAAAAGTGTATTTAACTTTTCTAAGAACTTACATAGCATTTGATCTTCACTGCAGAGCTCAGGAAAAGAAAGGGTTACTCTCTATATTTCCAGGGCAAGAAAACAAGGAAGCAAGTGTCAGTCCTGGGATGAATCTCCAGACAATCTGGCCATCAGTTCAAGTTTGTTCCTACAGACCAGGCCGTCTCAGTGACCTGTAGAGGTGGCTTTGGACACTGACTCTATTACATGCCTGGCCAATTGTGTTATACTGAGTCTGGGATTTTGATTCTGTACCTCTGGTAGACGTGAGACGCACTGCCCATATGTCCTAGGAAGAGTTTGACCTTCAAGAAAGGATGTGCTGCCCAGCTATGAAATAGCCTCCAGCACTGAGCTCCTCCAGGGTCAGCCTCTGCTGCTGAGAGCTGCCTTGACCAAGGTCAAACCTTTCCTAGGACAATCTGTATCTGATGACTGAGCAAGATGGATTATAAATGTCTAGTCATTTTGGCAGAAGACTTAAGTAGACATTTCTCCAAAGAAGACATACAGATGACCAACAGGAACATGAAAGGATGCTCAGCACTGCTAATTATTAGAGAAATGCAAATCAAAACCACAATGAGGTATCACTTCACACTGGTCAGAATCTCCATCATCAAAAAGTCTACAAATAATAAATGCCAGAGAGGGTGTGGAGAAAAGGGAACCCTCCTACACTGTTGGTGGGAATGTAAATTGGTGCAGCCACTATGGAGAACAGTATGGAGGTTCCTTAAAAAACTAAAAATAGAGCTACCATATAATCCAGCGATCCCACTCCCAGGCATATATTCAGAAAAGATGAAAACTCTAATTAAAAAAGATACATGCACCCCAATGCTCATAGAAGCACTATTTACAATAGCCAAGATATAGAAACAACCCAAATGCCCATCAGTAGATGATTGGTTTAAGTAGATGTGGTATATATATATATATATATATATATATATATATATATACAATGGAATATTACTCAGCCATAAAAAGAATGAAAGATTGCCATTTGCAGCAACATGGATGGACCTAGAGATTATCATATTAAGTGAAGTAAGTCAGAGAAAGACAAATATCATATATATCATCACTTATATGTGGAATCTAAAAAATAATACAAATGAATGTATATAGCAAAACAAAAATGGACTCATAGACATAGAACACAAACTTATGGTTACCAAAAGGGAAAGGGGTGGGGTAGGGATCAATGAGGAGTATGGGATTAACAGACACAAACTACTATATATAAAGTAGATAAGCAAGAAGGATATACTGTATAACACAGGAGACAATATTCAATATCTTGTAATAACCTATAATGGAAGATAATGTAAAAAAATATGTAACTGAATCACTTTTCTGTACACCCAAAACTAGTACAATGTTGTAAATCAGCTATACTTCCATTTAAAAATAATGTCCAGCCAGTTTGGACTGACATGAGACCACTCTGACAAGCAGTATTTGATCTAGAACTTTTTGCCAGGTTGGTAGAAGCTTGGTCAGGCATGTCTGCCTTCTCCCTTTGTCCAATCTTGCTTCCGTCCCCTTCTTTCCACAGGTGTGGATCCCTAGTAAACATCCTGCCCCTCACACCCCATCTTAGCATCTGCTGCCGGAGACCTGGCCTGCGACAGTACCCTCTCTATTCACTCCCATTTGACAGATATCACTGTCGCGGTTTATAGGATGCAGAGATAGTCCATTGACATATTTTGATTGGCCTGTACGATGTTTACAAAAATGAGTCTAAATACAAAAATTGGGATATCACACATAAACTCTGAATTTCCAACTTCTATTTTAAAAAGTAGATGATATGGCAGCACTGGCCCTTTGTTCCTGCCAGTATTGGTTGGAGCTGAGCAGTGGCTGCTCCCTTTATTGAAAAGAGTTCTCCAGCTACTCACAGCCCCCAGAACTTCCTGCTGACTTGTACCTGTCCACGTCTTTCATTTATGTTACCTGTCTGACCCCTATTGACATCTGTGTTTTGCCCTTGACAAAGATAAATGGATCAAGAGGTGGAAAGAGGAATCTTCACCACCCCACCATATCTTACCCATCCTGCATGATCTGGGCCTTCAGTAATTGGATTCCCCTTAGTTCAAGGCCGGAATAGCCTTTTTCATGGACCCTGGGATTTTGTTAAGTAGTCAGGGTGACCACTGCTGGTCCAGCCTTGCTTTATCCTCTGCCACTGGCCACCTATAGCAGAAGGTATTTTCATCAGTGAGGTTCACATCAGATACCTCGCACACCATTTATTTCTCTTTAAAAATATAATTTTTCCACTAGAAAAGACATGCCCATTACTGAATATTTGAGAGAGGTGACCTTCCAAGGCTATTAACATTTTGCCAAAAATAAATACATCTCTCAGAGTACCCTTAGGTTAACAGTCAACCCCTCAAGCTAAAGGAAGAGAATAGGCAGGAACCCCTCAAATGACCCCCTACCCCCACCCCTCCCCTCTCATTACCAGTACTGCCTGTGGCCAGATGTCCAGGGACAACCAAAAGTCCCTTTGCCAGCCAAGTCTGATCCCTACCTCCCAAAATAAAAATTGCTGCTGCTGCTTTGTGGAGGTGGTAATTATAAGAGACCCAATTATATAGCAAATTATATATATATATATATATATATATATAATATGTATAAAAGACTCAATTATATAACAAATTGCTTTGAAATTATTTAAATTGTGTATTGGCAGGAATCATATATTTGAATATAATGAGTTTCATTGATCATGAAAGTGTCTTCTCTGAGCTGATACAATAACTGCCTCTGTCTGCTGATTGCTGCTTGAAATACCAGCCAGCTGGAAGACTCCAAAAACTTAGATTGTTTGCATCCTATTCAGATACATAAGGGGATTGGCTCCCTTTGTAGCTTCTGTTCCTGGGTGATAAGGATCCCTAGAATAGATCCTTGGCCCCAACATGGGGCAGCCGCTCTGGCACAGCTTCCTGTCAGGGCAGGCAGGGCTGGTGCCCAAGGAATAAGTCTGGTGCAGGGCTGGGGGCCCTGCAGTCTGCAAGCCAGAAGGTCCCCTTGGCATGGGAAGCTGGAGGGTGCCCCAGACCTCCTGGCACTTACTTCTCTTTTTTTCCCCCACCTGCTCTGCCCACCTGGAGAAGGAAGAGTATGTCTCTTTGATGGGCTGTGTGCTGCGCTAAACTCTCCATGGCTTTCCTGAAGGCCTGGCATTCAGGGGCGGTGGATGCCAGGAGTGTGTTGGAATGTCCATTTGTCCTGCATGAATCATTAGTGGAGAGTCGCTGCAGGCTGGCACAGACCTGCCAGGTTGAATGCAGAGGAGAATTAGGAGGAGTTCAAACCCCTCAGCCCTTGAACTGGCCGCTCTCACACCCAGAGCACCTGCCGGGACCAGGAGGGGACCTTGGCAGCCAAAGGCATTCGGTTTTCTGAGGCGGCCTCAAGGAAACCTTGACAAATAAGGGTTACACTTTTGGCCACTGTGGTCTAGTTCAGGAATCAGCAAATTTTTTCTGTAAAGGACCAGATGGTAAATATTTTAAGCTTTACAGACCACAGATTTCCCTGCTGCTGCTGCTGCTGCTCCTTCTTCCTCTCCCTCTTCTCTTCCTCCTCCTCCCCTCCCTCCCTCCCCTCGCCCTCCCCTCCTCTGCTCCCCTCCCCTCCCCTCCTCCCCATCCTCCCCTCCCTTCCCCCTCCCCTCCCTTCCTCCCCATCCTCCCCTCTGCTTCCCCTCCCCTCCCCTCCTCCCCCTCCTCCCCCTCCTCCCCTCCTCCCCATCCTCCCCTCCTCCCCATCCTTCCCTCCCTCCTCTTCTCCCTCCTCCTCCTTCTTTTTCTTCGTTGTTCCACGTTAGCTCATGGGCAGTAATAAAACAGGCTTCAGGCTGGATTTGGCCCCAGGGCCATAGTAGCCTGCCCTGCCTCCTGTAATGTGTTTGGTGACAACACAGTGGATATTTTTGCTATCCACACTGAAGCCACTGAGATGTGATGGTAGGCACCCAGCAGTGAGTCTGGGTACCTTTTGGACAAAAAGGTACTCAGATCTGGATACCCCTTTTGGAAAATTGGACATGTACTGAGAAGTCACATGACTCCTTGGACCCTCTGACCAATCCCCCAGCCCGTGGAAATCCTGTTCTGCAGCACCGTCTTGGCAGTTAGCGCCCGCTGCCTGGCCTTTGGAAGGATGGTTTCCTGTGTTCATGTGTGCCCAGGCTGGTCTCCCTGCCTCACCCCACACTCTCCAGCTCCTCTGAGAGACCCATGAGGGCGGCAGCAGCAGCAGCAGCAGCAGGTTTTCAACCACCTCATCCCCTGTCAGCACCCAGAGCAGTGTCTGCTACACAGCACAAATCATGTGTGACAGTGTGCATGCCTCATGGTCCACACTGTGTTCCATCTTTTTTCCCTTCCCCACTCGAATGTTTCCTAAGGGTGCTCTCTTGGTTCTGAATGTTACCCTGAACAAACCTGTTAGCAACATTTGCTATCTGCTCACAAAGCATGGAATGTGTCTGCCCGTTGGTTTGGAGGAAACCTGGAGCCCTTCTGAACCAGGCTGTGGCTCTGGCCTGGACAGTCTGCAGATCTGCTGCTTCTTGAGTTTCAGGATTGTTGGTTAAGAAGCCAGGATTTCAGCAGAATCAGGAACATTGACTGCTCCTTCCTGAGACCATGGTTACCTTTTTGGACTCAGAAGTATTGTGATTGGCTTCACCCTGTGCTTGCAAAAGTATTATATTTGTGTTTGAGCCTCAGAATATGGGTTCTTATTCAACTCAGGATATTTGGTTCTCTACCAAGGTAGTTTAAGGATTACTTCCTCTCAGAGATTATCTTTTTTAAGATGGCAAGTTTGCCAGAATACTCTTGGGTGCTCAACTGTCTTGAGCAATAGATATCATGGACTCAACTGGCTTGAATAGAAAGGAACGTTATTATCTAATAACAAGAAGTCCCAAGGTAGGGCGCTACAGAGTTGTTTAATTCAGTAGATCCGGTTTGTCGTTAAGGATCAAGTTCTTTCTTCTCTTGTCTGCTATACTTAGTGTGTTGTCTTTGTCTTTGCATCCGCTTTCCTCATGAGTACAAGATGGCTGCCATAGCTCCAGGTGTCACATCATCATGACAGTATCCTAGAGGAGAAAAGGGACTGCATGCATCCTTTTGGTCCTTCAGGAAAATTCTTTCTAGAAGCTTCTTATTTTTTCTCATCTTCCATTAGTCATAACCACATCCTGTGCCCATGTCTGAATGAATTTCTGACATGGACCATGAACCACAATTATAGGTTTAGACCAATTATGTCTCATCTTCTGGGGCTGGAGCCAGACTTCTTGGGAGCATAAGACCCTACTGAGGAGTGTAGCATGACATCAGGATTCTGTTAGGAGGAAAGAGAAGGGGAGAACCCAATCAAAGTACTCTGTACAATAAAGATTCCCCAGAATCTTCCTTCTTTGAAAGGCTGAAGGACTCAGAGCCTTCTAAAGTTCTAAAAGAGAACTTTTAGAGAAGGGTGCTTGAAAAACATCTATAAGAATATCTTGAGCTATCTCCTTTTGCTCTATCTGGCTGTTAGGCAAGAACTATGGGTCTGTCCAATCCCACTCCTGACCCTTGGTATCATGGCTTTGAACATAGCCATGACAGCCATTGTTATTGAGCACCTACTATGTGCCAGGCATGGTAGGTGGGACTTTAAACATAGGGTTTCTAATCCTGCAGCTACCCTGGGAGGGCTGCATTATTACCCCCATTTTACAGCTTGGGGACCTGGTACCCAGAGAAGTTCAGTAGCTTGCCTCTGACTGCACAGTCTGTATTTGGCTGGGCTGGGAGTCAGCAAGGACTGTTTGAACTTCTGCTTTGACCCAAGCACTGTACTAGGTATGAGGATGCAAAGAGGAATCAAATCTGGTGCCTGTCCTCAGGGAGCCCACAGCCCTCCCCTTTCTGGAGGGTCACCCTGGATAATGTATAGCTTTTGCCCAGCCTGGGAAACAACTTTGGGCTAATGAGGAAATGAGACACTGTCAGGTGCCTTCTACCTGAAGCCCTCCTGCCTTCTGTGATGAAGCCCAGGGGGCCTAAAACTTTGCTGAATGACCTGGCAAAGGGAGTAGTAGTAACGTGGGCTTTGGTGCCAGACTGCTTAGGTTCAAATCCCAGATCCCCCACTTTCTGGCTGTTGGCAAGAGACTCAGTTCTCTATGCCTACCTTGTGGGCTGCGCTGCTCTGAGTTTAAAAGAAAGAAACCCTGTGAGAGCACAGAAGAGCTCGGTGAAAGTTAGCAGCTGTTATTACCCACTTACATTGCTCTAAAACGCACTGTTCTTATCAAGTAAAGGTTATCAGAGGCCCAGCCTCCCTGCCTCCGCCTCCCTGCCTCCTCAGTCTTGCAGCATCTCACATCCTCCCCCAGGTTCGGGCACAGTGTCACAGGCTGCAGCTTGCAGACTGCTCCAGGTGGCCCCAGGCCGTTTGAGGTTCTTGATACGGGCACCTTAGTGTGAAGGGCGTTGTTGTCAGCCAACTCTCCCTGAAGCTTTAATTTCCTCCTTCGAGCCGGTTGCAGAAGGAGGGGATGGAACCGAAAGCGAGCTCTTCTCTGCCTCTCCGGGGAGGCCTTGACGGCCCCTTGGCTTCCCCAGGCTGTTTAGTAATACTGCCCCCTGTGCTGAGGGTCCCCCGGAAGGAGACGTGATAGCGCGTGGGCCGGGGAATCCTCGCGCTGGGCTCTTGTGTCTCGTCGCAGGCCTGGGCTGGGGCTCCGGGAAGTCCCTGGGCCTCGGTTTCCTCTCGTCTGAGCTGGGCGGGCCTTCTCGAGCCTGCAGTCTCATTGAAAAATCCCCTGGGGGGTGGAAACGAAGATGAGTGCCTGCGAGGAGAAGCAGGGTAGCCCATCCTTGCCTCCTGGGACACAGCTCATCCATCTGGAAGAAACGCTGGCGGTGCCTGCTCCCCGGAGTGAGGGGCCCCATCCATCTCTGAGAGATAATTAAAGCCCACAAAGCCTTGCTGGGCTCTATCGGTGCAAGGCACTATTAAGAGCAAGATAAAAGCTGAGAGCCTTGATTGAACCTTGAAAACAAAGCCCACGTGGACATTTTTCTTGGCCAGGGTATCATGGGAGAAAGGAGAGTCTTGGGGAAGAAGGAGGAAGATGAAGAAGCAGAGAGGGAACAGCAGTTTTTGAGACCAGAGACCATGAAAAAAGGCCAAAATGCTTTCTGATTTCCTCTTGGGGTGAAGAGGAACACGGGGAGGGCCCCGCGGCAGGTGTGATGACACCACACACTGCCCTCTCTCTTTTTATCTCCATTGCCCCAAACAGACCATCATTGTGGCCGGATTCCTACAGCGGGAGCTTGTTCAGAGGGCGATGCTCTGCTCGGCCTCTCCTTCCAGTGATGCCTAGCCTCGTGGTACCCCTGACCCAGGCCCCTGCCCCCTCCCTCTTCTGCGCGGCTTTGCTTGCCTGTTTGTAGGGGGCGGGTCTTCTTGGAAGTCAGCCTCAGATGGAGAGGCTTCCCCTCTGGCCCTTCAGAACTTTATTGAGCGTTTGCTGTCTTTTTACTGCCAGCCTTTGGCAAAGCCAGCTCTCCGCTGAAATCCAGCTGAGGAGATCCGATTTCTCAAAAGCCATTTTGATCTTTTCACTTCAAAGGGAGTTCTTTTCACGCCAGAGGCCCAGTCTGGTGGCCCCGGACCTGCCCCTGTGGGCTGAAGGTCTGCACGGGGCCTCTGGTCTCGTCTTTACATACTGCGAGGAGAGCCCGGCATCCTGGCACTGGGGCCAGTGGGGAAAGCTTGTGAGGTAGCAGGATTTGTCCCCTGAGACCCTGGTCTCTGGCACCTGCAGGTGCCCTGGCTTTTCCTATCTCTGGCTCTGCCCCATTTATCTTCTGATTTTCAAAGTCTTCCTGCTCCCCTGTCAGCATCTTACCAAAATCTGCTCTGAGCCGGGGAATAGAGCCAATATTTTATAATAAGTATCAATGGAGCAGAATCTATAAAAATTTTGAATCATATGTTGCACAACTGAAACCAATGCAATATTATGAATCAACTCTACCTTGATTAAACAAAACCGCTGCTGTAAGGATGGACCTTCACTTTGGGGGTCTCCTCCTTCCTTGCTCCCTCTTCCACTCCCCTAGGGTGAGATGCCTGGCACATTTTGCATAATTATCCCTTTCCTGTCCATGACCTTCAAGAGACGATGAGGTCCTTGAAGAAAGAGGCTCTTCTTCCTCCACCTATGGCCCTAGCATCGAGCACAATGCTGAGCACACGGTGGGCTCTCAACACACGTCCGATGAATTAATGCATTCCTTCCTGCAGCTCTTACCAACCGTCCTAGGGTTTGGCTGAAGTGGCTCAAGGGCCAGCCGGCTTGGGGGAAGGGCAGGCTGGGGGCCAGGGGGCGTGGGGAGGGGCGTTCTCCTCTGCCACCGTCTCCTACCCACCAGGAAACTTCCAGGCCCCTGCTGTGTCTGCAGCAAGTTTTTACTTTGATCTGTTTTATATTTCTATACACATATATTAAATTATATATATTATGTCTATCTCCTGTAATATACTTAATATACAATAGAGTATACATGTAGTAGTCATATTACATGTATGTATACGTAACACATCAAATGTAAAGGATAATATAGCATATATACGATGCACAGACATACACATGCCCACACATACGCACACATACAAGATAGTTTTGGCAAAAGCATTCAGTTTAAAAAGATGTTTGAACACTAAGACCTTGAGTTCTTACTCAGCGGTCTTCTCTCTCCTAGAGGCATTTGCTTTTGAAGTCATGGAGAATGGAAAGCTTTGTCCCAGTTGAAAGCATTTTAGGATTTTACTGACCTGATGGAGCCATTACTTTTTGCATAGCGACTTCTTTCAGGTCTACCTTCTGCTCACCCCCCTGCTCCCCACATCAGCAGTCCTGGCTGGTGGTAAGGAATGAGGAAGGAATTGGATTATCGGAAGCCAGAAGGCTGTTAATGTCGTTTATCTCAGAGGAGAGTGTTTGTTGTGGCTGTTGTTTTGTTCAGCACTGGGCCAGCCGGGAGGCCGGTGTTGACTGGATTGCAGATGCAGGCCAAGCGCTAGCTTCTCTCGCTGGCCTGCTTGGTGGCAGCTGGTCTTATCAGCTCTTGATCGCTTTCCCTCTGAGCCACCTCTTCTTCCCCTCTGTACCTTAGAGTAATCACCCCAGAATAATCACCCCACCCTTCCTACCACGAGGGGTTCCCCCCAGGCCTGCCCTTCCTAGTGCGGGAGCCCGAGCTCTGGCCCTTCATTCCTTATCAAAATCCTGCTGGCCTCTGCCCCACGGTGGGATAGTGGCCAGGGCACAGAATTGGGAGCCCAAGAACCTGGTCTTGAGTCTTGAATTACTTACCAGCTGTGGGACCTCGGGTTGTCACACCTTCTCCAGACTCTCAGTTTCCCAGTCGGTGAGCGGAAATAATGTCTTCCTATCACCAGAGGCTCATCTAAAACCCTACCTCAGTTTTTCTCAGCTTTTCCTGCAATTAGAATCTCCTGGGGAGCTTTTAGTACCCCAATTCCTAGGTCATACCCGCAAACAAATTAAACCAGACTTTCTGGGGCTAAGACCCGGCCATTAGTATTTTTTTAAATCACTCTTCATGTAATTCTAATATGCAGCAAAGGCCAAGAACCACTGTTTAAGGTCAAAGTCTTATGGACACTCAAAATACAAGTGGCTTCTGAACTTCAATCTAAAAGAGAATGCTTTCTATCTGAAAAAAGAAAATGTCTGTTAACTAATCTGCAGTGGTTCTCCTTACAGTTGGGTTCAAAACCTCTTTAAGGATCTCCTGGAAGTTGTGTATCCATTTCCCCAGGAAGGGATATACTCACAAAAATTTGCATGTAATTCCAGCATATAATACTACCTTCTTAGTGACATTACCTGCTACCCTGTCCAAAATTGCACCATTATTCCTGTCCACACCCACTCAATGTGGTTCTAGGACCACCTTTACTTAAGATACCCCGGATGGGACCCAGGAATTCTTAGAATCTCCCTGTTGTTCTCTCCTAGACCATCTACTTGCTCCTCTAGACCCTACCCTGCAGATGGGAATCTTATCTCCCTTCGCATAGCAGTGGTCTTGGGTAGAATCTCTAATATTCCAGAGAATCCTAGCTATTTTCCAAGTTACCTTGGGTGTGTGTGGGAATGCAGCTGTCTCGGTTGTGTGATTTGAGGGGCTTGGATTAAGATCCCCTATCTAATGGAAAGGTCATCTCCTTCCCTTGCCAATCGAGGTACTTGGAATTCCACCACTGTCCACCATCTTGAACTCTTCAGCACCCATCTCTAATATGATGAATAACAAAAACCATGAAGAGTGGGCATATTGGATCCCAGCTCTCTGCTCCAAGTTTTCTGTGGCTTCCTATTGCCTACAGGGGGAAGCATATCCCTATTTTTTGTTACCAAGAGGCTCTTCAAGATCTGGCTCACCTCTTGCCTTCATACCCACTGCCCGCACTACACACTTTAGCAGGACTTCACTGCACGTAGTTCCTGGAGCACTGCATACCATTTCCTTCCCTGGCATCCTCTGGGAGAGCTCTTACATCTCTTTCCACATGTCACTCCTCTCCCCAAACTCTCAGATGACTCAGAGTGCAAGCCAAGTCCTCATGTGGCCTCCAAGGCCCTGTGGGATCTGGCCATCACCCTCCTTACCTCTCTGCCGTCATCCCCTGCTGTTCCCCTCTGTTAGTTTCCCAGGGCAGCTGTAACAAAGCACCATAAATTGGGTGGCTTAAAACAACAGAAATTTCTCTCATGGTTCTTAGAGCTAGAAGTCCAAAATCAAGGTGTTGACAGGGACACGTTCCCTCTGAAACTTGAAGGGGAAGGATCCTTTCTTGCCTCTTTCTAGCTTCTGGTAGTTGTTGCTATTTTTAGCATTTGTTGCCTTGCAGCTGCAGCTCTTTAATCTCTGCCTCTGTCATCACATGGCCTTCTCTCTGTATGTCTCTGTGTCATGGAAGGGCCATCTTCTTATAAGGACAGCAGTTATATTGGATCAGGGACCACCCTACTTCAGTATGGCCTCATCTTGAATATTACATCTGCAATGACCCTATTACCAAGTAAGGTCATATTCTGGGATACTGGGGGTGAGGACTTCAAAATATCTTCTTTGGGGGGAGACATAATTGAACCCATAACACCCTCTCCTCCTTCTTCATTCTGCTTCAGTCACACTGGCCTAGAGATAGATGCCAGATTTAGCAAATAAAAATACAGGACACCCAGTTAAATTTGAATTTCAGGTAAACAACAAATAGTTTTTTAGTATAAATATGTTCCAAATGTTGCTTGAAACAAAAATTTTTTTTGCATAAATATGTCCCATTCAATATTTGGGACGTGCTTATGCTAAAAAATGTATCCGTTGTTTATCTGAAATTCAAATTTAACTGGGCATGTCGTATTTTATCTGGCAACTTGTATTCCTTGTTTCTTGAACACAACAAGCATGCTCCCACCTCAAGGCCTTTGTCTTGGCTGTTCCCTCTGCTTTGAACACATTTCCCCCAGTTCTCTGGGATGCATGTTCTCTTACTGCCTTCAGCAAGGCCTTTCTGAGTACCCCTTGCTCATACACACACCTTCTATCCTCCTTTCTTGCTTTTATTTTTTCCCCCCTTATCACAATCTAACAGGCTATATTTCACCTGCTGATTGTTTTTATTATCTATCAACCCCAGTAGAGTTTAAGCTGATGATCTTGTTCACTGCTCTCTCTCCAGGGCCTAGAGCAGTACCTGGCACATAGTTCAGTGAATGTTTATTGAATGGTTAAAGAAAGAAATCCGTTCACTTTCAAGAACTGGAGAGTGGGCATCTATGGGTTTTGCTAACCTAGGATCCACTTCCACTTCTGGTGAAAGTTTTCCTCCCTCACTCTCAGTTTAAGTAGTTTGGGAAAATCCTGCCTCAAACCCCAGATTCAGGTCCAGACCAATCTGTTAGTTTCATCCACTTGGTCACAGTCTTTGGTTCAGGGATGGGTACAGAGCCCGAGTCAGTCTCATCAAAGCCAGTCTCAGAGTTTCTGCTGGAACTGCTAAGACAGAGTATTCTCTTCCTACTGGTATTTCTGAGAGGAATAGGATGTCTGTCTGGAGCTGCTGATAGCCATCTCACTACCATAAAGGAAAAGCAAGGGGTCAGATCCTGGCCAAAAACCTATGGGTGACCTTTCAGGCCTGACCATAGGCAATTACAAAGGCTTCATGTCAACTCGGTCTGCTATAAGAGAATACCACAGATTGGGTGGCGTGAACAAGGCACATTTGTTCTCACAGTTCTGGAGGCTGGGAAGTCCAAGATCAAGGTGCTGGCAGATTCTGGTCTTGGTGAGGGCCTGCTTCCTAGTCTGCAGACAGCCGCTATCTCCCTGTGTGCTCACGTGACCTCTTTGTGTATATGCATGTGTAGAGAGAGGGGGGAGCCCTGGTGCCTCTTCCTCTTCTTATAAGGACACTAATCCCATCATGCGGGGCCCACGCTCATGACCTAACCTAACCCTCGTTACTTCCCAAAGGCTCTACCTCCAAATGTTATCAGATGGGGGTTAGGGCTTCAACATAGGAATTTAGGAGGGGGGCATAAGTATTTAGTCCTTAACACTTTACCTGGCAGGCCTCACAGGGGAAAGCTGTCCTCCCCACACCAGCCAATGCATGGTAGGCTCTGAAGGGAGTTGCAGTCAAGGACTAGGTCCCATGGCCAACCTAATCTTATACATAACTGCATTCTTGGCCCAGGCACCTCTGTCAGAGGCCTCTTTACTGGGGGTTGTGCAGAGGACTCGGCTGAAACCTTCTTGTGGGGGAAGTTGGGGGAAACTTGCAGATACTTTCTCTACTCTGACTCATCAGTACTGAGGTCTTTTCTCCTCCTAGGTATCCCTACTCCCCCTCTCCCCAGATCCATAGAAAGGCAGGAGCTTATTGTTTAGGGCTCCCTCAGCAGTGAGACAATTCCCCCCATCTGTGCTGATACATCTGCCCCTCCCCAGGTGCGGTTCCATGGAACATTGCGGGGCCAGGGCTTTAACCTCTTCCCTATACTATGGGAGTAAGTAAATGAAGGCTTAATTGTTACTTTCCTTTTGCCATGTTGTCTTAATCGACTACCTTGACAGTTCGCAGATCAGCTCAGCCCTTGATAAACAGTCTGCTTGAAAAGGAGCCAAAATAGAGGAAACAGAGACAGAGAGAGGGTGACTGAGTCTCTATAACATCATATGGGCTCCCCTAAATCTAGCTCTGCTGAAAGCCAGTGTGACACTTGTTGGGCCTTTTAGTCATTGAGCAGCAGCAAATTAGATGTGTTTTTGTGTCACTGAGTCCTGAGCCAAGTACACCCTCTTAGTGACACCATAGTGGGCCTCAGAAACTGCTACCCCTGGGTTCCTATTCTGCCTTGAACTTGCCTTCATCATGGTCCAGATCACCTTGTACTATTCTGTGTCACATGCCTGCCTCCCAAAGGGACATCTGCTCTTAGAAACCCGGGGATCTGACTTCTCTCTCTCTCTTTCTCTTTTTTAATCTCTATACTTCATACATGCCTTTGCACAGAATCAGACAAAAATCTCTGTAGAATGAGGACTTAACTGAATAAAACTGTGGTGGACTGTGTATAATTACTCAACTAGGTAATTATAAACAGGATGAAAACTCCTCTTAATATTTTAAAAGTATACATTAAAAACATTTTTTATCCCCTTAGAAAATCAAATCTGTAATTGGAGATAAAATCTGTATTAGTCATTTTTGCTGCATAATAAATTACCCCAAAACTCATCAGCTTAGAATGACAAACATTTATTATCTCAGTTTCTCAGAGTCTGGAATCAGGTGCAGCTTAGCTGGAATCCTCTGGCTCTAGATCCCTCATAAGGCAACAATCACGGTGTTGCTGAAGCTGCCGTCATGTCAAGGCCCAAGTGGGAAAGGATCCACCTGCAAGCTCATTTGTGGGGCTGTTTGCAAACCTCAGGTCCTCACTGGCTGTGGGCTAGAGAAGTGAGTTCCTTGTCACATGGGCCTCTCCATAGAGCTGCTCACAATTGGCTCCCTCCAGAGTGAATGAGAGAGCAAGAGAGAGAGATCCAAGATGGCAGTCACAGTGTTTTTATAACCTAACCTCAGAAGTGACATCACAACACTTTCCCCATATTCTATTTGTTAGAAACCAAGGTCTGCTAAGGTGGGAAAGCCGAGTTCAGGACATTGGTCGACCAGAGACCTCCCAGCTCCACATAATATCAAATGGTGAAAATCTCCCAGAGATCTCCATCTCAATGCCAAGACTCAGCTCCACTCAACGACCAGCAAGGCACAGTGCTGGACACCCTATGCCAAACAACTAGCAAGACAGGAACACAACCCCGCCCATTAGCAGAGAGGCTGCCTAAAGTCATAATAAGGTCACAGACACCCCAAAACACACCACCAGACGTGGACCTGCCCACCAGAAAGACAAGATCCAGCCTCCACCAGAACACAGGCACTAGTTCCCTCCACCAGGAAGCCTACACAACCCTCTGAACCAACCTTAGCCACTGGGGGCAGACACCAAAAACAATGGAAACTACGAACCTGCAGCCTGCAAAAAGGAGACCCCAAACACAGTAAGTTAAGCAAAATGAGAAGACAGAGAAACACACAGCAGATGAAGGAGCAAGGTAAAAACCCACCAGGCCAAACAAATGAAGAGGAAATAGGCAGTCTACCTGAAAAAGAATTTAGAGTAATGATAGTAAAGATGATCCAAACTCTTGGAAATACAATGGAGAAAATACAAGAAACGTTTAACAAGGACCTAAAAGAACTGAAGAGCAAACAAACAATGATGAACAACACAATAAATGAAATTAAAAATTCTCTAGAAGGAATCAATAGCAGAATAACTGAAGCTGAAGAACAGATAAGTGGCCTGGAAGATAAAATAGTGGAAATAACTACTGCAGAGCAGAATAAAGAAAAAAGAATGAAAAGAACTGAGAACAGTCTCAGAGACCTCTGGGACAACATTAAATGCACCAAAATTCGAATTATAGGGGTCCCAGAAGAAGAAGAGAAAAAGAAAGGGACTGAGAAAATAGTTGAAGAGATTATAGTTGAAAACTTCCCTAATATGGGAAAGGAAATAGTTAATCAAGTCCAGGAGGCTCAGAGAGTCCCATACAGGATAAATCCAAGAAGGAACATACAAAGACACATATTAATCAAACTATCAAAAATTAAATACAAAGAAAAAATATTAAAAGCAGCAAGGGAAAAACAACAAATAACATACAAGGGAATCCCCATAAGGTTAACAGCTGATCTTTCAGCAGAAACTCTGCAAGGCAGAAGGGAGTGGCAGGACATATGTAAAGTGATGAAAGGGAAAAACCTACAACCAAGATTACTGTAACCAGCAAGGATCTTATTCAGATTCGATGGAGAAATAAATACCTTTACAGACAAGCAAAAGCTAAGAGAATTCAGCACCACCAAACCATCTTTACAACAAATGCTGAAGGAACTTCTCTAGGCAGAAAACACAAGAGAAGGAAAAGACCTACAAAAACACACCCCAAACAATTAAGAAAATGGTAACAGGAACATAATGATAATTACCTTAAATGTAAATGGATTAAATGCTCCAACCAAAAGACATAGACTGGCTGAATGGTTACAAAAACAAGACCCGTATATATGCTGTCTACAAGAGACCCACTTCAGACCTCAGGACACATACAGACTGAAAGTGAGGGGATGGAAAAAGATATTCCATGCAAATGGAAATCAAAAGAAAGCTGGAGTAGCAATTCTCATAACAGACAAAATAGACATTAAAACTAAAGATTGTTACAAGAGACCAGGAAGGACACTACATAATGATCAAGGGATCAATCCAAGAAGAAGATATAACAATTGTAAATACCTATGCACCCAGTATAGGAGCACCTCAATACATAAGGCAAATACTAACAGCCATAAAAGGGGAAATCGAGAGTAACACATCATAGTAGGGGACTTTAAAACCCCACTTTCACCAATGGACAGATCATACAAAATGAAAATAAATAAGAAAACACAAGCTTTAAATGATACATTAAACAAGATAGACTTAATTGATATTTATAGGATATTCCATCCAAAAACAACAGAATACACTTTCTTCTCAAGTGCTCATGGAACATTCTCCAGGATAGATCATACTTGGGTCACAAATCAAGCCTTGGTAAATTTAAGAAAATTGAAATCATATCAAGTATCTTTTCTGACCACAACGATATGAGACTAGATATCTATTACAGGAAAAAATCTGTAAAAAATACAAACACATGGAGGCTAAACAGTACACTCCTTAATAACCAAGAGATCACTGAAGAAATCAAAGAGGAAATTAAAAAAATACCTAGAAACAAATGACAATGAAGACATGATGACCCAAAACCTATGGGATGCAGCAAAAGCAGTTCTAAGAGGGAAGTTTATAGCACTACAATCATACCTTAAGAAAGAAGAAACAGCTCAAATAAACAACCTAACCTTACACCTGAAGTAATTAGAGAAAGAAGAATAAAAAAACCCCAAAGTTAGCAGAAGGAAAAAAATCATAAAGATTGGATCAGAAATAAATGAAAAAGAATTGAAGGAAACAGTAGCAAAGATCAATAAAACTAAAAACTGGTTATTTGAGAAGATAAACAAAATTGATAAACCATTAGCCAGACTCATCAAGAAAAAAAGGGAGAAGACCCAAATCAATAGAATTAGAAAATAAAAAGGAGAAGTAACAACTGACACTGCAGAAATAAAAAGGAGCATGAGAGATTACTACAAGCAACTCTAAGCCAATAAAATGGACAACCTGGAAGAAATGGACAAACTCTTAGAAAAGCACAACCTTCCGAGACTGACCCAGGAAGAAATAGAAAATATAAACAGACCAGTCACAAGCACTGAAGTTGAAACTGTGATTAAAATGAAACTGTGATAAAAAATCTTCCAACAAACAAAAGCCCAGGACCAGATGGCTTCACAGGTGAATTCTATCAAGCATTTAGAGAAGAGCTAACACCTATCCTTCTCAAACTCTTCCAAAATATAGCAGAGGGAGGAACACTCCCAAACTCATTCTACGAGGCCACCATCACCCTGATACCAAAACCAGACAAAGATATCACAGAGAAAGAAAGCTACAGGCCAATATCACTGATGAACATAGATGTAAAAATCCTCAACCAAATACTAGCAAACAGAATCCAACAGCACATTAAAAGGATCATACACCATGATCAAGTGGGATTTATCCTAGGAATGCAAGGATTCTTCAATATATGCAAACCAATCAATGTGATACACCATATTACCAAATTGAAGAATAAAAACCATACGATCATCTCAATAGATGCAGAAAAAGCTTTTGACAAAATTCAACACCCATTTATGATAAAAACCCTACAGAAAGTAGCCATAGAAGGAACTTACCTCAACATAATAAAGGCCATATATGACAAACCCACAGCCAACATCATTCTCAATGGTGAAAAACTGAAACCATTTCCACCAAGATCAGGAACAAGACAAGGTCGCCCACTCTCACCACTATTATTCAACATAGTTTTGGAAGTCCTAGCCACAGCAATCAGAGAAGAAAAAGAAATAAAAGGAATCCAAATTGAAAAAGAAGAAGTAAATCTGTCACTGTTTGCAGATGACATGATACTATACATAGAGAATCTGAAAGATGCTACCAGAAAACTACTAGAGCTAATCAATGAACTTGGTAAAGTAGCTGGATACAAAATTAATGCACAGAAATCTCTTGTATTTCTATACACTAATGATGAAAAATCTGAAAGTGAAATTAAGGAAATACTTCCATTTACCATTGCAACAAAAAGAATAAAATACCTAGGAATAAACCTACCTAAGGAGACAAAAGACCTGTATGCAGAAAACTATAAGACACTGATGAAAGAAATTAAGATGATACAAACAGATGGAGAGATATACCATGTTCTTGGATTGGAACAATCAACATTGTGAAAATGACTATACTACCCAAAGCAATCTACATATTCAGTGCAATCCCTATCGAACTATCAATGGCACATTTCACAGAACTAGAACAAAAAATTTCACAATTTGTATGGAAACACAAAAGGCCCCAAATAGCCAAAGCAATTTTGAGAAAGAAAAACGGAGCTGGAGGAATCAGGCTCCCTGACTTCAGACTATACTACAAAGCTACAGTAATCAAGACAGGATGGTAATGACACAAAAACAGAAATATAGATCAATGAAACAGGATAGAAAGCACAGATATAAGCCCACGTACATATGGTCACCTTATTTTTGATAAAGGAGGCAAGAATATACAATGGAGAAAAGATAGCCTCTTCAATAAGTGGTGCTGGGAAAACTGGACAGCTACATGTTAAAGAATGAAATTAGAACACTCCCTAACACCATACACAAAAATAAACTCCAAATGGATTAAAGACCTAAATGTAAGGCCAGACACTATCAAACTCTTAGAGGAAATCATATGATGAACACTCTATGACATAAATCACAGCAAGATCCTTTTTGACCCTCCTCCTAGAGAAATGGAAATATAAACAAAAATAAACAAATGAGACCTAATGAAACTTAAAAGCTTTTGCACAGCAAAAGAAACCATAAACAAGACGAAAAGGCAACCCTCAGAATGGGAGAAAATATTTGCAAATGAAGCAACTGACAAAGGATTAATCTCCAAAATTTACAAGCAGCTCATGCAGCTCAATATCAAAAAAACAAATAACCCAATCCAAAAATGGGCAGAAGACCTAAATAGACATTTCTCCAAAGACGATATACAGATTGCCAACAAACCCATGAAAGGATGCTCAACATCACTAATCATCAGAGAAATGCAAATCAAAACAACAATGAGGAATCACCTCACACAGTCAGAATGGCCATCATCAGAAAATCTAGAAACAATAAATGCTGGACATGGTGTGGAGAAAAGGGAACCCTCTTGCACTGTTGGTGGGAATGTAAACTGATACAGCCACTACAGAGAACAGTATGGAAGTTCCTTAAAAAACTACAAATAGAACTACCATATGACCCAGCAATCCTGCTACTGGAGATATACCCTGAGAAAACCATAATTCAAAAAGAGTCATGTACCACAGTGTTCATTGCAGCTCTATTTAGAATAGCCAGGATATGGAAGCAACCTAAGTGTCCATCGACAGAAGAATGGATAAAGAAGATGTGGCATATATATTCAATGGAATATTACTCAGCCATAAAAGGAAATGAAATTGAGTTATTTGTAGTGAGGTGGATGGACTTAGAGTCTGTCATACAGAGTGAAGTAAGTCAGAAAGAGAAAAACAAATACCGTATGCTAACACATATATATGGAATCTGAAAAAAAAAAGGTCACAAAGTACCTAGGGGCACGACAGGAATAAAGATGCAGACCTACTAGAGAATGGACTTGAAGACATGGGGAGGGGAAGGGTAAGCTGGGAGAAAGTGAGAGAGTGGCATGGACATATATTCACTACCAAATGTAAAATAGATAGCTAGTGGCAATCAGCCGCATAGCACAGAGAGATCAGCTCGGTGCTTTGTGCCCACCTAGAGCGCTGGGATAGGGAGGGTGGGAGGGAGGGAGGGAGACACAAGAGGGAAGAGTTATGGGGGTATGTGTATATGTATAGATGATTCACTTTCTTATAAAGCAGAAACTAACACACCATTGTAAAGCAATTATACTCCAATAAAGATGTTAAAAAAAAAAGAAAGAAACTAAGGTCTGCCCCATACTCAAGGGGGTTATTATACAAGGGCCTGAGTATCAGGGGCAGGAATAATTTGGAGCTGTTTTAGAGGTTGCCTTCCACAGTCCACCCTCTGACCTCCAATGGTTCACAAGCCTCCCACATGCAAAATACAGTTCTCCGCTACCGAGGTCCCTAAAGCCTCATCTCATTACATCAGTTAAAAGTCTAGAATTGCATATAAATCGTTCAGGTGTGGATTAGGCTCCTCAAGTGTAGACTCAATCTATAGACCTGTGGAACTAAAGAGATAAGTGATCTGGCCCCCAAATACCCAACCTACAGGAATATATTGTTGGTCAGGAATGTATTCCTGTTTAACAAGGTGGAAAATTGGAGGCATAAGGACTCATTGGACCATAGAAATTCTAAAAGCCAGCCAAGCAAATGTTGGATGTTCCTTGATTAGAACCCAAGTCCTGGGGTTATTTCTCCATGGCTCGTGGGTCCACTCTCTGGGCTATCAATTCTGCCCTCTAGATCATCTTTACTTTTTTATGGAAGGTAGTAGTTTTTTGCAGCTGAGCAGCTCTCTTAGCTTGCTTCCTGCCAATAGCATTCTGGGAGTCAAAAAGCATCTCCTCATTCTGTTCCATCTCTGTCTCCTGCAGTCCAAGTTGGCGATGTTTCCACAAATATGTCTTTTAAAAAACTTGTAGGTCTCCTGTGAAACTCTTGGGGTTCATTCCATTAGGCAAATCCATACTTACAAATTTTTTTGAGATAAACCCCTTTGTGATGGCTGAGGTCCAATACCCCTAACTTCCTAGGGACCCTGTAGTTTGATTGAGAGGATTTGTGAGGCACACCCTTAATATCTTATGATATTATAAGAAATATGTGTTTGGTCTTCATCCCCAGCTCCTGGCCAGAGCTCCACAGAACACTGTAATGTCCTAAATGATGATAGCATTAGGAGCATATTTTGTTTATTTGGATTTTGTCCCTGGCTCCTGGAACAGCTCCAGAGTGCTAAAGGTAAAAGGAGACTCCTTTGTCATACCAAGTCCCTTTCAATCACACCTGAGTTTATGTTAATGAGACAACTTTTGGAAAGCCCCTAAGGATGGCGGGGTGGGAGGCTGGTTGCCAGGGGAACCAACCATATGCTTAGAGAATTGGGACTTTCAGCCCCACCCCCTGACCTCCAGGGGACACTAATGATTTAATCAATCATGCCTGTGTAATGAAGTCTCCATAAAAACCCTGACTAAAGGGGTTCAGAGAGCTTCTGAGTTGGCGAACACATGGAGGTGCTGGGAGGTGGAGCCCCTGGAGAGGGCATGGAAGCCCTGTGCCCCTTCCCACATACCTTGCCCTCTGCATCTCTTCCATTTGGCCGTCCCTGAGTTGTGTCCTTTCTAGCAAATAGGACAGACTTGAGATTGGGGTCTGAAGTTGGGGGCGTGGGGTGGGGCAGTCTTATGGGGCCAAGACCTTAACCTGTTGGGACTGTGCTAACTCCGGGCAGTTAGTGTCAGAATAGAGTTAAATTGTAGGACACGCAGTTGGTGTCCTCTGAGAATCAGAGAATTTCTTGGTGTGGAAAATCCTGCACATCTGGTGTCAGGAGTGTAAGTAGAGGGAAAGTGGAGTTTTTCCTTTCCTCTTTAAGGGGGATTTTATAGACTCTGAGGCACCACCTTTGATCTTTCTGAGGTTTTAAAGTTCTACTTTTACATCCTCAGTTTTATCTTTAGACCCTGTTTTCCTAGCAGTGCCTGGACTTGGCATTTGCTTGGAAGTCATTTCTGAATTTAGCGTTGTTTGCTGTCTGGAGAAGGTGAAAAATTTTAAAACCTGTTTTGTTTTGTTTGTATGACAGTGTTTTCCTCAGTTTATTTCTCTCCTTGTGCATTTTACTATAAATATCAGCAAGAGACCACGTGGCACATCTATCACTTTGGAAACACTCCTTAACTTGAATGCCCAGTTCATTAGGCATATTTTTAGTTTAAAATACCTGCAGGTAACAGTGTTGCTAAACTTTGCCATTCTATAATAAGTTTTCTCTTCCTGCAGTTTCCAAGAGCATGTTTCTCATTTCCTTCTAAGCCTTCATCAGCAGTGTCCTCAAAGTCACGATTTCTACTAACAGTTTATTCAAGACAACAAGGCTTTCCCTTAACACACTCCTCAAATTCTCCCCAGGCTCTGCCTACTGTTAGGTTCCAAAGCCACTCCCACACGTGTTTGTTAGAGCATCACCCCACTTCCAGGAACCGAAATCTGTATTTACCCTTTCCACATCTTACCTCCAGAGGTGACTATTCTAATGTATTTAAAGAAAATCACTTTGTGAAAATTTCTTACAAGATTATACTCGTTTTATGAGTGTAACTTTTTACTTTCATGGTATTGCTTTATATATCTTCTGTTTCTCACTCTTTTCAACCGTCCCTAAGCTTTCAAGAGTCATCCATGTTTTTATGTGGACATCTAGTCAGTTGCTTCCAACTATATGTAGTACACCATGGGTTATACCCCTTCCCTCCAAATTTTATCTGTCCAGTCGCTTAGGGGCGGGTGCCCAGATTACCTCCAACTTCACGCCATCATCCCAAATAATGTGCCATGAGCACCTTAATTCATGGTCCCTTATGAATCTGTGTGAGTATTTCCTTGGGATATATGCATACCCAGAACCAGAATAATGATATGTAGGTTACACACATGCTTAATTTGACTAGGAAGTGCCCAGTTACTCACAGTAAAGCTGCACTGGTCTCCATTCCCACCTACCATGCATAAAGGACCCTGTATCTCACCTCTAAGCTGACACTCAATATTATCATCCAGTTAAAAACATTTTTTTCCAGGTTATTTGTATGAAATCATATCTCATTAATATTTTGATTTGCACTTTTCCCAACAATTGATGAGTCTGAGCATCTCTTCATATACTTTTGACTTCCCTCTTCCAAAGACTGCCTGTTTATATCCTTGTTTGTATATTCTTTAAGGTCAGAGACCAGGTATAATTTCTTCTGCGTTCTCCACTGCTCCCAGAACATTGCTGGACCTTGACTGATGATTGATGAGAAGGTCAGTGTGGCAGTGTTATTTGAGCTTGTGGATTTTGAGGCCCCCCCGCTTTGCTCTACAGAGCCTGAGGTGTTTGCCTTCATTCATTCAGAGCCCATTTATCAAATGACCACCCCATGCCAAGTCTTCCTGTGTAACTCTCCCTTCCGGCAAAGCCCAAATGATCCGTCAGTCACTCTATCAATTCAATAGAAGAATGAAACAGGTCACACTGGTCATCTGGCATCAGACAGACTCTAGTAACATTTTAAATGCCCTTTTATAGACTCTAACATTCTATGATCCTCTGATTCTAACTTATTGACTGATTTTTTCCCCCTTTTATTGTTGTTTTTAACTGCCATGTGCCTAAAGCAAGCCAAGACCCAAGGAATTTTGGTGATGTCTTAGCACATCAATAGGAGAATCAAAACAACCTTTTGTTAAGTTTCTCTGCTTGTGAAGAGCAATCCCACATCTTAGTGAACTATCAGTGCTAAAAAATATGAATTTCATAGTCAAAAAGTAAACTCCTCTCTTACTGCACTCTGTAAAGATCCAAGTCCCAATATGACCACACTTATCTACATTTCCAGAGAGAGGAAGTGTCCTCATCCATGGCTTAACTACTCCCATGCCCACCCACCCCACAGCAAGGTTAGGTACCCAACTCTGTTAAGTCTTGACTGAAGCATCTCCACCCCATATTGTAATTATCTGTTTATTTGCTCTTCCTCCTCTAGATTTGAGGAACATTGGACACACAGATTGTCTTATTCATTTCTTTAATTTACTGTTCTTAGCAAGGCATTTGTCACATAGTACGTGTTCAATAAACATTTATTGCTTGAATGAATGGATGCATGAAAAAACATTTATTGAGCACCTACTTGCCACCTACTATGCCAGATGCTGGGAATTCATGGATGGATAAGACACAGTTTAATTATAAAATAGTGTGAACAGTGGAAGGGCACCATGTCCTATGGGGAGATGAGCTTCAAATAAAGAGGGGATGCATTTGTAGCACTCATCTTTCTCAACTCCAGCAGAGTCCTTCTGCCCTTGAATTTTAAATGTGACTTGTATCTTAATTGCAAGAAATAGGCTTTCTCTGGGTGGGTATGTGTGTGAGAGATGTGGATGTGGACGTAGATGCTGCCTACCTGTCTGACTGTGCCTGCCCCATCCTAGCCTGGAGTCAGTATAGGAAGGTTCAAGGCTCTTTGCCCACCATCCAAAGGGGCTTGGTCAAATGGGTGGGGCATGTGTGCAGCCATCTGGGACTGTGGTGCAAACATGAGCCTCACAATACTGGACACTTAACTCCTTTGGTCTGTGATCCAACAATTGGGAAAATCCAGGAGGGAGCTTTTCCAGCTCACTTCCATCCCCAATCCATGTCAATCTTCAACTCTTTTGGCCAAGCCAATGGGACCTGGGTCAAGTTCTGTCCAAGGGATTGGGGTTTGAGGGAGACTTAGACAACTTAAGTTTGCTGTAAGGTCTAGTTACATACTGCTTGGAAAACATACAAGTCAGAGCTCTGCAGAGACCTTGTCTCACTTCATATCAGACCAGCAGGAAGGTTTCAACAATGACTCCTAAAATGGCCAATAAGCATGGGGCAGAGTCAGGAAGTGGGCTAGATTTGGCATTATGTATTCTGTGGAAAAACAAATACCCATTTCTTTGCTCTCATTTTAAAATTTACTCCTTATGAAAAGCTTTCTTTGTGAAGAATCACTTAATAGTTGGTATTTGATCAAGCGAGACAAATTTGAGACAAATCTCTAAAGAGATTTCCTTTGTCTTCCTATCTGTGGACTTTGGCGAGTCGAGTCTGATACAAAGCAATCTTCAATAATTTTTTTTGCATTGATATTCTACAGGGCAGAGTTCTTTTATCTTTATTTGCTCCATGAGTTTAAAGCACTTGCTCAATGTCCACAGTGTGGGTGTCAGTTAAATGTATGCAACTCCTGCCTTGTCATTCTTTAAAAATAATCATTGGACTATTTTGCTCGTGGGTAATTGTTAGCTCTACCTTTCATGTATGTGACCACTTCAAACCAGGACCTAGTGCATATGAGTTTCCTTTTTTCGGAAGGATTATGTGAGCTTTTCCATCATAAGCCAAAATAGTCAATAGCGGATGAATTGATGAATGCTGCCACTAACAATAATTGGGAGATGTCAGGACAACCAATAGATCAGTGTCGGCAAACTTTTCCTATAAAGGGCCAGATAGGAAATACATTAGGCTTTGTGAGTTGCATAGTTCCTGTTATAACTACTCATCTCTGCCTTTGTGAGACCAACACAGCCATAGACAGTATGTCAATGAACCAGCATGGCTATATTCCAAAAACTGTATTGACAAATACAGGCAACAGGCCAGATTTGTCCTGTAGGCTGTGTTTGCTGATCCCTAATCTAGAGCAAGTGATAGAAACAGATAGTTTTAGCTACGAAAAATATCTAGCCTACCCCACTGGCCTTTGAAGCCCTGCTTTTAAGCTGACTCTTAGCACATAGCCCCTGCTGCCAGTTTTGTGTTTTTTGAACTTTACATGTGTAAGTAGAGTGAGGGGTTCAAGTGAGAGTGTTTACAGAGGTATTCGATGACCAGAAGCTCTGAGTGGTACCCTGCCCTCGCGTTTTCAAGGGGAAGCCTCTTGTCCTGTGTTGGCTGGGCTACAATCATGGGCTGAAATAAAAAAGGGCTTAGAATGGAAACCAGACCTTTCACAGAGGATCTGGGTCCCCCAGGGGAGTTGGGGTTTGATGCTTGGGGAAAAAGAAGCGACATGCTTCCAGGAGTCAGCTAGGAGCTTTATTCTCTAGTGGCTCAGAGATGAGCAAGAAGAGAGACCAGTTTCCCCCAAATTCTCCTGGGTGCAAAGTTGGTTCTGGTTTTGGAGAGGTCAGTATCACGGCATAGCACCTAGGCGTAGAGTCCCAGATTCGGGCTGGCGATTTGTATTTCATTTGTACAGAAGCTCTGGGGGCAGTTCGGGGCTCTCTGCAGCCGCTGACAGATGTGATCCACCCATTGCCATGTGGACTCCTTCTAATATTTCAGCATTTGCTGAGGCAATGATTTCACTGTCTGCGTGTAATTTCAGAGGGAAGCAAGGAAAACCTGAAAAGAAAGGCGAGAAACTGAAGCTCAGGTATCTTTCTCCTGGAAGAGGACCAATAAATCCTTCCGCCTTGAGTAGATCTGTAATCTTGTTCTTTGCTCTATCATTTTTTTCTCATGGCTGAGCAAACACAAGCCATCGTTGAGGTCCTGGCTCTGGAGGCCTCCCGAGTGAGCAGCATCTGTTAGATGGAGGAGTAGTTCCTGCTCAAGATGTTTTCAGAGGGCTGACCCAGCACTGGTGTGAAGGCCATCAATTAGCCAGTGGGAGAGGGGAAGAAAGAGGCGGCCATGAGGTTGGTAATTACATACTATGGTGCCAGTGACCTCCAAGAGCAGGTGGCAGGAACAAGTGAAATGCCAGGCTCTGTCACTCAGGATTCATTTTCCCTCTTGTGTTTAGGCCTGAGGCCATGCTCATTGATCTGGAAGAGACTGTCTACACCATTTTGTTAATCATAAGGACAATAAGAAAGTAATGCATGTAATATAGAAGGGTATTTTCCTTTTTTTAAGTTGCTTAAAAGTTCCTATTACATCTTTAAAACCACATTTCCCTCTCTCTCTCTTTATGTTTGTGTATACACACACATATATACATATGTGTATATAGGTCAGGATCTAAATCTACAGCATGAGTTCAATATTTACTGCTTTCACAGAACTGGCCTTTGTTAAGGCCTTTGCAGCCCTAACATTTCCTTTTCTTCAAAACTGCCTTCTTGTACAGAATTCCTGTTATTCCTATTTCACAGCTCCGGAGAGGAGGGCCCAGAAAAATGATAAAACACACTCATGCCCGGAGAGCAAATCTGGTGACTAGACTTCAGCCTTGCCGGTTCTGCTGTCAGTTGTCAGTTTCACTCTGAGCCATGCTTCATTTCTGTCACCTTTGTCCCTGGTGTCTCTCTTTCCTGGAACCCAGCTCTACTTTTGGCCTTCAATGGGGTAGGGAGGTGTGTGAGTTGTGCTGGGTGCCTGTGTTCAGGCCTGAGTGGCCCAAAGTCGAGCGGGGGAATGGACAGCAGCACATAAGAGCTCCATTTTCCTTCCCTCTTGAGCCCCGTCAGACACTTCTTGAAATAATAGGCCCTAATGTGCAGTTGATTCTGGGACAGACAAAGGTCTTGGCAGAAGCTGAGGTTACTTTCCAATTTCACTGAGAGTATACAATGACATTTTGGAACTTTAAATCCTAGCACTCATGACCCTCAGCATTTTCTTTTTCCTTTTTGTCACTCTTTTCTTTGACGACCAAGTCATCTGTTCCTTCAGCTTGAGACTATGTTTCTGGTGATAAGAAAAGACAAGATATCAGAAACCCCAGAGGTACCAACTACCTACCCTTCCATGTTAACAACTTGCATTTCTACTCATTGGTTTATAGAGAAGTAAATACCTCTTTCTCACAGCATGCCATGGTGGGGGGAGCTTTGTGCCAAAGTAGCCAGATCAAACTGTAATGAGCAAGCATTCAAAAAAAAAAACAGGTTAAATTGACTTTTTAGAGAGAAACAGGCCATTCCTCAAAAACCATTATAGAGTCTGTCATCCAGAATATCCCTAACCTGTTGACCTCATTTACAGATTTCATGAAAAATACATCATCATAACATTGATGTATGGATGCTGTAAGCATCCAATTTCTTGAAGGCATCTGTACCTGTTAAGGATGCCGGTCAGGCACTCAGAAGCACAGAGGCTATATAAACGAGACGCAGCCCCACGGAATATAATACACACAGATGCTTTTCTAAAATGCACTCATATCTGTTTGAAATAGGCAGTTTGGCTCTCTACCTTGGCTCTGAATGAAATAATGTTCCAGGCGGGGGAGGCAGGTAATAAAAGCGAGGATTGTGAAGTGTTACTGGCAGTTTTTTTTTTCATTTTTACTGCAAGCTGGGCATACATCTGTCCCCATTGTCAGAGTGTTGGTGTTGTTTACATGTGAAAGACAAGGAAACAGGAAAGCTTATTCAGTTTTCTTGGCCGGGGAAACACCATTTCCCCATCATGAATCCCAAACCACATCTTAAGTAGGAATGAGGTGGCACACCATGTCAGATTTGGTCAGATTTGGAAGGTTTCTTTGGTACTGTGCCCATACCCTCCTTGCAACGTTGAAATACCTGGTGATAGTTGCTATTAGAGCGTGATATCAAAAGAAACGTGGTCCTTTCTGCCCCACTAGGTTTTAGTTGGCTGGATACTGAGAAAAGCCGTGAGGTCCAGCCTTTGACAATCTGGAAAACCATTACCAACTTTTCTCATCCTTCAGGGGAAATAGAAAGTGGGTGCAGTAATTTTGGAGGCAGAGGGACAGTTGTTCAACTCCTCTGCCTTGGGCAGTGATGCAGGTAGAAAGCTTGATTCTATCCATCTTTATCCATCTTTATCCACTGTCAGTCTTGATTGACAGGACAAAGCTCAAAACAGGGAGGCGAGTTACTCTCAGAGCGACTCTCATACGTATTGGATGAGGAGCAAGAAGGAACTCGTAACCCTTCCTTGTGCTTCTGAGAAAAACCAGCCCAGCCCTTTCCGTTGGAGGTATTTATTGGGGGAGGGGGAGATGAAGCTGGAAGGGAAATGTACACAAACACGCACACCTCAAAACAAATCTAAAATGCAAGAAGGGACTTCAGAGGTGGGAACAGGGGCTGAAATCCCAGCTCAGAGCTTGCAAATACTCAGCCGCCAAACAGCAATCCTCTGTGTGCCCTGTCCTCATTTATAAGCGGCCAACAGAGTAAATGCAGGTGATCTGGGCTGATGCCGCGGAGGCCTCTCAGATGGCCAGGGCCCCTGCAAACTTATTCATTGCCTCATTAAAGCAATTTCAAAATCAATTCGGGATTTGACAAGCCGTCAGGACATTGTTGCTTCTCCGTGATGGGAGTGACATGTTAACAGCAATTAGACTTTTGCACGCACGCATTGGAGCCTGTTCAGCATATTCTTTATTAGAAGAGCCTAAAAAGCGTTACTATAATCATCTAACCTGGGGTCATGGACACATGCTCTATGATCTCTCCCTCTGTCGGCAGAGCCCTCGGTGATATTTTGCCTATTGTCCATAGAGATTAAAAGGAAGAGCTTACCCCAGATGCGATATTGGAAAATCAAAGGTCAGAGTAAAGCCTCTGGTAACCTCCATGTTTTTTAATACAAGTTGTAGGAGCAATCAGATTAGCATGAACAGATATTGCTCCTTCTAACAGATGGAGCAGGATTCTTATTCAAATGAAGAACGGGCTATAGTCATTTGATGGCAACATTTTTGGGGCAGGAGTGGGGATGCTCATATCCCAAGTGGGTTTGGCCAGCCCTCGGACAGTGAGGATGGCAAAGCCTGGATTCCAGTTAGGCAGAGGCATAACAGTCCTTTATTTCATGGAAAACCAGTTCCTTCTCTAATAAAATCAGCTGATCTGTTTGGAACGGCCCCTTTTGCAGCCAGCTCTCTTGGTCAATTGTAATCATCAGTGGTAGTTGTTTTCCCTTCTGCTTTGGGAGCCCAGCAGAATCTACCGAAAGAGAGTCGTGTAACCTGATTTTCCCAAGACTTGACAGCCAAATGGGATCCAAATAAGTCTCAAATCTCACTGGACCCCATTTATTTTGGGGGGAGGGTTCCATGAGGGAGTGTCTCATGTGCCCAAAGACAATTCCCTCCTGGACTTCTCTTCTGATTCCTGCTTTGATGGCTACCATCTGGGAGTGGTTTTACGTCTAGTGTCAAGTGTGTCTAAAGCTACATCCTACAACAACCTTTCAAGTAAGTAGAGTCGGCCCTCTGTATCTGCTGCTGGTTGATTCCGCAGATGTGGAACCCATGAATGTGGAGAGCTGAGTGTACCATGTTATTGTATATAAGGGGCTCAAGCATCCTCAGATTTTGGTATCCGTGAGGGGTCCTGGAACAAATCCCCCTATGCTGCCCCTTGAACAATAACTGATCCGCACCCAAGGGGGCTACCTCCCCAAGCTCCCAAAGTTGCAGCGTCTTCAATGTTCCAAGTAAATGTTTGCTGACTGACTGATTAATCGACTCACTGAATGGATGAATGTTGATTGACTTTATGATGGCCAAATTCATGCAAAGTTATATAATATTTCAAATTCCAAGGCTTATAGGTACGGTTTGCTTACAATGACCAGTCTATTTAAAATTGCAAACAACCCTCAGCCCTATAGCCCGTATTCCCCTTCCTTGCTTTAAGTTTCTCTGTGACGCTTATCACCACTGACGTCTGATATATTTTGTTTGTCTACCTCTCCCACTAGAATGTAAAGGCAAGCATTTTTCATTGTTGTGGTCACTGCTTCAGTGATAGAACACTGAGTATCACTTCAGTAATAGCATTGTTTCAGTGCTACAACAGCGCCTGCAACAAACTGGGGTCTTGACAGCTGTTGAATAAATGAAAGAGTTATGTACTTCAGGCATAAATGGGATTGGGGCCGTGTCCTCTCTTTGTTTCAGAAATATATCCATAGACCTATGTGCATTATTGGTGAGAAATGCAGCATGAAAGAGCTGGAAGGAACTTTTGCACTTTTCTTATCCCCTTTGTCCTTTTCAGAAAAAGTCATTTGCTACCCACACCAAGATGGTAGAAACACAGCTAAAACTCCTTGTTGGGCAGCCTTCCTACTTCATATCCCACCCAATTAGTATGATCAGATCTAGGGATTTCCTCTTCCACTTAACTCTTTATTAAAGATCTTCTCAGAAAGCCCCCAACTGGTCTGATGTTTCCCCCACCCGCACTTTGGGTTGCTTCCTGGTTGGCTGACTGCAGAGGCTTTAGAGGGTCCCTGTTGTTTTGTTGGATGGGGGTGTGTGTGTTGCTAGCTTTTGAAGCAGGCCTGCTCATTGCTGATTTCCTCTAGGCGTTTGTTTTTGAAGCCAAAGCTTCAAAGGCAAGCAGCATCTGAAATTCCTCAGCTATTTATCTGGTTGGAGAAGCTAGATGGAGACCCTCAAGAAGCCATTTGTTACTTTCACTGGGTTCTGTAGATAAGCAGGAAGCCACCATTTGGAGGATGAGCTGACACCTGCCTTGAGGAGCAGAGTCTCTGCAGAGGATCTGCTTGGTGTGAATTTTTTTTTTTTTTTTTTTTTTTTTTGGTCATGCTGCAAGGCTTGTGGGATCTTAGTTCCCCGACCAGGGATCGAACCCGTACCCCCTGCAGTGGAAAGGTGGAGTGTTAACCACTGAGGGCTAGGGAAGTCCCTTGGGGTGAATTATTTTGACTTGCAGTTTCTCAGAGAGAGGCTTTAGAAAAAAAGTGTGGAAATTACCCTTGTATGTGTGTGTTTGTGTGTTGTACATACATGTGTTTTTTTTTGTTTGTTGTTTTGTTTTTTGGATGGTGGGTACGTAGTCAAAATGTTGAGAAGAAATCTTGGCATTTCCAACCAGTACTAACAGAACAGCAGTTTTCAAAGTGTGGTCCAGGGACCCCTGTGGGTTCCAGAAACCTTTTCAGAGGTTTTGTAAAGTCAAAACAGTTTTCATAATAACACTAAGATTTTGCTCTTTTCACTTTCATTCTCTCACCACCAGTACTGAGGAGTTTCCAGAAGCTGCCCGACATGTGATGTTGCAACAGAATGAATGCAAAAGCAGATATGAGAAACTGTCTCCTATTAGGCCAGACATAAGGAGAATTGCAAAAATGTAAAACAATGACCCCTCTTCTCATTTATCTTAAGAAAATGTAGCATGTAGCTACTTTCCATAAAATTATAGTTTTATGTTAACATGTAATAAGCTTATTTTTAAATGAACTAATAATTTTTAGAAATTTTCTTGTTTTAATTTCTAATACAGTAAAGACTGATACATATATATATTTCTCTCTCTCTCTCTCTCTCTCTCTCTCTCTCTCTCTCTATATATATATATATATATATATATATATATATATATATATATATCTCCCTCTAAAACAAAAGGAACTTTCAGATCCTCAAAAATTTTTAAAGAGTAAAGAGGTCCCGAGACCAGAAAGTTTGAGAACGAAAGTAACAGAGCTGTTAGAACTCAGTCTGAATAAAGCAACGGAGTATCATATATTTCAGAACTAGAAGGATCCTTGAAGGGTAATCTGGCTCAGTCCACTTCATTGCTCAGGCAGGCTAAGTATTATCCCTTTTTACAGATGGGACAACTGAGACCCAGAGGGTTCACAGACTTTCCCAAAGCTCTGCGGCTGTTCAGTACAGAGATAGGAAGAGGAGAGAGACTGGGACAGGACTGGGACCCAGGTCTTATTCTTTTCGATGCAGACATAGTTCCACCCACTCCCCCGCTCTGCCAGGTACATGAATGGTCCTTATTAAGAAAATATAAACCAACAAATAGAAAAACCTATCTTCTTCCTTATCTCTTTTTGTTTGGCTGTAAGTTTGTCTTTGGTAAGTTTGTCCGTGAAGGATCTGACAGTGCTAGAAAGAACCATGTATTTGCTTAGCTTATTGAGTTTAGAAACTGTGGGCTGAAGTTGGTGATGTTGACAATGCTGGTTACAGTTCTCTCAAGGCTCGACTTGTGGAGGATCTGCCTCCAAACTCACTGGCATGGCTGTTGGCAAACCATGGCTGGCTGTTCACCAAGAGGCACGCATTCCTTACCACATGGACCTGACCTTGGGGCAGCTCACAGTATGGCAGCTGGCTTCCCTCAGAGGGAGTAGAGTAAAAGGGGCTCCAAAATGGAAACTACAATCGTCTTGCAACCTAGTCTTGGTAGTGACACCCCATCACTGTGGCCATACTTTAATTTTCAGACTCGAGTCACTAGGTCCAGCTCACATTCAAGGGGAGGGGATTACATACAGGCCTGAATACCAGGAGGCATGAATCCCTGAGAGGCATCTTAAAGGCCGCCTACTACAACCTCTAACCTAACATCTGATCCTCTCATTCATTTAGTGAATCCACATCATCACACAGTGCCTTCTGAGTTTAAATAACTTGTGCTCACTGCCTCTGGACTAGTCTAGTACAGAGGTTAAGAGCACAGACTTTGCAGCCTGTCTTCCTGGGTTTGAATCCTAGCTCTACCACTTGATAGCTGATGAGCTTGAGCAAGCTACTTGTGACTCAGTTTCCCATCCATAAAATGGGGCTGATAACAGTTGCTCCTTGATGGTGGTGGTTGTGAAGATCAAGTCAATGCGTAATATGGAGTGTTTAAGACAGTGGCTGACACAGAGTAATCGCCATATGGGTATTTACAGTCATTAGGGCTATGCACCAGGCACATTACATCAATTATCTTACTTGTTGCTAACAATATTCCCATGAAGTAGGTATTTTCACTCCATCTGACCAATGAAAAACTAAGGCTTAGAGAGTTTAAGTATCCTGCCTAAGGTGTTATCTGGTAATTGGTACCCTGGTAATTACTGGGATTGGGATGCTTTACCAGGTTTGTATCCCCCAGTTCTGGCCTTCTTCTACTTTGTTACATTGGGGAATGTACCATGGAAAGAAAATGGCCACGTTAGATTTCAGGGAGAGTAAATAAGAACATACTTAATATACTGCTGATATAATTATGAACAAAAAGGAAGATGCTTTTTGATCATCACTATGTACACCAATGGGAGTTTTTCTGGGACTAAATTTTACTTTGAAAATAAATGACTGGTAGCCAGGCAGACTCAAAAATAACCAAGCACCGTAGGCTATAATTGTTTACCATTATAAGGATGATTTTCTCATCCTTTCCATGGTACTTACCTTACAATTAAATGATCAATTGTTATCCTGTAAGTAGCAAGTATGCCCATGAAATTTGTGACCTGGAAAATCAACCATTATAAGAGTGGAAGTGTTAAATGGTCTGGAAATGATCAGGGCCATCAAATCCACACCAGGGGGAAACCTCCTCCCTTCGACACATCTATCAAGGCCCTAAATTCAGAGATACCCAAGTAAATTCCTAGGCTGTGAATTGGCACCATCTGCAGGCCTTTCCACGTGGGAGCTAGAGCTGCTTGGGGCTGTGTCTCCTTCCAGGCTGGGAACTTCTCCTTCGCACTTAGGGAAGGAGGTGCAGCTCTTTAGAGCCATCAGTAAAAACTCCATAATCAACTCTCAGGCCAGTGTATGAGTAAGCAAGGCCAACTGTGGCCCCCTGGCTCACTGAGTTGTTTGCTCTCAGCAAAACTGGGCATGTTTCCCTGTGACTTCCTTGTAGAGAGAAACTTCAGGGAAGGCAAATGTCTGTGGATGTGTCTTGGGGAATTGAGTCCACACTCATTCTAACATCAGTGCAGGCAGACCATACTGAGGAGGGGCAGCCACTGCTGATCTCTACATCTTCTCTGAAAAGAGATAATTAATTCCACAACTGCTCATTCAGGGGTAAGGAAGAAGGGTAAGATCAGTTCCTCTTCCTTAAGAACTTGCATCTTTACTGGGGATTTATGATAGATTCACATGGGCCAAATAAATTATGTTATAGGGGCAATGGGACCCTGTCAACAGTAACTGGGAATATCAGAAGGCTTGGAACATGCATGCAAAGTCTAGTGGGAAGGGTAGAGTTTGAGCAACTAAGCAAAGAGGAAGGATAAATCCAACTTCTTTAGCTTTCTAGGAAGTGAATATACAGATTTCTGTAATCTGCCTTTTTGAGTCTCAGATCCTTCCCATAGAGAAAGCTTCGTGTAGAGAAAGTGGACAGGCTTTGGAGTTGGGCAGACATGCCTAGAAGTCCTGGATCTGCCGCTCACTAGCTGTTGGGACCTAAAGCAAGCAACTTAATTTCTTTGAAGCTCTGTTTTACCACCCACAAAACAGGAATAGTAAAACCTATGGAGAGCGATAATATAGACTATATGAAGACATATGGACTTACACATAGTAGGTGCTCAATGAACATTGCTTCCCTTCCTTTGCACTGTCCCTTCAGATTCTTTCCTGGACCTATTAGGCCTGCAGGCCCAGCCAAGCCAATCCCTGTTTCCACATCACCTTGTGCCAGTCTTAGTCTCTTGAAACCTTTATCGAGGCTTCCACAAAGTGCCATCTCCTCCACAAAGCCTTCCTCACCCCTTTCTGTCATAAGGGATTTCTCCTTTCTCCATACTCTCCTAGCCACTCTATCAGGCATTCATTCCACTCTCCCTGCATATTTGCTACTAGAATGACTTGGGCACATGCCCCATCTCCCTTGCCAGGAAACAAGTTCCTTGAGAGCCTTGGTCATATCAGGTTTATCTTTCTAGATCCACAATACCTAGCCCAGTGCTGAACCACAAAATGTGTTCAGAAAGTGTTTATTGCATGACCAATTGAAGCACTGAAAAGAAGGGCAGAAGGCAATTCTGGAAGAGAAGTCAGAGCAAGAGCAAAGGCACAGAGATGTGCATGGCCACGGCACGTACAGGGGCCCGACATCAGCCTGGCTGAGCGCAATGGTTTGGGTCAGGGCAGGTCACCTCTTGGCAGCTTGGGAGCTTCAAGGCATTTGTCCCAATTCCTCTTCCCCAGCTGAGCACATCACCTCCTTCACTGCTTTTGAGGTTGACTTGATAGAAATCTGAGTCTAGTTCACTTTAATGTACTTAAAACTCAAACTGGAAACTCTTTCCTGCAGAGACAGTTATATCAGCTCTCTGGATCAGAGGGGACTATATCTGGGTCACAGTTTTAATTAGGACAGTCAACTCTAACGGAAATGCTCTCAGAGGGAGGTTGGGTGTGCCCATCTCTGCCAATTAGGAAGCAGATCCGGGCTGCCCGCAGTCATAGGTGCAGCGTTTGTTAAGTTCCCAAATTAGTTCACCTTGCAGGCCACTAAGTACTCGTTTGTTCATAGAATTAAAACTCAAGAGAGAGACGAATGGAGCTGCCTGACCCTCTGCGGAAGCGTTCAGTTTCCTCTCCAAAGCCAGGGCGCTTTGAGGGAAAAATTCTAAAGTAGACCCAAGACTACCAGAGGGGGAGAAGTGGAGAGGAGGATGGGTTTCACCACTTAAACTAGAAGTAGAAGAACTGACTCCACGTGATCAGGCCGAGAGAACACATTTGTGTTGAGCATCATATTATCCGGACAGAAAGTACCTGGCTCTTTAAAATTCTTCTTTGATCTTTCACAGGCTCACAGCATTTTCAGAAGGGCCTTTAGCAGTTTTATTCATAATCACTAAGATCACACAACTAGTTGGTATCAGAGCCTCACCTCGCAATGATATCTTTCATTACTTTGTGCTTTTTATATTTTCCAATTTTTTATACTTTTGTTTCTCAAAACCAGCTATATAAGAATTATGATCCCCATTTTAAAGATGAGGCAGTTGAGGTTCAGAGTCAGAGTCGGCTAAATGGTACAACGTCCAGTTAAGAGCTGCTTTCTCTGGTCCTCTCTCCCTCCTATTATGACTTACCCTAGGGAGATTGAAATTAGTGCTGAAGCCAAGGACGAGTGTCTGCAGAGATGCTGCTCCCAGGCTCTGTTTATGTGACAGAAAGAGAACCCTGACCGCTTGGGGAGAGTGTCGGGAGCATCATTTCTTCATCACTCAGCTCTGGAAGTCCCCAGGCAGTGGAGCCTGAGGGATGCTGTTCACTCCCTAAGCGGTTCCGGGGCAGCACTCCTGGCATGCTATGCAAAACCTCAGGCACAGATTTTCAGACAACCATTCTCAGGCCACAGAAGTTTCCCCAAGACACTTGGTAAACCTTCCTCAAATCTGTGCTGACTTTGTGTGGGCGTCTGGGTTTCATCAAGAGAGCGCTGAAAGCAGCAACCCCACAAGGGCTGACTCAGGTCCTGCCTTCCCTGCTCTATTGCTTTACAGTCCCCCTTCCTGAAATGCAAACACGGACAGCATGTTCATGTACCACACATGCTTCTTTATTTGCAAGCTGTGCCAGGATGCGATATTTTGAGATATTATGAGATATTTTCTCTAAATCTGTGTACAGCTGTAGGTTCTCAAATTCTGCAGAATTATGTGTGAGGAGGAATCCACTGTGGGCTCTATGGGTTCTCAAAACACACTTAAGAGACGCCAGGCTCACTGGCACTGCCCCCAAGTTCAATCACTTTTCCTGATGATTTCTAGTTTTAAATTTGTAGTTTTAAAAAATGGATGGAGGAGAAGTTTGAAAAAAAAAATCTTGTCTTCAATTTTCATTTATCACCAAGTCCCAGCTTTCCAAAGGAGTTACTGGACCTTGTTAGTTTCATCAACTTAAAAACAACAACAAAAACCTGCCTTTTTTTTTTTTTAGTCCGCAGAGTGAGCTTCTGGTAGCTGGGGTCAGGGCCGCCAGCACTGCAGCTCTGTGGCTTTCAGAGACTAACCAGATGGCTTCGTAAACAGATTCCCTGGGTGGTGGGGGCAGAGGTGAGGACAGACAATGAAGATGGGGTGTCAGAGCAAAGCTGGAACATCTCTTGACGACAGAAATGGGAAACAGGGAAGCAAAACATCTGACCTGGTGTTTAAGCAAGGCTAAATGATGGGGCTCCTGGTATCAGACTGTCTCTCCTAAGGACCTCAAGAGACACGTGTCTAAAGTTCCCATAAACCTCAGATAGATAAATCAATCCTCTTGTCTTTTTTTCCCAACTTTCAAAAACGGCCTATGTTGACCTTCTTCCCACGGATACACCAGAAATACAGCTACACGTGGAACAACTCCTACAGAACACCTACTGAACGCTGGCAGAAGACCCCAGACCTCCCAAAAGGCAAGAAACTCCCCACATACCTGGGTAGGGCAAAGCGGAGAGATCCCCACACAGAGGATCGGTGCCGAGCGGCACTCACCAGCCCGAGAGGCTTGTCTGCTCGCCCGCCGGGGCGCGCAGCGCTGGAAGCTGAGGCTCGGGCTTCGGTCAGAGCGCAGAGAGAGGACTGGGGCTGGCGGCGAGAACTCAGCGTGAAGGGGGCTAATGTGCCACAGCTAGCCGGCAGGGAGTCCGGGAAAACTCTGGAGCTGCCGAAGAGGCAAGAGACTTTTTCTTCCCTCTTGGTTTCCTGGTGCGCGAGGAGAGGGGATTAAGAGCGCTGCTTAAAGGGGCTCCACAGACGGGCGCGAGTCGCGACTGAAAGCGCGGAGCCCAGTGACGGGCGTGGGACGCTGGGGCTGCTGCTGCCGCCGCCAAGAAGCCTGTGTGCGAGCGCAGGTCACTGTCCACACCACCCTTCCGGGAGCCTGTGCAGCCCGCCACTGCCGGGGTCCCGGGATCCAAGGGCGGCTTCCCTGGGAGAACGCACGGCGCGCCTCGGGCTGGTGCAACGTCACGCCGACCTCTGCCGCTGCAGGCTCGCCCCGCACTCCATGCCCCTCCCTCCCGCCCGGCCTGTGTGAGCAAGAGTCCCCGAAGTGGCTGCTCCTTTAACCCTGTCCCGTCTGAGCGAAGAACAGACGCCCTCCGGCGACCTACACGCAGAGGCGGGGCCAAATCCAAAGCTGAGACCCAGGAGCTGTGAGAACAAAGAAGAGAAAGGGAAACCTCTCCCAGCAGCCTCAGAAGCAGCGGATTAAAGCTCCACAATCAACTTGATGTACCCTGCATCTGTGGAATACATGAATAGACAACACATCATCCCAAATTGAGGAGCCAGGAGTCAGTGCTGGGCCTCTGAGGTGGGAGAGCCAACTTCAGGACACTGGTCCACAAGAGACCTCCCAGCTCCACATAATATCAAACGGCAAAAATCTTCCAGAGATCTCCATCTCAACACCAGCACCCAGCTTCACTCAACGACCAGCAAGCTACAGTGCTGGACACCCTATGCCAAACAACTAGCAAGACAGGAACACAATGCCACCCATTAGCAGAGAGGTGGCCTAAAATCATAAAAAGCCCCCAGACACCCCAAAACACACCACCAGACGTGGACCTGCCCACCAGAAAGACAAGATCCAGCCTCATCCACCAGAACACAGGCACTAGTCCCCTCCACCAGGAAGCCTACACAACCCACTAAACCAACCTTAGCCACTGGGGACAGACACCAAAAACAACGGGAACTACGAACCGGCAGCCTGCGAAAAGGAGACCCCAAACACAGTAACATAAGCAAAATGAGAAGACAGAAAAACACACAGCTGGAGAAGGAGCAAGATAAAAACCCACCAGACCTAACAAATGAAGAGGTAATAGGCAGTCTACCTGAAAAAGAATTCAGAATAATGATGGTAAAGATGATCCAAGATTCTATTTCCAAGATCCAAAATCTTGGAAATAGAATAGACAAAATGCAAGAAACAGTTAACAAGGACCTAGAAGAACTAAAGATGAATCAAGCATCGATTAAAAACACAATACATGAAATAAAAAATACTCTAGATGGGATCAATAGCAGAATAACTGAGGCAGAAGAACGGATAAGTGAGGTGGAAGATAAAATAGTGGAAATAACTGCTGCAGAGCAAAATAAAGAAAAAAGAATGAAAAGAAGAGAGGACAGTCTCAGAGACCTCTGGGACAACATTAAACGCACCAACATTCGAATTATAGGGGTTCCAGAAGAAGAAGAGAAAAAGAAAGGGACTGAGAAAATATTTGAAGAGATTATAGTTGAAAACTTCCCTAATATGGGAAAGGAAATAGTTAATCAAGTCCAAGAGGCACAGAGAGTCCCATACAGAATAAATCCAAGGAGAAATACGCCAAGACACATATTAATCAAACTGTCAAAAATTAAACACAAAGAAATCATATTAAAAGCAGCAAGGCAAAAACAACAAATCACACACAAGGGAATCCCCATCAGGATAACAGCTGATCTCTCAGCAGAAACTCTACAAGCCAGAAGGGAGTGGCAGGACATAATTAAAGTGATGAAGGAGAAAAACCTGCAACCAAGATTACTCTACCCAGCAAGGATCTCATTCAGATTTGATGGAGAAATTAAAACGTTTACAGACAAGCAAAAGCTGAGAGAGTTCAGCACCACCAAACCAGCTTTACAACAAATGCTAAAGGAACTTCTCTAGGCAAGAAACACAACAGAAGGAAAAGACCTACAATAATGAACCCAAAACAATTAAGAAAATGGGAATAGGAACATACATATCGATAATTACCTTAAATGTAAATGGACTAAATGCTCCCACCAAAAGATACAGATTGGCTGAATGGATACAAAAACAAGACCCATATATATGCTGTCTACAAGAGACCCACTTCAGACCTAGAGACACATACAGACTGAAAGTAAGGGGATGGAAAAAGATATTCCATGCAAATGGAAACCAAAAGAAAGCTGGAGTAGCAATTCTCATATCAGACAAAATAGACTTTAAAATAAAGACTACTAGAAGAGACAAAGAAGGACACTACATAATGATCAAGGGATCGATCCAAGAAGAAGATATAACAATTGTAAATATTTATGCACCAAACATAGGAGCACCTCAATACATAAGGCAAATACTAACAGCCATAAAAGGAGAAATCGACAGTAACACAATCATAGTAGGGGACTTTAACACCCCACTTTCACCAATGGACAGATCATCCAAAATGAAAATAAATAAGGAAACACAAGCTTTAAATGATACATTAAACAAGATGGACTTAATTGATATTTATAGGACATTCCATCCCAAAACAACAGAATACACATTTTTCTCAAGTGCTCATGGAACATTCTCCAGGATAGATCATATCTTGGGTCACAAATCAAGCCTTGGTAAATTTAAGAAAATTGAAATTGTATCAAGTATCTTTTCCGACCACAATGCTATGAGACTAGATATCAATTACAGGAAAAGAGCTGTAAAAAATACAGCTAACACATGGAGGCTAAACAATACACTACTTAATAACGAAGTGATCACTGAAGAAATCAAAGAGGAAATTAAAAAATACCTAGAAACAAATGACAATGGAGACATGACGACCCAAAAACTATGGGATGCAGGAAAAGCAGTTCTAAGAGGGAAGTTTATAGCAATACAATCCCACCTTAAAAAACAGGAAACATCTCGAATAAACAACCTAACCTTGCACCTAGAGCAATTAGAGAAAGAAGAACAAAAACATCCCAAAGTTAGCAGAAGGAAAGAAATCATAAAGATCAGATCAGAAATAAATGAAAAAGAAATGAAGGAAACGATAGCAAAGATCAATAAAACTAAAAGCTGGTTCTTTGAGAAGATAAACAAAATTGATAAACCATTAGCCAGACTCATCAAGAAAAAAAGGGAGAAGACTCAAATCAATAGAATTAGAAATGAAAAAGGAGAAGTAACAACTGACACTACAGAAATACAAAAGATCATGAGAGATTACTATAAGCAACTCTATGCCAATAAAATGGACAACCTGGAAGAAATGGACAAATTCTTAGAAATGCACAACCTGCCAAGACTGAATCAGGAAGAAATAGAAAATATGAACAGACCAATCACAAGCACTGAAATTGAAACTGTGATAAACAATCTTCCAACAAACAAAAGCCCAGGACCAGATGGCTTCACAGGCGAATTCTATCAAGCATTTAGAGAAGAGCTAACACCTATCCTTCTGAAACTCTTCCAAAATATAGCAGAGGGAGGAACACTCCCAAACTCATTCTACGAGGCCACCATTACCTTGATACCAAAACCAGACAAGGATGTCACAAAGAAAGAAAACTACAGGCCAATATCACTGATGAACATAGATGCAAAAATCCTCAACAAAATACTAGCAAACAGAATCCAACAGCACATTAAAAGGATCATACACCATGATCAAGTGGGGTTTATTCTAGGAATGCAAGGATTCTTCAATATACGCAAATCAATCAACGTGATACACCATATTAACATATTGAAGGAGAAAAACCATATGATCATCTCAATAGATGCAGAGAAAGCTTTCGACAAAATTCAACACCCATTTATGATAAAAACCCTGCAGAAAGTAGGCATAGAGGGAACTTTCCTCAACATAATAAAGGCCATATATGACAAACCCACAGCCAGCATCGTCCTCAATGGTGAAAAACTGAAACCATTTCCACTAAGATCAGGAACAAGACAAGTTTGCCCACTCTCACCACTCTTATTCAACCTAGTTTTGGAAGTTTTAGCCACAGCAATCAGAGAAGAAAAGGAAATAAAAGGAATCCAAATTGGAAAAGAAGAAGTAAAGCTGTCACTGTTTGCAGATGACATGATACTATACATAGAGAATCCTAAAGATGCTACCAGAAAACTACTAGAGCTAATCAATGAATTTGGTAAAGTAGCAGGATACAAAATTAATGCACAGAAATCTCTGGCATTCCTATATACTAATGATGAAAAATCTGAAAGTGAAATCAAGGAAACACTCCCATTGACCACTGAAACAAAAAGAATAAAATATCTAGGAATATACCTACCTAAGGAGACAAAAGACCTGTATGCAGAAATTATAAGGCACTGATGAAAGAAATTAAAGATGATACAAATAGATGGAGAGATGTACCATGTTCTTGGATTGGAAGAATCAACATTGTGAAAATGACTCTACTACCCAAAGCAATCTACAGATTCAATGCAATCCCTATCAAACTACCACTGGCATTTTTCACAGAACTAGAACAAAATATTTCACAATTTGTATGGAAACACAAAAGACCCCGAATAGCCAAAGCAATCTTGAGAACGAAAAATGGAGCTGGAGGAATCAGGCTCCCTGACTTCAGACTATACTACAAAAGTACAGTAATCAAGACAGTATGGTACTGGCACAAAAACAGAAAGATAGATCAATGGAACAGGATAGAAAGCCCAGAGATAAATCCACGGACATATGGTCACCTTATCTTTGATAAAGGAGGCAGGAATGTACAGTGGAGAAAGGACAGTCTCTTCAATAAGTGGTGCTGGGAAAACTGGATAGGGACATGTAAAAGTATGAGATTAGATCACTCTCTAACACCATACACAAAAATAAGCTCAAAATGGATTAAAGACCTAAATGTAAGGCCAGACACTATCAAACTCTTAGAGGAAAACATAGGCAGAACACTCTATGACATAAATCACAGCAAGACCCTTTTTTACCCACCTCCTAGAGAAATGGAAATAAAGACAAAAATAAACACATGGGACCTAATGAAACTTCAAAGCTTTTGCACAGCAAAGGAAACCATAAACAAGACCAAAAGACAACCCTCAGAATGGGAGAAAATATTTGCAGATGAAGCAACTGACAAAGGATTAATCTCCAAAATTTATAAGCAGCTCAGGCAGCTCAATAACAAAAAAACAAACAACCCAATCCAAAAATGGGCAGAAGACTTAAATAGACATTTCTCCACAGAAGATATACAGACTGCCAACAAACACATGAAAGGATGCTCAACATCTTTACTCATTAGAGAAATGCAAATCAAAACCACAATGAGATATCATCTCACACCAGTCAGAATGGCCATCATCAAAAAATCTAGAAACAATAAATGCTGGAGAGGGTGTGGAAAAAAGAGAACACTCTTCCACTGCTGGTGGGAATGTGAATTGGTACAGCCGCTATGGAGAACGGTATGGAGGATCCTTAAAAAACTACAAATAGAACTACCATATGACCCAGCAATCCCACTACTGGGCATGTACCCCGAGAAAACCATAATTCAAAAAGAGACATGCACCAAAATGTTCATAGCAGCCCTATTTACAATAGCCCGGAGATGGAAACAACCTAAGTGTCCATCATCGGATGAATGGATAAAGAAGATGTGGCACATATATACAATGGAATATTACTCAGCCATAAAAAGAAATGAAATTGAGCTATTTGTAATGAGGTGGATAGACCTAGAGTCTGTCATACAGAGTGAAGTAAGTCAGAAAGAGAAAGACAAATACTGTATGCTAACACATATATATGGAATTTAAGAAAAAAAAATGTCATGAAGCGCATAGGGGTAAGACAGGAATACAGACACAGACCTACTAGAGAATGGACTTGAGGATATGGGGAGGGGGATGGGTAAGCCGTGACAAAGTGAAAGAGCGGCATGGACATATATACACTACCAAACGTAAGGTAGATAGCTAGTGGGAAGCAGCCGCATAGCACAGGGAGATCAGCTCGGTGCTTTGTGACCGCCTGGAGGGGTGGGATAGGGAGGGTGGGAGGGAGACGCAAAAGGGAGGGGATATGGAAACATATGTATATGTATAACTGATTAAATTTGTTATAAAGCAAAAAATAAAAAAAAAATTAAAAAAAAAAACGGCCTATATTATTCAAGAAAAACCACAAAGCTTTGAGCTGGTATCAGGTAGCCCAATTTAAGGTCAGATTTTGCATAGAAGATTCAGACACAGGAAATACACTGGCGTAAAACAGTCAAGAGGGCACTAAAATAATGCCACCATTTCTACAGTCTTCACACCGAGATGTGCTATGTCATCTGTGGGCATTTTTCTTCTGTTGGTTGGTTTGCAAAATAACTAGAGTGCCCTAGCATAGCCAGTGGGCCTCTGTTGTGAAATCTCACAGAATGAAAGAGAGGGGAATTTTGCTGTGAACCTGAAGACTATTCCCAGGAGGGAGGAGGAAGAAGCTTCTGGTCCCACTTGTTTCCACGGTTAAACAAAATAGAACATTGGTCTCTTCTCTCATTAGAAATGGTGTCAAAATTGTCCAAAAGAAACCACCACCATCTTACCACACACTTCAGTAAACAGATCTTTGGAGCAGCATCTTCACTATGTATCTTTTAAAATTTTATGCCCTTAAAGCATCGTTCATCTCTGACAGTTCTGCCAGGTTGGACTGTTAAATTTTAAACTATTGAAATTTCATAATCCTTTTGTAAATGAATATAATCCCAACTGGCGATTACTCCTGAGAAAACTAGGAAGTGATCTGAAAATGATGATAATTTATGATAATATAAAGCAGGACTGATTGTTCCTCTTGGATTAAACAGTTCAGAGTTGAGCTGAAGTCCAGGGACTTGAATTTCTAATCAGTATTATCCAGTGGTAAAACTTTGTGGACCAGTCTTGCCATTGGTAAAACTTTCATTTAATAGATAATAGAGTGTATTTCCTGAGAAGGATTGATTTAAATATATTAGTCAGCTATTTCACACAAGATTATTTGTTAAAATTTTAAATTATAATAATACATATTAACAGGTATGTTCTGATTTCAGGTTGAAGAGTCAAAGATATTTCCATATGAAGTCAGCACATCTATAAATTAGAATTAATGACATAATCACAGGAATGATAATATCTAGTTGATGTTTATAAACAAGGCTTATTTAAGAATTTTATGGACCAAACTACTACTCCCAGAGATTTCCCACTGTACATCCAAACATACATATTACAAAGCACCCATATTTCACATTAAACACACACATACACAGTTTTATGGATTTTTATAAATTAGATTTTAAAATTATATAGTTATTATAACATTTATTTGTAATTGACTAGAATTGGCCATGATTCATGAATAATTAGAAATCCTTTTGACGTGAGAAAAATCTAGCCTGCAAGTTCTTTTCTAATATAATTCCGCTTTTACACATATTAAATTTAACAATTAGTGACAGTGTCAAGTTTGTTATATTTGTAGCTACTGAATTAAATATTTATTTAGATTTTGTGACTTTATTTTTTTGTATTTTGAAACCCATACATTTTCCCCCCAGTCTCTAAAATTTCTATAGATTCTTGAGAAGCCTTGTGTTCATAGCACCTGATATTTATAATGGTCCAGTTTATAAAATGCTTTAAAGTCATAAAGTATTTTAAAAATGCATGGGACCTTGAAGAAGTATTATTGTGTCATTGTCGCCTTTTGCCTCCTGTCCTCAATAGCTAGATTATGTAGGTCCAGGATCTAAGAGGACTGGCCCCTAATATCAACAATTCTCATGACCTGCTTGTGGAATTCATACTTCTCATCCTTGAAAATTTAGGCTGTGCTGGATTAGAGGGCCTGGTTTTGGGGTTTTGGTGAGAGGGGCTAGAGAACCACAGGCAGGGGACCCAGCTAAGGTTCTGCTGAATCTGAAGCTATGATGATCACCCAGTCAGTTTAGGCTTCTTGATCGACCCTGACTATCATTAAGAACTAGAATTGCTGCTACACAATGGGGACAGGAAGGACTGTATCTGGAATGAAGGGGATTCATTGGGGTGTCTCTATGCTAACTGTAAATGAGCATGTGCAGCAACCACAGTCCAAGAAGAGTTAAGCCACTGAGGATTCTGATTCTTAGAGCATGACGGTCTGAGCTGTCACTGCAGTGCTGGCTGAGGGTGAGGGAAACCTACAACAAGTGATGGAGGAGGGAGATGAAAAATACTAGATATGGCCTTGGCATCAGCAGGGACTAGAGTTTATACCACTAAAGCTGTTTGAAGGTTTTTGTAGAGATTTTGGCTGGCTAACACCTTGAAGGTTCTGTGATGGTTTTGACTTAAAGTAAGGCTTGAGCAGAGCTGAGAAGTGTAAGGGGTGGACTTATCTGACAGCTTATGTACCTTGCTTCATATTATCTTGGGCTGCCTTTTAAATTTCAGCACTGCTGGGGTCACCAGCTGCATACAATTATATCCTGAGAGCATCATTCTTCAACTGATCTTCATTTCTCTTGCTTTCTACCTTGGACATTCTCTGCTACTTCACAAGAGATGCTCAGCCATGCTGATGCATTAAAAAACCTGCAGCGTGAGGTATTACCACCCTATGGAGCGTCCTTGACTAAGGATAATAGAGGCTTGTGGATAAATGCTCCTATCATCTTTCCTTCAGTTGTATAATCCTAAGGTACATTTATACAGACCATAGGAGTCCCCAGTGGGACTGACCCTCAGGTACTTACTGTGATGATTATCTTGGAGATGTACCCTTTTTCTCTGTTTCATTATTCCTAGTTGCCCACACTTGTTCCCTGGGATCGCTTCCTAAAATAAACTATTGAAAATACTTGTACATAAGTCCTTGCCTCAGGCTTTGAATTTGGTGAAACTAAGACTAAGAGATGCAAACTGTTTTTTTTTTCTGTGTCCAGAATCTATTGGTTTTTTTCTTCTGCAAGTGTCTGTGTGTGTGTAACATAAATTTATGAAATCAATTAACTTTGAGATTTTACAGTGAAGGATTGACAGACTCAGTTCTCAAACCTAGCTGGTCACTGAAATTGCTTGGGGACGTCTCCCTTCCAAACCTACTACATTAAAATCTCCAGGGTTGGGATCCAGAAACTTGCATTTTCTTAAAGTTCTGTAATTCACTCTATAGCATTTGGGCCCGAGAACTACTGGTTGGGATGCTCTAAGTCTGTTCCAGTAACAGAATATTGAGAATCTATGAGCTTTTAAATACTCTTGAGCAGGAGCAGGGATGCATAGGGTCCTAAATTTCCTTTAGGCAGAGAGAGCCAGAGAAAAGGCAGAGGCACACAAGTTTTTCAAAGGACTGTTTGCTCTGTCAAACTTCCCACAAAATTGACTTGATTTACGTGGGGTGCCCAAGATTTTGGTTTGGATTTATATAAATGCTTTGTGAAGTTACTGGCTTGTTCCCTATTTGAAGCTGGTATGACATTGCTTCAAAAGTTCTTTCTCTTCCCTCTGTAGATGATTATACACTTTTCTTCAACTGGGAGCCATCTATTTGTTTCCAAAGGGGGTCAAGTTCATGACACAGAGAGAAGGCAATGATAATATTACATTTGTACTTGCTTAAGGTCCTGAGAATATTTTTCAATGTGTAAATTCTGTGACTTTTGTAAATGCTCTCTTTAAGGGTATCAGCTTAAGAATCAGAAGGGATGCTCCCCACTGATATTGTCTGAAAGAGACTCTCAGAGAATTTTATGAACAAGGCCATTTATCCACTAGGCACTATAGGTACAGCATGAAGGCCCTCGGGCTTTACAAGGTCTGTGAAGATGGTCCAGAAAGCACTCCCTCACCAGTGCTTTCCTTTCAAAGTGTGTACCCTGTAGGCCCTTTCAGAGACACAGCCTAGGGGATGGTTCTCAGCTTTACATAACAAATCCACTTTAACATTTACATGTTCCTGAGCCTTCCATTTCCCCTCTTCCCCCATTACCCCACTGAGACAGTCTGGTGAATCTCTATTGCATTTGAGTCCCATCGTTGTGTTCAGCCTTCAAGGAGACATCCTAGCAGTGTATTAGGACTGGTTCCAGGTATCCTCGCCAGGAAGAATATTAAACCCAGATTCATGGGACAATGGTCTGATCTCAGTAAAATTCTTCCTCATCCAGCCTTATATTCAACTTTCAAGATCCATTCACCTGCTCCCTCCTTCTGGCACATATAACCAGGCTTGTGCTCATGGTAGAAACACATGATGCAGGGAGATAATGATTCCATCAGAAGTGAAGATATAGAGTAGCCAGGAGGTTGGTGACCCTCCCCTAGGGGTCTGAGCAGGTCCTACAACTCTTTGGTTTTATATGCTATTTCCTTCCTTCCTAGCAAGGGCTGAGTTTACTTGCTTGGGTTGTGCTGTAACGTGACTCCAATTTTTAGTCTGGAGGTTATGAGGGGAAGCAAGGTGATCTTGAGGAGGACAAGTGTCATCCTACAAGGTTCTTTCCTCAGGAGAGGTCCTATTGCTGTTTGCAGATGAGAAGAGACTGGTTTTTTTCTGGCGAGGGAGAGGGAGCCACTTGCTAGGCTGCAAATTAAGAAGATTCTGAGCATTCCAAGTGTGCAGGCTCATCTATCCAAATGTTCCCGTCCTGAGTTTTTGGAACCAGCTCTTTGAGGATTCTGACTTTGTTAAAGAGATTGATTGAGGCTGTGCATTCAGTCTCTTTTGGATCTCTGCTAACCTTATTATTAAATCCTGCCCATGGTTTTCATCACAGCCTGGTCTCTGGCTTTAGGAAATAAGCTATATCTTCTATCTTAAAAACTACAAAAGATACATTTTCACTTTCACAGGGTATCTTGAAGTTGATCATTGAATATGTATCTTCAGTTGACCTCTTTTTTTCTTTTTACCAAAGTATCTAAAGTCATTGACAAAAAAGTGCATACCTCCATAATTCTTGAAATTATATTGTCCCTACCATTCAAGGGCTACTACTACCACATAAGCCTATGCTTCACCTTTCACCTGTGCTTCATCCAGAATGACTACCAGTGAGAGTCTTAGTTATTGTGATGCTACTGCACACCAGTGCTTGTTACCACCTCACTTACCACCAGCAACAGAGGGTTTCTGACCCATTAGTGAAAAAATTCCAAAATCCCATCCCAAGAGTCTGCTTTCTAGGGCCACTTCTGGTATCCACTGTCTTAACCTCGGTTTTTCCCAAAAGTGTGAGCCTGAGAGAAGGGCTTACATCCATATTATTTTAGGAAGTGACCACAAGGTACTGGGAAGAGTGTAACAGGCAAGGAGGGGAAGTTAATTCAAGAGGACATTGTTAACTGAATGAGTTGGGCATCCCTTTGGGACTCTGGGGCTTGATACCAATGGGGTCCCTTTGAGGAGCTATGCAGCATATGCCTAAGGAATGTCTGCTTCGGAGACACAAGACAGGAGTGTTTGTCCAATGTACCCACTGTCTCCCTTCCTCCATTAGTCAAGGTTTGCCCCAGGGGGTGTTAACTCCTCACACTTCCAGGCTTGTGTCCTGTTAGAAATGCATGGTGTCCCATATGGTGTTGCAGGGAAGCTCTGGGGCAGCTGAAACAAGGTGTTGTCAGGTTATTCCTCCACACGGCTGTCACCTCATCACTGGCTAGAGTGAAAAGGTGAGCCAGGAGGACATGAGGCGGAACACATCTGATGTCCCATCAGGACCCATCCAAGAGCTTGTCTGTTAAGCTAAGACCAGAACAGAATGTAAAAAAAAAAAAACCATCAATGACATATATCTTTTTTTTTTTTTTTTTTTTTTTTTTTTTGCGGTATGCGGGCCTCTCACTGTTGTGGCCTCTCCCGTTGCGGAGCACAGGCTCCGGATGCGCAGGCCCAGCGGCCATGGCTCACGGGCCCAGCCGCTCCGCGGCATATGGGATCCTCCCAGACCGGGGCACGAACCCGTATCCCCCGCATCGGCAGGTGGACTCTCAACCACTGCGCCACCAGGGAGGCCCGACATATATCTTATGGCATGTGTGCTACTCTATTTTTTAATGTATGTGTAGAAAGATGATCCCATTTTGTTTTCTTTCCTTTTATCTTTTTTTAAAACATTTAAACCAAGGCAATAAAAAATACCCATTAGAAGAAGGCCACTTGGGTATTCCAAAGGGTAAAAAAAAAGATTAAAAAATGAAGAAAGGAAAATAAGGGAAAAGCCAGTTGCCTAAAGGACTTAGAAGTAAACTCTACCCTTGAATGAATGACTTGTCTCTAAGATACCCCACCCTTCGGTCCTGGGTGAACTCTTCCTCATCCTTCAGGTCCCAGTTCATTTCTCCTCTGTGGTTTGTCCAACTCCTTCCACCTTCTCCTGCTCAGCAGGTCCAGACTTTCCCCAGATGGTCACTTGCAGTCTCCTCTGTGCTCCCAAAGCCTTTGACACAAACCTCCATTCCAGCATCTGTCGTATTGTATAGCAGCTCTTTGGCTTTCCTAATAGATGGGGATCTCTTCTCATTTTTTACCCTCAAAGCTTTTTCCAGTGCTTCATATGAATTTCTGACATTAACTTATTGATCATTTAGCAGATGACCTTTCAGGCTCTGCTATGTTCTGGGCACAGTGAGGGAGACACCATGTTGTAAGACCCAAGTCCTATCTCTAGTGGGAGGCAGAGAGATCAAGTGGGCAGTCAAGAGGTGACTGATCACCAGAAATACAGCTACACGTGGAACAACTCCTACAGAACACCTACTGAACGCTGGCAGAAGACCCCAGACCTCCCAAAAGGCAAGAAACTCCCCACATACCTGGGTAGGGCAAAGCGGAGAGATTCCCGCACAGAGGATCGGTGCCGAGCGGCACTCACCAGCCCGAGAGGCTTGTCTGCTCGCCCGCCGGGGCAGGCGACGCTGGAAGCTGAGGCTCGGGCTTCGGTCAGAGCGCAGGGAGAGGACTGGGGCTGGCGGCGAGAACTCAGCGTGAAGGGGGCTAATGTGCCACAGCTAGCCGGCAGGGAGTCCGGGAAAACTCTGGAGCTGCCGAAGAGGCAAGAGACTTTTTCTTCCCTCTTGGTTTCCTGGTGCGCGAGGAGAGGGGATTAAGAGCGCTGCTTAAAGGGGCTCCACAGACGGGCGCGAGTCACGACTGAAAGCGCGGAGCCCAGTGACGGGCGTGGGACGCTGGGGCTGCTGCTGCCGCCGCCAAGAAGCCTGTGTGCGAGCGCAGGTCACTGCCCACACCGCCCTTCCGGGAGCCCGTGCAGCCCGCCACTGCCGGGGTCCCGGGATCCAAGGGCGGCTTCCCTGGGAGAACGCACGGCGCGCCTCGGGCTGGTGCAACGTCACGCCGACCTCTGCCGCTGCACGCTCGACCCGCACTCCGTGCCCCTCCCTCCCGCCCGGCCTGAGTGAGCCAGAGTCCCCGAAGAGGCTGCTCCTTTAACCCTGTCCTGTCTGAGCGAAGAACAGACGCCCTCCGGCGACCTACACGCAGAGGCGGGGCCAAATCCAAAGCTGAGACCCAGGAGCTGTGAGAACAAAGAAGAGAAAGGGAAACCTCTCCCAGCAGCCTCAGAAGCAGCGGATTAAAGCTCCACAATCAACTTGATGTACCCTGCATCTGTGGAATACATGAATAGACAACACATCATCCCAAATTGAGGAGCCAGGAGTCAGTGCTGGGCCTCTGAGGTGGGAGAGCCAACTTCAGGACACTGGTCCACAAGAGACCTCCCAGCTCCACATAATATCAAACGGCAAAAATCTTCCAGAGATCTCCATCTCAACACCAGCACCCAGCTTCACTCAACGACCAGCAAGCTACAGTGCTGGACACCCTATGCCAAACAACTAGCAAGACAGGAACACAACGCCACCCATTAGCAGAGAGGTGGCCTAAAATCATAAAAAGCCCCCAGACACCCCAAAACACACCACCAGACGTGGACCTGCCCACCAGAAAGACAAGATCCAGCCTCATCCACCAGAACACAGGCACTAGTCCCCTCCACCAGGAAGCCTACACAACCCACTAAACCAACCTTAGCCACTGGGGACAGACACCAAAAACAACGGGAACTACGAACCGGCAGCCTGCGAAAAGGAGACCCCAAACACAGTAACATAAGCAAAATGAGAAGACAGAAAAACACACAGCTGGAGAAGGAGCAAGATAAAAACCCACCAGACCTAACAAATGAAGAGGTAATAGGCAGTCTACCTGAAAAAGAATTCAGAATAATGATGGTAAAGATGATCCAAGATTCTATTTCCAAGATCCAAAATCTTGGAAATAGAATAGACAAAATGCAAGAAACAGTTAACAAGGACCTAGAAGAACTAAAGATGAATCAAGCATCGATTAAAAACACAATACATGAAATAAAAAATACTCTAGATGGGATCAATAGCAGAATAACTGAGGCAGAAGAACGGATAAGTGAGGTGGAAGATAAAATAGTGGAAATAACTGCTGCAGAGCAAAATAAAGAAAAAAGAATGAAAAGAAGAGAGGACAGTCTCAGAGACCTCTGGGACAACATTAAACGCACCAACATTCGAATTATAGGGGTTCCAGAAGAAGAAGAGAAAAAGAAAGGGACTGAGAAAATATTTGAAGAGATTATAGTTGAAAACTTCCCTAATATGGGAAAGGAAATAGTTAATCAAGTCCAAGAGGCACAGAGAGTCCCATACAGAATAAATCCAAGGAGAAATACGCCAAGACACATATTAATCAAACTGTCAAAAATTAAACACAAAGAAATCATATTAAAAGCAGCAAGGCAAAAACAACAAATCACACACAAGGGAATCCCCATCAGGATAACAGCTGATCTCTCAGCAGAAACTCTACAAGCCAGAAGGGAGTGGCAGGACATAATTAAAGTGATGAAGGAGAAAAACCTGCAACCAAGATTACTCTACCCAGCAAGGATCTCATTCAGATTTGATGGAGAAATTAAAACGTTTACAGACAAGCAAAAGCTGAGAGAGTTCAGCACCACCAAACCAGCTTTACAACAAATGCTAAAGGAACTTCTCTAGGCAAGAAACACAACAGAAGGAAAAGACCTACAATAATGAACCCAAAACAATTAAGAAAATGGGAATAGGAACATACATATCGATAATTACCTTAAATGTAAATGGACTAAATGCTCCCACCAAAAGATACAGATTGGCTGAATGGATACAAAAACAAGACCCATATATATGCTGTCTACAAGAGACCCACTTCAGACCTAGAGACACATACAGACTGAAAGTAAGGGGATGGAAAAAGATATTCCATGCAAATGGAAACCAAAAGAAAGCTGGAGTAGCAATTCTCATATCAGACAAAATAGACTTTAAAATAAAGACTACTAGAAGAGACAAAGAAGGACACTACCTAATGATCAAGGGATCGATCCAAGAAGAAGATATAACAATTGTAAATATTTATGCACCAAACATAGGAGCACCTCAATACATAAGGCAAATACTAACAGCCATAAAAGGAGAAATCGACAGTAACACAATCATAGTAGGGGACTTTAACACCCCACTTTCACCAATGGACAGATCATCCAAAATGAAAATAAATAAGGAAACACAAGCTTTAAATGATACATTAAACAAGATGGACTTAATTGATATTTATAGGACATTCCATCCCAAAACAACAGAATACACATTTTTCTCAAGTGCTCATGGAACATTCTCCAGGATAGATCATATCTTGGGTCACAAATCAAGCCTTGGTAAATTTAAGAAAATTGAAATTGTATCAAGTATCTTTTCCGACCACAATGCTATGAGACTAGATATCAATTACAGGAAAAGAGCTGTAAAAAATACAAACACATGGAGGCTAAACAATACACTACTTAATAACGAAGTGATCACTGAAGAAATCAAAGAGGAAATTAAAAAATACCTAGAAACAAATGACAATGGAGAACAACTCCTACAGAACACCTACTGAACGCTGGCAGAAGACCCCAGACCTCCCAAAAGGCAAGAAACTCCCCACATACCTGGGTAGGGCAAAGCGGAGAGATCCGCACACAGAGGATCGGTGCCGAGCGGCACTCACCAGCCCGAAAGGCTTGTCTGCTCGCCCGCCGGGGCGCGCAGCGCTGGAAGCTGAGGCTCGGGCTTCGGTCAGAGCGCAGGGAGAGGACTGGGGCTGGCGGCGAGAACTCAGCCTGAAGGGGGCTAATGTGCCACAGCTAGCCGGGAGGGAGTCCGGGAAAACTCTGGAGCTGCCGAAGAGGCAAGAGACTTTTTCTCCCCTCTTGGTTTCCTGGTGCGCTAGGAGAGGGGATTAAGAGCGCTGCTTAAAGGGGCTCCACGGATGGGCGCGAGTCGCGACTGAAAGCGCGGAGCCCAGTGACAGGCGTGGGACGCTGGGGCTGCTGCTGCCGCCGCCAAGAAGCCTGTGTGCGAGCGCAGGTCACTGCCCACGCCGCCCTTCCGGGAGCCTGTGCAGCCCGCCACTGCCGGGGTCCCGGGATCCAGGGGCGGCTTCCCTGGGAGAACGCACGGCGCGCCTCGGGCTGGTGCAACGTCACGCCGACCTCTGCCGCTGCAGGCTTGCCCCGCACTCCGTGCCCCTCCCTCCCGCCCGGCCTGAGTGAGCCAGAGTCCCCGAAGAGGCTTCTCCTTTAACCCTGTCCTATCTGAGCGAAGAACAGACGCCCTCCGGCGACCTACACGCAGAGGCGGGGCCAAATCCAAAGCTGAGACCCAGGAGCTGTGAGAACAAAGAAGAGAAAGGGAAACCTCTCCCAGCAGCCTCAGAAGCAGCGGATTAAAGCTCCACAATCAACTTGATGTACCCTGCATCTGCGGAATACATGAATAGACAACACATCATCCCAAATTGAGGAGCCCGGAGTCAGTGCTGGGCCTCTGAGGTGGGAGAGCCAACTTCAGGACACTGGTCCACAAGAGACCTCCCAGCTCCACATAATATCAAACGGCGAAAATCTTCCAGAGATCTCCATCTCAACACCAGCACCCAGCTTCACTCAACGACCAGCAGGCTACAGTGCTGGACACCCTGAGCCAAACAACTAGCAAGACAGGAACACAACGCCACCCATTAGCAGAGAGGTGGCCTAAAATCATAAAAAGTCCACAGACACCCCAAAACACACCACCAGACGTGGACCTGCCCACCAGAAAGACAAGATCCAGCCTCATCCACCAGAACACAGGCACTAGTCCCCTCCACCAGGAAGCCTACACAACCCACTAAACCAACCTTAGCCACTGGGGACAGACACCAAAAACAACAGGAACTACGAACCTGCAGCCTGCAAAAAGGAGACCCCAAACACAGTAACATAAGCAAAATGAGAAGACAGAAAAACACACAGCAGGAGAAGGAGCAAGATAAAAACCCACCAGACCTAACAAATGAAGAGGTAATAGGCACTCTACCTGAAAAAGAATTCAGAATAATGATGGTAAAGATGATCCAAGATTCTATTTCCCAGATCCAAAATCTTGGAAATAGAATAGACAAAATGCAAGAAACAGTTAACAAGGACCTAGAAGAACTAAAGATGAATCAAACATCGATTAAAAACACAATACATGAAATAAAAAATACTCTAGATGGGATCAATAGCAGAATAACTGAGGCAGAAGAACGGATAAGTGAGGTGGAAGATAAAATAGTGGAAATAACTGCTGCAGAGCAAAATAAAGAAAAAAGAATGAAAAGAACAGAGGACAGTCTCAGAGACCTCTGGGACAACATTAAACGCACCAACATTCGAATTATAGGGGTTCCAGAAGAAGAAGAGAAAAAAAAAGGGACTGAGAAAATATTTGAAGAGATTATAGTTGAAAACTTCCCTAATATGGGAAAGGAAATAGTTAATCAAGTCCAGGAGGCACAGAGAGTCCCATACAGAATAAATCCAAGGAGAAATACGCCAAGACACATATTAATCAAACTGTCAAAAATTAAACACAAAGAAATCCTATTAAAAGCAGCAAGGCAAAAACAACAAATAACACACAAGGGAATCCCCATCAGGATAACAGCTGATCTCTCAGCAGAAACTCTACAAGCCAGAAGGGAGTGGCAGGACATACTTAAAGTGATGAAGGAGAAAAACCTGCAACCAAGATTACTCTACCCAGCAAGGATCTCATTCAGATTTGATGGAGAAATTAAAACGTTTACAGACAAGCAAAAGCTGAGAGAGTTCAGCACCACCAAACCAGCTTTACAACAAATGCTAAAGGAACTTCTCTAGGCAAGAAACACAACAGAAGGAAAAGACCTACAATAATGAACCCAAAACAATTAAGAAAATGGGAATAGGAACATACATATCGATAATTACCTTAAATGTAAATGGACTAAATGCTCCCACCAAAAGACACAGAGTGGCTGAATGGATACAAAAACAAGACCCATCTATCTGCTGTCTACAAGAGACCCACTTCAGACCTAGAGACACATACAGACTGAAAGTAAGGGGATGGAAAAAGATATTCCATGCAAATGGAAACCAAAAGAAAGCTGGAGTAGCAATTCTCATATCAGACAAAATAGACTTTAAAATAAGGACTACTAGAAGAGACAAAGAAGGACACTACATAATGATCAAGGGATCGATCCACGAAGAAGATATAACAATTGTAAATATTTATGCACCAAACATAGGAGCACCTCAATACATAAGGCAAATACTAACAGCCATAAAAGGAGAAATCGACAGTAACACAATCATAGTAGGGGACTTTAACACCCCACTTTCACCAATGGACAGATCATCCAAAATGAAAATAAATAAGGAAACACAAGCTTTAAATGATACATTAAACAAGATGGACTTAATTGATATTTATAGGACATTCCATCCAAAAACAACAGAATACACATTTTTCTCAAGCGCTCATGGAACATTCTCCAGGATAGATCATATCTTGGGTCACAAATCAAGCCTTGGTAAATTTAAGAAAATTGAAATTGTATCAAGTATCTTTTCCGACCACAATGCTATGAGACTAGATATCAATTACAGGAAAAGAGCTGTAAAAAATACAAACACATGGAGGCTAAACAATACACTACTTAATAACGAAGTGATCACTGAAGAAATCAAAGAGGAAATTAAAAAATACCTAGAAACAAATGACAATGGAGACACGACGACCCAAAACCTATGGGATGCAGCAAAAGCAGTTCTAAGAGGGAAGTTTATAGCAATACAATCCCACCTTAAGAAACAGGAAACATCTCGAATAAACAACCTAACCTTGCACCTAAAGCAATTAGAGAAAGAAGAACAAAAACATCCCAAAGTTAGCAGAAGGAAAGAAATCATAAAAATCAGATCAGAAATAAATGAAAAAGAAATGAAGGAAATGATAGCAAAGATCAATAAAACTAAAAGCTGGTTCTTTGAGAAGATAAACAAAATTGATAAACCATTAGCCAGACTCATCAAGAAAAAAAGGGAGAAGACTCAAATCAATAGAATTAGAAATGAAAAAGGAGAAGTAACAACTGACACTACAGAAATACAAAAGATCATGAGAGATTACTATAAGCAACTCTATGCCAATAAAATGGACAACCTGGAAGAAATGGACAAATTCTTAGAAATGCACAACCTGCCAAGACTGAATCAGGAAGAAATAGAAAATATGAACAGACCAATCACAAGCACTGAAATTGAAACTGTGATAAAAAATCTTCCAACAAACAAAAGCCCAGGACCAGATGGCTTCACAGGCGAATTCTATCAAGCATTTAGAGAAGAGCTAACACCTATCCTTCTGAAACTCTTCCAAAATATAGCAGAGGGAGGAACACTCCCAAACTCATTCTACGAGGCCACCATCACCTTGATACCAAAACCAGGCAAGGATGTCACAAAGAAAGAAAACTACAGGCCAATATCACTGATGAACATAGATGCAAAAATCCTCAACAAAATACTAGCAAACAGAATCCAACAGCACATTAAAAGGATCATACACCATGATCAAGTGGGGTTTATTCCAGGAATGCAAGGATTCTTCAATATACGCAAATCAATCAACGTGATACACCATATTAACAAACTGAAGGAGAAAAACCATATGATCATCTCAATAGATGCAGAGAAAGCTTTCGACAAAATTCAACACCCATTTATGATAAAAACCCTGCAGAAAGTAGGCATAGAGGGAACTTTCCTCAACATAATAAAGGCCATATATGACAAACCCACAGCCAGCATCGTCCTCAATGGTGAAAAACTGAAACCATTTCCACTAAGATCAGGAACTAGACAAGGTTGCCCACTTTCACCACTCTTATTCAACCTAGTTTTGGAAGTTTTAGCCACAGCAATCAGAGAAGAAAAGGAAATAAAAGGAATCCAAATTGGAAAAGAAGAAGTAAAGCTGTCATTGTTTGCAGATGACATGATACTATACATAGAGAATCCTAAAGATGCTACCAGAAAACTACTAGAGTTAATCAATGAATTTGGTAAAGTTGCAGGATACAAAATTAATGCACAGAAATCTCTGGCATTCCTATATACTGATGATGAAAAATCTGAAAGTGAAATCAAGGAAACACTCCCATTTACCATTGCAACAAAAAGAATAAAATATCTAGGAATAAACCTACCTAAGGAGACAAAAGACCTGTATGCAGAAAATTATAAGACACTGATGAAAGAAATTAAAGATGATACAAATAGATGGAGAGATGTACCATGTTCTTGGATTGGAAGAATCAACATTGTGAAAATGACTCTACTACCCAAAGCAATCTACAGGTTCAATGCAATCCCTATCAAACTACCACTGGCATTTTTCACAGAACTAGAACAAAAAATTTCACAATTTGTATGGAAACACAAAAGACCCCGAATAGCCAAAGCAATCTTGAGAACGAAAAATGGAGCTGGAGGAATCAGGCTCCCTGACTTCAGACTATACTACAAAGCTACAGTAATCAAGACAGTATGGTACTGGCACAAAAACAGAAAGATAGATCAATGGAACAGGATAGAAAGCCCAGAGTTAAACCCACGGACATATGGTCACCTTATCTTTGATAAAGGAGGCAGGAATGTACAGTGGAGAAAGGACAGTCTCTTCAATAAGTGGTGCTGGGAAAACTGGATAGGGACATGTAAAAGTATGAGATTAGATCACTCCCTAACACCATACACAAAAATAAGCTCAAAATGGATTAAAGACCTAAATGTAAGGCCAGACACTATCAAACTCTTAGAGGAAAACATAGGCAGAACACTCTATGACATAAATCACAGCAAGATCCTTTTTGAGCCACCTCCTAGAGAAATGGAAATAAAGACAAAAATAAACACATGGGACCTAATGAAACTTAAAAGCTTTTGCACAGCAAAGGAAACCATAAAGAAGACCAAAAGACAACCCTCAGAATGGGAGAAAATATTTGCAAATGAAGCAACTGACAAAGGATTAATCTCCAAAATTTATAAGCAGCTCATGCAGCTCAATAACAAAAAAACAAACAACCCAATCCAAAAATGGGCAGAAGACCTAAATAGACATTTCTCCACAGAAGATATACAGACTGCCAACAAACACATGAAAGGATGCTCAACATCTTTACTCATTAGAGAAATGCAAATCAAAACTACAATGAGATATCATCTCACACCAGTCAGAATGGCCATCATCAAAAAATCTAGAAACAATAAATGCTGGAGAGGGTGTGGAAAAAAGGGAACACTCTTGCACTGCTGGTGGGAATGTGAATTGGTACAGCCCCTATGGAGAACGGTATGGAGGTTCCTTAAAAAATTACAAATAGAACTACCATATGACCCAGCAATCCCACTACTGGGCATATACCCTGAGAAAACCATAATTCAAAAAGAGACATGTACCAAAATGTTCATAGCAGCCCTATTTACAATAGCCCGGAGATGGAAACAACCTAAGTGTCCATCATCGGATGAATGGATAAAGAAGATGTGGCACATATATACAATGGAATATTACTCAGCCATAAAAAGAAATGAAATTGAGCTATTTGTAATGAGGTGGATAGACTTAGAGTCTGTCATACAGAGTGAAGTAAGTCAGAAAGAGAAAGACAAATACTGTATGCTAACACATATATATGGAATTTAAGAAAAAAAAATGTCATGAAGAAGATAGGGGTAAGACAGGAATAAAGACACAGACCTAAAAAAAAAAAAAAAAAAAAAAAAAAAAAAAAAAAACAAATGACAATGGAGACACGACGACCCAAAACCTATGGGATGCAGCAAAAGCAGTTCTAAGAGGGAAGTTTATAGCAATACAATCCCACCTTAAAAAACAGGAAACATCTCGAATAAACAACCTAACCTTGCACCTAGAGCAATTAGAGAAAGAGGAACAAAAACATCCCAAAGTTAGCAGAAGGAAAGAAATCATAAAGATCAGATCAGAAATAAATGAAAAAGAAAAGAAGGAAATGATAGCAAAGATCAATAAAACTAAAAGCTGGTTCTTTGAGAAGATAAACAAAATTGATAAACCATTAGCCAGACTCATCAAGAAAAAAAGGGAGAAGACTCAAATCAATAGAATTAGAAATGAAAAAGGAGAAATAACAACTGACACTGCAGAAATACAAAAGATCATGAGAGATTACTATAAGCAACTCTATGCCAATAAAATGGACAACCTGGAAGAAATGGACAAATTCTTAGAAATGCACAACCTGCCAAGACTGAATCAGGAAGAAATAGAAAATATGAACAGACCAATCACAAGCACTGAAATTGAAACTGTGATAAAAAATCTTCCAACAAACAAAAGCCCAGGACCAGATGGCTTCACAGGTGAATTCTATCAAGCATTTAGAGAAGAGCTAACACCTATCCTTCTGAAACTCTTCCAAAATATAGCAGAGGGAGGAACACTCCCAAACTCATTCTACGAGGCCACCATCACCTTGATACCAAAACCAGACAAGGATGTCACAAAGAAAGAAAACTACAGGCCAATATCACTGATGAACATAGATGCAAAAATCCTCAACAAAATACTAGCAAACAGAATCCAACAGCACATTAAAAGGATCATACACCATGATCAAGTGGGGTTTATTCCAGGAATGCAAGGATTCTTCAATGTACGCAGATCAATCAACGTGATACACCATATTAACAAATTGAAGGAGAAAAACCATATGATCATCTCAATAGATGCAGAGAAAGCTTTCGACAAAATTCAACACCCATTTATGATAAAAACCGTGCAGAAAGTAGGCATAGAGGGAACTTTCCTCAACATAATAAAGGCCATATATGACAAACCCACTGCCAGCATCGTCCTCAATGGTGAAAAACTGAAACCATTTCCACTAAGATCAGGAACAAGACAAGGTTGCCCACTCTCACCACTCTTATTCAACCTAGTTTTGGAAGTTTTAGCCACAGCAATCAGAGAAGAAAAGGAAATAAAAGGAATCCAAATCGGAAAGAAGAAGTAAAGCTGTCATTGTTTGCAGATGACATGATACTATACATAGAGAATCCTAAAGATGCTACCAGAAAACTACTAGAGCTAATCAATGAATTTGGTAAAGTAGCAGGATACAAAATTAATGCACAGAAATCTCTGGCATTCCTATATACTAATGATGAAAAATCTGAAAGTGAAATCAAGGAAACACTCCCATTTACCACTGAAACAAAAAGAATAAAATATCTAGGAATATACCTACCTAAGGAGACAAAAGACCTGTATGCAGAAATTATAAGACACTGATGAAAGAAATTACAGATGATACAAATAGATGGAGAGATGTACCATGTTCTTGGATTGGAAGAATCAACATTGTGAAAATGACTCTACTACCCAAAGCAATCTACAGATTCAATGCAATCCCTATCAAACTACCACTGGCATTTTTCACAGAACTAGAACAAAAAATTTCACAATTTGTATGGAAACACAAAAGACCCCGAATAGCCAAAGCAATCTTGAGAACGAAAAATGGAGCTGGAGGAATCAGGCTCCCTGACTTCAGACTATACTACAAAAGTACAGTAATCAAGACAGTATGGTACTGGCACAAAAACAGAAAGATAGATCAATGGAACAGGATAGAAAGCCTAGAGATAAACTCACACACATATTGTCACCTTATCTTTGATAAAGGAGGCAGGAATGTACAGTGGAGAAAGGACAGTCTCTTCAATAAGTGGTGCTGGGAAAACTGGATAGGGACATGTAAAAGTATGAGATTAGATCACTCCCTAACACCATACACAAAAATAAGCTCAAAATGGATTAAAGACCTAAATGTAAGGCCAGACACTATCAAACTCTTAGAGGAAAACATAGGCAGAACACTCTATGACATAAATCACAGCAAGATCCTTTTTGATCCACCTCCTAGAGAAATGGAAATAAAGACAAAAATAAACACATGGGACCTAATGAAACTTCAAAGCTTTTGCACAGCAAAGGAAACCATAAACAAGACCAAAAGACAACCCTCAGAATGGGAGAAAATATTTGCAAATGAAGCAACTGACAAAGGATTAATCTCCAAAATTTATAAGCAGCTCAGGCAGCTCAATAACAAAAAAACAAACAACCCAATCCAAAAATGGGCAGAAGACCTAAATAGACATTTCTCCACAGAAGATATACAGACTGCCAACAAACACATGAAAGGATGCTCAACATCTTTACTCATTAGAGAAATGCAAATCAAAACTACAATGAGATATCATCTCACACCAGTCAGAATGGCCATCATCAAAAAATCTAGAAACAATAAATGCTGGAGAGGGTGTGGAAAAAAGGGAACACTCTTGCACTGCTGGTGGGAATGTGAATTGGTACAGCCACTATGGAGAACGGTATGGAGGTTCCTTAAAAAACTACAAATAGAACTACCATATGACCCAGCAATCCCACTACTGGGCATATACCCTGAGAAAACCATAATTCAAAAAGAGACATGTACCAAAATGTTCATAGCAGCCCTATTTACAATAGCCTGGAGCTGGAAACAACCTAAGTGTCCATCATCGGATGAATGGGTAAAGAAGATGTGGCACATATATACAATGGAATATTACTCAGCCATAAAAAGAAATGAAATTGAGCTATTTGTAATGAGGTGAATGGACCTAGAGTCTGTCATACAGAGTGAAGTAAGTCAGAAAGAGAAAGACAAATACTGTATGCTGACACATATATATGGAATTTAAGAAAAAAAAATGTCATGAAGAACATAGGGGTAAGACAGGAATACAGACACAGACCTACTAGAGAATGGACTTGAGGATATGGGGAGGGGGAAGGGTAAGCCGTGACAAAGTGAAAGAGCGGCATGGACATATATACACTACCAAACGTAAGGTAGATAGCTAGTGGGAAGCAGCCGCATAGCACAGGGAGATCAGCTCGGTGCTTTGTGACCGCCTGGAGGGGTGGGATAGGGAGGGTGGGAGGGAGATGCAAAAGGGAGGGGATATGGGAACATATGTATATGTATAACTGTTTAAATTTGTTATAAAGCAAAAAAAAAAAAAAAAGAGGTGACTGATTAAAAGTCCAACCCCCATTATAAAGCCTTGAAATCCTAATTTCAGCTGTTAGACTGATGGTCCTGAGCTGGTGAAACCCATGGGGGTGAGCCAGGGAGATAGTTCTTCCATCAGAAGTGAAGACATAGAGTAGCCAGGAGGTTGGTGACCTTCCCCTAGGGGTCTGAGAAGACACTTCCCACCTCACGGAAGAATGTGTGGGAGGGGTCCCAGAGTAACGTGCCTCTGCCTGAGCCAAAGTGAGCCTGGGATGGGGGGAGGGGGGGTGTCCAGGGTATGGGCCAAATCAGATTGTAAAAACCTGTCCAGATGAAATGGTGTCTGTTCCCCAGATCCAGGCAGGACTATGTCCCTTTTCAGCAGGAAGTAGCCAGAGCAGTTGTCACCCTATTCCCTCGAAGATTTGAGGGAAGTTAAAACAGGAGTGGGGATTAATCGAGTCCCTTGAAACTGAATTCCCTTACTGAGTTTATGATTAACCTCTCTTTCCAAAACTTTATTCCCTTCCTTGTTCTGTCCCTGTTCCCCTCAGGATTGAGGAGTGTCAAAGAAAAGAGGGGACTGAAACCAAGGAGGACGCTGTGGGACCTTCTCGGGTACAAAAGCCTTTCTGTGTCTCCTGTTTCTTCTTTGTAAAAAAGGTTTTGGTCTCCTTGGCCTTCCTCGAGTTCCAAAGAGCAGGCTCAAGCAGTTAATGATTAGGACACTAGAGTCACAGGATCCCTAGTTCCTCCTGAGTGATGTAGATAACAATCTGATGATATCTTTGAGTTGTTCTATAGAAACTAAGACCCCTAGCCAAATGGAGGATGGTGACTATGCTGACCACAAATACATAGACCCAAGACTGGGAACCAGCTGTTTGAGAGTCTCAAAACATCACCTGCTATCTCACCATCAACCAGTCAGAAGAAGGTCCAGGAGCTGATCAGGCATCCTATGACCTTCTCCCATAAGACCGTCTTTAAAAACCCTTGTCAGAAAGCCACTGGGAATTCTGGTTTTTTGAGCATGAGCTCCCTGTTCTTCTTGTATGGCACCCTGAAAATAAACACTTACATTACATCAAACACCTGCTGTCAGAGTTTGACTTTCTGTGCCGAGGGCACACAGATCTTGCTTGGTAACACAGTTGCACTGGGAAATGAGGAACTTGGTGCCCTCATTAGAAAAATAGTTCTTTAGAATGAGAAGCAATTTAAGCAAGATCTGCATTGCCTGGCTCAACCCATATTTCCCTCCCCAACCCCCTTTACCCCACACCAAGCCTCTACTTCCTCCCCAACTGTTGACCTTCTTCTCAGGTCAAACAGCTCTCCCAGAATGAAAGCCCCCAGGTGTCAATAGAACCCTTCTCTTTTAAGTGGTATTGACTAGGTCTTCCAGGATGGGGCTAGCCTGCAGACCAGACCTGTGAGTGCTTCAGAAAGAAATACCCTGGGAGGAAAGAGTGATTCAAGGAGGCTGCCCACACTCTGAACATCAGTTCCCAGGTTGGTTTCAGTTCTAGGTCAAGAGTTGAAACAGCCCAGACAAGTGACCGTCTGCTCCTTCAAAGTTAGGCCCTGTTGAACCTGTCTGAGGTTTCTGGTCAGGCATTTGTGGAAGCTTGTCTAGACCTCACCTGTCATATGGTGGAGTGTTCTTTAAATTTGGAAATTTTCATGAATTATTTTGCAAGCATTCAGACAGATCCAGCTTGTCTGTGAGGAGAGAAGTGGCTGCCTGATTGGTCACGTCTATTTTTTTTTTAATTGGGACAAATTCTTATAAAACAAAATTAGCCATTTTAAAGTATATAATTTAGTCACATTTTATACTTTCACAATGTTGTGCCACCGCTACCTCTATCTAAGTCCAAAACATTTTCGTCACCCCAAAAGGAAATCCCATACCCCCAAGCAGTCCCTCCCCCTTTTCCCTCCCACAGGCCCTGGCAACTACCTCTCTGTTTTCTGTCTGTATGGATTTATCTATTCTGGATATGTCATATAAATGTGATCATACAATGTGTGACCTATGTATCTGGTTTCTTTCATTTAGCATATTTTTGAGGTTCATCTATGTTGTAGCATGTATCAGAACTTTGTTCCTTTTTATGGCTGGGTCCACTGTATGTTTATAACACATCTTATTTATCCATTCATCCATCATTTCTATTTTTTGTTACCTGTTAAGATCCAGGATGTTGATGAGTCTGAAACTGGGTGACAGGGGCCCTTCTGTGTTTTCAAAAGGAGAATCAACTTGTAAGAGAAATGAAGACAGCCCAACGTGTGATTCCCTAAAGATGACACCTTCAGATGAAACACACATTTAGCTGGTCAGGAGTGTCTCCTTCTTCTGAACTTGGTTGTTAAGGAAATGTGAGAGAGATCTTTGCTGTATTTTAATTTTTTCTTGTTCAAGAGAAAGCACTCAGCTTGAATCCTCTAAACGGGGCTACCCTTACCTGATGAGACAGTTTCTTCATGCTCTTAAAGGAGGCTTTGTAGGTAAGGTAAAAAGACAGTTAGTGAACACAGTTCTCCAAATCTCTAAATGTAAATATAGCAGGGCTCCGACAAAGAGGAAGCAGACACCTGCCTGGGGGTTGGTGTTTGGGTCTGGCTTGTCTCCCACCCTTGGAGGCCCAGTCTCACCTTATCTCCAGCCCACCATTTGTGCCAACAGAACCGGGACCAATGAAGGCAAGAGAGCTGCTCTTTCTGTGATGCATTTCCTCACCCAGTCGCAAATTGCAACAGAAAAGATGAGATAAAGAAGAGGAACCTCAACAGAAAGGACGCAGTAGGGAATGGATGTAAACAGTGGGTTTGCTGTGCAGTGACAAGAAATCAGCTTGAGAAGGGGAAACTGATGCACAGTTAGACCTGGCTGGGAGGCAGGACAACCCTCCATCCTTGTGGGAGGGACCCTGTAAGGCCATTAAAGCTAAGGGGTCCATCAGGGCGAGTGCCCCTTTGATTTTATCCCCAGAGGATGGACTCCTGGATACCAAGGCTGAAATTTACTAGCAGATCTTTCTAGAAGAATTTTCCCTCCAGTCCATTTACCTGAATGAAGTAATTAAATAAAGCTGGGGTCTGAACCTGTTCCTTAAATGTGATGAGTGGGAACAACCACTTTATGAGGCTACAAGTGTCGTAGCTGAATCAGCAGTCACTTTCTCCATTTAAAGTATCACTGGGTTTAATCTACCGTTGATGCCACTCTTAATTTTGACCCCCCATTGGGTTCTTAGCCCTTTTCTAGGAACAGGTGACAAGCCTTCCAGCGTTGCTGTATCTATACCCCACCTAACACTGCAGTGTGGTGTGGTGAGCAAAGAGAAAAGGCAGGAGACTTGAGCTTTAACCCATTTCTTGCCATGGGTAAATCATTTGCACCTCAGTACTGTGATATCTGAAATGAAATGGGGAGCATTTCCCAAGGTTTGTTCTGTGTACACCAACTCCTGCCAATCATTGGTTGGTGGATAATTTCTAGAAGGCTTTGTTTCCCAGCGTTTCCAGCCTGCCTCATGCAAGGGCAGAGGAAGTCCTCAGGCAAAGAAATGCAGATAACTTAAGGCTCTGAAGTGGTAAGGCCTGACGGCATATGTGTTGCACCAGTGACATGAATTTCCCTAGTGTTATATATTTAGGATGTTGTCATTTTTTATATTAAAAATCAGAGTCGAATTGAACAAAAGCTTAACTCATTATTATTGTTATTGTTGTTATTTGCTATTTTAGTGTTATTTCCTCACTAGTGTGTCCTGAAGTGGAATTACTTGGCCAAAGATATTTTAAAACTTGTAATGGTTAGGGCACTGATTAAATTGCTAGAAGTAAAGCCCTAAATACAGTGAAACTCAAAAATATAATGACTTAACAAAGAAGGGAATTTACTTCTCTTTTATACAACAGACCAGAGCTAAGCGGTTCTGCCATGTGCACACCAGCTTGCACCTCTGGTCCTGGTGGCTTTTCCAGCTCCCATCCTGTCCCAGCCAACAAGGGAGGAAAACATCAAGAGGGCACATGGGCTTTCCTTACGAGGGCATGACCCAGAAGTGGCACATATTTTTCTACCCACATCTCCTTGTCAGGACTTGGTCCCATAGCCATGTATTAAGCTGCAAGAAGGCTACAAAATATAGTGTCTAGCTTGGCTATGCCTAATTAAAATTGAGGGGTCTAAAGATGGAGAGAATGATTATTTATTTATTTATTTATTTACAACTTTATTGGAGTATAATTGCTTCACAAAGGTGTGTTAGTTTCTGCTTTATAACAAAGTGAATCAGTTATACATATACATCTGTTCCCATATCCCTTCACTCTTGCGTCTCCCTCCCTCCCACCCTCCCTATCCCAGCCCTCCAGGAGGTCACAAATCACCGATCTGATCTCCCTGTGCTATGCGGCTGCTTCCCACTAGCTATCTACCTTATGTTTGGTAGTGTACATATGTCCATGCCTCTCTCTCGCTTTGTCACAGCTTACCCTTCCCCCTCCCCATATCCTCAAGTCCATTCCCAAGTAGGTCTGTGTCTTTATTCCTGTTTTACCCCTAGGTTCTTCATGACATTTTTTCCCCTTAAATTCCATATATATGTGTTAGCATACGGTATTTGTCTTTCTCTTTCTGACTTACTTCACTCTGTATGACAGACTCTAGGTCTATCCACCTCATTACAAATAGCTCAATTTTGTTTCTTTTTATGGCTGAGTAATATTCCATTGTATATATGTGCCACATCTTCTTTATCCATTCATCCGATGATGGACATTTAGGTTGTTTCCATCTCCGGGCTATAGTAAATAGAGCTGCAATGAACATTTTGGTACATGACTCTTTGAATTATGGTTTTCTCCGGGTATATGCCCAATAGTGGGATTGCTGGATCATATGGTAGTTCTATTTGTAGTTTTTAAAGGAACCTCCATACCGTTCTCCATAGTGGCTGTACCAATTCACATTCCCACCAGCAGTGCAAGAGTGTTCCCTTTTCTCCACACCCTCTCCAGCATTTACTGTTTCTAGATTTTTTTGATGATGGCCATTCTGACTGATGTGAGATGATATCTCATTGTAGCTTTGATTTGCATTTCTCTAATGATTAATGATGTTGAGCATTCTTTCATGTGTTTGTTGGCAGTCTGTATATCTTCTTTGGAGAAATGTCTATTTAGGTCTTCTGCCCATTTTTGGATTGGGTTGTTTGTTTTTTTGCTATTGAGCTACATGAGCTGCTTATAAATTTTTGAGATTAATCTTTTGTCAGTTGCTTCATCTGCAAATATTTTCTCCCATTCTGAGGGTTGTCTTTTGGTCTTGCTTATAGTTTCCTTTGCTGTGCAAAGGCTTTGAAGTTTCATTAGGTCCCATGTGTTTATTTTTGTCTTTATTTCCATTTCTTTAGGAGGTGGGTCAAAAAGGATCTTGCTGTGATTTATGTCACAGAGTGTTCTGCCTATGTTTTCCTCTAAGAGTTTGATAGTGTCTGGCCTTACATTTAGGTCTTTAATCCATTTTGAGCTTATTTTTGTGTATGGTGTTAGGGAGTGATCTAATCTCATACTGTTACATGTCCCTGTCCAGTTTTCCCAGCACCAATTATTGAAGAGGCTGTCCTTTCTCCACTGTACATTCCTGCCTCCTTTATCAAAGATAAGTTGACCATATGTGTGTGAGTTTATCTCTAGGCTTTCTATCCTGTTCCATTGATCTATCTTTCTGTTTTTGTGCCAGTACCATGCTGTCTTGATTACTGTAGTTTTGTAGTATAGTCTGAAGTCAGGGAGCCTGATTCCTCCAGCTCCGTTTTTCATTCTCAAGATTGCTTTGGCTATTCGGGGTCTTTTGTGTTTCCATACAAATCGTGAAATTTTTTGTTCTAGTTCTGTGAAAAATGCCAGTGGTAGTTTGATAGGGATTGCATTGAATCTGTAGATTGCTTTGGGTAGTAGAGTCATTTTCACAATGTTGATTCTTCCAATCCAAGAACATGGTATATCTCTCCATCTATTTGTGTCATCTATAATTTCTTTCATCAGTGTCTTATAATTTTCTGCATACAGGTCTTTTGTCTCCTTAGGTAGGTTTATTCCTAGATATTTTATTCTTTTTGTTGCAGTGGTAAATGGGAGTGTTTTCTTGATTTCACTTTCAGATTTTTCATCATTAGTATATAGGAATGCCAGAGATTTCTGTGCATTAATTTTGTATCCTGCAACTTTACCAAATTCATTGATTAGCTCTAGTAGTTTTCTGGTAGCATCTTTAGGATTCTCTATGTATAGTATCATGTCATCTGCAAACAGTGACAGCTTTACTTCTTCTTTTCCAATTTGGATTCCTTTTATTTCCTTTTCTTCTCTGATTGCTGTGGCTAAAACTTCCAAAACTAGGTTGAATAAGAGTGGTGAGAGTGGGCAAACTTGTCTTGTTCCTGATCTTAGTGGAAATGGTTTCAGTTTTTCACCATTGAGGATGATGTTGGCTGTGGGTTTGTCATATATGGCCTTTATTATGTTGAGGAAAGTTCCCTCTATGCCTACATTCTGCAGGGTTTTTATCATAAATGGGTGTTGAATTATGTCGAAAGCTTTCTCTGCATCTATTGAGATGATCATATGGTTTTTCTCCTTCAATATGTTAATATGGTGTATCACGTTGATTGATTTGCGTACATTGAAGAATCCTTGCATTCCTGGAATAAACCCCACTTGATCATGGTGTATGATCCTTTTAATGTGCTGTTGGATTCTGTTTGCTAGTATTTTGTTGAGGATTTTTGCATCTATGTTCATCAGTGATATTGGCCTGTAGTTTTCTTTCTTTGTGACATCCTTGTCTGGTTTTGGTATCAAGGTGATGGTGGCCTTGTAGAATGAGTTTGGGAGTGTTCCTCCCTCTGCTATATTTTGGAAGAGTTTCAGAAGGATAGGTGTTAGCTCTTCTCTAAAAGTTTGATAGAATTCGCCTGTGAAGCCATCTGGTCCTGGGCTTTTGTTTGTTGGAAGATTTTTTATCACAGTTTCAATTTCAGTGCTTGTGATTGGTCTGTTCATATTTTCTATCTCTTCCTGATTCAGTTTTGGAAGGTTGTGCATTTCTAAGAATTTGTCCATTTCCTCCAGGTTGTCCATTTTATTGGCATAGAGTTGCTTGTAGTAATCTCTCATGATCTTTTGTATTTCTGCAGTGTCAGTTGTTATTTCTCCTTTTTCATTTCCAATTCTATTGATTTGAGTGTTCTCCCTTTTTTTCTTGATGAGTCTAGCTAATGGTTTATCAATTTTGTTTACCTTCTCAAAGAACCCACTTTTAGTTTCATTGATCTTTGCTATCGTTTCCTTCATTTCTTTTTCAATTATTTCTGATCTGATTTTTATGATTTATTTCGTTCTGCTAACTTTGGGGTTTTTTTGTTCTTCTTTCTCTAATTGCTTTAGGTGCAAGGTCGGGTTGTTTATTCGAGATGTTTCCTGTTTCTTAAGGTGGGATTATATTGCTATAAACTTCCCTCTTAGAACAACTTTTGCTGCATCCCATAGGTTTTGGGTTGTCGTGACTCCATTGTCATTTGTTTCTAGGTATTTTTTTATTTCCTCTGTGATTTCTTCAGTGATCACTTCGTTATTAAGTAGTGTATTGTTTAGCCTCCATGTGTTTGTAGTTTTTTACAGCTCTTTTCCTGTAATTGATATCTAGTCTCATAGTATTGTGGTCGGAAAAGGTACTTGATACAATTTCATTTTTCTTAAATTTACCAAGGCTTGATTTGTGACCCAAGTTATGATCTATCCTGGAGAATGTTCCATGAGCACTTAAGAAAAATGTGTATTCTGTTGTTTTGGGATGGGATGTCCTATAAATATCAATTAAGTCCATCTTGTTTAATGTATCATTTAAAGCTTGTGTTTCCTTATTTATTTTCATTTTGGATGATCTGTCCATTGGTGAAAGTGGGGTGTTAAGGTCCCCTACTATGAATGTGTACTGTCGATTTCCCCTTTAATGGCTGTTAGTATTTGCCCTATGTATTGAGGTGCTCTTATGTTGGGTGCATAAATATTTACAATTTTTATATCTTCTTCTTGGATCGATTGCTTGATCATTATGTAGTGTCCTTCTTTGTCTCTTCTAATAGACTTTCTATTTTGTCTGATATGAGAATTGCTACTCCAGCTTTCTTTTGGTTTCTATTTGCATGGAATATCTTTTTCCATTCCCTTACTTTCAGTCTGTATGTGTCTCTAGGTTTGAAGTGGGTCTCTTGTAGACAGCATATATATGGGTCTTGTTTTTGTATCCATTCAGTCAATCTGTGTCTTTTCGTGGGAGCATTTAGTCCATTTACATTTGAGGTAATTACTGATATGTATGTTCCTATTCCCATTTTCTTTTTTTTTTTTTTTTTTTTTTTTGCGGTATGCGGGCCTCTCACTGTCGTGGCCTCTCCCGTTGCGGAGCACAGGCTCCGGACGCGCAGGCCCAGCGGCCATGGCTCACGGGCCCAGCCGCTCCGCGGCATATGGGATCCTCCCAGACCGGGGCACGAACCCGTATCCCCTGCATCGGCAGGCGGACTCTCAACCACTGCGCCACCAGGGAGGCCCCCCATTTTCTTAATTGTTTTGGGTTCATTATTGTAGGTCTTTTCCTTCTGTTGTGTTTCTTGCCTAGAGAAGTTCCTTTAGCATTTGTTGTAAAGGTGGTTTGGTGGTGCTGAACTCTCTCAGCTTTTGCTTGTCTGTAAAGGTTTTAATTTCTCCATCAAATCTGAATGAGATCCTTGCTGGGTAGAGTAATCTTGGTTGTAGGTTTTTCTCCTTCATCACTTTAAATATGTCCTGCCACTCCCTTCTGGCTTGCAGAGTTTCTGCTGAAAGATCAGTTGTTAACCTTATGGGGATTTCCCTTGTGTGTTATTTGTTGATTTTCCCTTGCTGGTTTTAATATGTTTTCTTTGTATTTAATTTTTGACAGTTTGATTAATATGTGTCTTGGCGTATTTCTCCTTGGATTTATGCTGTATGGGACTCTCCGAGCCTCCTGGACTTGATTAACTATTTCTTTTCCCATATTAGGGAAGTTTTCAACTATAATCTCTTCAAATATTTTCTCAGTCCCTTTCTTTTTCTCTTCTTCTTCTGGAACCCCTATAATTCGAATGTTGGTGCGTTTAATGTTGTCCCAGAGGTCTCTGAGACGGTCCTCAGTTTTTTTCATTCTTTTTTCTTTATTCTTCTCTGCAGTAGTTATTTCCACTATTTTATCTTCCAGGTCACTTATCCGTTCTTCTGCCTCAGTTTTTCTGCTATTGATCCCTTCTAGAGTATTTTTTATTTCATTTATTGTGTCGTTCATCGTTGCTTGTTTCCTGTTTAGTTATTCTAGGTCCTTGTTAAATGTTTCTTGCATTTTCTCTATTCTATTTCCAAGATTTTGGATCATCTTTACTATCATTATTCTGAATTCATTTTCAGGTAGACTGCTTATTTCCTCTTCATTTGTTAGGTCTGGTGGGTTTCTATTTTGCTCCTTCACCTGCTGTGTGTTTTTCTGTCTTTTCATTTTGCTCATCTTACTGTGTTTGGGGTCTCCTTTTTGCAGGCTGCAGGTTCTTAGTTCCCGTTGTTTTTGGTGTCTGCCCCCAGTGGCTAAGGTTGGTTCAGTGGGCTGTGTAGGCTTCCTGGTGGAGGGGACTAGTGCCTGTGTTCTGGTGGATGAGGCTGGACCTTGTCTTTCTGGTGGGCAGGTCCACGTCTGGTGGTGTGTTTTGGGGTGTCTGTGGCCTTATTATGATTTTAGGCAGCCTCTCTGCTAATGGGTGGCATTGTGTTCCTGTCTTGCTAGTTGTTTGGCATAGGGTGTCCAGCACTGTAGCTTGCTGGTCGTTGAGTGAAGCTGGGTGCTGGTGTTGAGATGGAGATCTCTGGGAGATTTTCACCATTTGATATTATGTGGAGCTGGGAGGTCTCTTGTGGACCAGTGTCCTGAAGTTGGCTCTCCCACCTCAGAGGCACAGCACTGACTCCTGGCTGCAGCACCAAGAGCCTTTCATCCACACGGCTCAGAATAAAAAGGAGAAAATGTAGAAAGAAAGAATTAGTAGAAATAGAAAAAAAGAAAGAAAGAAGGAAAGAAAGAAGGAAAGAAAGGAGGGAGGGAGGGAGGAAGGAGGGAAGGATGGAGGGAAGGAAGGAAAAAAGAAAGAAGAAAGATATAGTAAAATAAAAGAAAGTATGATAAAATATGATAAAGTTATTAAAATAAAAACTAAGTATTAAGGACAAAACAAAAAAGGTATGGATAGAACCCTGGGACAAATGGTGAAAGCAAAGCTATACAGACAAAATCTCACACAGAAGCATACACATACACACTCACAAAAAGAGGAAAAGGGGAAAAAATAATAAATCTGGCTTTCAAAGTCCACCTCCTCAATTTGGGATGATTCGTTGTCTATTCATGTATTCCAGAGATGCAGGGTACATCAAGTTGATTGTGGAGCTTTAATCCGCTCCTTCTGAGGCTGCTGGGAGAGATTTCTCTTTCTCTTCTTTGTTCTTACATCTCCCGGGTCTCAGCTTTGGATTTGGCCCCGCCTCTCTGTGTAGGTCGCTGGAGGGCGTCTGTTCTTCGCTCAGACGGGACGCGGTTAAAGGAGCCGCTGATTTGGGGGCTGTGGCTCGCTCGGGGGCGGGGAGGGAGGGGTACGGAGGGCGGGGCGAGCGCGCAGCGGCAGAGGCCGGCGTGACGTTGAACCAGCCTGAGGCACGCCGTGCTGCATTCTCCCGGGTAAGTTGTCCCTGGATCCCGGTACCCTGGCAGTGGCGGGCTGCAGAGGCTCCCCGGAGTGGCGGTGTGGACAGTGACCTGTGCTTGCACACAGGCCTTTTGGCGGCGGCAGCAGCAGCCCCAGCGTCCCACGCCCGTCTCTGGGGTCTGCGCTTTTAGCCGCGGCTCGCGCCCATCTCTGGAGCTCCTTTAAGCAGTGCTCTTAATCCCCCCTCCTCACGCAGCAGGAAACAAAGAGGGAAGAAAAAGTCTCTTGCCTCTTCGGCAGGTCCAGACTTTTTCCCGGACTCCCTGCCAGCTAGCTGTGGCGCATTAGCCCCTTCAGGCTGTGTTCATGCCGCCAGTCCCAGTCCTCTCCCTGCGCTCCGACCGAAACCCGAAACCCAAGCCTCAGCTCCCAGCCCCGCCCGCCCCGGTGGGTGAGCAGACAAGCCTCTCGGGCTGGTGAGTGCGGGTTGGCACCGATCCTCTGTGCGGCAATCTCGCCGCTTTGCCCTCTGCGCCCCTGTTGCTGCGCTCTCATCCGCGGCTTCGAAACTCCCCCTCCACCACCCACAGTCTCCACCCGCGAAGGGGCTTCCTAGTGTGTGGAAACCTTTCGTCCTTCACGGCTCCCTCCCACTGGTGCAGATCCCGTCCCTATTGTTTTGTCTCTGTGTTTTTTCTTTTGCCCTACCCAGGTACGTGGGGAGTTTCTTGCCTTTTGGGAGGTCTGAGGTCTTCTGCCAGTGTTCAGTAGGTGTTCTGTAGGAGTTGTTCCACGAGTAGATGTATTTCTGGTGTATCTGTGGGGAGGAACGTGATCTCCGCATCTTACTCTTCCGCCATCTTCCCCGGAAGCGAGAATGATTATTGGTGGGCAGCCATTGTCTCTGCCGGAAGACTCATGCCAAGTTATTTTCCAAAATGATTTGTGCTAAAAGTTCAGTTGAACCAAAGTTGCATGGGCATGCTCGTTAAACAAACGTTCATTAATAACCTTTTATTGTGTAAAACCTCCAGACACCATGGGGATGTTGACATAGAAGACAGGTGAGGCAGTTTTGTACACAGGAAGCAGCTAGAGTCAGGGATTAACCGAGATGCTGTGCTGTGAGGGTCAGCTTCTGCATGGTGTGGAAAGGATTGGTGAAAGTTGGAGCATGCATGCATTTCCCTGGAGGAGGTGACTTCAGGTGGAGGTTGCAGGATGATGTTGCTCATCTGCTCTTGATCATCCCTGCCGATAGGGCCAAAGGTCAAAAAGGACGCCTTCACTCAACCCTCAACGTCATTCCAGCCAACTCTTTAGCTTTTTCCTAAATCTTTCCACTGCCAACCAGTAGCCAAATGGTAGGGTTTTGAAATGTACTTCGTTTTCCGGATCTTTGGTGGAATATTGAGTCGGTGTAAAGAGATCAAAGGGGCGGCAGGAAAGGAGAACTTAGACATGCCAGAGGAATTCAAGGTTATTTACATGTTCAGAGAATGCGGGTCTTTCAGCTACTGAGAGTGTGTGCTTCTCCCAAGCCACACAACAACCGTTGTGGACAGTGAGGTCCACTCTAAAGATCTATCCATGGGTCCAGTTACTAAATATCCTTAACCGGACAATCTTCCCTCTGGGTCATTTTCCTTTACATTCCATGAGTTGGAGAAGGGAAGGGACTAGTGTAGTAGTTGGATGAATGGCTGGAATGAAATGAGGGTTAATGGCTCTATGTGCAGCTGAGATTCTGACTGTAAAAAAACTCGGTCAAAATTGTGAAGAAGATATTCATTTTTGTCTCACCTCTCCTAGGATTTCTATCTTCATTTTCATTTCCATCTTCCATTCTCCACCAGTATTGTCATGGTCATCCACATCATGTCCTCTACAAAATGGGTCATATTAGGCAGTCTCTCATGTTCTTTATTTTCCTCTTCTCATTTTCTTACCCCTACTGATATGTGTTCTACTGTCTTATTCTATATTTTCTGGAGCCTAAGTCTGCCTTCTCTCCATCCCTCCATCTCTCCTTCTATCCGTTTATACTTTTATCCACTCATCTCTCCCATCCTCCAACCAACCACCATCCAACCAACCAACTGACCATTCGGGCAAGTTAGTTTAAACTACAGTGCTAATGGCTTTAAAAGTCTTAACATTAAGCCTTCCCCTGTTGAAGGGATTTCTGGCATGATAACAGGAGAATGGGGTAAATATTTGGGGAGGAACATATGGTGAATTTAGCTGTCCTATTCTCTGCTTAATCATAGAGCTAGTTAGCTTAAATCTGTCCTGTCAGGATTCTGCTTAGTCCAAAGTCATCTCTGCCTAATTGCTGTCATTATAGAATGTGAAATCACCTTGTAGCCGAGGCCACAAAGGCCCTACTGCTGGGAAGGCCCAGGTTTGTAGCAGGTGAGGAGGCCTCTGCAAGCACCTGCCCTGGGTCCTGCTGCTGACCTCCTTGGAGGGTTTCAGTGGTGAGGCTCTTTCTGTGGTCAGGGTACTCGGATTGTGGGTATGATCTGTCCTGTCAGCACTTTCATTCTGATTAGCTTCACTCGCAAGAACTTCTGACAGCTTTTCACAAACACAGGTCAGCGTGGGAAAACCAGTTCCACTGTATGGGACTGATTTAATCTCTCTGTATAGAGGCTGATCTTGGGAAAGAAATGCACTCCTTCTCACGTCAAACACATATGACATGTCAGCCCACAGCTGCTCCAGAGGCATCTTGGGACAGCCAGCTAAGAGGTGTTTGGCTGCCTTGGGCCCTGATGCATCGGTCACCGCTGGGCTTGGTGCCACTCGGCTCTGGGTGTAATCAAACAGTCTGTAGATTAGTGGAACATCCTGCTTGCTTTGGGTGACTCAGAGCTCCCCAGCAGCTGGTTGAAGTTTTGTTTATAACAGTGCCGCCTGCTCACTCCATACCCCCAAGTCCCTATAAGCCACTCCACAGGTGGCCTGACTTTTGGGGCAAATAAAAGTTTGTCAACTGTTGCTTTCTTTCTCGTGTGTGTGTGTGTGTGTGTGTGTGTGCGCGCGCGTGCACTTAAACTTATCTAAAAAGAATGAAGCTGTGAGGAGTCCATTAATAAAAGGTTTCTATTACAAAATTATTGGCACTCTGCAAGGCACTTTGGAGGGAAGCAGGAAGATCGATAGTACCTAGAATAAAATAGCAGGGCAGACATTACTCAGGGGAAAAGGCTCTTAAGTATGAGAAAGAATATAGGTTACCACCCGTGTAGTCAATGTTTGAATATGATGAAACAGCGTGTTAGAATCCAAGATCTGGCAATTATTTGAAAAGTCTTGGGGAGACTCTAAATGTGCTTTAAAAAAAAAAAGAAAAACAACCCACTCCCCCCAAAAAACCCTCACCTAAAGCTTCTCAGAAATAAAGAGCAGTTATTTCCACAGAAGACTGGAAACCCAGAGGCAGAGCCTTTGATGAATTTGTAGAGCTATCAAAGGCCACAGAACTGGGGAACCCACTGGATTTGCTTGAGGATGGGGGAGGGGACAGGGGGCCCAGGCCATCTTCTAGAACAGGGAGGCTAATGAGAAACCATTCCTCATCTTTAAAACCTGTGCCTTCACCTGTCTCTTGGAAGCTTTTTGAAAACAGGTGGGGAGCACAGTGGATTGTTACCCAGAGAGGATCAATTTAATGGGGTGCAGTTTACTCTCCATCTCTGTCATGTGAGCCAATTAACCTGGGGGCTGGTGAAATGGAGCTGGCAGCTAATAGGGCCATTGTTGGAGCAGTGCCCACCCTTGGTACCATTTCCAAATTGCTGAGATACTGATCTCTGGATGGCTCCGGGGATGAGGGGAAGCTGGGTCAGCTACAGCTATGGTGGGACATCAACTCAGGCCCAAGGAATGGCTGTGCATTGTCAGGGAAGGTGGACAAGGAAAAGAGGAAAATGAAAGGGAACTCCCAGTTTAAAAAAGGGGAAGGAGGGTAAGGAAGGAGAGAGGAAAGGAGGGAATGAGAGAGGGAAGGAGGGAGGGAGAGAATGAGGAAAGGGAAGGAGGGAGGGAGAGACTACAGCTTTTCCTCAGTGTGGGGGTGGGGGACTGGTTCCAGGACCCACTCAGATACCAAAATCCTTGGATGCTCAAGTCCCTTATATAAAATGGCACAGTATTTGCATATAACCTACACACATCCTCCCATATAACTTAAATCATCTTATAATACCAAAAACGATGTGAAGCTATGTCAATAGTTTCCCGCATTCAAGTTTTTCATTTTTCGAACTTTGGAATTTTGTTTTTTAAAAAAATATTTTCCATCTGTGGTTGGTTGAATCTAGGGATGCGAAACCTGCAGATACGGAGGGCTGACTGTGTAATACTTGTGGGTGCTGCCTTTAATCTTAAACAAAAAATAGTTGGAGGGATCATGCACCCAGGCCAGCTTTCCCCAAAGTGTATTCAGAGGAGGGCTCATGTCCCATATGGTATTAATTGGTGTTTTATGTGGCATTTTTTTTAATGGACGAGAGATGTACTATGGCCTCACCCATTTGAGAAATGTTTGATTCAACAGGTTTCTTTAGCATGTTCCATCTTAGAGCTTTCAATAAGTGCATTATAGGGCTCCATTACTAGCCCATGGTGTGTAGCCCCTCCTCAAATTATTTCATTGGGGAATTATTTATTCAAGGATGATATCCTGGGACAAGCATTCTGAGAAATGGGGTTTTGGAGATAATGATCCAGGCCTTTGCTCTGCTTGCAGCCAACACTGAGCCACTTTCATGCTGGTTCTGTCTTTAAGCTGGACAACCCCCCGTCATCATCCTGTGGTTGGAGCCCAAAAGCTTCCTGCCGGGGCATGTTCCAGCGTTGTCCCCATGACACCAGCCCTCCGTTCATTTACTCATTGATGTGCTCATTCATTCAAACTCCATCCTTGTTTGCTCTTGTGCTGCTGGTTCTGAATGAGCAGTTACTCTGTCTTCAGACTTAGACCCCCAGGCCCAGCTTGCATCCCTCCAGAGATGGAAACACCCCGATCCTTCTGGCATTTTGACATCCAGTGGTGCCATGTAGTCTTGGATATGTTCTTTGGCTTTGCCTTCTCCTCTGAGTTTATTGTCTCTAATTGTCTTCAAGGTCAAGACCATGGGCCAGGGCAGCCCCTGGCCTTGTATAACCCTCTTGCTCAGTTTTCTCAGCCAGGAGAAGCTGAAACCCTCCTCTCCTCCTCTTGAGAGCATGGATTTGAGTACCATTCATCCTCTGAGCCTTGCCTGGTTTTTCCTGTAGTGACATAAATGTTTCTTGCAATTGATGAGTGAGTTACTTCCTCTTGTTTTTCCACAAGAGCAGTGGAGAATGAAGGGACATCAACATTGGCATGTTAGTGCTAAGGGCTTGCCAACTCTGCTTTCCTGTTCCTGGAAAGGAACAGCTCCCACCCCAGCGCAGCCCCTCAGAAGCCCTCAGAGGACCTCCACTGGGGCTGGAAAGGAGCCAGCAAAATCCTTTCTGGCCCTATCCTCACCTCCCCCCGCCCATGGTGTCATTTAAATGTTGACAACCCTCAGAACCCCCATCCCAGAGAGAGCTCCTGTTAGAGACATGACATCACAGGCATGTGACCAGTAGAGACAGTCCTACTGTGCAGGTCTGTGAGATGCGGTCCCAAATGTCTTACTTTTGTGTTGACTCATTTCTTCCTTTAGAGGCTCACAGGGTCCAGCTCTCCCTGGTGAAGGTATTTACACCACCTGTTTTTTAATAACATCGCAGGAAAATTATTCCTACCCAGAAGCTCAGGGTAAACAAATAAAGAAACTGAAGAACTCGAGATTTCCTCATACCCCATCCGTGAAGTCTGGGAGGGATTAGACAGAGTCATTAACCACTATTAGCTGCTGCTTAGATCCATTTTCTTTCAATTTCTGCAAATGACATTCTTTACCCTACCAACCAGTGGGACCAATCAGGAGCATGCGGTGTGGGGAACACATGCATCTTTCTGTCTCCAAAATTAATAGGAAAATAGGCAGTGGGGAAGGGAAGAAATTATGTTTTTAGACAGTTAATTTACCCAAAGTGCAATTGCTATCTGTTTATTACAGACATTTTGGAACACACAGAAAAGTAGAAAAAAGGAAACTTGTCTATAAAGATAAATGGCAAAGATAAATGGCTGCCCCCAGTGTCAGCAACCAAAATGGTTGTATGTTTTTTGAGCGACTGCCTGGTTTTACCCACAAACTTAGTAGATCTCATACCTAATCATATCTCTAAACTTTGCACCAGTTTATAGAAAACTCTGCCCTGTTCATTCATGGAATAGCAAATTAGTCATTGAACACTGTTTATGAAATGCCTGTCATGTGCCAGGAACTCTGCTAGGCCTTGAGGATACGTAAGTGAGCAGCAAACCAGACGTGGGGCTGCCCGTACACACACACCATTCCTAGGCGGTGTGGTCTGATGGATGTCGACAGGTATTAATGTGACTCACTGAGTGTGTAGCTAGCTCTGTGTTAGCAGTTTGCATATGTGTCAGGAAAATTTAATTCTTTTGATATTGTACGTGTATTCTCAGAATTTTCCTTCTCCCCACTCCAAGGGTGCTGGCCCACACTGATGTTCTCTTGCCTGAGGGTGAGGTTCATGTTGCCTGGGAACACCTCTCCTCATCTTTCGTGGAGGCCTCTAGGCATAATCTCAGAGGAGATCTGGCTGGGGTCCAAGGGGAGGAGGGGATGGAGCAGTGTGGTTGGAGGAGACAGAGGTGGGAACTAAGAAAGCCAACAGCTTCTGCAGAACTGGAAAGGGGACTGACAGGGCTGGCTGAGGGCAGTGGAGATCTGCGTTCTTTTCCCTGGGGGTGTCAGAGGGAAAGGCTTGCAGCACATCCAGGAGGAGGAGGACTCCAGGTACCTGTGCTTGAAGGAACAGACAAGGTCATCAAACCTACTTGTGCAACAGAGCACTGAACCACCTGTCTCAGGGGCCCATTAGGACCTTGACAGTGGCACCTGCTTTCTGACCTGTGTGGAGGGATGATTGTAGGGTCCCTGATGTTTCAGGATCCATGTGGTCTTTAGAGCCTTTGTAGAGCTGATCTAAGCTACTTTGATCACACACCAGTCTTAAATTCTTTTTGCAACGTAACAGTTGCCAGCATAAACTCACTACTAGATTAGAAGCAAATCAAATTCAGGTCAAATGTTGCCACACAGCCATCATTGAACTAGCATTTATTATTATTATTATTATTATTATTATTATTTTTTTTTTTTTTTTTTTTTTTTCTTTTTGCGGTATGCGGGCCTCTCACCGCTGTGGCCTCCTCCGTTGCGGAGCACAGGCTCCGGACGCGCAAGCCCAGCGGCCATGGCTCACGGGCCCAGCCGCTCCGCGGCACATGGGATCCTCCCAGACCGGGGCACGAACCCGCATCCCCTGCATCGGCAGGCGGACTCCCAACCACTGCGCCACCAGGGAGGCCCTATTATTATTTTTTTAACACCTTTATTGGAGTATAATTGCTTTACAATGGTGTGTTAGTTTCTGCTTTACAACAAAGTGAATCAGTTATACATATGTCCCCATATCTCTTCCCTCTTGCTTTATTATTATTGTTAATCATTATTTTTAACTTTTGGAAGAAAGTGTTATTAATTTAAGCACTGAAAAATAGAATCTTACAACTTTGGAAGGGATATAAGGATCCCTTATCTTTAGGAAAGTGATACTTCAATCGGCCAGAAAGAAAAAGTGTGCTGTTTTAAAAGACTTCCACCAAAGGAGTTTCCACAACATCCTTGATGTCTCATTAAGGAATTCTTTCTTACATCTCACTTAAAATCCACTTGCTGTGACAAACTGTTTATATTCCTTACCATTAAGAAGTACTTACATAGCCTGCGTGCTTGTACACGAAACACTGGAGGACCAAGTCTTTATGTTTAGCATATGGTCCAACATATTAAGGGTTGGTCTGCAATACTCAGAAGAAAAATGTTAAAGAAACACAGGTAGTAAGAATAAGTGAATTTCAGAGATGTGGAGTGTAGAGTAGCTTGAACTAGCGTTTAGCAGTGAGCAGTCAACACACTCTTCCTACCACATGCTCTTGTACACTTGGTGAAGCCCCGGTTCTCTGTCCTATTAGGTTCTTTGAACACTTCCTTATGTGCACTAGTCACTTGATACAAATGTAATAGTACACCAGAGGCAAGGTTCTAGTCCCTTTGTAGTTGACATCAGGCATCCAGACCAATAGCTCAACACGGGATTGTTTGTAGATTAAGTCTGTGCATCATCCCTACACGTCCAGGCTACAGGCCTTGATGGGTTCTTATGCTAGTTCATGTAGAGATGGGGAGTATCTCTCAACTATTTTTTTTTATGTATACATATGTATTCTTTTTCAGATTCTGTGCCATTATAGGTTATTACAAGATAATGAATATAGTTCCCTGTGCGATACAGTAGGTCCTTGTTGTTTACCTATTTTATATATAGTAGCGTATATATGTTAATCCCAAACTCCTAATTTATCTCCCCACCCCCCATCCCCTTTGGTAACCATAAGATTGTCATCTACATCTGTGAGTCTGTTTCTGGTTTGTAAATAAGTTCATTTGTATCATTTTTTTAGATTCCACAAATAAGTGATATCATATGATATTTGTTTTTGTCCGATTTACTTCACTTAGTATGATAATCTCTAGGTCCATCCATGTTCCTACAGATGGTATTATTTCATTCTTTTTTTATGGATGAGTAACACTCCATTGTATATATACCACATCTTCTTTAGCCATTCAACTGTTGATGGATACTTAGGTTGCTTTGATGTCTGGGTTATTGTAAATAGTGTTGCAATGAACATTGGGTTGGGTGTATCTTTTTGAATTAGAGTTTTCTTCAGATATACGACCAGGAGTGGGATTGTAGGACCATTTTTAAGGAACCTCCATACTGTTTTCCATAGTGGCTGCACAAATTTACATTCCCATCAACAGGGTAGGAGGGTTTCCTTTTCTCCACATCCTCTCCAGCATTTATTATTTGTAGTCTTTTTGGTTATGGCCACTTGGACTGGTGTGATGTGATACCTCATTGTAGTTTTGACTTGCATTTCTCTAATAATTAGTGATGTTGAGCATCTTTTCATGTGCCTGTTGGCCGTCTTTATGTCTTCTTTGGAGAAATGTCTATTTAGGTCTTCTGCCCATTTTTTGATTGGGTTGTTTGCTTTCTTGATATTCAGCTGTATGAGCTGTTTGTATATTTTGGAAATTAATCCCTTGTTGGTAGCATCGTGTCTCAACTATTTTAGTCAGTCCTCATAGTTGACCAATGAGAGCCTCTTTCTAGCATCTTTATGTAGTTTAGCACACTATTAGTGTTATCAATGTATTAGTTTACTGTGAAAGCTGTAAGAAATTACCACAAATGTGGTTTCCTAAAACAACAGAAGTTTATCCTCATATGTTTCTGGAGGCCAGAAGTGTGAAATCAAGGTGTGTCAGGACTGCACTCCCTCTGGAGGCTTTAGGGGACCATCTGTTCCTTGCCTCTTCCAGCTTCTTGTGGTTGCTGGCATTCCTTGGCTTGTGGTCACATCACTCCAATATTTGCCTCTATCTTGACACTGACTCCTTCGCTTCTGTCTGTATAATCTCCCTCTATTAGGACACTTGGCATTGGATTTAGGGTCCAACTGAATAATCTAAAATAATCTCCTTATCTTAACATCTCTAACTTAATTATATCTGCAAAGACCATTTTTCCAAATAAACTCACTTTCACAGGTTCTGATGATTCAGACATGGACATATTTTTGCAGTCACAATTCAACCCACTGCGCAATGAAACCCCTTTCTGCTATTTAGGATGCTATATAGTAAGTCTGCTAATGATCACAATGTAGATAACAGATGAAAGAACAGTAGCTACCTCTGGAGGGTAGCCTTCCTGATATATACTAGTTGACCACCTGTAGAGTGGGACTTTAGGAAAGAGCATGTGACAGTCCCTGGAGCACAGCTTAGAGAAACTAATGAACACATATTTATATCACACCATGAAACAGGAGAGAACTCTAATAATGCTTGTGATGGAATTTACTACTAACTTTTAGGATGGGGATTCAGAGTTAGATTTACTTTTATCTTTAGTAAATATTTCTTGCATCCAAGGTTGTGCTGGAAAATTCCTGCCTTATACACATTAGCATGGTTAATTCCCACAGCAATGCCAAGGTAAAAATGATTATATACATTTTGTAGGTAAGGAAACTGAAGCTAAGAAATACTAAAATGATCACACTGATAGGGTGGGGCTAAGACTTGACCACGTTTCTGCCTGACTCTAAAGTTAGGTTGCCTTACTGTAGAGCTAGACTGCCTTCTCTAAGGGGGTCCAACCCACCTAGAAATATCTGCCCCTGCCCAGTTTCTGGTGGTACTTGCAGATCTACCTGCTTTGGATAAGTACCTCATGAGAGAGGTAACATTAATGAAGAGGAAGACAGAGGCAGAGGAGTGTAAAGATAAGAAAGAGGGCAGGAGAGAGGTGGGGCTTCAGAAGAAATCCTTTTCTGTTTCAGTTTTTAAAGAAGAAAGTTGAGGGCATGGACTGATGTCTTAGTCAGTTTGGGCTGCTATAACAAAGTATCCATACCGTAGACTGTGCGGGTGGTTTACAAATGACAGATATTTATTTCTCACAGTTCTGGAGGCTGGAAGTCTGAGATTAGGATGCTAGCACAGGGTTCTGGTGAGAGCCCTGTTCTGTGTTGCAGACGGCTCGTTGTATTCTCATGTGGCAGAGAGCAGAGGGAGGATGAAAACTCTCCCATGACTCTTATAAAGGCACTAATCATCTTCCTGTGGGTCCACCCCATAACCTCATCTGATTTCAATGACCACCTAAAGGCTCCATCTCCTAATACCATCACATTGGGGGATAGGGTTTCAACATATGGATTTTGGGGGAATATAAACATTCAGTACATAGTGAGTGACAGAATTTTTCCAGAGCCTCCACCAACCACCAGGATGGCAGACTGTACAGGGCATCAGAAGAGTCAGGCCAGGCAGCACGGGTGTGTCCTGACTACCCCTAACCCTGGGGTGATGTTACCCCATTGGTCCCATGATTCTTCCCTGGCTCTCTATCACCTTGTGTCCTACTTGAGTTGTTGCAAACTCTTGATGCCTATGCTGGTTGGCCTATCATCTATGTGGTAGATTGCATTATTGGCCTCAGTTCTTCACTCTTCACCCATTGCTATGTGAGTTTGCAGTTTCCCTCCCTTGCAGGAGTTTGCAGAATATCTCATCCCGCTGATACTGGGCTTGGCCATGTGACTTGCTTTGGCCAATGGAATGTTATCAGATGTGATGTGAGCCAAGGCCTGAAATGTACCTTGAAATAGAGTTTATGTTCCTATACTTCTACCGTTAGCACAAGAAGAACATAATCTAGCTGCTCCATTGCTCCGAGGTGGGTTAGAGAGACATGGAGATTATACCTTGAAGCAGTTTGAAACCCAGCGGAGCTGAACCCAACCTAGGTCAGCCAATCCCTAGCTAACCAATAGGTGCTTAAGTAAGAATAACTGATTACTGTTTTAAGCTACTTTATTTATTGGGGATGGCTTGTCATACAGCATTACTGTAGCAAGGGCTGACTGATACATTCTGTCTCTGTAATTGTCATACCCACCCCTTCCCACCACTATCTCTACCATCACTGCCTCATTACTGTTTTGGGGTGCCAGCAATACTGGCAGGAGTATAGCCCCAGGTACTAAGGCAGATTCTCACCATAGAGCTAGACCCCTGAGGGGGCACCATGCAGAGCCACGCCCTTCATAGCACATCCAGACGCTGGAAGGGAAGGTGTTGGATCCTTTTCCTACCTTGCACAATGCTGTAACCACTCCCTTCTTCAATCTCTACAGGGGGGTCCCAGCCTCTGCCTGAAGCCAGGTTTTCGAAGGTGCCCTTGCACATCTAGAAAGCCCCCTCACTCCATCTGTAGATTCAGCATCTGCCCAGCTTGTTACAGACATGGATGTTTGCATCTTGAATTGAACCAGCCATTTTAAGTTGACCTCCATCCTTTCTACCTTTCTGATTACCCACATCCAAGCCTTTGCTTCCAGCTTTCTTGAGGGGAATGGCATCATGGCAGAGAAGCTTTTTGGAGACAGAAAAGAGGACCATTAATCTAAATCCCTACAACTTCAATAATGAGTGGCCAGCCAGGCTGGATACCAATGGTTTTCTCTGATGATGGGGCTATGGAGGTTTTTTAAAAACCTACTCATTCTCCTCTGTGTTTTCGAAATCTTCCAAATGGGGTATTTTTTGAATCTGAAAAACAATAGCCTCTAATAAAAGAAACAACGAAACAAGCCCCACCACTTTGAGTGAAACCCTGCGGGTGGGGTGAGGTGGGTGGGCACAGTGGCTATGACAGCAGCTACGACAGTAGCCAGGGGTCAGTGCCCAGTGCTTTTGGCAGCAGCAGCCCTGGATTGCGGAGTTCAGTCCAGCCTGTCACTTGGCGCTGGCTCCCACTGGGGGTCGGGGCTTCTAACCTTAACTGGGCAGCTTGCAAAGAACGCTAGTTAAGGAGGTGTGGGGGGACCCTAGGACCTGGTGAGGGACTATGGCTGGCTCAGCTGAAATCTTCGGGTTTTCAAAAAATTGAAGTTCTAAATTCCAAAACCATTTTACATGTGCTAGGGGAGTTTCCTGAATAAAAAGCTCCTATTGTGAAGCCCTGGGTAAAGTGAATAATCCTTCTCCATTTTATCATTGGCATAAATCTGGATTTTCACTTAGGGTGTTTTGGGTTTCCATGAGAAAACAGATGACAGGTGCTCTGGAAAAGCATATCCTGGCACTTCTACTGAGGGTTAATGGGTGGTGGCATGGTCTCTAATTGGAAGGACAGCCTGGCCCTGGTTTAAGTCCTAGTACTGGTGCTAATGTGTCCTTTGCAGGCCCTGCTACTCCTGCCTGGAACACTCTCCCTCTAAAAGTGCAAATGGCTCCCTCATTCCTGTCCTTTGAGTTTGTGCTCAAATGCCACTCACCTTCTTAGAGAGGCCTTCCTCATCATCCCACTTAAAATCTTTCCTTTACCTGCTTGATTTTTCTCCACGGTACTTATCACCACTTGTTATACTGTATATTTTCCTGACTTTGTTTACTGTCTGTGTCTCTCACTGGATGTCAACCCTACAGAACCAGAACTGTGGGTTGTTGTGTTCACTGCTGTGTCCTTGGTGCCTGGAATAGTACCTGGCACAGAGTCCGTGCCTCGATAAATATTTTTTGAATTAGTTGAATTAATGACATTGGGCATGTTACTTAAATTTTCTGCAAGTCTAAAACTTAAATGAGTGAAGTGGTAACTGCCTGTTGGCCTGAGAATTGGGGAGACAGTAGTGGTTGGTGGGGCCTGGGGCAAACTTCCCTGAGCAGCTCTTCTTCATCTGAGGGGCAGCCACTCCGCAGCTCCAGCCAACTCTTGTCACAGGGGTGCTGGCTCAGTATTGCCAGACTTTCAAGTTTTTCTTTTAAGAAAGGCCAGAAAGTGAAATTTTTTTTTTAAAAAAAGTGAAATCACTTGATTTTTAAATGTTGGTAACGAAGTCTTATTTTTACAAAAATCTTATTTTACAAAAAATAGGTTTTTGTAAAACATATCCATGAGTCAGGTCTGAGAGGTGAGCACCAGGATGGGATGTCTGGACTAGACACTCTCCCTCTAAAATTCTATTTTATTCTATCCTATTCTATTCTAAAATTCTATACTTCTATTAAATTGTTTTTATCTTTCCCACTGCAGTGGGAACATACAGACTAATTAAACTCAAACCAAATTATTTGACTGAAATGGGAAAGATTAGGCCACCATATTTGTCTTCCCAACCTGACAGGGGAAAGTTTGCTCTGTAGAGAACCAATGGCTGCCTCTCGAATGACACAGAGAAAATCAACACACAACATGGCAAGACTGGTTCAAGTAGCAAGGCAACGGGACTCCCATCACGTTATTTTTCAGATTTATAGGATGTGGAGGATTTCCTCCATGCAAGATAGTCACCCCATGGGGCCTTAGCTACGGGTCACTTGGAGGGAAAAAATATCACCCCTTTTCCACTCTGTCACTCCAAAATTGCATTTTATGCAATGCATTTTATTCTCACATAATGATTTCTGCTCCTTGGCTGCTATTAACTATCCTTAATGCATGTATTTGATAACTTGTGAAATGTCCCAGTGAGTCCACCAGGATCTGTAAAGGAGTGTGATGAAGGCATGGCTGAAACAAATAGGAAAATGTCCAACAAATGGAATTGCTCTGATGACCTCCAATCCCACGACCATTGTGATGAATGACTCTCTTTTGCCAATTATATGAGTGGTAATTGGACCCCTTCCTGCCTCAGAACAAGTTATTTTATGACTGTGATATGCTGTATGATATGGGAATATGAGTCTTGGGACTAATAGGTGTAAGTTGCTGGACAGGATCAGACAATATGAGATGAGAGAGAGAAGGCAGGAAATGTTAGAATGTGCTAATGGAGAGGTAAAATGGGTGTTGGGGGGAAGAGGAGGTGAAAGGGATTGGAGGCAAGAAAAAGCAGTCATCATGGTGGACAAGAATGGCCATGGAGGAGCACAAAGAGCCTGGTTTCAGACCCACAAAGACCTGGGTTTGAGTATCAGCTCCGTCTCTGACCAGCTATTTGTGCCTATGGGCAAGTTACTCAACCTCTTTGAGCCTCAGTTCCATCATCTATAAAATGGGGCTAGTAAAGCCTTCCTCCCAGGGTTGAAATGAAAACCAAATGAAATAATAGGCATGCTAGAAAGTACAGCATAAGGGCTCAATACCATGAATGCCAGCCAAGATTCTAGGCCACAGAATCTTCAATTATAAAATGGCAGCTGGTATTGAACTAGACCAAGGGTGCAAACTCAAATGCTTACAGAGTTGAGACAGATAATGTAAATGAGTGAAAGCAGACAGGTATAAAAACTGCTGCAGACTGAAAAATGGGGCACTGGCTGAGTAGAGCCTATTAGCTCCACTGTGTCTTCTCAGATCTTTAGCATTTTCAAGAGAAGCCCCACTCTGGTCTTAAGGTGAAACCTCCTGATTCATAAATGTGGGCACCTAACTCCTCTCCCGTCTTTTTAGAATGTATTGTTTGGCCACCAGTATGTATACAGGTCAAATCAAACTTGGGTCATTTCTAGCCTGTGGGCCACCATTTTGCAGCCTCTAAATGAAGGATTTAGAAGAATTGTAAAAGGATTGTTTATCAGAGCCCAAGTAAATAATTCTGGGGTCAGAGGACCACAGAGAGTACTTTTGACTTGGAACCCAAGCTGTGCCTTGAACTCAGCAGAAAAGTCAGAAAACTTTGATGCTCTAAGGTCTGGCATGGAGAGAGGGTATGTCCTCTGTGGATTAGGGGCAGAACTAAAAAAGCTGGACATACACCAAATAAATGATTTTCCAACCTCAAACAATTGCATCAGAATCTCCAGGGACTGAGCCTTCTCTGGGAGATACAATAATGCAGCCAGGTTGAGAACCACTGTAACAAAGTTTTCCAAAGGTAATCTGTGATTAAATAGAATAATAATTCTAATCTATCTAGAAACATAAATTTTGTGAAAAAACAAGCAAATTTGTTTTCTAAGAACTTTTTATTTTTATTTATTTTTATTTTTTTGCTGTACGTGGGCCTCTCACTGTTGTGGCCTCTCCCGTTGCGGAGCACAGGCTCTGGACACACAGGCTCAGCAGCCATGGCTCACGGGCCCAGCCACTCGGCGGCATGTGGGATCTTCCCTGACCGGGGCACGAACCCATGTCCCCTGCATTGGCAGGTGGACTCTCAACCACTGCGCCACCAGGGAAGCCCTCTAAGAACTTTTTATTTCATTTTGTAGTCTTACCTCTCAGATTGGAAAATAATAAATCTACCTGCCCTCCCTTCCTACCTAATTTTTTGGTCAACATCTTTACCTGAATAAACACAGTAACATATATGTAGCTCTGAGACCAATATGCACAACTAAAAAAAATTTGTGTTGTTGTTAGAGAATTGCTTTTACATTTCTGATAATTTTAAACTATGGGGACTGCAAGTACTCTGGGTGATAGGTTAAACTTGGCCAGAAATTAATGAAAGCTCCTTTCATCAGGAGGTGGAGCTTATTCCACACTTCCTGAAACTGGACTTGTCTTGTGACTTGCTCTGACTGATAGAATGCTGGAAACTTATGGGTGACTTCCATGCTCAGGCCTCAGGGGCTTGGAGAACTTCTATTCTTACCCTCTTGGACCCAGCTGCCGTGTGCAGAAGCTGAGCTGCCTGCTTGAGAGGCCATGGAGGAGAAATGAGTTATTCTCACCGACAGGTCAACTGTCAGACATGTAAGCAAGACCATCCCAGACCAGCCAGCCTCCAGCTGACCTGCCAATGTTTCCCTTAAGACTTCAAGACATAGATATTTCATAGCTATTTGCCTTTTTATGAAGTGCTTATTCTGAAATTACTCTAGCTGTAGCACAGAAACATTTGCTGATGTGGTAAATGGCATTAAGAGTTTGAAGAACTGGATCAGGAAACTTACACAAGCCTCTTAGATAGCCTCATTCACCAGAGGGCAGACAGCAGAAGCAGGAAGAACTACAATCCTGAAGCCTGTGGAACAAAAATCACATTCACAGAAAGAGACAAGATGAAAAGGCAGAGGACTATGTACCAGATGAAGGAACAAGATAAAACCCCAGAAAAACAACTAAATGAAGTGGAAATAGGCAACCTTCCAGAAAAAGAATTCAGGATACTGATAGTGAAGATGATCCAGGACCTCAGAAAAGGAATGGAGGCAAAGATCGAGAAGATGCAAGAAATGTTTAACAAAGATCTAGAAGAATTAAGGAACAAACAAACAGAGATGAACAACACAATAACTGAAATGAAAACTACACTAGAAGGAATCAATAGCGGAATAACTGAGGCAGAAGAACGGATAAGTGACCTGGAAGACAGAATGGTGGAATTCACTGGTGCGGAAAAGAACAAAGAAGAAAGAATGAAAAGAAATGAAGACAGCCTAAGAGACCTCTGGGAAAACATTAAACACAACAACATTCGCATTATAGGGGTACCAGAAGGAGAAGAGAGAGAGTAAGGACCTGAGAAAATATTTGAAGAGATTATAGTCGAAAACTTCCCTAACATGGGAAAGGAAATAGAAACCCAAGTCCAGGAAGCGCAGTGAGTCCCACACAGGATAAACCCAAGGAGAAACACTCTGAGACACATAGTAATCAAATTGGCAAAAATTAAAGACAAAGAAACATTATTGAAAGCAGCAATGGAAAAACGACAAATAACATACAAGGGAACTCCCATAAGGTTAACAGCTGATTTCTCAGCAGAAACTCTACAAGCCAGAAAGGAGTGGCATGATATATTTAAAGTGATGAAAGGGAAGAACCTACAACCAAGATTACTCTACCCGGCAAGGATCTCATTCAGATTTGATGGAGAAATCAAAAGCTTTCCAGACAAGCAAAAGCTAAGAGAATTCAGCACCACTAAACCAGCTCTACAACAAATGCTAAAGGAACTTCTCTAAGTGGGAAACACTAGAGAAGAAAAGGACCTACAAAAACAAACCACAAACAATTAAGAAAATGATTATAGGAACATACATATTGATAATTACCTTAAATGTGAATGGATTAAATGCTCCAACCAAAAGACACAGGCTTGCTGAATGGATACAAAAACAAGACCCATATATATGCTGTCTACAAGAGACCCACTTCAGACCTAGGGACACATTCAGACTGAAAGTGAGGGGATGGAAAAAGTTATTCCATGCAAATGGAAGTCAAAAGAAAGCTGGAGTAGCAATACTCATATCAGACAAAATAGACTTTAAAATAAAGAATGTTGCAAGAGACAAGGAAGGACACTACATAATGATCAAGGGATCAATCCAAGAAGAAGATATAACAATTATAAATATATATGCACCCAACATAGGAGCACCTCAATACATAAGGCAACTGCTAACAGCTATAAAAGAGGAAATCAACAGTAACACAATGAAAGTGGGGAGCTTTAACTCCTCACTTACACCAATAGACAGATCATCCAGACAGAAAATTAATAAGGAAACACAAGCTTTAAATGACACAATAGACCAGATAGATTAAATAGATATTTATAGGACATTCCATGCAAAAACAGCAGATTACACTTCCTTCTCAAGTGCGCATGGAACATTCTCCAGGATAGATCACATCTTGGGTCACAAATCAAGTCTCAGTAAGTTTAAGAAAATTGAAATCATATCAAGCATCTTTTCTGACCACAACACTATGAGATTAGAAATCAATTACGGGGGAGAAATACGTAAAAAACAGAAACACATGGAGGCTAAACAATATGTTACTAAATAACCAAGAGATCACTGAAGAAATCAAAGAGGAAATCAAAAAATACCTAGAGACAAATGACCATGAAAACACGACGATCCAGCAACTATTGGATGCAGCAAAAGCAGTTCTAAGAGGGAAGTTTATAGCTGTACAAGCCTACCTCAAGAAACAAGAAAAATCTCAAACAATCTAACCTTACACCTTAAAGGAACTAGAGAAAGAAGAACAAAAAACCCCAAAGTTAGCAGAAGGAAAGAAATCATAAAGATCAGAGCAGAAATAAATGAAATAGAAACAACAGAAACAATAGCAAAGATCAATAAAACTAAAAGCTGGTTCTTTGAGAACATAAACAAAATTGATAAACCATTAGCCAGACTCATCAAGAAAAAGAGGGAGAGGACTCAATAAAATTAGAAATGCAAAAGGAGACGTTACAACCGACACCGCAGAAATAAAAAGCATCCTAAGAGACTACTACAAGCAACTCTATGCCAATAAAATGGACAACCTGGAAGAAATGGACAAATTCTTAGAAAGGTATAACCTTCCAAGACTGAACCAGGAAGAAATAGAAAATATGAACAGACCAATCACAAGTAATGAAATTGATAATGTGATTAAAAAACTTCCAACAAACAAAAGTCCAGGACCAGATGGCTTCACAGGTGAATTCTATCAAACATTTAGAGAAGAGCTAACACCCATCCTACTCAAACTCTTCCAAAAAATTGCAGAGGAAGGAACACTCCCAACCTCACTCTATGAGGCCACCATCACCCTGATACCAAAACCAGACAAAGATACTACAAAAAAAAAAAAAAAGAAAATTACAGACCAATATCACTGATGAATATAGATGCAAAAATCCTCAACAAAATACTAGCAGACAGAATCCAACAACACATTAAAAGGGTCATGCACCATAATCAAGTGGGATTTATCCCAGGGATGCAAAGATTCTTCAGTATATGCAAATCAATCAATGTGATACACCATATTAACAAATTGAAAGAGAAAAACCATATGATCATCTCAATAGATGCAGAACGAGGTTTTGACAAAATTCAACACACTTTTATGATAAAAACTCTCCAGAAAGTGGGCATAGAGGGAACCTACCTCAACATAATAAAGGCCATATATGACAAACCCACAGCAAATGTCATTCTCAATGGTGAAAAACTGAAAACATTTCCTCTAAGACCAGGAACAAGACAAGGATGTCCACTCTTGACACTCTTATTCAACATAGTTTTGGAAGTCCTAGCCACGGCAATCAGAGAAGAAAAAGAAATAAAAGGAATACAAATTGGAAAAGAAGAAGTAAAACTGCCACTGTTTGCAGATGACATGATACTATACAAAGAGAATCCTAAAGATGCTACCAGAAAACTACTAGAGCTAATCAATGAATTTGGTAAAGTTGCAGGATACAAAATTAATGCACAGAAATCTTTTGCATTCCTATACAGTAATGATGAAAAATCTGAAAGTGAAATTAAGGAAACACTCCCATTTCCCATTGCAGCAAAAAGAATAAGATACTTAGAAATAAACCTACCTAAGGAGACAAAAGACCTGTAAGCAGAAAACTATAAGACACTGTTGAAAGAAGTTAAGGATGATACCAACAGATGGAGAGATATACCATGTTCTTGGATTGGAAGAATCAACATTGTGAAAATGACTATACTACCCAAAGCAATCTACAGATTCAATGCAATCCATATCAAATTACCAATAGCATTTTTTACAGAAGTAGAACAAAAAAATCTTAAAATTTGTATGGAGACACAAAAGACCCTGAATAGCCAAGGCAGTCTTGAGGGAAAAAAATGGAGCTGGGGGAATCAGACTCCCTGACTTCAGACTATACTGCAAAGCTACAGTAATCAAGACAATATGGTACTGGCACAAAAACAGAAATATAGATAAATGGAACAGGATAGAAATCCCAGAGATAAACCCACACACCTATGGTCAACTAATCTATGACAAAGGAGGCAAGGATATACAATGGAGAAAAGACATTCTCTTCAATAAGTGGTGCTGGGAAAACTGGACAGGTACATGTAAAAGTATGAGATTAGAACACTCCCTAACACCATACACAAAAATAAACTCAAAATGGATTCGAGACCTAAATGTAAGACCGGACACTATAAAACTCTTATAGGAAAACATAGGAAGAACACTCTTTGACATAAATTACGGCAAGATCTTTTTTGATTCACCTCCTTGAGTAATGGAAATAAAAACAAAAATAAACAAATGGGACCTAATGAAACTTAAAAACTTTTGCAAAGCAAAGGAAGCTACAAACAAGACAAAAAGACAACCCTCAGAATGGGAGAAAATATTTGCAAACGAATCAACGGAGAAAGGATTAATCTCCAAAATATATAAACAGCTCATGCAGCTCAATATTAAAAAAAAAACAAGTCAATCCAAAAAGGGGCAGAAGACCTAAATAGACATTTCTCCAAAGCAGACCTACAGATGGCCAAGAAGCACATGGAAAACTGCTCAAGATCACTAATTATTAGAGAAACGCAAATCAAAACTACAATGAGGTATCACCTCACAGCAGTTAGAATGGGCATCATCAGACAATCTACAAACAACAAATGCTGGAGAGGGTTTAGAGGAAAGGGAACCCTCTTGCACTGTTGGTGGGAATGTAAATTGATACAGCCACTATGGAGAACAGTATGGAGGTTCCTTAAAAAACTAAAAATAGAATTACCATATGACCCAGCAATCCTAATACTGGATATATACCTAGAGAAAACCATAACTCAAAAAGACACATGCACCCCAATGTTCATTGCAGCACTATTTATGATATCCTGGTCATGGAAGCAACCTAAATACCCATTGACAGACGAATGGATAAAGAAGTTGTGGTACATATAAACAATGGAATATTACTCAGCCATAAAAAAGGAACGAAATTGGGTCATTTGTAGAGACGTGGATGGATCTAGAGACTGTCATACAGAGTGAAGTAAGTCAGAAAGAGCAAAACAAATATCGCGTATTAACGCATACATGTGGAACCTAGAAAAATGGTATAGATCAACTGGTTTTCAGGGCAGAAATTGAGACACAGATATAGAGAACAAACGTATGGACACCAAGGCAGGAAAGCAGCGGCGGGTGGGGGTGGTGGTGTGATGAATTGGGAGATTGGGATTGACATGTATACACTGATGTGTATCAAATGGATGACTGATAAGAACCTGCTGTATAAAAAATAAATAAAATTAAATTTAAAAAAAAGAGTTTGAAGAACTGGCTGACCACATTAGCAGACTGTGGAGTCATGTCACAGCCTGAAGTATAGACTTCCTCTTAATCCTTTGTGTCTTTGTAACAGAGGCAGTCAGAGGTGAGCCTTCTATGTGAGATACTTTGGGAGGTTGGGTCAAAACCAAGATGGTGTCTTCAGCGATCTCTAGACCTTGGACTATGTTAGAGAGGAAGGTAATTTTCCACATCTTTTGAAACAACCTCCTGCTTCAGGTTGCCTGGTGATGGAGTTGAGATTGGGTTTGGACCCTGAGGGAGACATATAATTGTTGCCTTCCTCATTTCTGTCAAACCAGCTTTAGGCCACCAGGGTGGCAGTGCTCCTTCCAGACTGGCTTGAGACCTGACCTCTTCAAACCAAGACCTTTTACTTGCATCAGACTAATTTTCTTGTTATTTTTAAAAGCAAGTTGGCAAAGTTTCACAAATCACCTGTTAAATTTGACCAGTTACATTTCACACCTTTGGCAATTTGTTTACTTTTTTCTTCCCTCTTACTTTTTAATCCCTTCAGTTTACAGAATTTTCTCTGTGGATTCTTTCTCCACAGCTTTGTACATGACAGAATACCTGGAATCATCATAATGGCCTCCTCAGACAGTGTGCAGTTAAGGATTGGAAAATTCAGTCCTGGGGGATATTAACAGCTAACTGAGATCTGCCTGGGAACAGTAAATGTAACCAGCTTGGACATTCTATGGCCAACCCAATAGTCTGCCTTAAAAGAGTTCTTTCTTCTTCTTAAAATTTAAGGGATATGGACTAGTCAGAAAATAAAATAAAAATAATTTATAATTGTAGTTCTCAGAGATAACTGTCCTTTCTATTTTGGACAGATAGAAAGGACAGATAACTGTCCTTTCTATTTTGATGACTATCCTTTCAATCTTTTCGGGGGGGAGAATATTTCATATATATTTACAAAATTGGAATCACAACAGACATAACTGTTCCATACGTTTTTTAAAATAATCTCTCATGAACATATTCCAATTTTTTCTTTTTTTTAACATCTGTATTGGAGTATAATTACTTTACAGTGGTGTGTTAGTTTCTGCTTTATCACAAAGTGAATCAGCTATACATATACATATATCCCCATATCTCCTCCCTGTTGCGTCTCCCTCCTGCCCTCCCTATCCCACCCCTCCAGGTGGTCACAAAGCATTGAGCTGATCTCCCTGTGCTATGCGGCTGCTCATGAACATTTAACTATTCTTTAACCAGATTTTTACAATGATCATGCCATAATATATTTAATTAATCTTTTATTTTGAGACATTTCCATTGTTTCCATTTTTTTCCCTATTATAAGCAATGTTATTCTGAATAGCATGTGGGGCTAAATATTTGATCACTAAACATTGGTGGTCATATTTTTAGATTAAATTCCCAGAAATGAAGTTAGTGGTTCTCCAACAAACTGCTGCCTGGTACTGGCTTAGAAGTGCAGTGAAGCAGTGGGTGGAATGTGGCCAAGGGCTTATCGTGAGGGGCATTAGGTGTGGAGGATACATAGGGGGTACTGGGCATGAGAAGGCTGCCTGGAATCCTCCAGTGAGGTCAGTTTGAAATAGTCAAAACTCAGTGAACAGGGATTATGAATGTTTTTAAAGTAAATTCTGCTAGATTAGTTTCTGTTTAGTGACAAATACTTGCTTGGTCTTGGCTTTGCACTGTGCTGAATAGCAGAACAAAAGTCATATTGTGGAGTCAAATATATTTTTTTTGCCTGATAGCCTCATGCATATGGTTGGAAAGAAGAAAAAGAAAGAAGAAAGAGGAAGCAGGGGAAGCCATCTGTTCTAGGAGCAAGAGTGGGAAGATTTAATGCTTGGAAACATTCAATGACTTGGTCAAATTTTTGACCACAAGTCTAGCCTCTGTTGTGCGATTTTAGGTTCCTAATCTAGGGTCCATGAATCTAAAACGTCAGTAATTTAATCAAATAAAATAGAAACTCAGCCAAAGTGGTGGTGAATTCTGCTCCTAATTGTTTACCTTGTTGAAATACTTTTCTTTGGCATTTTCCCCACTGGAACCACTGTTTGCATTTCTATGCCCTTTTTTGCTCTGCTATGTGTTGTAATGTAATATATAATTTAGTAAGAGATTTGCTGGTCTGCGCCTTGGGAATTTAATAGAAATGGATAAATTAACAATTAGTCTAGGTCTCTGACTGGGAGCTTTTAAACCTACAGAGGGATGAGTGTGGGAGTTAATGGTAACTTTTAAATTTCTCTTCATACCTTTCAAAGCATATAAATATGTATTTTTTTGGAGTGCACTTTCTCCTCTCCCTCTCAGTTTTTTGAGCTCCCAGGAGGATGTGAGGGGCGTGGTGTAATGTCAGGCACAGGTAATGTGCAGCCACACATGCCCAGCTGTGCATCCTGCTTTGCCCTCTCCTGGCTGTGGAGACCTTGGGGCATTTACTTCCTTTCAGCCTCAGCTTCTAACCTGTAAAATAAATGTTTCATTAACTTTGTGTTGTAATAAATGAAACCCACTCTGATTAACTTAATCCAGAAAAAGATCTACAGGTAGGCTATTAGGTAGCTCATGAAACGGGAGAAAGAGCTAAACCACCAAGTCTTGGGAAACGCTGGCTAGGGATTCAGCCTGGGGAAAGCAGGTGGCACCTGCCCTTGGCCCTAACCTCTCTTCGCTCAAGTCAGGCTCCCAGGAGGAGGAACCTGAGTGGCTGGGATTGAGTCACATGTTCTCCTCTGACTCCATCTCCCCAGGTGGGTGGTACTGGGCCGTTTGATTGGCAGTTCCACCTGAGTCACATGAAATGGGGGAAGGGCACTCTCAACAAAGGGATGCTGGGTGCACATGTGCGAACCCAGAATACCACCCCCCTGCTCTTAGGAAGACTCCACTGTCCCTAAGGTCCTGGAATATGGTATGTGCTCAATAAACAATAACTATTGTGGTTATTCTTGATGTCAGAGGGCCAAGATTACTCATTGTTTTAGTAGAAGAGCAAAAATAAGATTTGAGGTTTTTTTTTTTCTGTTGAGTCCAATGCATTCTCTTTACACCACATGTGATTAAATGCAGATTTCCTGAGTCCCTTCTCAGACTGACTGGATCAGAATCCCGAGGCGGGGTGTGTGTGGGGTTCCCTGACCTCCTCCTCTTTAACAAGCATCCCAGATGTCTCTTGTACACACTAAATCTTGAGATCCAAAGCCCTTAGTGATTAGGTGGGAGGATTTGACGCTGCTGAGGACGGGTTTTGGAAGGAGAGATTTTCCTCTACCACTGCAACTGTGGAAGAAGTCTGTTTTGCTAAAAGAGTAAAGCAACCTAGTCAGCCAATTTGGTAAGGAAGCTGTGCCTCTTAACCCTGACCGTACACTGGGATCACCTGAGGAGCACTGACAGCACGCAGGACCCATGCCGAGAGCTCAGGCGGGATGCTTCCCACCAGCAACCAGATGCTTTCCATGTACACCCAGGCTGGGACTAGAGAGACATCCTTGGACCTCTACTCCGGAAGCCCAGTGGCCTCACCCTTCTGGAAGACGGCTAAGGGTGTGTAGAACTTCGGGGTTTCAGAGCATGTTCTCCTTAATTACCACGTTTGATCCTATGGCAACTCAGATCCTAAAGCAGATGGGAATGGGTCATAATCTGCTCCTGATTTTGGAGATGAAAGAACCAACCACTCGGAAAGATTCATTGACCAGTGATTCCACCAAAGTTGCCCAGTCAGAAAAGGCAGAGCCAGAACTCAGGTTTGTCCCTCTGGCTTCAGGCTCATGGCTCCATCCACGTCCCTCTCGGAGACCGGCACACTCAGATCTTCCAAGCTTTCTTTCTGTTACAGTTCCAAGGAAACCTAAAGGTGAGCTCAGAGTCCTTTCCAAGAGAGCTTTTGGCTTTCAGCCACTTTCTGGGAGGTCTTTTAAGTCCTTTCTGTCCCTCGTGCTTTGATTTAGCTACCAGTTCTGAGTATTGTGCCTTCTGGGGGTTTGAGGAATGAGGGCTGTGATTACAATGGCAGCGCCCCTGCCAGCAACCTGTGGGGTGGGCTCATCTTCTGAGGAATATTCTCAAATGAGCTGTCAACTCGGCTGCAGCAGGAGCCTGCCTTAGGTTGTTTTTCCCCTCCACGCAGCACCGAGCAGAGAACTAAACCCAGTAAATGCTTGATTAGACAGCGACACAGAATGGATTTTCTCACGCTTCTGACTTCCCCAGCATCTGCTGCCTCTTGACTACCTTTTTAAGCTTACGTTTTCATTCTAAAACTAATGTATGGTCACCGAAGGACATAAAGAATTACAAAGGTGGAGAAGGGAAAACACCACTTGTAAGAGTAGTAAGTGTTTGTTATAAACACTGGGTATATAATAAACTTTGTTTTATTTAATCTGCACGACAGTCCATCTACACATGAGGACTTTCAGAACCTGAACACTTACCCACCATCCACCTGCCTGTGCTCAACTGCCAGGAAAACACGCAGCCCTCCTGAATGCTGTGGCATTTTCGTCTGCTCTGTCCTGTGTTTCCACCTATGAGAATATTTGCCACCCCCTGAAGGAGACAAGTGTTTAATATCTCTGGGTCTTTGCTCTGCTGGGCTTGACATCAAGAATAGTTGCCTGTTCTGCCCATCTGGCTGTTTTTGGCTCTGCTATTGTGGCACAGCCAAAGGCAGCCTCTCTGTTATGGGCTGAATTGTGTCTCCCCCAAATCCCTATGTTGAAGCTCTAAACACCATTACCTTAGAATGTCACTGTATTTGGAGATAAGATCTTTAAAGAGGTGATTAATTTAAAATGAGGTCTTAGGGTGGGCCCTAACCCAATCTGACTGGTGTCCTTGTAAGTAGAGAAAATTTGGGTGTACATAGAGATACCAGGGATGCGTACACGCAAGGAAAGACCACTTGCAGGGCAGGGAGAGAAGCCTTAGGAGAAACCAACATTGCTGACACCTTGATCTTGGGCTTCTAGCCTCCAGAATGGTAAGGAAATACATTTGTGGTGTTTAAGACCCACATTCTGTGCTATTTTGTTATGGCAGCCCTAGCAAACCAGTACACTCCCTAAAGCCATCCCTGACACCCAGCCCCACCCCCAGGAAGAACTAACACTCTTTCCTTGGTGCTCTCACCAGGTCGCCTTTATTGAGCTGTTTTCCTGTTTGTGATGACCCCTGGGCCACACGTTCCTGAGGGCCACACCTGGCTCATGCCTGCGTTTCTGGCATCTAGCACAGTGCTGGCCGCATCCTGAACTTGGGAAAAGGTAGGTGAATGAATGAATGAATGAGTGAATGAACAAGGGGTCTGATAACTGCTTGTGGGTAGTTTGACTCTTTGTGGAAGTTCTGGAAGGATTGAGGGATCCAGAGATGGAGAGGGATCAGGGAGAGGGGCAGGACCCAGGAGTGGTGGTCACCTAGATCCTCACCCACTGCACCGCCTCCTGCTGGTTCACAGGCCTTGGAACTGTCTTGTGCTTTGCAGCCTCCTGGCTTGGCCTTTGGCTCTCAGCCCTCCCTTCAGCCTGTCGGCCACTTCATCACACGCAGAAGATGTAAATTCCCCAAGGCCCCCTTTGTGTGGTCCTCTCCTCAAAATTCTGTCTCCCCACCCCAATTTCTGGAAGTCCCTTTAAAGGGTCTGACAGCCAGTCTCCCTTTCTCACCCATCCAGCTGGACAGGCTCAGGGAGCAGAAGGAGTTTTCTGGAAACAGACTGGGGAGGAGAGGCCAGGAAAATTGACAAAGGCACAAGTTTGAGCTTCCTGTGTCCTGTGCCCGCTGCCCACGCAGGGTTCTGAGCTGCCTCCAGAACAGCCCGCTGGTAACAGGGGAAGCAAAAGAGATTTGCTAACAGCGGAGCATTTACTCGTAAGCTGGCCCACCCTGGGATTCAGCCCTGATGGTGGACAGCCTCTCTGCATAAGGAAACCCTCTGGAGGGAGCTGTTTTAAGTGAGAAACAGACCAGGCAGACAAGCCTGGCCTAGGATCAAAGCGCTGGGCCTCTCAGGGTGGGCTGAGTCAAGGATGAGCTGGATCTAATTTCTGGGTCAGTGCCATGAGCAGGGCAGCGGGGAGCAGGGCAGGCATGGCATGACATGGTGGGAGGGCAGCACCCCTCCCCCTCCTTGTTCACTCTCAGGCCCTGGCCCTTTGGGCACCTGCAGAGGAGGTGTGTGGTGGCTACAGGGTTGGTGGTGCTCCAGGGGGTGGGAGACGGCCTGGGAGGCGGGGCCCGTTCCTCCTGCAGGCTCAGTGCCTGGGGCCCAGGACACTTGTTGGAGACACGATAATGTTTTGCTTTCTTTCAAAATCAGAAGGAGGGAATTCCCTGGCGGTCCAGTGGTTAAGACTTCTCACCTGGCTGAGGGCCAGGGTTTGATCCCTGGTTGGGAAACTAAGATCCCACAAGCTGTGTGGCCAAAAGTAATAATGATAATAATAGTAAAATGGATACCAGAGGGAAAAAAAATGAACCTTTAAGACATGAAGGGTCACATGTTGCATGATTCCATTTATATGAAGTGTCCAGAGGAGGCAGATCCTAAGAGACAGAAAGTAGATTAGAGGTTGCCAGGGTCTGGGGAGAAGCGGGGAGTGAGGGGTGACTGCTGATAGATTTAGGGGTGGCTTGTTGGGGTGATTAAAAATGTCCTGAAATTAGATAGTGGTGAAGGTTGTACAACCTGGGGAATATACTAAAAATCACTGAATTGTACATGTTAAAATGGTTTATTTTATGGCATGTGGATTATATCTCAGTAAAGCGGTTATTATTTTTTTTTAAGGCAAGGGAGTCAGGGACAGAAGAAAAAAAAGAAGAAAATCAAGAACATGAGTATAGTATGTAATCTTTAGCCAAATAAACAAGAAACGTGTTAAAACAAAAAAAATGAGTTGAGGTTAGACAAAACTAAAATTGGAGAAGTTTCATCTGGTCTGTTGAATCTGTTGTGGCTTTTTGGAATGGTGAGCTAAAGAGAATTTTAAGGTTGCATTTAGACTCAAAAAGAGTGAGCACTGTGATCAATTAATGATGTCTACTCTGGGCACAGGAGGCGAAGAAGGAGGTGCAGGGGGCAAGTATTTGCCATCCCCGACTGCAACTGATCTCTGTGGCTCCTCCCAGCTTTCACACTCCCTGACCTGAGACACTCAGTGTGGAATGGGGAGGGGAAATGTGGGCTGCAGGGATCTGGGTTAGAAGAAGAGGGAGGTGGGATCAAGGCAGTTGAGCATCCAGTGTAGACCCTGCTGCATCCACGTCTGCCAGGCTTGCTGCATCTTCCCCACACCAGCTTCATTCCTGTGATAGCGGCCTCCCCTGAGAACATGCTGCCCCCCCCAATAAGTAGCAGTTCTCAAGGACAGCTCTTAACCAGCTCTGTGCAGCTCAGCAGACACAACCACCTCTTTTCTAATCGCCCTCCTGCTCCCCATTTTCTCCACAAGACAGAGAACTCTCCTTGGAGAACAGGCAGTTGAGCAAAGGGTTTAGATCGACCCTTCCTGGCAGTGCAGACCCTCTCATTAAAATATGTGCGTTGTTAGCACTCTTCTCTTTTTCCAGTGGGGCTTAGCTATTAACATCCCCCCCTTGCGAGTGTGTCAAGAGACGTGTGCTCTGGGCAGCAAAGAAAAATACATTTGTCATCGGAATGACAGCCACAGCCTTCAAAGCCATTTTTATCTGGTGGCGGTGGAGCTGGCCTTATCCCTTCTGGGAAAAATAATGAATATTAGAGGTTCTGTTTACAAATATGCACCTTTTGCTGATTTCTCTCACCACCCAGCAATTTTTCAACAGGACAGCTTTCTTGGAAACTGTCCCCGGCCAAAAGATGATAAAATGCGGTATCCAGAGAGACGCCTGGGGCTCTGTTTGTTTAACTGGGTAATTGGGCATAGATTCTGAAAGGCCATCTTCCTGTATCCAAGTCGCCCCAGGCGCTGGTCTGGAAGGAGGCTCCCTGATTAAATAATCCGGTCTAAAAGCGCTCCTCCCCCATTTCACCTGTTTCCCAAAGGACCACCCTCTAGGTCGGGCTTACAAACCTGCTACTGACCTTTATGCAAGCATATCTTGAACTCAACTGATTCGCATGAACCTTTCTGGAAAGTCAAGTGTGTGAGGCTTGTTTCCCCCATCCCTCTGCTATTTGGAGCGAAACCCACCTTCCCCTCCCCGACTCACTAATACACTTAAGCCCTGGAACTGCTAATGAGATCAGAAAGTGATTAGCTGTCAGTCTACAAGTGAAATTGATCTGTGGTGGTTTCAGGTTGAGGAAAGAAAATGCCCCCAGTGACAGTCCACAGATTTTTCTGATCCTGTTTGTGCTCCTGTTTATCATCTCCGATGTTTTTTTTTTTTTTTTTTTTTTTGCGGTACGCGGGCCTCTCACTGTTGTGGCCTCTCCCGTTGCGGAGCACAGGCTCCAGACGCGCAGGCTCAGCAGCTATGGCTCACGGGCCCAGCCGCTCCGCGGCACGTGGGATCCTCCCGGACCGGGGCACGAACCCATGATCCCTGCATCGGCAGGCGGACTCTCAACCACTGCGCCACCAGGGAAGCCCATCCCCGACTGTTTTTATGGCCTACTGTCTCTACAAGATTGCCTACAGAGCCTCATGGCAGGTCCTGCCCCCACGTAAGTGCATGCACGCTTTAGAAAGCCCACGGTGACTATTATCAGAAACTGAGCTCCGGGTGAAGGCACAAGCTTCAGGGTTTGCTACAGCTGAGATGCTTTTGTGTAAGAACCAAATACCCCTTTGCAGGAGGCCACATGTTACGATGGGAAAAGCCAGACACACAAACTCCGGTGTGATTCCTCGGCTCTTCCACACTGTGTGACTTTGGTAAACCACTTAGCTTCTCTAAGCAGCCTCGTTTCCCACATATGTAAAATAGGGAGCCCTCCTTTGTAGGCAGAATATCTAGCAGTGTCCAGATGAATAAAGAAAAGAGGCCAGGGCTTCCCTGGTGGTGCAGTGGTTGAGAGTCCGCCTGCCGATGCAGGGGACACGGGTTCGTGCCCCGGTCCGGGAGGATCCCACATGCCGTGGTGCGGCTGGGCCCGTGAGCCATGGCCGCTGAGCCTGCGCGTCCAGAGCCTGTGCTCCACAACGGGAGAGGCCACAGCAGTGAGAGGCCTGCGTACCGCAAAAAAAAAAAAAAAGAAAGAAAGGAGGCTGAATACAAAATTAGTCATTATTACTGATTTCGTTTCTAAATGCCACCCCAGCCTGATGTTAAAATAAGGGCACTTTGGATTCAATAACTCACATTTCTAAAGCCTGTGATGCTGATGGGTCTGCCCCAAGGGACAAACTCCCAGTGGGACAGTCTGCCTCCACCCCCAGCAGGGCTTCAGAAGGCTTTTGTGGGCCTCCCTTTCCATTAAAAAATATATATTAAAAATGATACTTTATGACTCTGTTGGTAAAGATTAATATAATCTAGGCTGGGTTAAAAAAAAGCACTTTCTTCAACTCTAATTTTTTTTAATTGAGGTGATTTCACATGACTTAAAATTAACCATTTTAAAGAGTATAATTTAGTGCATTTAGTATATCCACAATATTGTGTAACCACCATCTCTCTCTAATTACAACGCATTTTCATCACTCCCAAAGGAGACCTGGTACCCATGAAAGAGTCCCCATTCCTTCTTTCACTTCCCATAATGTCTTCAAGATTCATCCGTGTTGTAGCATGTATCAGTATCTCGTTCCTTTTTATGGCTGGGTAATATTACATCATATGGATATACCACATTTCGTTTATCCATTCATTGGTTGATTCATTGGTTGTTTCCACTTTTTGGCTCTTACAAATAATGCCGTTATGAACATTCATGTACAAGTTTTTGTCTGAAGTATGTTTTCATTTCTCTTGGGTTTATACCTGGGAGTGAAATTGCTCAGTCTTATGGTGACTCTCAGTTCAATTTTTTGAGGAACTGCCAAAGTGGTTTTTTTCCAAAGCACTGCACCATTTGACATTCCCAGCAGCAGTGTACGAGGGTTTTGATTTCTCCATATCCTCACCAACACATGTTATTGTCTGTCTTTTTATTATGGCATCATAGTGGGTGTGAAGTGGCATCCATCTCATTTTAAGGATGAATAAGCTGAGGACCAGAGAGGAGATATGACCTGTACAGCCTCATATGTTGCAGAGTTAGGCTCTGGACAGCAAATCTCTTTAATGCCCCACTTGATGCTTATTCCCATCAGATCAAATGTCCTTTGTCTTCGACATTAAGAGAAAAGCAGAGTCAGACTGGTAGAGTGATGCTAAAATAGAGCCAGGAACCCCTCACTACCTGTTATAATTAACTCCAGTGGCTCGCAAGGAGTGGAGAATAGCAGCCGTGGGCTTCAGGGGGGAAGGGAGGTCTTCCCACCCAGCCAGCAGTCTAGCTGGGATTTGCTAGGCCCTTGCAGGACTAACTTTACTTTCTGGATTTTCCTTTGATGGGAGAGAGCTTTAGCAATGACATACGTCTGCTTCACCTACACATTTATTGAGAACCTATTAGATGCTAGTCATGTCTTTACACATTGGAGGTACAAAGATAAATGAGATGCAGCTTGAACCTAACATATTCACCTATTATCCTCTTATGATTCTGTTGCATATTAACGATACAGGTAGATACAAGACATGAGGGGAGTGCAGGTAAGGGCCACCAACTGATCTGGAAAAGGGGATCAAGAGCTGGGTGTCAGAAGGCTCAGAGTGGTGGTGGGAAGCTCGCCAGGCCTGCCATGCACACAGAGGTAGGTGAAGTGTGCAAGCAACTTCTCTGGATGGGTGAGAACAGCTTGAAAGCCACATAGAACATTCAGAAAGGTTGAAGCCTCTTGGAGCATTTTGACAGAGCTATGCACAGGTGAGAAACCATTCTCGAGGGCAGGCCAATCAGGTTCTTGGGCAACGCGGCCTGTATAATCCAAGCTGAGGATTTTTGCCACATGGTCAGAGGTGCAGTGAGAAAGGCAACTATCGACTAGTTGAGCAATAACGTTCACAGCCACAGATCAAGTTCTGACCTGGAGTGTGTACAGTACACAAAGTGCTGGGGCAGCAGGCTGGCTGTGTGGGTCACACCTCCCACACACACAGTGTGAATACTGTTCTCATTAGGTCCCCAAACAACCATACAAATAAAGAAAAAAACCCTGCATTGATTCATCTTTTCCATCTTGGTTTGTATAAAGTACTTCTTTTTTACATTAGGCTTTGGCTGTGTGGTTTCTGCCCAGGCGGGCCTCTGCAAAGTTGTGAAACAGATGAGGTTTCTTCCTTAGGCCCATCTGAAGCCACTGCAAATTCCCCTGCTAATGGTCTAGACTGGACAGTGATGCATGACATGCAGTGTGCCACAGGCGCTGTTGACTATAAAGTTGAATGCATTCTTGATTTTAAATCTTGGTTTGGAAATTCTTTACTCTTCAATGCTGTGTTTCCACTGCTTTGGGCTGGTTGAAATATCTGCCATTTTAGTTTGAGGTTTTTCATTTGTTTGTTTGTTTGCTTGTTTATGAAAAGCTCAAAGGTCGGGGGACCAGTTGTAATGGCAAATAAATGTGAATATAGTTTGAAGCAAATGTCAGCTGATATTTATAATTAGTGATCCCTATGGTAAGAATCCTGGCAAGCTCTAGACTTTACACCTAGGAGTATGTAGAAACAGTAGTCTTACTGAGCAGTAAGAGGGTGGGAGAGTAGGGACCCGTTTGAAGCTTAAAAAAAAACCTTAGGGCTTCCCTGGTGGCACAGTGGTTGAGAGTCCACCTGCTGATTCAGGGGACACGGGTTCGTGCCCCAGTCCGGGAGGATCCTGCATGCCACGGAGCAGCTTGGCCCGTGAGCCATGGCCACTGAGCCTGCGCGTCCGGAGCCTGTGCTCCGCAACGGGAGAGGCCACAGCAGTGATAGGCCCGCGTACCGCAAAAAAAAAAAAAAGAACTTAGATTATGTAATACTGATCAATGAAGAAATGACCTTTTTCCTAAAAGACAGTCACATTTTAAATAAAAACAATGAGATGGCAATTGTCCATGTCACAGAACGTTATCATTAAAAAAAACTGGGATTTCTAGGTGGGTGCCAGAGGCCTTTAAAAAAGCATCACTGTCATAGAAGAAGAAATACTCTCTTTTCTTCAGAGAACAAGTGTGACCTTCTGTTTGGAAGGAGGGTTAGTCTCCAGTGCATTAGAATAGAGACACACCTGTATGAACCTGGTCTCCCTCTCTCTTCCTCCAGAGGAAAAGGAATTTTCCTTTCCAGAGTGGAAGGGCTCTGGAAGGGCACCAACATCTTAGTTTCTTTCTCTCAGCAGTGCTGGGTTATGGCCAGAAGTAGGTGGAAGACTAGAGGGAGCGGGGGGGTGGGGGTGGGGAGGAGACTGCAGGAATGTGGTCCATCAGGGAGGAGATGGGCAGGGCTGTGTCTCGGGGGCTTCTGAAGTGGGAATGGGGCTGAGGGGGGCTCCTGGGGTGAACATCAGAGTGAGGTTGAGTAGTAGTCCTGGAAGTAAGCTGAGAAGTGAGGGTGAGGGATGAGGAAGGTCTGGAGTTGGGTGTTTTTCCCTCCCTCCCTCTCTCCATCCATTCCTTCCCTCAACAGTTTTTACTGAGCACCTACTACGCGTCAGAGACTTGTAACCTACTGGTGTGTGAGAGAGATGTGTGAGCCAGGGCTTCCGTACTGTGCAGCAGGTCAAGCCGGGGATGTCCCAGAGGGGTGTCTGGTCTGGGGAGAGGGTATGTAGAGTGCAAGTCTTACCTATTGCTTTTGGGCCACGTGGGGCAGCTTATAGGGGATTGTGTCCGCAAGAGCCCCGCATTGGCTCACACCTCTCTTTTCCTGGAATTTAGTTTGCTCCACAAATACCTGCCGGTTTTCCCAAATTCAGCTGGCACATCACTTCACGGGGAATATTTCCTGCCAGTAGACATAGATCACAGCACTCATAATTCCCTGTTTCTGTCACTGCCTCCTGCGTCTTGATGGTGAAGTCCCGCAGTCCGAGACCATGCCTTGCAGATTCATCTGGTGTACCTGCTGTCCAGTGCAAAGATGGCACTCAGCTGTTGTTCTCAAGTGAATGAGTGAATAAACCTCAGGTCTTGGAATCTGCTTCTCAAGCACCAGTTGTTAAGGTCATTTTTTCCCTGGTCTGCAGCTTCCTTGAGTCACCACCCAGCCATCTAGTTTAGCCAGGGTCACCCAAGGAGAGGACTTGAAAACCTTCTGGCTATACAAGTATTTGTCCTATTAGTTTTCCATTGCTGTGGTTACCACAGACTTAAGATGGGCACCCCAAGCTGTAACGGACTGTCAGAGACTATGAAATCCCAGGAGAGTTTTTGGTGACATGCTCAGAGCCAGGGTGATGGACTATACAATTAAGGAAAGACATAAGAAGAAAAAAAAAAGTGAAATGGAATCAGAGGCTGGAAAAAAAAAGTTACCATAACTTAGCGGCTTAAATCAACACAGATTTATTATCTGGCAATTTTGGAGGTCAAAGGTCTGATACAGGTCTCAGTGGGCTCAAATCCAGGTGTCAGCAGGGCTGTCTTCCTTTGGAGACTCTGGGGAGAGTGCGTTTCCTCACTTTGGCAGCTTCTCGAGGCCACCCACGTTGCTCACTTGCGGCTGCTGCTTCTTGCAGTAGCTTCTTCCAGCATCAGTTGGTCCAGCCCTTCTCACGATACCATCTCCCAGATTTTCTCTCTTCTGCCTCCCTCTTCCACTTACAAAGACCCTTGTGATGACATTGGGCCCACCCCAAATACGGGATCATCTCCCCATGTCAAGGTCAGCTGGTTCGCAGACTTAATGCCATCTGCAACCTTAATTCCTCTCCACCAGGTAACCTATCATACTCACAGGTTCTGGGGAGTAGGATGTGGGTAGCGTCGGGGGCTCATTATTCTGCCTCCCACAGCCTGTGATACATTTCAAATCCTCAATAGGGAATCTTTTGGTTACTTACCTGTCTTAGTCCGTTTGGGCTGCTGTAACAAAATACTGTAGCCTGGGTGGCTTATAAACAGCAGAAATTCATTTCTCAAAGTTCTGGAGGCTGGAAGTCCAAGGTCAAGGCACCAGCAGATGTGGTGTCTGGTGAGGACCCTCTTCCTGGTTCACAGATGGCATCTTCTTGCTGTGTCCTTCCATGCAGGAAGGGGTGAGGGAGCTCTCTGGGGTCTCTTTTATAAGGGCACTAATCCTGTTCATGAGGGCTCTGCCCTCATGATCCAGTTACCTCCCAAAGACCCCCACCTCCTAATACCGTCATATTGAGGATTAGTTTTTAGCATATGTATTTTGGGGGGACATAAACATTCAGTCTATAGCAGTACCACCAGCTCTTTTCCATCCCTTTGAGTAACTGAGAGTTAACTGCTAAAGGACTTGCCATCCAAGCCAAAGCCCAATATTTGATCCAGAAAGAACCAGGTAAGGTGCTGTGTGTGGGTCATCACCTTCCTCCACAGATGCAGGCGTGGCTGAGACATGCCAGGCTCTGGCTTCTCTCTGGTTCTCAGTCACCACCACAGGATGCACTTGACCACAGATGAGCCATTCCTGGGGTCCAGATGACTGTTGATAATGATAGCCATGCTCTTTTGCGTATATCATCTCAGTTACTGCCATCACTGAGGAGTAGGTGTTACTGTCTCCAAGTTCAAATGAGAAAAAATAGGGGTTGGGTCAAACTGCATAAGTTGCCCCAGGTCATATGATAAGTGGCAGAGCTGGCTTTAGAACCTGGGCTTATCTGATTTCACTCCATTTATGGTCAGCCCTGAGGAAGCCATTTCTCCTAAAAGTCCTCCCAAATTATTGCTTTTAGTCCTTAGCGGAGAGGCTACACATTAGAATTGCCTGGTGGGCTATTAAATAATACCAATGGCCTGCTTCAAACCAATTGCCTGCTTCAAAGCAATTGCATCAGAATTGCTGGGAGCGGCACTTGGTCATCTGTATTTTATTTTTTTTTAATTTAAATTAAATTAAATTTTTATTTTACTTTTATTTTATTTTTTGGTTCCCTGGTTATTATAATGTGTGGTTAGGGTTAAGAATCATTGCCTTGGGCATGTTGTGTGTGCTCCCAGAACCCAGCTTTGCATCACTCTATGCCCTTAACCTGTGCCCAGAGCTGCCCCCCTCACGTTCTGTCGCTAAAGAGGAAGAGTTGGGCAGGTGGGCTTTCTCTAGTTCCCTTGGGGCTGTGTGGCCCCTCCTTGCTGTTGGCAGGCTCCTTGCTGAAGGTCCCTGTTTTAGCGGGAGCTTCTCTAAGTGAACCTTTGCCCCGTCCTGACTTGGCAGCCGCTGGTGGATGCCTTTGCCTGGGTATCTGTGATCACGCAGCTGAGCAGGGAAGTAGGGACAGCCCCACAGAGCACAGGAGTAATACTCTGCACTTCAGAGGAGTAAAAGTACTTATTTTCACTCCATTACTCTCCTTTCCCTCATTGATTTTATGGTGGACTAAGTCCTCAGGACTAGTAGCAAATAGTGATTTGCAAAGGCAGTGATTTAAGTTTCTCCCGATTTCTTGTTGGTGTAGTAAATCCACATAACACTTTAGAGTGTAAAGAACTTGAACGCTTGTCCAGCACGGCAGACACATGCTGTTCCAGAAAGAGCAGGCAACTGCAGTGGAGTGTAGCTGGGTTTCAGCGCCGTTTCTGTCACAAGTTTGCTCTCTAACTTTGAGAAGGTGATTAACATTCTATGTTTTCACCACAGAAGTGCTGACCCTGGGAAGGTAAGAGGATGCATTTGGGGATCCCTCAACTTTCTAAGCAAGATGGTATGTTAATATGTAATAAAACTTTTCTTATTTGTGAAACACTTCAAAAAAATACAGAAGGGCTTCCCTGGTGGCGCAGTGGTTGAGAGTCCGCCTGCCGATGCAGGGGACACGGGTTCGTGCCCCGGTCCGGGAAGATCCCACATGCCGCGGAGCGGCTGGGCCCGTGACCATGGCCGCTGAGCCTGCGCGTCCGGAGCCTGTGCTCCGCAACAGGAGAGGCCACAACAGTGAGAGGCCCACGTACCGCAAAAAAAAAAAAAAAAAAAAACCCAAAAAACAGAAGACTAGAGGAAATAATATGATATTCCCTTATGTATCCATCACAAAATTTAAATGATGGTTATTATTTTGCCACCTTTGCTTTAGAGTTCTTAAAGAAGAGGAAGATAAGTTAATACCCACACAGCTGTTGCCCACCAGTATTGTCTTTTTCTCCTTTCTCCCTCCGTCCCCAGAGGTAACTATTCGCTTGAACTTGATGTACGGTATTCTCATGAACGTCTTTCTATTTTAACTACAGGGTGTGTATTCACAAATGATCATATTATGATTGCTTTGTGTTTTTAAATTGACTGTATATTTCTTTTTCCTTTGTTTTTTTCTTTTTTGTGACTTGTGAAATCCTTTCCTATCCCAAATTCATTAAAGATATTTTCCTATGTTTATTTTACAGGTTTTACAGTTTTGCTTTTTCGTATTTGTATCTTTAATCTGTTTAGAATTTCTTTTGGGGGAATTATGAAGGAGGAACCTAATTTTATTTTTTTCATCATTTCTTCAAGAGTTCATCCTTTCCCTATATAATGTCACCTGTGTCATACGCCTGGCTTGTGTGTATGTAGATCCCTTTTATGCTCTGTATTCAGTTCTATTGGTCAAGATGTCTACTTCTATACTAAAACCACATTGTTTTAATTGCTATAACCCCATAAATTATTATTATATTTATTGAGATATATGTACCGTAAAATTTGCCTTATTAAATATAAAATTTGGTATATTCACAAAGTTGTGCAACTACTATCACTATCTAATTCCGGAACACATTTATCGCCCCAAAAAGAAACTGTATTCACATTAGTAGTCTCTTCCCTTTAAACCCTAGCTCCTGGCAACCACTGATTTACTTTCTATCTCTATAGATTTGCCCATTCTGGGCATTTCATATAAATGGAATTATACAATATGTGATCTTTTGTCTTTGGCTTCTTTCACTTAGCATTTTTCAAGTTTCATGCACGTTGTTCCATGTATCAGTACTTCATTCTTTCTGTGGCTGAATAATATTCTATTGTAAGGATATGTCACATTTTGCTTATCCATTCTTTAGCTGATGAACATTTGGGTTGTTTCCACTTTTCTTGGCTATGATAAATAATGCCACTTTGAACATTCATGTGCACGTTTTTGTGGGGACATGTTTTCATTTCTCTTCGATAGAAATGTAGGAGTGGTATTGCTGGCTCAAATGACAACTCTATGTTTAGCATTTTGAGGAACCACCAAAGTGGCTGCACCATTTTACTTTCTCACTAGTAACATATGAGGGCTCCAATTTCTCTCCATCCTCATCAACACTTGTTGTTGTCTCTGTTTTTGATTATAGTCATCCTCATAGGTATAAAGTCACAATCTCCTTGTGGTTTTGATTTGCATTTTCCTAATGTCAAGTGATGCTGAGCTTACTTTCATGTGCTTTTTGGCCATTTGCATATGTTCTTTGGAGAAATGTTTGTTCAAATCCTTTGTCTCATCATGTGTTTTGATATACAGTAAATGGTACTGTCCTTTTACTTCTTCAAAATTGTGTTGCTATTCCTGGCCCTTCACTCTTTTATATGAATTTTATGATGAGCTTATCCTATATAAAAATTCATTGGGATTTATAATGGAACTTGAATTTATAGGTTAATGTGGGAAAATTGATTTCTGCAAATATCTATAAATATGGCAAATAACATTAGTTGCCCCAGTTTCTATACCAGCTCTGGAATGCCTACCTCCAAATTATTACAGAGAGAAAGAGAAAGAGGCTAATAGTTTAAACCATTATTATTTCAAAATCTCTGTTATACCCAGTCAAATCCATGTCCCAAATAACAAAATGGTGTATCTCTCCATTTATTTAGTTTCTCTAAATGTACTCTTAAATTTTTAAAACATATTTTGCTCATAAATGTTTTCACATCATTTGTTAGATGTATTTCTATGTTCTTCATAGCTTTTGTTGCTGTTGTTACATACAACTTTTTCAAAATCACATCTTCTATTTGTTGCAAGTGTGTGAGAACATTATTGACTTTGTATATTGTTTGTGTGCCAGCATCTTTACTGAATGTTCTTATTAGTTCTGTGAGTTTGTCTATAGATGTTGTTGACTTTTTCTGTGTTGATCAACATTATCTGGGAATTGTGACTCTTTTCTTTTTTCAAATTCTTACATTTTAAAACTTCATTTTCTTACCTTACTGCGCTGATTAACATTGACAGTACAAGTTTGCACAGAAGCAATAATAGCTGACATCTTTATATTTTTCCTCATTTTAAAGGGGAAGCTCTAATTTTTCACTGTTGCTTTGTTGATGATTTGTTTTTGATAGATTTTCTTTTTCTAAAAGAAATCACTTTTATTTCTACTAAGAATTTTCCCCCCAGAATGGGAATTTAATTTTATCATATGCTTTTTTATGCTTTTATAACATTTCTTTTTCTTATTTACTTTTTATTGGGTGGATTATACAAATAGATTTCCTAACATTAAACCTTCCTGAGATGAAACCTACCATCAAGATTTTTTTGTTACATCTCTGAATTTAGTTTGATAATAGTTTATAAAAATTTTCTGCGTGCTCACGTTTGTGAGATTGACCTATGGTTTTTGATTCTCACACTGCCCTGTCTGGTTTGGTATCAAGGATATGCCACTCTCATAAAATGAGTGGGGGGCATTTCCTCTTCTTCTGCTTTGTGAAACAATTTGAATAAGATTGAAAATATCTGTTGCTTCAGTGTTTGGTAGAACTTACTCATGGAATCGTTTGAGGTTGGGATTTTTGTGGGTATATTTAAGCATGTATGTGCCTGTGTGCATGTGTGCTTATGTGTGAATAAATTTTAAACTATTGATTCATTTTCTTTACTGATTATAGATCGATTCAAATTTTATACATATTATTGAACAGTTTTTGGTGAATTATATTTTTCTAAAATATTGTATCTTGAATCTAAATATTCTAATGTTCATAGTTTTGTTGTTCATAGTATTTTCTTGTGATTTCTGACAATCTCCACTGTATGTGTAACTAGCTTCCTATTTTTTTTTTTATTGGTAGCATATGTGTATGGGTGTAATTTTTAACTCAATCACTATTTTCTTAATCAGTCTTGTCAGAGGTTTGTTTATTTTACTTAGTCATTTTTCAAATAAAAACTTTCAGTTTTATTGATTTTTCTATTGTTTCTCTTTTTTATTAATTTCCCTACTGATCTTTAGAATTTCCTTTATTATCCAGTTTTTGATGGGAGGTTACTCTGTTACTCTTTTCCCAGCTTTTTGAGTTGGATGCTTAGCTCAGTAATTCTAAGTCTTTATTAAGTCCTATTATATGCATTATAAAAAATATCCTTTAAGTACTACATAGCTGCAATCCCCACATCTTGATATATAGTATTTTCATTTACTTTCAGTGCAAAATATTTTCTGATATTTATTAAAATACTTTCATTGATCCATGAATTATTTCCAAACAATAATTTGTTTGGAAATAATTTGGAAGTTTGAAGGGTTACCATTATTAGGTATAGATTTGGATCTAAAAATGTTTATTAGCTCACGCTTACTTTCACACTCTTTAGAACTTCTACAGATTGCCTGTTATTCAACTTTTCTAAAGGTTTCTTTTTTTTAAACTTAGATATTTAATTAAATAATATTTAATTATTTTAAATACTACATGGTGTTTTTAAAAATTCTTTTTCAGACTTTAATTCCATTACTTCAAGTTCTTGAGAGTCTAGTCTTGTATTTATTGCAGGTGCTGCCTTTTCTGTATGGTAGATTTCTCCCCGTGGATTTTGAAATTTTTAATTGATTAGCCTATTTTTCTTCCCTGAATTTCTTGTGGCATTAATGATTTTGCTTTTCATGACCCTGAGAGTTATCACAGGTATATGATCAATTTTTATGCTAATTTCTCAACTGAGGAGTTCCTAGAAAATGTGGGCAAATTTGAGCCCCAGTTCTGTCTAAGATTTCTAATTCCCCAAGGAGACATTTTTTCTCATCTAGAATTCAAAGACAGACAAGACTTCTTGTTTATCTGTGCTGATAGATTTTGCTCTAGTCTATCTTTTCAGAGGATATCACTTTTCCAGTGTTCCAGTTTGAGGGTTCTCAATTCCAACTCTCCAATCTTGCATTGGGTCCAGCATCTTATCTCTTACAGTTTTAAAACTCAAGCCATTGTATTATTTACCCTGTGGTAACCACAGCATTACTAGCTTCTAAGCTGCTACTCTGGTTTCATGCTCCTTTTTGGCACCTGAAAATTTCCACTTATTTTTTTCTTGGGAGTCTAACAATATAGTTTAAAAATATTTTAAAAATTATATTTTATCAGCAATTCTTGGTTTTTGAAGCAAGTGGTTTTGTTGTGGTTATTGATTGTTATTTTAATCTCCCATATTTCCAGAACTGGAATCATCCTTAGAATCTGGTTGTTGTGAAAGATGGCAGTTTTAGGACTCCACAAGACAAGTGTCTATTCGTTTTCTATTGAACTTAACATTCCAACAATATTTAGATGGGCCCTTCATTGCTGTCGGCGTGAAGGAGCCAGCATCACTGTTGGTGTTGTCCGTGTGGAAAACCTTGATGGGGGCCAGCAGCCTATAGTGGGACCACTGGAGGGAATCTCTAGATAGTGGTTCTCACAGATGGAGGAGATGTTTTATCTTTTTCTTAAAACACCTCTCCTGGGGCTGATGGTGAAATTTACTTGAACTGCTTTCCTGGTGAAGTTCCCTTTGATTTCTGCCCATGGGGAGACACGCTTATAAGATTTTTCTTTACTTATTCTAGAAAGAAAGGACTCTCCCTGATTAAAAGTGATTCCCAAATGAAGGGTCTTCAGGAGAGAATTTTCCTGTTACTCATTCTCTCTATTCAAATACACAGATATCTTACGGGGAAATGTACAGAGGCCTTTATAGGCATTCCTTGCTTAAGAAAAATGATCACATTGATTAAAAATCTCTTCTCCTGTAAATAGGAATAATTATTACACAGCAGATGCCAGGAAGCTCAAGGGCTCTCCCATAACAACCAGGAATAATAATGTAACCATAAGAACTATAATTTCAGTGTCTCATAAGTGCTAAGCATTGTCTTGATGCTAGGAATCCAGAATGGCAGAAGGTGGCCTTTGCCCTCAAGGAATTCACTGACTAGAAGAGTTGAATAGACAATTACTAGAGAATTAAATAATAAAATCAATTTTTAAAAAAATTGATGAATTAGTGTTCACCAAAATTAAAAAGTTTTGGTCTTCAAAAGACAACATTAAGAGAATAAAAATACAAACCACAGATTGGGAGAAACTATTTGTAAATCATATATTTGATAAAGGATAAGATATATGGATGGCAAAAAAAGCACATGAAAAGATACTCAACATCACTAGTCATTAGGGAAATGCAAGTTAAAACCACAGTAAAATACCGTGACAGACCTATTAGAATGGCTAAAATGAAAAAGACTGACTATGTCAAGTGTTGCCTACGATGTGGAGAAACTGGAACTCTCATACAGTGCTGGTGGGAATGTAAAATGGTACAACCACTTTGATAAACATTTTGGCAGTTTCTAAAAAAATTCTACTTACACTTACCATATATCTGTTTCATTCCCAGGTATTACCCAAGAGAAAAGGAAATAATGTCTGTAAAAAGATTTGTACACAGTGTTCATATAAACTTTATTTGTAATAGCCCCAAACTGGAAACAACCCAAATATCTACCAACAGGTGAATGGATATGCCAACTGCAGTATATCCATACAATGCAATACTCCTCAGCAATAAAAAGGAATGAGCTATTGACATACATGAGATGGATGAATCTCAAAATAATTATGCTGAGTATGAGAGAGGACAGGCAAAAAAGAGTATATGAGTCCATTAAATAACACTCTAGAAGATGCAAACTAGTCTATCTATAGTGATAAAAAACAGATCAGAGTTGGCCTGTGGATGGAGTTGGAGGAGGTAAGGGAGAGAAATTATAAAGGATGATACAGAAACTTTTAGCGGTGGTGGATTTGTTTATTATCCTGTTGTGATACTTTCATGGGTGTATACCTATGTCAAAATGTATCAAGTTGTTCACTTTATTTTAATTTACTTTTATTTTTTTAGTTCCCCGTGCTATACAGTAGGTCCTTGTTGGTTATATGTTTTATACTTAGTAGTGTGTATATGTTAATCCCAAACTCCTAATTTATCCCCCCTGCTTCCCCTTTGGTAACCATAAGTTTGTTTTCTTTGTCTGTGATTCCATTTCTGTTCTGTAAATAAGTTCATTTGTGTCATTTTTTAAGATATCATATGATATTGCTTATATGTGGAATTTAAATTATTCGCTTTAAATATGTGCAGTATACTGTAGGTCAATTATACCTCAATAAGATTCCTTAAAAATAGAGTGAATGCCTTGGAAGAGGCGAGTTCAGAATTGTATCAGTAGACAGTACATGGGAGAGTCCCTTAACTGAAACTACCTAGCGGTCAAGTAGTCAACGAAGAGGGGATACCTGATCTGAGATTTGGAATTTGAGTGTCTGTTATTCAGGGGTAGGGGGTGAAGATGGGCAGGGGGGTGGGGAGCTCTCCACGTGGAGGCTACACCAAATGCAAAAGTTCCAAAGCACATAAGCATGTGGTGTATTAAGAGATCTGCATGTGGGTTGGCACGACTAAAACATAGGATGCTCATGGAGATGAGGCGATACGAGAGGAGAGCCAGGCAATGGCTCTCGGATTCCTTTCCAGCTCGAGGGAGATTAGAAATTCTTATGAAATTCTCACTATAATATGTCACTCACCCACATGACCAGCTTGTCCAGGCATCCCCATCCCTGACACAAAATGGGGTCACCTCTCCATTAATGTGCAAATTACAGTGGTACCACTTTCGAAACCCCTGCCTGGGGGATAAAGTATCCCCCAGTTATCTGGGGGAGTCTCCAGATGGGCTTTCATATATATGCTCTCAGAACAGTCTGCTGTGTTCTTCCTTTCCTTCCCCAGACACTTTTGACATCTACTGCCCAGCAAGCTGACCTGAAAAGCTGCATCCATTTTTCTGTTCTTGTTTTGGAGTTTTGCCCACTGGAAGAACTCCAGAGTTCACGCCAAACTTACTGAAACGCTGGGTATGCCCAAAGCTACCAGTCTCAGTGCCAGAGCAGGGGGAATATCTTGTTGTGCATTTGCATTCTGTCACCTTAGCTCAGCAAGAGTGACCTTTCACAGAATCCCCCTTTCTTTATAGGATCAAGTTAGCACTGCTCACAGGAGATATTTTGCCTGAGATTTAGAAGGCAGGAGGGAAGCAGCAGTCATTTTTTCCCCCTCGGATGGTCAGCTTGAGCACCGTGGCAGCTCCCCGCCATGCATCACTGATCAGCTCTCTGGCTGGGGCAGCTCCCTCCAGATCCTTCGCTTCTGAGCATCCCTGGCCAAGGTGCATCAGCTGCTTGGGAGCGAAGGTGGCCGGCGTATCCTGTACATCACCCAGGGCATGGAGGCTGCAGGTGGTGGGAGATGGATGCAAGTCCCAGTTAGTTCTCACAGGTTCCAGTTTGTCCTTGCTCTTGTCCACATCCAGTTTACCTTCTTGACTGACAGTCTAGCTGATCTATAGTAACTTCAAGTTTAGCACCAGATACAGAAGCAACATCCTGCGTAAAACAACCTGCTGCCTCCCATAGTTGGGTGAAGTCTGACCCCTGTAATAAATGCCTTATTCCATATCACTCACAGTGACTGCTTCTCTGACTGGACCCTGACTCAGACAGGTCTCCCACACAACTTGGGGTTACCTGGGCCCAGGAGCAGTTCTGCTTCGCTAAAACCGTTATAAAAGCCTCTCATGAAAGCGGTGTCCAATGTCTGACCATCACCTTTACAGCCAGAGACTCAAACAGCAGGGCTGATGGCAGGAGAGGTGCCAAGACAAACTGTTCATTTTCCTGTCTTCTCCCAGTCTCCCCCCGCAGCCGAATGCCTTCCTCCCCCGCCTCCCCCCCTTCCCCGCCCCAAGTTAATCGCAGCGAAAGCTTCCTGCACATTCATGGGCGTGAACAGATGTTCTGTGTGGGCGTGAGTGCCGGTAGAGGGCTGCTCTGCTCTCCGCACCAGCTGCTTCGGGCCGGCTCCCACCACCCCCAGCGTCCTCCCAGCCGCGAGCAGCTCCTCCCCGAGGCTTTGATTCTCCTGTTCAAAGAGCCCCAGCAACTGGACCCTTTTCTCATATGTCTTTATTTGCACTCATTTCCTTTCCATGCTGCTGTGCCAGAATTCTGGGATGGATTACAAGGCCTCCAGGAAGATGGAGCGGAGTGGAGGAGTGCACTAATTTCCTGGCTTTGGAAAGCCATGCAACGGTGTGTCTGGTAAACTTGTCTATGGCACCCATGGCAAATGAGAAAATCCTAAGGATAGAGGTGGATGGACTAGAAATGGATAATTAGAGGACCTGTAGACGTACACTATTTCCTTCCCACTGGCCCCGTAGGACACTGTGAATATGACAGAGAACGTGCTCTGAGGCCTGAAAAGCTGTGTTACCTGGTGCAGCCGTTTCTAAACCTGACTGGTCATTGCTCCCGCTTAGTTGGGTAGCTGTTCCTACATATGTGTTAGAAACCAACACAGCTTTCTGGCTCTCCCTCCTCCTTCCCAAGATTTTAACTCAGCAGGCTGGACTGGGACATTGAATCTGTACTTGAAAAACAAAACCAAGAAACAAAACTCTGCAGGTTATTCTGAGGATAAGCCAAGTTTGGAAACAACTGATCCAGTGAACTAATCCAGTGAAGGCAAGGGTCTTACAAAGTTTGGGGGTTCTGTCGCCAAGGCGAAAGAAAATGGAAGCAACTGTCCAGATAATTCCAGCACAAAAACACATTTTTATTAGAATTATGTGAACATCAAGTAACTCTTTTTGAGACATTTGGGTGGAAAGCGTACTGGCAAAGCAAAAACCTCACCTATTTCAGCTCAGACCAGGCCTCTGGAAAAGGTGACAGTGGTGGGAGGTTGAGCAGAGAAGGAAGAATTACATTTTCTGAGCAGTTTTGCTCTCAGTGTGGCTGCCATACATTCTGGATGTTCTGGAAGTTTCTTCCTTTCATATGTGCTTTTGTTAAAAAAGCACATATCTCACCACGAATCCCCATTTTTGACATGCAGAATGATGCCTGTTACTTAGAATACACCATAATTTGGCTAACCACGAGAGAATAGATTTGGGAACACCTTTCCATTTGCGTAGGATGTACAAATCTTAATGCATCTTTCATTGTGCAAATTCACCATCAGTTGCCTTGTAACTAAGATGGCTACGTGTCCCAGATGCTTTGGGGGTCCACTGGCCCCATGTTTCCTAATTTGAGTGTGGGAAATTGTGGCTCTGTCTTTAGAGACTGAAAAGAATGCAGCTCTGCTTTGGGTCTCTGTTCCAGGCTTTGCATTTGCTGGGTGGGGAATGTCTTCAATGCTAGGTTTCCTGGGAGGAAAAGCTGTAGCCTATTTTGGTTCCATCACATATATTAGTCGGTGGCTTATTGTCCTGCTCTGGGTAGTCAGCCCCCCAGAGGAAGGTGGGTCTGTGGATCCAGCATGACATTTCCTGACTGAGCCCTGCCATCACGTGCCTGGTGCTGGGCAAGCTCTAAAGGCTACTGGAGACTTTAGAGCAACCTTCCAAAAAGGAACCAGACGTTCAGCATGCATGTTCTCTACCTGCTCAGCAGTAAAAACTGACCGTGAAATCCTACAACTGTCCATCTCTGCTTTTCCATTTCCTGAATGAAGAAAGCAACTGCTGTATTGTTAAGGTCTCACCTGTGCTTTTAAAGAGAAAGGAATTCATTCTTGTTTGGGTTTTGGTTATTTTGGGGATCAGGCCATATTTTGAGCCAAGGTTTCAAAAGTTTAGGGAGAAGGCCTTAAAAATAAGTCTCGTAGCCAAGACCTGGAAGGGAGGCTGGAAGTGGAGACAGGTGAGTCCTACCTCTGGGGCAGAGGTTCTCAAAGTGTGGTCCCCACACCAGCACCAGCAGCAGCGTCTGTATCGGGGAACTTGTTATCATGTATACTCTGGGCCCCCAGCCCAGACCTGCTGAATCAGAAACTCTGGGGTGAAGCCTAGAAATCGGCGTTTTCAGATGATTTGGAAGCAGCTCAAGTTAGAGCATCACTGTGTTGGGGAATAGAAGCCATCATTGGACCGAGGTGAAGGAGGTGACATTCAGCATCCGTGTGGTTCTCCATTATACTCATCCCTCTCCCGGTGCTGTTGAATCAATGAGCAACACATACTTATTGAGTGGCTACCAATGGGTGATGTGGATACAGGGTTGGTCTGAACAAAGGCCCGAGAATTTGCCTTTGTAACGTTTTCCCAGGTGATGGAGATGCTGCTGGTCTGGGGACCACATTTGGGGAGCCCTGGTTTAGAGAAAAGAGCAGCAGACCCAGAAGCCTTTGTAGTTTTCAGCCGGAGGGTGCACTTCAGCCCTTTCGGGATCCCTGTGGCAGGCGGGGAGACCTGCTTCTTGACCCTTCCTGCCTCCTGGCACGGGCACTCAGGAGACGTGTTTATCTGAACTGAACTCCAGTCCATTATAAAGAGATTAAAATAACATGCTGTGATTTCATCACCCAAAGTTTAGGCAACTCAAGAACCAAAGCACACAGGCAATTATTGAAAGGCCTTAGAGGAAGTTGTCAAGAGTCGCAGAAATATTGGCGGTGCGTTAAAAGACAGGCTTCCTGCTCTGTGTTGTCTCAGCCTGATCGATAGCGCATGCGTGTAGCACATCATCTTGTTTAATTTGCCTTTTTTTGAGGTACGCGGGCCTCTCACCGCTGTGGCCTCTCCTGTTGCGGAGCACAGGCTCCGGACGCGCAGGCTCAGTGGCCATGGCTCACGGGCCCAGCCGCTCCGCGGCATGTGGGATCTTCGCGGACCGGGGCATGAACCTGTGTCCCCTGCATCGGCAGGCGGACCCTCAACCACTGCACCACCAGGGAAGCCCTAATTTGCCATTTTTAAGTTTGGTCGGTCCAACGAATCTACACAATCCTAATACAAAGACTAAATAAGAGGAGCAGCAATTATACAGTAAGAAATCTCAGAGCTGGGAGCAGAACTCATTGCAGATTAGAATACAAACGTCTGCTTGTGTGTCATATGCAGTCTCTACTATATGCCGACTGTAAACAGCACTCCTGATTGATCTTCTTGCTGGCATTGTCTGGGAAGGTAAGAGTTGGGTTTTGCTTTGCAAAAGCTTAAGTCTTATAGAGAGAGTGGATGGGGCAGCTTAGCATGGTGGCCAATACTCCAAGCCTTGAGGTCAGGCAAAGCTGGCTTCCAAATCCTTTGTACCTTGTGGGAAGTTATTTGATCTCTCTAGATCTCATTTTCTTCACCTGTAAATTTGGAACATTATGGCCTACTTATGGAGTAGTTTTAAGGGTTAAATGGAAAAAGGTAGGCAGATACATAGCAGGGACTCAGTATATAGGATCTATTCCTACGCTCTCGGTTTCAGAGGGCTGGACGGGAAGAGGCAAGGAAGAAAGCAACTACACTCACAGCCTTTGTGCTCTGGCCTTCCTCTCCCTCTTAAGGTTGCTGTGTGTTAAAAGGTGAGTACAGGAGCCCCGGGTGGAGGGCACCCCCGGGGCTGTAAGAGCTCTGTTACTCCCAGGACTGCAGAAATGCTGGCTTCCAGCAGCAGCATCAGATGGTCACACTGGAGACCCAAACACAAGACTTTACTACAGAACTGACAGAATTGGCCCCTGTAGATTTGGCTGAAATAAGATGCACTTGGATTGTAAAGAGATGCCCCATAGGTGTGGTAGGCACGTGCTAGTAACAGGAGCTGGGTTGTTGGAGACATTGCTTCTGAAAAACTTGCTAAGGTCAAGTGTGGTGGTGAAGCAACTGGAAGGGAAGAGGGAAGGCATGGGTGAAGGCCTCTGTGGAGGCATCAAAGGTCCAAGCTTTGATGTGGATGGGAGAACAAGAAACAAGTCGTGTCTGGAAAAATGGTGGAGACCGGATGTGGAAGTTTTCTGAAGAAAGACTCCGCTGGGTGAATCCTACTGTCAAACACTTTTCATGAATCATGGTCACTTTTCCTACAGTGTAGCCCCATTGCTTAGGGAGTTTATAACTGAATGAGTGAGAAGCTGGGGGAGGGAAAAATCATCTCGGTAGCTGTGTGATGAATATGTCAGGGAAAGAGTTTAGGCCATGGGGTCAGATGTGGTCCTGAGTTAGAATCCAGATCTTCAAGCTGGGTGACTTTGGGCTGGTGACGTAACTAATCTGTGACTCTAGTCTTACTGTAAAGCGGGATTAATAATAGACCTATCTCACAGAGCGGTTGTGAGGATTCACAGGGATAAAGCAAGGAAGCATTTAGCAGATTGCCTAGTTGATGGTGAGCACTGCATTGTAACTCGTGTTATGATGCTGAGCTTTTCAGTCTCCTTGTATGGGTTTTTAGCTATGTGACCTTCAAGAGGTCACCTATGCTTTCTGAGACTGAGTTGCTTCAGCTCTTTTAAAAACAGAAATAGCCCCAGGGATGTGCAGGTAGAGGTACAGGTCAGACGACTGTACTGTACGGTTCTGGGTGTGTGCAGACAAAGCCATTCATGACCAGGCTGGGTTGGAGGCGGGATGCTTGAATTGGGGCATCTGGGGAGGGCTGGGAGGGGGTCTAATGCTCATCAGGAGAAGTTTGTTTGGAAACTTCCCTGTGTCTTCTGTTTTGACCAAGAGGAAATGGGGAGGGGATGTGGTGTAGCAGCCAGAGGCAGGGGCTGCTGATGAAATTCCGAGGTCGTGTTTCTCAAACTGCCGGCACAGGTCCAGATTTGCAGGCCAGGCTGCATTTGCACCTGTCACTACTGTCCTCACTTGACTTGGGGATAAGCTGCTGAGGCAGCCACAGCAACTGGGGCCTGGAAAGTAGCCTTGCCATTTACATAGGGACCCACTTTCCAAATTTTGCTGATTTTCATTTATTAATTGCACATTTATTAAACAATATATTCTCGGTTTTGAGGGGATTCAGCAGTGAACAAACAGGTGCAAGTCTTGCTCTCAAAGACCTTTCAGTCTGGTAGGGGATAAAGGCAACAGACAAATAATAGCCTACATGGATGTATAATTAAGCGTTATTTTCCATGAAGTAAAAGTTCAGAATGGTATGAGACTGTACTGTAGGGTAAAACCTAACTTAGATTTGGGGTTTAGCAGCAAAAAGAAATGAAATGGGAGTGAGTTCAGATGAGAGACATTGAACTGAAATGGAGACAGTTTGTTTTTTGTTTTTGTTTTTTAAACACAAACCCTGTTTCATGGACAGGGAAGGACCATGGGAAAGGCAGTTCCCCTGTTTTCTGGTAGTTTTGTACTCTGAATACACACACTCTGTGCTTCCGTCTCGATTCGTTTACCTCCCTTCTCAGTTACTCCTGACTCACATGTTAGTCTCACTTGTGTACGACCTTCTGCACTCTTCTGCCCCCTGAGCTCTCTTGTCCTCTAGACATTTCTCAAGGTGCCTGGACTGCTCTTTCCACCCTGATTCCACTTGGTGATATGGCATGTTGTCTTGTTAATCCCGTGTGACACGTGTGTCTGTTCATCTGTGTGCAGTACACCTATGCAAATGTATATGTAGCATCTGCTCAGCAAGAATATCGATGGGCTATAGAATAAGCCGGCTCCATCTAAATGAGCCATTATAGATCTTATCCTCCAAACTGCTCATTCTGAATAAGTTAAAGCTGAAACCCACAGAAGTTTAAGGACCCCACTAGTCCCTGGATGGGAATCTAGGACTTTGATCATGCCTTATTATTAAATCTTTTGTATTTATCAGGATGCTTCTTCTAAAGTCAGAATCCAGCACATATTTTCTCATTGATTACTTATTCCTCTAGTTGGACCATATGTGTGCTATCCCTCATCCTTCCTTTACTCATTTCAAGCAGTGGATATGGCATGTGGTGCACTTGGCCACTCTGGGTGACTTGGTTACCTTATTTGTCAAATGGGTGTTTTATTTCAAATGAACGTTTGTTCAATACTGACTGCATGTCGAGAACTTTGCAAAGCTTTGAAGATAGAAAGCTGTAAGATAAATCTAGTCCCTGCCTTAGGGGAGCACTTAGTGGTAGAACTTGGTAAAGGAGCAGTTACAACACAGCAAAAATATCTGTCGTAAAGGGGTATACAACATATGGGAATACAGAACAAACCAACTGATTTTGCTTGGGAGAATTGGAAAAGTTCATGAATACCCTCTCGATACACCTCAACTTTGTATTATGAGATGTCAGTGTGATAATGCACTGAAAATATGTTGAAAAACAGAAAGGATTATGTATGAGCACACTGCCCAATGGTTGATATTGTGATTTGGGAGGCTTCAGAGAGAAGTCAGAGAGGAAAACGATGGCTGAGAAAAGAAGGGGAACAGTCACCCATTCTAATGGACTGGTAGACTTTGCATAGAGGAGATTCAGGTCCACGGCCATAGAGCATTGGAGCTACAGCCACCCAGCTTGTAAACCGAGATCTTTGTCACAGGAATGACCAAACCTATTCATTCTCTTAACGCAGCTGAAAGCTCTCTGTGACCCAGGGTGTTAGCCATCATTATCTTCCCATTGGAAGAAGATGGCTGGGAAGACCCGAAATAGAAGAGCAGATAGAATATTGATGGGGATCAGACCTTTGGGATGGAAAACCCATAGCAGTGACTGTCATGTCAGAGCCATGAGCCCTGATTTGGCTGGTGAGAGGGTCACTTCTCTTTTCCCAGCATCCTGGAGTCATGGAGATTTGAATAGTGTGTTGTTTTGAAATAAGTGGTTTGCAAACATAAGCAGCTGTCGTAATGAAAGCACGATGTTCAGAGAATTATTCCTCAGTTAGGGTACACAATAGCATGGGTCAAAGGACATTGCCAAAAGCAAAATATTTATGTATGGTGAGAGTCTGACATCATCCCAAGAGGCAGTCTTAAGAAAACAAAACCCAGAAAACCCTAAATATTAATTTGTGTGATGCACTTGACACTTGGCTCTGTCCAAACTCAGGAGGGACGCCAACCTAGAGCTGAGGAAGAGGAAAATCTGACCACAGGGTACCCTCTGGTGGTCAGGCTGACCCACTGCAGTTCATGGCTGGAGTCTGTGCCCGGGGAAGGAAACCTGTGCATCTCAGGTTTTTAGTGTCCCAGTTGTGGAGGGAAATCTTCTGTGGGGAGAGTGTTCCATGGGTCTTCTTGCTGGGCTGTGTGGCAATAAAACAGGCAAGCACCGTGGACTCTTCCATAAATGATTCATTATTGGAATGAAAATGATGCAGGAACAGCCCCACTGTAAATCACTGTGGCAAATTACTAAAACAGAACTAGGGGCCCTCTGCCTTATACAGGTGTCTCTCCTTCCTTCTTTGCTTCCTCCACTTTGCCGGCATGAACCAGCAAGGGGTACTCTTTCGTTGAAGCTGAATCTGAATTATAGTGCTGTGGAAACAGCAGTAATTGTGGTACCCCGCCCCTCCCCAAACCATTATGGTTCTCCTCTTGGTGGTTCTGTGAGCCTTCAGGAAGTACAGATGGAAAGAGAAAGGCTGGAAAGGGGATAATTCAAATGATCCCTTGTCCTCTCACCCTGGGAGGGATGCCTTTGATACTGATCGATACACAGATGTTACATCACTGTTGGCATAAGTCCCTTGAGTGACAAAGGGCCTGTGATCTCTGGGATCATGACTGGAGTTGTCCTCAGCTCAATATCACGGTGGTGCTGCATGTTACCTTAACGGCAGCGCCTTAAAAATAAGGAGACATCATATAAACAATGGTGCCTCAGTGCTACCAGATTTTATCTGACTTTGGCTAAAGCCGATTGAGATACCCAAGGCCAGCTGGAGATGACCACATTTGCAGCTCAACAGGACCGATTTTCTCAGCCTGTGCTCAGATGTCCTTGGTTAGCTGTACCATCCTTTCAGGTTGATCATCTGTGGGTCGGGACACGACAGCAAAACCAGGTCAGAAAGCATAGTATCTGGCAACATCCACTTTGTGCAACTGGGGCAGACCTGCTCTCACAGCAGCAGAAGTTTGAGACAACAAGTACTGGGTGGGAGGCGGCATGGCTCTGTGACGGGAGGTTTGGCCTGCCTGTGCTTTCTTTTTCACCTAGTGAGTCCCTCAAAATCATTCTTTGGGGATGGCAAAGGAAGCACAGTGGCCGCTGGTGGATTTATCCTCACGCCAGCTTTGTGGCCACCACCCCTTGATCTTCTGAACAGCCCTGGGTGAGGCAGGGAAGAGGACAGGGAGGGAAAGGATGGAACTCTTCCTGATGATTGGGTGTCCTGCAGCAGACACGTGTCCAGGCAGACCCTGGGCCCCAGAGGACTCTGTGGCTGGTTCCACCTCTCTCGAAACATAGCATACGATGTACGTCTCTTCACATACAGCCTGCAAGGCTTGACACCTGAAGAGCATCTCTTCTTGCAAGCCCATTTTGCTCAGGGCCAGTGACTCTTTTTGGAAACTGGTGCAGGGGTGGGTCTTATGGACAGATGGCGATCTCCAGTTGGGAGGATACCCCAGAGGGAATCAATTAAACCAGCATTTTTCACTCTTACTTTCTTTTCTTTTCATTCTTTTCTTTCTCTCTTTCTATCTTTCCTCCTCTCTTTCTTCCCCTCTCCCTCCCTCCTTTCCTTCCTTCCTTCCTTCCTTCCTTCCTTCTTTTTCTTTCAACTGATCCAATCCAAATACTTTAAACATTTAAGTAATTTGCACAGTGTACACTTTTAACTAAAACATGCAAACCCAATGTCAGTAGTTACCACATGATTGCAAAAACATTTTGATAACCAATTAAACTAGAAATTTCTAATATTTTAATATTCAGGCAGCTCCTGCCCAGTATATACTGTAAATCACTACATCATAACACTTTTTTCTAACTTAAAACCTTCTTGGAATCATCAAGGGAAACTTAAGAAAATGACCTGCCAGGAATGTTCTGGTCCTTAAGGGGATTTTCCCACTGTGTGTTTGAAGAAAATTCCATCACCATCAAAAATTCTTTCCCTGGAAATCCTCAGGAAAGTCACTTATTGTGAAAGTTCCTTGATCAATGCCCGTGGCTGGGTGGGGGACTTGGGCAGAGTAGTTGAGTGCGCTGGCCTGTGCTGTAATCTGTTGTAGACATTTGATTATCTCTAGGCATCAGACCATCAGGTCAAGTGGCTAGACAGCTCCAGATAACTATTTCCTTTGACTCTCCCGTGCAGATCCCACTGTGGGTACATTACTCATGTTGATGGCTCTGAATGCCGCTATTCAGGCGGGCACCTGGTGCACACCCAGAGCAAGTATGGGACTTACTCTGTGGGATATGGTGAAACTCTGGGACTTGATCAGCAAGAAGAGATGCTCTTCAGGTGTCAAAATTTCAAGTTGACAGGTGTTCCAAAATGCTCTTCAAGGCTTGTAAGAGGCTAGGCCCAGACTGAGAGTCCAGGGATGATCACATAGGCAGTCCCACACGTTTCCACCTAAGATAGTCCAGGGTTTCAACTTTGAGGGGTGAAGCACAGGTTTCATACTTAACTGGTTGCTCATGACATGATTGCTCTTACTGGGGACAGTTCATTGATTCATTCAACAAATAATTATTAAATACCTACTAAGTGTCAGTGAGTGGGGATGTGAGAGTGAACAATAGTTTAAATTTATTTTCTCAGATTTTTTTGTTTTAAATGTTTACCATAGTACAGAAGAGTTTGTAGTGGCAAGCAGCAGCCTTTTGCCTGGTCATTACCTGTCCCCAGCCCCTGCTATGATCTATTTATGATTTAATTCTTCTGGTGGTTATTGCCTTATAATATGCTATACCTCTATTTCTTGAATTATGAGTGTTAGATAATATTTTAAAATTCCCGCCATGAAAAATGAGGATTTATCTTATATATCCCATGCCCACCTATTCTCATCTCTCCTCCCTCCTCCCAATAGTTGATAATTATTATTATCATCAACTTATTATTAACAATAATAATAATTATTATTATCTGTTTCCTTCTCACCTCAAGTCAAGGGAGAAGTGTCTTTAACATGACCACTCAGAAAAAGTGGGAGTCTCTGCCAGTGAAAGAGACTGGGAAATGTTTTCTCGTTTAGGTACCCCACTTCTCTGAGTGTCCTTTGTATGACAGTTGCTTGTGGCAACTCTCTGAGGTCTTGGATTCTAGATTTCTGGCTCCCAGTTGACCTTTCTTTTGGAAACTGATGACTGGTTTAAACTCCTTGCCTGAGGGTCTGCACATTGATTTAAGTTCTTGCCAATAATATGGAGCCACAGCTTCCCCTGATTTGTATCACATCTACTGAAAACTATTTTTTCCCCTTTTCTTCATAAGTTTAGGTAGGTTGCACCAGGTTTTTTGGGATGGGGGGCACAGGACTTCTCCTCAACTCCAAGAACTCAAACTCTCAAACTCTTTACCAAACAAAAGGGTTTCCTCTTCACCTCTTTACTCCCTCACCCTTGCTGAGTCATGTTCTCTAGTTCCTCAGTTGTTGACTCTTCTCCCAGTCCAAGCATGGCCAAGAGATTTGTATCTTTGGTGCCAATTTGATCAGTAGCTAGTCGTGGGTGCCGTGATACTATGGAGAATTAGATTTCCATAGTGGATATGATGATTGATTCCCCAGTATCCATTCCAATGCAGATGGATAAGTCTAAGGCAGATAAGATTGTCTTCTCTGGGCCAGTAAATGATTTCGAAAGGACAAGCAACCCAACTCTGAATACGGACTTGTGAGAAGAAGCTTGCTTGTGGTTTCTGGGACAGGTGACTTTTCTCCTGCAAGTAGGGCATGATGATCTCTCTGTATCCTCTGGGCCTTGTTCTCCTGGATATGATTTCTGCTGCAGCCATCTTGCAGCCAGGATGACTATAAAGCCAACTTTGAGGATGGCAGAAGAGACAGATGGTGAGAAACTTAAGTCCTTGGCAACTTCACTGAGCCACCGAATCAACCAACCCTCAAGCCCACCCCCACTCTGGCCCCCTAGACTTCCTGTTACGTGAGGTAATACATTTCCATATTGTTGAAGCCAGTTTGAATCACAGTTTCTGAAGTCAAACTAACTGATATGATTTTTGAAGTCATTTCTGGACTCAGCCTGAAAGGGAGCTGGGGTCGATTAGCTATGTCTATCACATGGAGGTGTGAATATCTGCCAGCCCATGCCCCTTAGCTCCTCTCTAGCATCTTGTATAGGGTTCCTCTGTTGTGTCTGCTTTGCTTTCACTACTTCCCAGAATTGTACTTTGAAGATGCACATGGTAATTATCGCTTGAAACGAGTCCCCTGCTTTTATGTCTCATTCTGTGCTTTACTTCCTGAACTGCCCAACCCAATCTACACCTCCCTTCTTCTGCTCCTTTTAACTCTCCTGGGTACTGACCTTTTGCTTATTCCATTCTTATGACTTTCTCTCTTCACCAATGTTGGGATTTAAAAATCCACCCAGGAGATTGGACTGGGATGCAGAACACTGCAGCCTATCGGAAGCACCAGATGGGTGGTGCTAACAAGATCACACATGAGGTCCATTTGGCTGCTGCCTGTGTGACTCCATCAATGGCTAGGGCTAAACTGGCTGATCCAAGAGGCTAGGCTGGTGACCCTTCCTCCACAGTGATTTGTGGGCAGCCCTCTGGGGGCTGTATGCTTGGTCAAAAAGGATGCCATTCCCAGAGAGGAAGAGCTGTCCTTTGGTCAAGGGTATACAGACACTGTCCTGATGACCCAAAGAAACACAGCTTTTGGGCTCCTCTACTGACATTGTACTATGAGCCTTTCTTAATTTCTGGAGTCCTCAAGGCATTTTCTAGGTCTATAGACAAAAGAGGAGAGGTGGAGTGGAAACAACGGGGCTGCCATTTTTCAGCTCTCTTATTTTTTTGTTTTTAATTTTATTGAAGTATAGTTGATTTATAAGGTTGTGTTAATTTCTTCTGTACCGCAAAGTGACTCAGTTATTCTTTTTCATATTCTTTTCCATTATGGTTTGTCACAGGGTATTGAATATAGTTCCCTGCGCTATACAGTAGGACCTTGTTGTTTATCCATTCTCTATATAATCGTTTGCATCTGCTAATCCCAAACTCTCAATCCATCTTTCCCCTACCCACCCTCCCCCTTGGCAACTACAATTCTGTTCTCTATATCTGTGTCAGCTCTCTTATTTTTGATTTAACTTGGAAACAAATTGCACGGGTTCAAACTGTGTTGCTTGTAAACTCAACTGAGAATTAACATGGACCATGCACATAGGTGTGGCTGGTGGGAGAGTTCATGGTGCTCCTCAGCAGTAGACTCGCACTTTCCCCCGATTTGCTAATTGATTAAAAAATATGTATGTATTGCAAAGTTCATTTATTGATTGAGAGGAGAGTGAAAAGGATATAGCTTCTCTAATTAAAACCGATTGGAGCTGTGAAAGTTTAATTAACTGGATGCATGTCACTTCATTTCCATCTTATGTTGTGCGCAGTGCTCTGTTTTCATAATTAACGTGTTGTGTCAGGGTGGCGGGTGTCTCTCTAATTAACAGTCTGAGGGAAAAATGATGTATGGGCCAGTGGAGCAGGCAGAGTGGGTGGAAAGAGAAATCTCAGCCAGAATCCACAGTTTCTGTTCCCTGTGGTCTGTTTCTGGCCACTTTGTCATCCTTTGTTCAGTTAATGAGGTTTTGGTGGATCTTCCAGGAGACTGCTTTTTGTTTGATTATTTCCCAGGTGTTTTTCCATCAGAGGACAGGGAGACTGGATGACACTTCCAGAGATGGCAGGTGGGGGAGAGTCCCTCTGTCCCCTCTCTGCCCTCTGAACTCCCCCAACAATCATTGCATTTGTTCCTCGCAGGGTAACCAATACTTGCCCACTGAGCCAAGACAAACTTTTACTGACTGTCCGCTCTGTGCAATGGCTGGTGATGGGTGGGTGGCTTTGAATCCAGACTGTAGCTTCTTACTAGACCCGTGACCTTGGGGAAATTCCCTAACTTCTCTGTGCCTCAGTTTATAAAGTGGGAATGCCTAGTAAAGGGGTTGTGAGGATTAAATGAAATCGTGTAAATGGCATCCTTAGTGCACAGTAGTATCAGCCTAGATTTATTGAACAATCTTATCCTTTTCCTAGATGGCATCTTTTAAAAATATTTTTATTTGAATGGTCCTATTGTATTGATAGATTATAACTCCTGACTGACTTCACTCGTCCGTCTTCCTCCTCAAATCCATAGTCTGCTTTGGCAACAGAATTCTTTTTTCTAAAATGGAAAGTTGATTTGATGCTTTGCTAAGACCCTTAAAGGCACCCTCTTGCCCAGATGATGTTTCAACTCTGAAGTATAAGAATTCTAACCCCTATACAAGCCAGCCCTCCCAGAACTGCATGCCCACTCCAGCCCCAAATCTCCCTCACACCTGACCACAACATGCTCTTTGCTCTTCTGCCCAGAAGGTTCCTTTTCTTGGAAAAGTAAATATCCTACCAGTTTTTTCACATTCAGCTCAAATGCTTTTTTTTCTGATGACTTTTTTTTTTGGAGTCTCTCTTCCCAACTAGAGGGGAAGTTCCTACACGCTGGGCCTATGTCTTGGTCATCTTTGAGTCATGGTGCCTAGTAAGAGTGTAGTAGGAAGCAGGCTTTTCATAAATGATTCCTGTATGATGGATAGAAAGAGCAAAGTTTTCTCCATGTGGAATTACTATTTAATACCTGCTCTCCCACGACACTGTTGGCTTCATTTGGGCAGGGGACATTTTTGTTTTGTTCTACATTGTTCCTTGTTGCCTGGTACAGGGTAGGTGGTCAAAACAAGTAAATAAGCTTGGCCTGGTCTAGATACCTCATAGGTTTGTTGCATGGGCGGATTGATGATGAATATAAAAGTTCTTCAAGTTTAAAAATGATTGGAAAATATAGCAAAATTATTTATAATAGAACAATAGTTGCTATTGACATTATTACCTGAAGCTTTTTATTAGTACTGGAAGGGGGGTTCTTTCCTTTTTTTTTTTTTTTTTTTTGCGGTACGCGGGCCTCTCACTGTTGTGGCCTCTCACGTTGCAGAGCACAGGCTCCAGGCGCGCAGGCTCAGCGGCCATGGCTCACGGGCCCAGCCTCTCCGCGGCATGTGGGATCTTCCCGGACCGGGGCATGAACCCGTGTCCCCCGCATCGGCAGGTGGACTCTCAACCACTGCGCCACCAGGGAAGCCCGGGGTTCTTTCCTTTTAGGAGTAGATTTCCTGAATAGCAGTAGCCTCTGGGTCCTTCTGGACATTGTCATTGTAACTGGGGTGACAACATGCATAGACCTAGAGACTGCCCACATAACCCTCGGAGAGGAGACCTGAAGCCTTTGCTCAGAGATACTGCATCTGAACTGCTTGCAAATCTCATAAAAAATCCTTTAACCCTCTGCTTTTCCTAATATGCTATTCTTCTACCTCAGTGACATGTACAGTAAATAATGCATTCTGGTAATTTTAGAAAATCATTTTATTTCCAGGCACCTGTATAGCATGTATTCAATATTTATACTTATTCAAGGGGTTTTCTTTTTTCTTTTTCATTAAGAGAGATTTTCTATTTTTCTTCTTATGAATGTTTGACCTTGTATGAAATAGCAAGTCTTTTTTCTAGTGTAAAACCCAAAAAACAAAACCCAGCCATGCGGATTGTCACTGCACCCCTTCTCACTAGTTAGGCAGTGCTTACAAGAAATCAGGCCCAATCACGTTTTCCAGTTTTATAGCTCTTCCTGTTTGAGTAGAGTTCGGAGAACTGGATCATAGACTAGGTCTGCTATCTCCATCTCAATGCAGTGCCATTCTATCAGCAATATTCACAGTGCTGGGTGCTGGAGATTACGAAGACCCAATGCGATTAAAAATAGCTTTGGGATTGAAATGACTTACTTTTCTCAGAGGCCCTCTTCCTCCTCACCAAACTATAATATTAATTAAAAAAAATGCAGGCCCTGAGCTATTTCCCCAGCTATATCTTGAATCTGATAGAAAAGCAATGAGTACTGGCCATGGGGACTTCACCTGGGGTGTGATGCATGGAGGGGGTGGTGAAGGCTCTGGGGGTCTGAAGGTCTAGGTTCTAGGCTGGTTCTGCCCCTGGTTGGCCATGTGACATGGAAAAGTCACTCAACTTTTGGGGGCTTCAGTTTCCTGGTCAGTTGAGGAAAACTGAGGTTTGGAGAAGTTTGTAAACTTGTCACAATTAACAAGGGCTGACTGATTATTCTGGGTGAGTTTGCAGGCAGGCCGTTCACAGGAATAGTTATTGCATTTCTCCCTTGTACCAGTACTGGGCTAGGTTCTGGGGAAACAGCCATGGAGGAGACTTTCTGGCTAACATGATGAAGCAAGACTTGGGTGTGCTCGGCCCTCAGTCCCAAAGCATAGCCTCTGTGCCCATGTTACTGGCTCAGGCCAAAGCTATCTTTTCCTGTGACCCTTTAGACCTATGCGTGTATTGAGGCCAGGTCACCAGTTCAGGCTCTCACCCCACATGGAATCGGTTTCCCTCTGCCTGGTTCCCTTTCCTGCTGGCTGACTTCACCCCAATGCAGAACAGAGGAGAACTTCTAAAAAGTGTTGACTCAGAAGAAGAGGAAGTGGGCAGTGCTCAGCTCCCTCTCTTCCCTGAGGCGCCCTAACACCACTATTCTGCCAGGGACGGTGTTGGGTTCCCAGGGCCTACACGGGAAGGAAGTTGAAACCAGTTCCACAAAAGCCCTTTTCAGGGCGATGGATGCCTTCTTCCTTAAGTTACAGAATGAGGAGGACCCCTCCAACATTCAAGGGAGAGCTGAACAAAACCTACTGAGGGTTATGTGTTCTGCCCACCAAGAAAGCAGAACTTTCTTCATACTAAAAAAAGTTCCTATTTGCTCACAAGGTGAAAAGACTAGAAATTAGGAAGGCTTCAAGACACATTAGAGGCAAAAAAAAAAAAAAAGACACATGAGAGGCATGGAAACAAGGCCAGGGGAGGAGGAGCAGGGGCTGGATGGTGCATACACGGTATGTGTGTGTGTGTGCATGTGCAGGCGTCCACATTTAGACATCTTCTGTTGTTCTAAGACAGTGGGTCTCAAACTCTAGTGAGTACGAGAATCACCTGCAGGACTTGTTCAAATGACTTCATTGTTCCTGATTCAGTAGCTCTGGGTGGAGCCTGAGAGCTTGCTTTTCTAACAAGTTTCCAGGGGATGCTGATTCTGCTTTTCACACCACTGTGCTAAGGAGAGTGGCTTAAAGGGAGAAAGATCTTAATGAGTGCAATATTGGCTCAAATAGCCTCTTCCTTGGAATATTAATAAGCCAAGACAAGAGCCCTGGATGTATTGAACACAGCAGAAAGCTCTGTAGAAATGAGACTTCAGATCCCCAGTGATTTGTTGGCACATTGTAGATTGAGAAGCATTGCTCTAGGCGTTTCTCAGATGTGTCTTCAGGGTGGGTATCATTGCGGGTGGTGTGGGGAGGTGGGATATGCCATCTCTGTAATCGAGAAGTGCTGCACCCTAGCTCAGCCTAAGTACCGGGGTGGGGACTTTGCAGAGTCAACAGCTCAAGCCTTCACAGAGGATACATTCCTAGAAACAAAGCCTACAGAAGGTAGGGTGGTTTCAGTGTGTCATCTGTGAGTTTTGACAGTGTCTTTTTGAAGATCAGTATGCAATGTCTTCTTCAGCTTCTGTGTGGCAGACAAAGTATGGAAGGCTTGGGAATAGTTCATAGCTGCAAGGGAGAAGCCAGGAGGGGAAGAAGTGGGCTCAGATTAGGCTCCTGAAACATGTAGCCCAGCCACAGTTATGTTTCTTAGGGTGTAGGGGGTGAGTGAAATGAGAAAATGTGGTAGGGTCTTCTTTCCTGCCCAGCATCACTAATGGTATCTCTTCCAAAGGCGTACAACAGTTTTTTAATGGCTTTATTAAGATATAATTCAGGGCGGAGTAGAAGTACGTGTGCTCACTCCCTCTTGCAGGAGCACCGGAATCACAACTAACTGCTGAACAATCATCAACAGGAAGACACTGGAACTCACCAAAAAAGATACCCCATATCTAAAGACAAAGGAGAAGCTGCAATTAAATGGTAGGAGGGGCACAATCTCAATAAAATCAAATCCCATAACTGCTGGGTGGGTGACTCACAAACTGGAGAACACTTATAGCACAGAAGTCCACCCACTGGAGTGAAGGTTCTGAGCCCCACGTCAGGCTTCCCAACCTGGGGTTCCGGCAACGGGAGGAGGAATTCCTAGAGAATCAGACTTTGAAGGCTACGGGGATTTGATTGCAGGACTTCGACAGGACTTGGGGAAACAGAGACTCCATTCTTGGAGGGCACACACAAAGTAGTGTGCACATCAGGACCCGGGGAAGGAGCAGTGACCCCATAGGAGGCTGAACCAGACCTACCTGCTAGTGTTGGAGGGTCCCCTGCAGAGGCGGAGGGTGACTGTGTGTCACCATGAGGACAAGGACACTGGTAGCAGAAGTTCTGGGAAGTACTCCTTGGTGTGAGCCCTCCCAGAGTCTGCCATTAGCCCAACCAGAGAGCCAGGTAGGCTCCAGTGCTGGGTCGCCTCAGGCCAAACAACCAACAGGGAGGGAACCCAGCCCCACCCATCAGCAGACAAGCAGATTAAAGTTTTACTTAGCTCTGCCCACCAGAGCAACAACCAGCTCTACCCACCACCAGTCCCTCCCATCAGGAAGCTTGCACAAGCCTCTTTGATAGCCTCATCCACCAGAGGGCAGACAGCAGAAGCAAGAAGAACTACAGTTCTGCAGCCTGCGGAAGGAAAGCCACATTCACAGAGAGACAGACAAAATGAAAAGGCAGAGGACTTTATACCAAATGAAGGAACAAGATAAAACCCCAGAAAAACAACTAAATGAGGTGGGGATAGGCAACCTTCCAAAAGAAGAATTCAGAATAATGATAGTGAAGATGATCCAGGACCTCAGAAAAAAGAATGGAGGCAAAGATCAAGAAGATGCTAGAAATGTTTAACAAAGATGTAGAAGAATTAAAGAACAAACACCTAGAAGAATTAAAGAACAAACAAACAGAGAAGAACAATACAATAACTGAAGTGAAAACTGCACTAGAAGGAATCAATAGCAGAATAACTGAGGCAGAAGAACGGATAAGTGACCTGAAAGACAGAATGGTGGAATTCACTGCTGCAGAACATAATAAAGAAGAAAGAATGAAAAGAAATGAAGACAGCCTAAGAGACCTCTGGCACAACATTAAATGCAACAACATTCTCATTATACGGGTCGCAGAAGAGAAAAGAGAGAGAAAAGTCCTGGGAAAATATTTGAAGAGATTATAGTCGAAAACTTCCCTAACATGGGAAAGGAAATAGCCACCCAAGTCCAGGAAATGCAGAGAGTCCAAGGCATGATTAACCTAAGGAGAAACATGCCAAGACACATAGTAATCAAACTGACAAAAATTAAAGACAAAAATTATTGAAAGAAAGAAGGGAAAAACGACAAATAACATACGTGGGAACTCCCATAAGGTTAACAGCTGATTTCTCAGTAGGAACTCTACAAGCCAGAAGAGAGTGGCATGACATATTTAAAGTGATGAAAGGAAGAACCTACAACCAAGGTTACTCTACCCGGCAAGGATCTCATTCAGATTTGATGGAGAAATCAAAAGCTTTACAGACAAGCAAAAGCTAAGAGAATTCAGCACCACCAAACCAGCTCTACAACAAATGTTAAAGGAACTTCTCTAAGTGGGGAACCCAAGAGAAGAAAAGGACCGACAAAAACAAAAACATAACAATTAAGAAAATGGTAATAGGAACATACATATAGATAATTACCTTAAACATGATGAATGGATTAAATGCTCCAACCAAAAGATACAGTCTCGCTGAATGGATATAAAAACAAGACCCATATGTATATGCTGTCTACAAGAGACCCACTTCAGACCTAGGAACACATAGAGACTGAAAGTGAGGGGATGGAAAAAGATATTCCATGCAAATGGAAATCAAAAGAAAGCTGGAGGGCTTCCCTGGTGGCGCAGTGGTTAGGAGTCTGCCTGCCAATGCAGGGGACACGGGTTTGAGCCCTGGTCTGGGAGGATCCCGCATGCTGTGGAGCGGCTAGGCCTGTGAGCCACAACTGCTGAGCCTGTGCGTCTGGAGCCTGTGCTCCGCAACGGGTGAGGCCGAAATAGTGAGAGGCCCGCGCACTGCGATGAAGAGTGGCTCCTGCTTGCCACAACTAGAGAAAGCCCTCGCACAGAAGCGAAGACCCAATACAGCAAAAATAAATTAATTAATTAATAAAAATTCCTACCCCCAACATCTAAAAAAAAAAAAAAAAAAAGATGGAACAAATAGCTAGAAAAGTTAATTCCAGCCTTGGTTTAAAAAAAAAAAAAAGCTGGAGTAGCTATACTCATATCAGATAAAACAGACTTTAAAATAAAGAATGTTACAAGAGACAAGGAAGGACACTACATAATGATCAAGGGATCAATCCAAGAAGAAGATATAACAATTATAAATATATATGCACCCAACATAGGAGCACCTCAATACATAAGGCAAATGCTAACAGCTATAAAAGAGGAAATCGACAGTAACACAGTAATAGTGGTGGACTTTAACATGTCACTTACACCAATGGACAGAACATCCAGACAGAAAATTAATAAGGAAACAGAAGCTTTAAATGACACAATAGACCAGATAGATTTAATTGATATTTATAGAACATTCCATCCAAAAACAGCAGATTACACTTTCTTCTCAAGTGCACATGGAACATTCTCCAGGATAGATCACATCTTGGGTCACAAATCAAGCCTCGGTAAATTTAAGAAATTTGAAATCATATCAAGCATCTTTTCCAACCATGGTTCTATGAGATTAGAAATCAATTACAGGGAAAAAAATGTAAAAAACACAAACACTTGGAGGCTATACAATATGTTACTAAATAACCAAGAGATCACTGAGGAAATCAAAGAGGACATCACAAAATACCTAGAGAGAAATTACAGCGAAAACACAACAATCCAAAATGTATGTGATGCAGCAAAAGCAGTTCTAAGAGGGAAGTTTATAGCAATACAAGCCTACCTCAAGAAACAAGAAAAATCTCAAATAAACAATCTAACCTTACACCTAAAGCAACTAGGGAAAGAACAAACAAAACCCAAAGTTAGTAGAAGGAAAGAAATCATAAAGATCAGAGCAGAAATGAATGAAATAGAAACAAAGAAAACAATAGCAAAGATCAATAAAACTAGAAGCTGGTTCTTTAAGAAGCTAAACAAAATTGATAAACCTTTAGCTAGACTTATCAAGAAAAAGAGGGAGAGGACTCATATCACTAAAAGTAGAAATGAAAAAGGAGAAGTTACAACGAACACTGCTGAAATACGAAGTATCCTAAGAGACTACTACAAGCAACTCTATGCCAATAAAATGGACAACCTGGAAGAAATGGACAAATTCTTAGAAAGGTATAACCTTCCAAAACTGAACCAGGAAGAAATAGAAAATATGAACAGACCAATTACAAGTAATGAAATTGATACTGTGATTAAAAATCTTCCAACAAACAGAAGTCCAGGACCAGATGGCTTCACAGATGAATTCTATCAAACATTTAGAGAACACCTAACACCCATCCTTCTCAAACTCTTCCAAAAAATTGCAGAGGAAGGAACACTCCCAAACTCATTCTGTGAGGTCACCATCACCCTCATACCAAAGCCAGACAAAGGTACTACAAAAGAAAAGAAAATTACAGACCAATATCACTGATGAATATAGATGCAAAAATCCTCAACCAAATACTAGCAAACAGAATCCAACAACCCATTAAAAGGATGGTACACCATACTCAAGTGGGATTTATCCCAGGGATGCAAGGATTCTTCAGTATACACAAATCAATCAATGTGGTTCACCATATTAACAAACTGAAGAATAAAAACCATATGATCATCTCAGTAGATGCTGAGAAGGCTTTTGACAAAATTCAACACCGATTTATGATAAAAACTCTCCAGAAAGTCGGCATAGAGGGAACCTACCTCAACATAATAAAGGCCATATATGACAAACCCACAGCAAACATTCTCAATGGCGAAAAACTGAAACCACTTTCTCTAAGATCAGGAGCAAGACAAGGATGTCCATTCTTGCCACTCTTATTCAACATAGTTTTGGAAATCCTAGCCATGGCAATCAGAGAAGAAAAAGAAAAGGAATACAAATTGGAAAAGAAGAAGTAAAACTGTCACTGTTTGCAGATGATGATATTATACGTAGAAAATACTAAAGATACCACCAGAAAACTATTGGGGCTAATCAATGAATTTGGTAAAGTTGCAGGATACAAAATTAATGCACAGAAATCTCTTGCATTCCTATACACTAAAAACGAAAGATCAGAAAGAGAAATTAAGGAAACAATCCCATGCACCATTGCAACAAAAATAATAGAACACCTAGGAATAAACCTACCTAAGGAGGTAAAAGACCTGCACTCAGAAAACTACAAGACACTAATGAAAGAAATCAAAGATGATACAAACAGATGGAGAGATATACCATGTTCTTGGATTGGAAGAATCAATATTGTGAAAATGACTATACTACCCAAAGCAATCTACAGATTCAATGCAATCCCTGTCAAATTACCAATGGCATTTTTTTACAGAAGTAGAACAAAAATCTTAAAATTTGTATGGAGACACAAAAGTCTCCGAATACCCAAAGAAGTCTTGAGGGAAAAAAAAGAAGCTGGAGGAATCAGACTCCCTGACTTCAGACTATACTACAAAGCTACAGTAATCAAAACAATATGGTACTGGCACAAAAACAGAAATATAGATGAATGGAACAGGATAGAAATCCCAGAGATAAACCCACACACCTATGGTCAACTAATCTATGACAAAGAAGGCAAGGATATACAATGGAGAAAAGACAGTCTCTTCAATAAGTGGTGCTGTGAAAACTGGACAGCTACACGTAAAAGAATGAGATTAGAACACTCCCTAACACCATATGCAGAAATAAACTCAAAATGAATTTGAGACCTAAATGTAAGACCGGACACTATAAAACTCTTATAGGAAAACTTAGGAAGAACACTCTTTTACATAAATTACGGCAAGATCTTTTTTGATTCACCTCCTTGAGTAATAGAAATAAAAACAAAAATAAACAAATGGGACCTAATGAAACTTAAAAGCTTTTGCAAAGCAAAGAAAGCTACAAACAAGACAAAAAGACAACCCTCAGAATGGGAGAAAATATTTGCAAATGAATCAACGGAGAAAGGATTAATCTCCAAAATATATAAACAGCTCATGCAGCTCAATATTAAAAAAACAAACAAGTCAATCCAAAAAGGGGCAGAAGACCTAAATAGACATTTCTCCAAAGCAGACCTACAGATGGCCAAGAAGCACATGGAAAACTGCTCAAGATCACTAATTATTAGAGAAACGCAAATCAAAACTACAATGAGGTATCACCTCACAGCAGTTAGAATGGGCATCATCAGACAATCTACAAACAACAAATGCTGGAGAGGGTTTAGAGGAAAGGGAACCCTCTTGCACTGTTGGTGGGAATGTAAATTGATACAGCCACTATGGAGAACAGTATGGAGGTTCCTTAAAAAACTAAAAATAGAATACCATATGACTCAGCAATCCTACTACTGGGTATATACTCAGAGAAAACCATAATTCAAAAAGACACATGCACCCCAATGTTCATTGCAGCACTATTTACAATAACCCAGTCATGGAAGCAGCCTAAATGCCCATTGACAGACGAATGGATAAAGAAGATGTGGTACATATATACAATGGAATATTAGCCATAAAAAAGGAATGAAATTGGGTCATTTGTAGAGACATGGATGGATCTAGAGACTGTCATACAGAGTGAAGTAAGTCAGAAAGAGAAAAACAAATATTATATATTAATGCATATCTGTGGAACCTAGAAAAATGGTACAGATGAACCAGTTTGCAGGGCAGACATAGAGACACAGATGTAGAGAACAAACGTATGGACACCAAGGGGGGAAAATGCCGGGTGGGGGCATCGTGGTTGTGGGATGAACTGGGAGATTGGGATTGACGTTTATACACTAATATGTATAAAATAGGTACCTAATAAGAACCTGCTGTGTAAAAAAATAAAATTCAAAAAGAAAAAGATATAATTCACATACCATTTACTCATTTAAAGGTACAATTCAATTGTATTTAGTATATTCATAAAGTTATGCAACTCTCACCATAATCTAGGTTTAGAACACTTTTATCACCCCAGGGAAACCTCATACACACAAGCAGTCACTCCCCATCACTCTTCTCCTCCCACTAGCGCTAGGCAATTACTAATCTGTTTTCTGTCTCTACACATTTGCCTATTCTGGACATTTGATAGAAGTGAAATCACATACTATGTGGTCTTTTGTAACTGGCTTCTTTCACTTAACATATGTTTTCAAGGTCATCCATGTTGTAGCGTGTATCAGTGCTTTATTTCTTTTTATTGACAAATTGTATTCCGTTGTATGAGTGTGCCACATTTTGTTTATCTATTCAGCAGGAGATGGACGTTTGAGTTGTTTCCACTGTTTAGCTATTGTGATAAAGCTGCTATAAATATTCATGTGCAAGTTGTTATATGGACCTATGTTTTCATTTCTCTTGGCTGTATACCTAGGAATGGAATTGCTAGGTCGTATGGTAAATGCCAGACTATTTTCCAAAGTGGCTGCAACATTTACATTCTCAGTAGCAGTGTGCTGGGGTTCCAGTTCCTCCACATCCTCACCACCACTTGTTATCATCCCTCTTTTGATCATCGTCATCCTAGTGGGCGTGGGTATCTCACTGTGGTTTTGATTTGCATTTTCCTGATATACAAATATCTTTTCATGTGCTTATTGGCCATTTGTATATGTTCTTTGGAAAAAATAACTATTCACATCCTTGTTCATTTTAAAGTGGTTTTTTTTTGGTCTTTTTATTATTGAGTTATAAGAATTCTTTGTATACTCTAGATACAAGTCCCTTATCAGATAATATATAATTTGCAGATATTTTCTCCATTGTGTGGGTTGCTTTTTCACTTTCTTGGTGGTGTCCTTTGAAACACAAAAACTTTTAATTTTGATGAAGTCCCATTTACCTGTTTTTCTTTCTGTCCCCTATGCTTTTGGTGTCATACTTAAGAAGGCTTTGCCTAACCCAAGGTCATGAAGATTTACTATCTTTTCTTCGAAGAGTTTTTCTAGTGTAGCTCTTACATGTAGGTCTATGATCCATTTTGAGTTATTTTTTGTGTGTTTGGAGTGAGGAATGGATTCAACTTCATTCTTTTTCATGTGGATATCCAGTTGGAAAAGACACCGCATATTTGGTGTCAAGAAAAAAGCCCTCAGGTGGATCCCTAGGCAGCTATTAGCAGAAACAGGGTTCCTGGAGGCTGGGAATCAAAAAGCACATGCCCACTGCATTCTTCCTCCCTGGGTGGTTTCAGATCTGTCTCTCCTTAACAGACTGATGAATCTCACAGGCATCACACTGATAGGACACCACCCTCTTTCCAGTCCTGGGTGCAACAGTTCAGCTAGGAAGTGGTTTTGGAGTTTGATATAGAGAGTAAAAGTTAAAATCTACAGTTGGCTGGGGTGTGTAAATGGATATAATTCTTCTTGCAGACAGTTTGGCACTTTGTATTGCCTTAAAAATATACATATCCTTTGACCTAGTAATCTTAAGATTGGGGAATTTTTTCCTAGAGGATTGATCTGGTACATGGGTCCATCTTTAGGTAAAACATTATCTATTAAACATTATTTATATTAGTAAAAACTGACTACCAAAAAAAAGTCCAACATTGTGGGATTGATTAAATAAATTTCATCATATCTTTTGAATGGGATATTATGTAACCACTAAACATTATAAGGAATTTGAGTCCACGGTCAAATAATTTATTTGCTTACATTAATATATGATTAATAATATATTAATATATCATTATATAATATATTAATGATATATTAATATCATTAATATATAATATTTATGTTATATATTAATATGTTACTGATATTATTAATATATTATTTACATGTATTAATAGTATATTAATGCTATTCATTTAGTATATCATATCATCCAAATTATATCAACCAGGCTTTTATAAAAAGATCAGAAACACATATACCAATAGAACAGTGTTACCCTGGTGGTAAGATAATTGGTGTTTGAATTCTTTTTCTTATGTTTCATCCTATATTTTTGGATATTTTTATAAGTAAGGCTGCTGTCATTGTGTCTAATCTCCAGGGTAAGACCCAGAAGGGCAAGAAATAGAGTTCTTTTATAATCAGGAAAAATGTTAATGAAACAATTCCTCAGCAGTGCCTTCCACATCAGTTGAATTAGACTCTGGTCCTTGTAGCTGCAGGGAGAGTCAAGGGAATGAGAATTTATGGGCTGCATTGATTTTGCACTCCTTTTTTTCTTGTTACCTGGAACCCACTGAGGGACCATTCTGACATTGTAGTGAGCCGTCTTAGGAAGTACCAGTGGGAGGTACAAATTAAAGCCTGGGACAGTTGGACAAGACCTCCTGCTTTGTGCAGGAGGGCATTGGAACCAGCAGTTCCCCCGGGAGAGTTCTGTGGGAATTCACTTCTGTGAGAGTGAAGAGTGCCAGGGGTCTCTCAAATCTGGGAGGTGTAAACTTTTACCAGTTGGGCACTTGAACTTAAATTACTGCTGAGGACAGTGAGGCCTGAGAGAATTTTCTGAGGTCAAGTACGTGCATCCTCCAGCTTCTTTGGAAGGCCTGACTCATCTAAGACCAGGCCTAGTACTGGGTGAGCTTGGGGAAAGGTCCCTTGGTCTCCTTCCCCTGCTCCTCTTGGTGACTGCTCAGTGCTTCTGTCTCTGAGATCCTCCTGGACTCCCTCTCCCTGTTACTCCTCTCTTTCTTTGGGTCTGACAGGCTTCAATGGTACCCGCAGGCCCTGTGTCTGTACCTCCTGTCACACTTACTTGTCCAGGGTCCTATACCTCTGTAGTTCTGATTTCTGCCAGTCTGGCAAACTTCACTGCAGTTCTGAGAAAACCGGCACACACACTGTACCCCTTCCCGGATAGTGCTTGAACTTGCATTGAAGTTGTGACCCTATGGCCAATGACAGGCAGGGACCCCAAGAGCCCTAGAGCCCTTTTCTAGGTTTTGCACAGCCAGCCCTGACTGTCCCTGTGTTGCTCAGCCTATTGTAAGGACAGCGTGCTCACTTCCATAAGAAACCGGTCCCATCTATGGGATTCCGGGCTCTTCTCCTGGACAATCCGTCTTTCATCATTTGGGAGAACTATTTATTTGTCTATCTTTTTTTGCCCTTTAACTTTTTTAAGTAGGCAATACTTTTGAGTAGGTCCAACTTCAAAAATTTATGAAAGCATGGAGAGCAAACTGTCCCACCTCTGTTCCCCATCTGCCAAATTCACTCTCTCCTCATCAAAGGGGATGGAGGGCTAGAGCCAGCTTTTCCAGATGGCAGTCCAGTGGTCTCAACTCCATTTATTGTATGCCCCATTTTCCTCCACTGATTGGAGAGACGATCATAATGTCCCATAATGTGTTTGGATCTATTTCTGGACTTTGTATTCTGTTCTGCTGCCTATTTATATGCCAACATCACTGAGAACTTAGGGCGGAAGCAGCTGTGTAAGCCTTCCTCTTCCTCACCCCACTCAAAACTTCTCCTCCTTTCACATTTCACTGTGATGTTACCTGAAAACTGGGTTTGCCTCTTGGTGGGTGTCAAGCCAACAGACACAACCAAGCCAAAGACTGGGAGAAGGAAGGATATATTATTACTTGTAGCAAGTAAGGAGAACACCAGGGATCTTTCCCAAAGCAGTGTCACCCTGAACAGCTAAATTGAGGAAGTTTTAAGCTAAGGGTACATACATATTCATGAAGGGGCTTGAGCAGAGGAGAATTCAGCATAGAATTGGGGCAAAGGTCGACAGAGTCCAAGCTTTAATTGATTGAAGTCAGGAGGGTCAACATCATCATTCCATCCTCCACTTGGATGGGAGCCTTAGTTCCCGAAGAACTCAAAGATATTATTATGTATATCCCTTGAGGAACCAGGACCCTGCCCCAAGGCTGCACTATTGTTTCTTACTGCTCCTCCCTTGTTTCTGCATTCCCTCCCTTAAGATCATTAATTACTGAGACCTGTTCAAGGGCAAGCATTGTGGCAAGGCTTAGATCACAAAATGGCTTAGGCCAAAATTGGTTCTTTCATGTCAAGCAAGCCATTCCTGGTTCTCTTTCTCCGGGGACCCCCTACCCTATCTGCTTACACTGATACGAATAATATTCCTCACAGTGATGTCTGTGGTACCTGCTATTATCCCCATTTTATGGATTAAGAAAACGAGGAACAGAGAAGTTGAAGTAACTCACCCAAGGCCACACCAGCTGTCGTGTGGAAAAGCAATAGGAGTCCTGAGACAGATATCTAGCTACCATGTCATCTATATTCTTTTTCAGAATATGATGATAATGAATACTAGTAACTACATTTTATTGAGTATCTGCTAGGCATTGTGTTGAGCGCTTCAAGTACTTGGCATATAGCATCTCATTTAACTTACTCTCCATAATAACCCTATAAGTAGATATGATTATCAGATTTGTCCACATGGGAAAATGAGGCTCAGAGGGGGTTATCTAAATTGCTAAAGGCCAAGGAAGGCCTGTGTTGCTCCAAAGACCATGCTGTTTACAATTATGCTTTACTGATCCTTCATTTTCACAATCATGATCAAATATTCTTCCTTATTCCTTTGATCTCACCTCCTTGTCAGCCACCAGACATCAAGCAGTTTCCAGAGGTGCAGAGGCAGGGATGCACAGGTGTGTAAGTCTCCTACGACTGTCTCTTCTCAACTCCTGAGGCAGTCCCACTCTCCTCACACCTTCTGACACTTTTTTGCTTTCTTAGGTTATGAAATTCTCTTGAACTACATGTAAACTCTCACTGCAGGGTCTTTGTCTTCTAAGGCAATCCATAAATGTGTTGATGTCAAGAAAGCTGATAGGGAGGTCCGTGGTAGGTAAAGGAAGGAAAGCGAGGAGTGAATCAGCTAAGGGAGAACCTTAAAACCCAAACAGGGAAACTCAGACTTGATGGACAGACAGTGGGGAACCTCAAAAGATTCTTGAGTTGGTAATAAGACACAAAAATGGTGTTTAAGGAAAAGTAGTTATGGCTCATCTGCGCTCTGTGTAATCCCTGCAAAGAAAGGAAAGAACCAGGACAACAACTAAACCCAATGAACCTTGTCTGTAAAGGCTTTGATCTTCAGGGCACTTTACTTTGTCCATCTGATTCAAACATTGTATCATCTGATTGACCTAATACCCCACTATTTTTCTCTGTGGATTAAAAGTCCTGAGAGTCTAGGAGGACAGAGAAAGGCTTCCTCCTTTGAATAGATCTCTTTATTCCAAAGACTGGGAGGAACCTTAGGCGGACTTCAGAGCCCTTAACTCAGATGATAATGTGCTTCATCATCTGACTCCTGCCTGATCTCTCTGGCCATCACCTTCTGGCTTTCTCTGCTGTGCCTCCATCCAGACTGAGCACTTTCAGTTCCCACATGTGCTGTGTTCCATTTTGCCCCTGGGCAGGTTTCTGGAATAGTTTTTGCCTCTTCTTGTCTAATTCCTTCTCCTTAAGGAGGCCTCCCTCCTCCCTCTAAGGCGGGTTGGGTGCTTTTACTATGGCTCGTCAGCATCCTGCCATCTCCCGGTCATTTCTGCTGGCTCTGTGATGGTCTGATAGCTCGCTTGTTCCCTGGACTCTGAGCTCCTGATGGGAAAGGGCCATGCCTCACTCGTCTCCAGGCTGGCTCACAACAGCTGTCCGGAAAGCACTGGCACGTGGATAATGAAGGAACATTGCCATCGACTGGCTGTCCCCATCTGTTGCACCAACTGACTAGTTGGTGGCTCTTGGCTCCTTGAATTTCCTTGTTAACTCAACGGGAAAACCTTTGCTCCCAACTCAAAGGCAAAGGAACACCTTCCTTCCCCAAAAGAAGACCTTTCTTTCTGGATCCCTGACCTCCTGCCCTTCTGGATCCTGGCTCTCTCCCCAGCCCTGCCAGTAGCACCCCTCACAGCCTCCTTTCCTTGGGCCAGTAAATCAAAAAGCACTACTTCCACTGGCTGTGTCACCTTCTAAAGCTACTGGGCCACTCTGACAAAGACTCTCTCTCTTCTTTTTTTCGGCCACACTGTGCAGCTTGTGGGATCTTAGATCCCTGACCAGGGATCAAACTCAGGCCTACAGCAGTGAAAGCGCCGAGTTTTAACCACCGGACCGCCAGGGAATTCCCAAAGACTATGTCTTTGACCATACCTGAGTCAGTTTCCTCTGAGTCCTCCTCTTGTCTACTCCTTGACCTTGGGCTCTGTCCTTGACCTGCTTAGTCCATTCTCAGCGAGAATCCTGCTGAGTCAGTTTAGCAAAAAACTCCTCACCCTTGGTGGCTGATCACCCTGGATATCTGATCAATGTCCTCATCCTCCACCTTTGGTATCGTCACTCTGGCCCGTCTTCAGCAAGAATCTCTCCCCTACTGCAGAACCCCCATTGCAGTGGTCCCTCTTGAATACAGGTTTCATTACCATCTTTAACAAGTGTCATGAGTCATTTTTCTTTAATAGCATCATCCCTGCCCCAACTCTGTATACCTTGTCCTGAGCCTCAGGCCCACTTTTCCATCATTTCCATCGTTTTCCCATCACTTACTTCTCATCCCCCTCCTCCTAGAAGCACTTCAGACTTCATTCTCTCTCTCAGCTAATTACTTGCTTCCTTTAACTTCTGTGCTCTCTCAGCACTTGATTTCCTCCTCTTCTATTTTCTCCCCAAGGTGGTACTTGTCCACCTACTTCTTAAATCTAGATTTTTCCAAGTTCATGTTTTTAACCCTCTGCTCCTCTTGTTCTGAGCACACTGCCTCTCCAGCGAGTGAACCCCCCCAAGGGCCTCAAAATGGATATTGCTGAACCATCAGCATGGTTGAAGCCTCTTAAGAAATGCTCACAGGTTATCTGGGAGTCCAAACACAGGAGGTGTTAGCAGGCATCAGCACAGCCTGTGCCCCCCACCCCCCCCAGATCAGAATCCCTCCTGCCTGGGGTGATAGGCTGGCCCTCAGGTGTCTCTCAGAGGGTGTCTGAATGAATGGAGGGTATCTGTCGACATGGCCCCCAGTACTACTATGAGCCCATCTACCACTTGCCCCACTCCCTGGACATCCATGGGAGCAGCCACTTGCAGGGACCACCACTGCCCATTGAGGACAAGGGCCCAGGGAGCAGTGGAAGGGGTTAGTGTTCCAGGTGCCCGGGGACCGAGGTATGTCATCCAAGGTGTGGGTCAGTCAGGGTGTCCTGGTGGGCACCACTCCTACAGTCTTCACGTACACTGATTAATTATTTTTACAGCTTCTATACTTTTCAGTGGCATCCAAACCAGCTGTTGGCTGATTGTTGTAATAAGTTATGTACATTTTGCAGATCTCCTTGTCATCATTATTTTGAAAAAGTTGATTGAATTTGAAATCGGTTTACATTATCACAAAAATGTCAATATTACTGATTTGTCAGTAAAGAAAAAGAGTTATTAGATTATTCCAGTATAATTCCAGTGTAGACTTTTGAATGATTGTAAAAATCATTTAAAATTTTGTCTTACCTCTTTGTGTGAACAAAGTTTCTTGTTGATGGAGATCACCAAGAATGTGAAGAATTGTCATTAAAGCATTGTTCCTGAGTTACATGTAACCATTTCCAACCTGTGTCCCCCACCGAGAGAATGGGGAGAGTTTATAAAAAGTATGTTCACGGACACGAATTCAAGTGTATCACTTAAATACTTGAAAACATTTCACTTGGAAATTTTCTGTAAATTCAATATTTAATACCTTTCTGCAACCTTAGTATTTTATTTTTCTTCTATTGATATAAATAAAATATAATGCTTTTTTCCCTACTAAACTAAATTTTCTTCTGTTTACCCCAGGACATGATGCAAATGCTCTTATTTTCTCTGTGTGCTATGACATAAAAAATATTGGGAATTTTTAAAAACAACTTTATTGAGGTATAATTTACATACTATATGGTTCACCGTTCTAAGTGTACAAGTCAATGACTTGGAGTCATGCAACCGTCACCATCCATTTTTAGAATGTGTTCCTCATCCCAAAAAGATGGGAAGTTAGTTTTGAAGGAGAATAAAAGGGACCAGAAGGTATTCCTGGTGAGGGCAGACCTTTGGGTCCTGAGCAGCCAGAGGGCGAGTATAAAGGTGCCGAATTCCAAGGAGCGGTGCCCCAAAGGGACAAGGTAGGCCAAGGAAAGGGCTGCTGATTAGGGGAGGGTTTGTGGCTCAGCTCAAATGCCAGCTCCTCCAGGAAGGCGTTTCCAGCTCGCATGCAGCCTGCTGCTTCCTCTCCTGGGCTCCAGTGCCCACTCTCACGGTATAATTACAGGTCTAGTTTTGGTTTGTGGCTCTACTCTTGCTGCTAGACTTGAGTCCCCTCTTCGTGTCCCCAGAATTTAGTTCCATATGTGGCACCCAGCAGGGCCTCCATAATCAGTTGGCACAATGGATGAATGATCTCCAGCCCTTTGCCCTCTTCTCCAAGGCCACGGGAGTTAACCAGAGGCGTGTGGGGCAATTCCCCACAGTGACTGGAGAAGAATTGAGTGTCTCCATGAGTGGGGCCCCCGTACGGGCTGGATGCGGAGCCCCGGGTTCTTGGCTGGCCCTGCTTCTGACCATTTGTCCCTCTGTGCTGTCACTGCACCTTTCACCTGTTCCACTGCCTCCAAAATGAGAGTGTGAGATCATGCATTGACTGGGTTGCCTTCCAGCTGTAAATCCCCATGATTCTGATGGTGCATCTCCCAGCATCTAGTGGAGCTGCCTGCATTTGAAAGGACAATTTCCAGGGAGCAAGGGAGGCAATTGTAAAGTTTTCTAGCCCCTGGCTCTGCCTGGGGACTTGGTGTCATGGCGTTTGCCCAGACTACTGTAGCCATCCCCAGACACCAGTGAAGGTGACAAGCAGACAGATTGCCTTCGCCACCTCAAGAAGCAGGTGTATTGGCAAGGTGGCTTCTTTGGGTGCCGGAAAAATGAAGAGGTTGAAAGCAGGCACATCACGCTGTTTTTGAGTGCACTTAGCAGCCGCCCAGACCTGCAACCCTGTTTTTAAAAGCAGAGTTACTTCCCTAATAGTAGAGCTCCATTATGCTTTCTCACTGGACTCTCAGCTCCGCTCCGTATTTCCCCTCAGTGTTCCCCTGCTCCACTAACTCTTTTATCCTCTCTTATAAACGTACAATTAAAGCCGACATAACATACAGCCGTGACGCCACAGGAAAGCTTTCTGGTGATGCCTCGAGTTGGCAGAGCACCTGTGGCCGTGACAGAGCGGCCTCCCCACACTGTTTGTGGTTCCCAGGTGCCTCAAGTAGGTTTCTGGGGTTGGAGTGAGAGCTGCTTCTTGGTGTCCAGTGGAAGGGACTTTAGGACTTCAGTGCTGACCCCTTGGTGTTAGGGCAGGAGGGGCAGCCCGAGGGGAGGCGGTGGCCCGCCCCCCACCACATCCCCCCAACTCCCTGGGCATCACAGGACCAGGCTGGGTGCCCAGGACAGATCACACCTGACTCTGGATTTCATGTCTTAACCTGTTGTTTAATTAACATAACAAATCTTCACAGCTGGTGGCTGCCCTCTGCTTCTCATCCCCCCTCCTCCTCCCTTCTGTATACTAATTAGTGCAAAAGCAGGGAGCAAATCTTCAAGCAGTGATTTGCCTTTGTAGTAATGATTATTCTGGGAACAACCCGATCTTCTCCAAACAGATTAACACCCACACCCTGAGTTTGAACCACATGCTTCCGTCCTCATAGATTTTGGGCTTTGTTAAGGCCAGGATTAAGAACCCAATTATTATTATTATTATTATTTTTGGTACGCGGGCCTCTCACTGCTGTGGCCCCTCCCGTTACGGAGCACAGGCTCCGGATGCGCAGGCTCAGCGGCCATGGCTCACGGGCCCAGCCACTCCGTGGCATGTGGGATCTTCCCGGACTGGGGCACGAACCCGTATCCCCTGCATCGGCAGGGGGACCCTCAACCACTGTGCCACCAGGGAAGCCTTCGAGTGTCCTTTTTATATCTCCCCTTTCTGCCCACTCAAAATTCTTATACGGTTCAATCTAATACTATTTCATAGCACCTGATTTCTTAGTCATTTTGGAAGTGACCTCTGGGAAAGGGATATTCTTGGTGTTATTACATTTTTTAACCTGGAAGAGACCTTTGAGATTCTCTTAGGACAGAAGTCTCTAAAATAGAGTGCTTGTACCCTACAGGATGCACAAGGTTATCCATTGGGATTGGGGAAGAGAAAAATACAAGTATAAAACCAAAGAAATTAAAGGCCGTGGTGATCTTCCTGTTGTTAAGTCCACTGGGCCCCTCCTAGACATTATAGTGACTCCTCGGCTGGTCCCTGTCGAACACCCCCTTCCTGAACCATTCATCTCCCTTAACTGAGTGAGGTCACTCCTGTACCTTTTATTCTGTCTCTCTCTCTGACTGCTCCTTCTCAGTATCCCAGTCCCTGTATTTAAAAGAATTAAAAAAAATAGTATATGGATTGACACAGTATCTTCACTTGCTCTAGGGGTCATGTATAGTTGGTCCTGTGTCCGAGTCAAAGGTGGAGGGTCTATAGTATGGACAAATCTGCCTTCCTTGTTTCATTTCCTTTTGGCATGTTTATGCATGCTGTTATGGGTTGAATCGTTCCCACAAAAAGGTGTGTTGAAGTCCTAACCCCCCAGTACCACCGAATGGGATTTATTTGGAAATGGAGTTGGTTGTAGAAGTAATGAGACCATATTGAATTAGGGTGGGACACCTAATGTGGCTGGTGTCATTATAGGAAGAGGAGAAGAGACACAGAGGTAGACACAGAGAGAGAAGACAGCCACATGAGATGGGGCATATATTGGAAGGAAGAATCAATAAGGCAAGGAATGCCAAGGATTGCCAGCAAACACTAGCAGCTAGAAGAGGTAAGGAAAGATTCTCTTCTTCAGGTTTTAGAGGGAGTCTGACCCTGCTGACATCCTGATTTCAGACTTTTAGCTTCCAGAACTGTGAAGCAATACATTTCTGTTGTTTTAAGCCCCCTTAGTTTGTGGAACTTTGTTATGGCAGCCACAGGAAACTAATAACACGCACCTATGTAGGTAGATTCATGAATTATATTTCTGTTTAAATGAAACTATCCCTCACCAAATGGGCACTCTTCAAAGACAGCCCCATTTGAAGATTACACCTCTGATGCAAGGTCAAGTGGACCACAGGGACGTGGCAGCACTGCCCCTCTCTCCATTGACCACTATTGTGAGGAAAAAATTATGAAAATTATGACAAAAATTATGACAAAAAAATTATGACAGCTCCATCAAACCTGGTAGGAAGTCAGCCAAAATGTCTTGAGATTACCAAGATATTTGATCTATTGATTATCATGTACTATTATTATGATAAATCAATCTTACCTCAGTTCATATTAGGCCTTGAGGTATTAGCTGATGATGGTATCAAGCCATCACAATCAACAGGACATTTAATATTCCTTGTTTCATCTTTCTCTCATCCTATTAAATATTTTATTTTTATGCCCTTTAATAATACATGCTATATTTCTTCATTAAAGCACCTTATAAATGAAAGGATAAATAAATGCATGTGTATCAGTAGTATGTACTCATTTTTTTTTTTATTGATGGGACACATGATCAAGTCAACACACACCCCCCTTTTATGCATGAGGAAGCAGGTCTTGGATGGTTATGTGAATTCGTTACCCAAGGTCACAATTTGAATTTGGTTCTTCTGACTCTAGGCTGGGGTCAAGCTTCTACACCACTCTCTCTCCTTCAAAGACGTAGTGAGATGCACACTTTGCCTGGTTTTAGCATCAGGAGACCTTGGGCAGTTTTTTTTTTTTGCCGGTATGCGGGCCTCTCACTGTTGTGGCCTCTCCCGTTGCGGAGCACAGGCTCTGGACGCACAGGCTCAGCGGCCATGGCTCACGGGCCCAGCCGCTCCGCGGCATGTGGGATCCTCCCAGACCGGGGCACGAACCCATGTCCCCTGCATCAGCAGGCGGACTCCCAACCACTGCACCACCAGGGAAGCCCTTGGACAGTTTTGAGTGAGCTGCTCCTGTTAACAAGCCTTGTGGGGAGCAGAGGTGTTGCAGCAGGGGCAGGCAAATGTGGACTTGAATTCTGACCCTACTTCTCACTAGTTGTGTGACCTGGGGTAAGTACTTTGACCTCTCTGTTCCTCACTTTCTTTAATTATAAGATGCAAATAATTGTGTTTTTGGCATAGGATTTTTTTTTATTGGAGTATAATTGCTTTACAATGGTGTGTTAGTTTCTGCTTTATAACAAAGTGAATCAGTTATACATATACATGTGTTCCCATATCTCTTCCTTCTTGCGTCTCCCTCCCTCCCACCCTCCCTATCCCACCCCTCCAGGTGGTCACAAAGCACCGAGCTGATCTCCCTGTGCTATGCGGCTGCTTCCCACTAGCTATCTACCTTAAGGCATAGGATTATTTTTAAAGAATAAATTATATAATGTTGTCAAAGTGTAAACTACATGATAGTAGTAAAGTCTAGTAGTAAGAGTTGATGTTACTGTTGAGATTATGAAGGTATAGGAGATATAGTTCTGTCTTATATATGGAGGAGTTCCTGCAGACCAGTGGGTAAGACCCATGTCCAAATGTGAATATGATTCACCTGGCTGGGCATGTGGCACAGAGGTAGTGTGGAGCTGCACGTGGCTCCCCAGCCCAGGGAGCCCAGTGATGGCTTCTGTGGGCTGAAATTGGCTGGATGGGAGAGCTGTAATTCCTACTACCTTTCCTTGAGTCCTGGTCATATTCTTGGTACTAAGAAATCCGCATGGCTGAATGGGAGTCACTTAATGCTCTTGTCTTGGTCGCAGGCAAATGTCTTGATGGGGAGTCCTCTCTCTCACCTCTATCCACTCCTCAATCCGCTTTTGTCCATCAACTGCCTGGAAGCTGCCCAACCAAGGGCCATAGTGGCCTCCTTGTTGTCAGGTCTAGTGGATACCTCTTGAGAGTTACCATGCCACCTTGGCTGTTTTGGTCACTGTTTGGGAGCATTTGACCCCTTCCTTCTTCTGGAAGCATTCTCTCTTAATTGAGGAACACCACACTCTCTTGAATTTCCTCCTTTCTGTGCACGCCCTTTCTCACTCTCTGGCTCACATTCTTCTACTTTATATTTATATCCTGGGATTTCTCCCAGTTCTGCCTCAGGCCTCTGTTCTTCCTGGACAATCCCATCTATGGGCTTGGCTTCCAGTGCCCTTGGCATCACTGATTTTCAAACAGAGGGAGGACTGTCAAAAATGTCGGGCGATGCACCAGCTATCACCAACATTCACTGTCATACTGGTCCTTTTTGGGGATGGTGGTTCCTCAGTTGTATATGTGTGTGTATGTAATGTGTGTATCTGTTGAGAAACTCTTATTTGATGCTGACAGATCCCAATCCATCACCTGTACATGTAGGTGCTACTACACATATCTATTTGGATGTCCACTAAGCACGTCACACTCAGTCTAACCCAAGTGACACTAAGCTCTCCCATAACCTTGCTCCTTTCCTTGCATCTCCACTTTCAGTGAGTGACACCACCATGCAAACAGTCGCTCATGCCAAAACTTGGCTGTCATCCTTGCTTGTATTGTTCCGTTATCCCTGATCCAATGCCCACAATCAATTACCAAGCCCTTGTGAATCTACCTTCTGAAAGTCATTTGCCTCAGATCATTTCTCCTCTTTCCATGGATGCTACCCTCCTCACTTCCACCCTCCAGTCCATTGGCCACATGGAGCCTTCTCAATGCAATCTCATCATGGCACTCCCCTGCCTGAGTGCTTTTGTGGTTTCCTGTTGCCCTCCAGATTCAGCTGGGCTCTGCCTACCTCTTCAGCCTCATTTCTTGCTTCTTCTCACCATACTCTGCACATTTTGGTCATACTTAGGGAGATCTATAATTGATTTTCCAGACAAAATATATTTGAGAATGAAAGAGGGTGCTGTTAATAATTATTCTGGGACAGTAAGAGAGAACTAGAACTCTCCCAAGGAAAGCGGGAGGTACAGTCAACACAAATCACACTGAACCTTTAGTTCCTCACACATGATTAGTTTACTTTCATCCATAGACCTTGGGTTTGATGTCCCTTCTTTGCCTTTCTGAGACCTCTGCCCCCTCTGTGTGTTCTCCTAGTATCCTGTGCCTCACCCATTTAGCATGTAAAACACTCCATTTTAACTGTCTTTTTTTCCCCCACCCTCATCTAAGAGAAAAAGAAGAAGTCAGTTTGGATCTCCAGTTACTTTCATGCTTTTACCACTCCCTAAACTGCTTTCTCCAGCACAACCCTGCTCTCTTCTTAAATAAGAGAGAGTAGGTTTCAGGCTTAGATTCATCATGTAAGTGACAGACTCTAGCCAGAAATTTTAAATGTCGTCTTGTTTTCATTTTATTTACTGATGATTATCTTCTCTTTATAACAAGTAATGCTGATTTTCTATTTGTGCTAATGACATAGCGTTTTCTTTCAAAATGAACTAACTAAAAGAAAAGGAGTCAACTGATATAAAAACAATAAATTAATACTAGCCCTGTTGATACATGAATATAGACAGATTTCATGACAGCTGGTACATCTTCTAAGAATAAGGACATTTTCCCATGAGACAATAAATACCATTATCACCTAAGAAAATTAGCATAGCAAAGTCTGTAACTTTTGATATATTCTAAATATTGACATTTAAAAATAAATCTCCTACATTATTCTCTTAAATTTATCCAGTGGAATCTAAAAACCAAAGGACTTTGATACTCATCACTATCTATTTTTAAATATTTAAACAAGCTCCTTTTTAGCATTTGAGCATTTTACATCTTTATTTTCTATCTATTCTGCTTCCTCCACAAAATCTTATCCTAATGAATAGTTGTTTATGCTTGAAAGTTTTTATTGATCATTGTGGCATGTTCTTCTAAAACAAAGAAATGCACAGATTAAAATTGAATGCTTCCTTTATATCCTACGATCATAAAACTCCAAGTGTTAAAAAATTCTTCCTGACTGAGTTATCATTATAATTATTATCAGTAGTACACAGATACACTATTAGTACGCTATTGACTACAATGTCATAATAACATACCAATTTCAATATTAGTCAGAAAGTATAAAAAAAGGTTTTGGAAAGATATCTCCTAAATGACATGATTGGGGTTCTAACAACGAGTTCCTGTATTCATGGATGAGTATGACTTATTGCTGGGAAGAGGCTGGGTGCAGCACCAATTCTATTCCTATTTTTTATAGATGCAAATAAAAAATTTCACATATAAAATAAGCAGTTATGGAAGAAGATTTATGATACCAGTTTGAATTCCTTCGTGGTTATATGACAACAATCATATAGTGATATATCACAGAATTTATTTTAATAATGATATATCATTTGCCAGCTCAGTTAGGTCCTCTTCCAATTTTATTAAAAGCAAAGAATTGGAAACAGCCTGAACTGCAGAAGATTTGTTATCCAGCTCTTAGACTTATTTGCTCTCTTGATTTCTTGGAAATATACTGAAAAGTATTTATTAATCTTTATCAAATTATTATTAACAATACTTATTTTTTCACCTAAAGATATCATCTTTAACCTGCTATACTTATAAATGAGAAAATAAAAATATTGGGCATTGCAATACACTTTTGCCAATGTGATGTATACATATATTTTTAAATCAAATACAAAGGCTTCAAATGTATTTGTATGAAACTGTGGAGTTATAGATTTTAATTTATGGAAAATGTCCACCATGGTCAAGCTCATTAGCCAAATCTACTTGCTTCCTGCCAGAAAACATCTGACTTCATTTTCCAATTCAAGTAGACATTTCTGTGTCACCTCTCTCACTTCTGATCTAATTCTAAGAAAGCGAGAAAGAGAGATGAGTGGGACCTGGAGCCTTGGAGCCTGCTGCCTGGTGACATAAGGCCTGTGGTGACTCTTTGCTTTGTTTCCGGCCTCAGGAGCCTTGCTGTCTTTGATGCATGTTGGGGACGAAGAGGAGAGGATGTTAAGCAGAAATTTTGAATATCTGAATTCAGAACTTCCTTATATGGCCCAAATACCTTGTATCTAAGGCCCCAGTTTGCCCTTAACAGAATGTGTATAACCAGGAGAGACCAGCAGCCCTGCCCAGTGCCTCACTCTGACATCTGACCCTCTCCCTTTATTTAGGGCCTGAGCCAAGGACCACCTGGGTCAAGTCCCATGGGAAGACTCAGGCCAGGTGAGAGGGCTGAGGTCTGTAGTGAGCCTTGGGTGCCCAGAGGCAGGGAGGTGGCAGAGGGGGACCAACAGGTTGGCAAGAAGCTTCTACTGTGGACCGTGGCCATAGTGGAGATGTGAGTGGGAAATCTGGAATTGGATTGCCTTCAAATTATTGATGGTTGTGGTTACCCTGGGGAGGTTTCTAGTCCCTCTGGGGTGCACGTACCCCCCCATGGAGCCTGCTGGGCTAGCCAACTAGCTTTGCTGGAGTCTGGGTTGAGGATGAAGTGGGGGATAGGGGGATAGGAATAGAGGGGGACCAGTGAATGTCCCTGCTGGTCCTGGGTGCCCCGGGCTGTGGTCTCCTGACTCAGCTCTGAATGACTCAGGGAAGCCCTAGGATCCCACCCTCCACTTGAGAACTTCCACGTAGCTGGTAGGAGCCTCTGTCCAGGCTGATCTGGCTGGTTCTTCCCTGGTTATTGAGAAAGACTTCGTCCACTTAGGAAAAGCTTTTGACTCTTCTACTTTCTTGGGAAGCTGTCAACATTTTTTAAACATTTTTTTTTCTGTTCTGTTGAGATATAATTGACACACAGCACTGTTTAAGGTATGATTTGACTTACATATCTTGTGAAATGATTGCAACAATAAGTTTAGGTAACACCCATCATCTCATATACATACAAAAAAAAAAAAGAAAAAGAAAAAAAAATTTTTTTCCCTGTGCTGGGAACTCTTAGGATTGTCTATAACAGCTTTCACATGTAACATTCAGCAGTGTTAATTACAGTCATCATGTTGTATATTACATCCTTAATACTTATTTACCTATAACTATAACTAGAAGTTTGTAACTTTTGACCACCTTCATCTGATTCCCCCATCCCCCAATCCCTCACCTCTGGTAACCACAAATCTGATCTCTTTTTCTAGAAGTTCATGGTTTTGTTTTTTAAAAAATAAGATGCCACATATAAGTAAGATCATACAGTATTTGTCTTTCTCTTATTTATTTTACTTAGCATTATGCCCTCAAGGTCCATGTTGTCACAAATGGCAAGATTTCCTTCCTTTATGGCTGAGTTATTATATATATATATATGTATATATATATATACATGTTTACACATATATAATAACTTCTGTTGTGAATAATGTTGCTATGAACATGGGGGTGCAGATATATCTCTTTGACATAGTGGCTTCATTTCCTTTGGATATATTTTCAGAAGTGGAATAGCTGGATCATATGGTAGCTCTATTTTTAGTTTTTTGAGGAACCTCCATATTATTTTCCATAGTGGCTGCACCAATTCACATTCTCACCAACAGTGCACAAAGGTTCCCTTTTCTCCACATCCTCTCTAACACTTGTTATCTGTTATCTTTTGGATGATAGTCATTCTGACAGGCGTGAAGTGATATCTCATTGTGGTTTTGATTTGCATTTCCCTGATGATTAATGATATTGGGTACCTTTTCATGAACCTGTTGGCCATTTGCGTGTCTTTGGAAAAATGTCTGTTCATGTGCTTTGCCCACTTTTAATTGGATTATTTGTTTTTGCTTTTTGTTTTTTTTGATGTTGAATTATGTGTTTTTTTATATTTTGGATATTAACCTCTTATCAGACATATGGTTTGCAGATATTTTTTTCCCATTCCATAGGTTGTCTTTTCATTTTATTGATTATTTCTTTTGCTGTGCAGAAGCTTTTCAGTTCAATGTAGTCCCACTTATTTATTTTTCATTTTGTTGCTTGTGCTTTAGGTGTCATATCTAAAAAAATCATTGCTAAGACTCATGTCAAGGGTTATTGTCTATGTTTTCTTCTAGGAGTATCATGGTTTCAGATCTTATGTCTTTAATCAAACCATTAACCTTTAATCAAGACTCAGCCAAGGCCATGGAGACAGAGTGGTTTTCACAAAATGCATATTGAGGAACCTCTTGAGTTTCTTCCTTCTGAGAAGGAGACTTTCTAATATATTTGGGGAACTTCTGGTTTGCAACAATCTATTCTGAACCTCCTTGAACCAGTTCTTCAATTAATCTCTTGGTTTCTTAGACTAGGTAAAACCCAGCTGTCTGTTCCTCTCTCTTAGATCTGCAGTGACACACAGAGCAAAAGGAGGAAGTCTTCTGATGTGCCCCTTCTCCCCTTCCCCTCCATTCCTGTCACTTTCTAGTTTGGGTCAAGGAGAGGTCCCAAACCGGTATAATTTGAACAGTTTGCTCAGTTTGAACAGTACACTCATTATTCAATTAAATTTTTTTCCTCATCTGTAAAAATCAGTAGATTTTACTTTTCATCCCCAAATTCCAATTTCAGGTTTTTCTTAAAAAATCAAAATAAAAACAGCATTGTCACATGGCAGTGATTGGCTTGTGCTAAGTAATGCTGTCCTTTTTAGGTGGTAGCATGAGATTTCAGGTTTGCCATAGTCCCTAGCTGACCCTTGACATTTCCTGCCTGCTTTCCTGTAGAAATTTGGATTTGTGATCTCTAGATGAAGGTTTATTGTGGTAGTTTGCTCATTTTACCAGTAAATATTAATTGAATACCTATGACGGCTATCCAAACTCACAAAATCCCTGACTGCATGGAGCTTACATTCTAGTGTGGGAAGACAGACCATAAGCAAATAAGTAAATTATAGAAATATGTTGGAAGGTGATTGTTCTATGAAGAAAATACAATGGAAAAGTGGATAGCAAGTGTGGATGGGTGCAATTTTAAAATAGAATAGGCAGGGCAGGGCTCAGCAAGACACTTAAATCAAGACTTGAAGGAGGTGAAGGAATACTCCATGCAAGTACGGTTTGGGAACAGCATTCCAGGCAGAGGGAACAGTAAGTGCAAAGGCCCTGAGGCAGTGGGATGTTGTAGAAAGAGCCATGGCTGGGGACATGGACACTGCTCTGTGCTCTAGGTGATCACTAGCCCCCTCTGAGCATCACTTCTTCATACAAAAATGAAGGTTTGAGTGAGGAGATTTCCAGGGGCGCAATCAGCTCTAACATTTGATGATTTTACAACAAAGCCCTTCCCTTAGGAAAAACAGGAGGCCGTTTGCCAATGTGGATGCGCTTATGGAAATAAACAGTCTTTTATTGATTCTCTGAGGGGAATGGAGTTTGAGAAAGGTGGCTTTCACTCTGGACTTCTCTCACAGGGGAAAGAAAGGTCATGCTGGGGTTTGATGGCTGAAACATGCACATTCTTGCTCTCTGAGGGCTGAATTTCCAGCATACATGGAGCACAGATGGGTTGGAAATGAATGGAATTGGCAGAGTTGATCACTATCTTTTTTATTACTGTTCAGTGTTTGACTTCTGCTGTAGCCCAGGCAGATGACAACAGATTGCTGAACATGACCAAGAGTAGATTATTTCTTATCTGATCATTGTTTGTGTGTATTTGGGGTGACCAAAGGTTTTTAATATTGGAAAGTCAAACAGCATGGACCGTTTCAGCCACCATCAGCTGAGCCTATTATTTACAGTCCTATTCCCTTAACTTTCCAGTTCTTAAAAAAGAAAAAAAAAATCAGGCATCGGCAGCTCAGCTTGATAATGTTGGAGGATGAAAGCTGGAGAGAAATACACATCCTTCACAGCTCTTGGGTCCCTTCTGGGAAACTTTGGGTTTAACACACAGTTGCTTTCTTGTGACTTATGTGGTTGAATCCCACAGGAAATGTCCATCATGTTAACTATTCTTTAACCGTGTTATACCGAGGGTTTGGCCACAGCAGGGAGCTAAGTGCCTGGAGGGATTATTTCTGCAACTAGAAAGTTCTTAAAAATACACGGAGAATTATTCTGAGATTTCTATGATTTGGTTAAAAGTGTTAAAATATTTATATTTTCTGGGGGATGATTGGAAGCTGAGGACCCCATGTTTACATTTGGGAGGTAGGTTAGGGAAGGTAGGTGGGGAGGTGATGAAGAGGAAAGGAAAGTTAAGAAGGGTCTGGGATTTTACTCTACTTGCAAGCCAATCAGTTAGCCCACCACAGTTTTGTGGATGCTGATGGACTCCTGGTTCAGAGACAAAGAACCTTATTACTTCCTACAGTAGCAGTAGCCAGAGTATCAGCATTTGGGGCAGTGCCCTGACCCCGTTCCCACAGGGTGATATGAAGCAAGTCAGGTGACACCTAGACATGTAGCGGGTTGTGTTACAGGAGGGGCGCCCTGAGCTTAAGGAACTGGAATCTTTTATAATGGGCAATAAGCATGCCTGCTCTTAGCTCCAGAGGAAGACGTCGCTATTATATGGGCAGACTGGCCCTTTGCTCTGGAGAGAGATAGTCTCTCTGCCTTCCAAGGCTGTTCTCTATACATCATCCTGAAGCTCGTAGTTTTCACTTTCTAATTTCTAAGGAAATTCAGGCAGATGGATTTCTGCCTGAGCTTTAGGCACAATTCAAGCCTCTTCCTTGGGGTAAAGGCTGAGAAGAATTTTAAAAGTCTTATTCATATTATGACCAGTGTCTCTCTTTTGCCTTGGTGCTCTTGGCAGGGCTGTGGACACTCCAACTAGTGGAAAAGTTAATTTCTCATCATCTTTGAACTAGATGGGACTGTGGGTTGTTATCTAGGCCAGTCTTCCTTGATTGAGGCAGGTTTTACATTTGAGGCAACTAAGATCCTAAAGAATCAACTCTCTTGTTCAAAGTCACTCAGTAAAGATGTGTGGGAATCAGGATTCCAAGTCAGGTCTATGGAAATGAAGTTTCCTGTAGTTTTCCTCGTAACCAGAGTTTAGACTAGGGGATCTTTTCAGACAGGCTTGACCAAGGAAGAAAGATGAATGGGGGTCCTCAGCAGCTTCAGCAATTCTCAAGGAAGCAGGATGGGACTTCCCTGGCAGTCCAGTGGTTAAGACTCTGCACTTCCACTGCAGGGGGCACAGTTTCCATCCCTGGTTGGGGAACTAAGATCCTACATGCCATGTAGCACAGTGCCCCTGAAAAAAAATTAAATTAAAAAATATTTTTTTTAATAAAAAAAAGAAAGCAGGGTGTGAAAGAGATTACTACTTGACTACTCACTATCCATCCTCTCCTGTTTTTTTTGCGGTACGCGGGCCTCTCACTGCTGTGGCCTCTCCTGTTGCGGAGCACAGGCTCCAGACGCGCTGGCTCAGCGGCCATGGCTCACGGGTCCAGCCGCTCCGCAGCATGTGGGATCTTCCCAGACCGGGGCACGAACCCGCGTCCCCTGCATCGGCAGGTGGACTCTCAACCACTGCACCACCAAGGAAGCCCCATCCTCTGCTTTTTAAGGATAGAGTTCTATAAATTTGAGAGTGGCAATTTGCCCAATTAAAAAAAAACAAACCATTTGGTAGCTTTCCTTGAGGTTGGGGCAGCCAATGAGGTGTGGGTAGAGGTTACTTCCAGCAGTTCTTTCAAGGGGACTCACTCAGCTGGCAGGAGACTCTTACCTTTTTCCTGTATCTCCTTCCTGCCCGGAACACGGCTGGGATGACTAGAGCCACAGTGATCATCTATTAAGGAAACCTTGTAGATGGAAGCATGAGTTAAAGATGTTGGAGAAGAAACAGAGAAGCCTGGCCCAATGTGAACATCATGGAGCCACCACACCAGCCCTGGAGCACCTACCTCTGCACTTCAGTGTGAAAGAAAAAGAATTCCCCCACCTTTTCTCGTCATTGTATTTCCGCATAGCAGAGGCATGTAACTCTTTGCAGATTTTAGGTGCTTGTTGATACCTAATTTTGATCCTTGAATGTTCATTGTTGAACCCACTGGTTGGGGTTTTTTTGTTTGTTTGTTTTTTGTTTTTGCGGTATGCGGGCCTCTCACTGTTGTGGCCTCTCCCGTTGCAGAGCACAGGCTATGGACGCGCAGGCTCAGCGGCCATGGCTCACGGGCGCAGCCGCTCTGCGGCATGTGGGATCTTCCCGGACCAGGGCACGAGCCCGTTTCCGCTGCATCGGCAGGCGGACTCTCAACCACTGCGCCACCAAGGAAGCCCGTGGTTGGGGTTTTTAAAATTGCAAACAACAGAAGCATTGGCTAATTTTAGAATAAAGGGACTAAGTATCCTTTGAGAACTTTATGGGGTTGTTCATAAGCTTCAAGTGAGGGCTGAAGACCTAGGCCTGGAGCAGATGGGCACCAGGTTGCCCTGGAAGGTCCTGGTAAGCAGGCTCTGCTCATTGATCTTATCAGTGAACTCAAATTTCTTGCCACCTTCCTTGTGTCCTTCTGTCAAGATTCAACATCTAAGAGAAGCAAGATTTTGATTGGCTGAGCCAAGGTCACATGACTGCTCTAAGCTAAGGTAACATGGCCGACCTGTACCAAGTTGGTAGGAGGAAGGACAGAGCAGAAGGAGTTTCCTGGGAGCACTCCAGCTCCCTCTCTGGGAGGGCAGGCACCTGGATTTATTGTACTATAAGGATGGCTTCCCAGTGGGGGTCAAAGGCAAGTTCCCACAAGGAAATCAGAGTGCTGTGCGGAAGGGATACTGCACCGAGTGCCCTACCTCAAAACAAACAAGACAAAACTGTTCAGGATAGCAGAGGATTTAGACCTTTCTTTGATGAAGTGAATTGGTCAAGATAAAAGGCAGAGATTGTTAGGCCATGAAGGCTTCAGGGATGAGCAGTTCCTGACAAGTCCACCCACCTTGGGAACAAAGGCTTATAAAAATGGCATCATGTAAAAGAGCTCTTTTATCTTATGAGTTTATGTAGATGTAAGTCATAGCTCATGGTAAAAATACTAACACTTCTATTTCTTTGGCTGGCTCTTCTTCCCTTAACGGGTTGCAGTTTCTAATTCCCACTCATTTGCCCACCGTAGCAATTATGGGTCTTGCCTAAGTGCGGGCAAGTCATCTTGTCCTACACAGTGAAAAGTCAGAACTCCTGAAAAATCAAATATTATTCCCAGGGCTTTGAGGTGTGATGGTAGCATAGGGAGGTAAAAGCAAATTATAGAGTCTGCAGTTAAGGTGGACTGTAGGTCATCAGTTAAGTAATGGCTGCCAAGAAGAGCCGGACTCAGTGTCAACACTCTCATGAGTAGAGAAATGGATGTGATGCTCTAGCCTCAGACATTCTAAGTGTGCACATATTATTAGTGAAACATGGCTAAGAGTACAGAAACTCTGAGACTTGGACCTTCAGGGTCCCCACCAGACTTTGGTTTCTTGTTGCGACCATATTTAATATACATCACTGAAGAAGACTATCAGTAGGAAAGCAAAAGCTCAAGACTCTCCCTTTCTGGTAACTCTTTAGTGGCATCCCGGGGGCAGGAGAATACAATCCAGCCTCCTCATTCCAGCCAATGAGATCTTTTATGATCTGATCTTGCCTTCCTGCGTGCTCTCCTCTTTTCCTCTGACTCCACATGTTGCTTCAGCCACTTTGGTCTTCTTTCAGTTTCTGGAGGCTGGTTCCTGCCCATTTGCATTTGCTGCCTGGGAATGCTCGTCCCAGAACTATGCTTGCCTGGCTACTCCTCTGGTCTCAGCTCAGATGTTGCCAGCCCTTAGCGGGGTCTCCAGAGCCCAACTGCCTGGCTTCAGGTCTTGGCTCTATCACGTGCTGGCTGTGTAATATTCAGCAAGCTCTGTGCCTCATTTTGCTCAGCTGTAAGTGGGGATTATGATAATCCTTATATCATAAGGTTGTTTGTGCAGTTTATAGAATTTAGTGTAAGTAAAGCCCTTAGGACAGTGCCTAGGCGCAGTCAGTGCCACATAAATTATAGCAGCCCCCCACTCCAAGTGACAAACCCTGCTCTGTTTGCTTTACAGCAGTAATCACTGTTTGAAGTTACTTTATTTGCTTCTTTACTCTCTCTTCCAGGCTATATGCAGGTTGAGTAACTGGAACTACACAGAACTCAAAGTTTCTTCCTTAGATAGGGGAGGATGGAGCAAAACTTCCTCAATAGCATCCTCATGTGTCCCATCCCCCCCATCCCTCCCCCCGCCACGGACCCAGGGCCCTGGTTTCCTACCCTGTGTGGTGAAGGGCTGGGACCACATCTGTAGTTCTGTTGTGTATCCAAATCATCCAGGGAGCCTGTGAAAACTAGAGGTGCCCTGTAGAAATCCCATATGATCCCCAAATCTCACTTCTAGGTTTGTATCAAAAAGAATTGAAAGCAGGGTCTTGAAAAGATACTTGCACACTCATGTCAACAGCAGCATTATTCATAATAGCCAAAAGGCGGAAGCAACCTAAATGTCCACAGGACAGATGAATGGATAAACAAAATGTAGTCTACCCATATGTGAGTCAGTCTTAAAAGGGAAGAAAATCCTGTCAAATGCTACAGCGTGGGTGAGCCTTGAGGACATTATGCTAAGTGAAATAAGCCGGTCATGATAGGAAAAACACTACATTGATTCCATTTATGTGAGGTATCTAAAGTTTACTTCACGGGAACAGAAAGAATAGTGATTACCAGGGGCTGGTTGGGGAGAATGAGGAATTGTTGTTTAGAGTACAGTTTTAGTTTCACAAGATAAAAAAGTTCTGGAGATCTGTTTCATAACAGTGTGGACATATTTAAGAGTACAGAACTGTATACTTAAATATGGTTAAGGTGGTAATTTTATGTTATGTTTTTTGCCCACAATAAGAATAAATAAACCATTGCCGGACCTAGATTCCAAGTAAATAGATAGCAGCGGGCAGTGCATTTACATTTTAGAACTCTCCCTGGGAGATTCTGACACCCACCAAACTTTAAGAAACACTAGACCGTTTTTTAAGGATGCATCTGTGGTTTGCACTTAGAGCATTTAAACCTTGCACCATCCCTCATATAAAGGCTTAATTAAATGGAGGAAAAAATGACCCCTAAACCCTCTTCATGGGTTCTCTTTCATTTTGCCACGTTAATCTGCTTCTCATTTGTATTTCCATCTCTCTGCCCTCTCTGTTCCAGTGGAGAGGGATAGTCTGCGGGCAGAGGGCCCTGGGAGCCCGCCCGCCAGGGTGTTTTCCTCGAAGTGTCCACAAGGTGGCAGGCCAGGCACTTGGATTTGGGCCGCCAAGGGTGCGCGCAGCCCACAGCCCTGAGCGCCCAGCAGTTCGCCGAAGGGGTGAGGGCCCCCAGGACTCTGCACGGTATGGGGGTGCCTGGAGGAGGTTGTGGGGTTCCCGCTGATGCCCAGGCTAGAACTGAAGCCGGCAGATCAGTTTCCCGGAAGCAGGCGTGGATTCGCTGTCAGGGAAAGGCGAGCGCTCCCAGTACCCCTCCCCGCAGTGAGCGCCGCGCCGCAGCCACCTGCCGGCGGGAGGGCGGGGGGGTGGGGTCGGAGCGTCTCCCCGGGCTTTCGAGTGGGTGCACGTGCGGAGGAGGAATAATGTTCACAAGCTACTCTGCTTCTTTGGAGGGAGAGCAATGTTTTGCTGATATTTTCCTTCCAATAATTAAAAGGCCGGAGGCGGAATAGATGCTCTGTGTTGTTTGAAAACTCTTATGTGATGGGGGAGGGTGACGCCCGTTAACACGCACCAGCTGTTGGATATTTAATAGGCATCTTAAAAATACTGATCTGCTGACCCACTTCAGGCCTTGACCCAGCAAGCGGTCACAGGCCACAGCAGTAAATAACTCGGTGAGTGATTTGGTGACACGTTGAGCTGAAAAGTGGAGGACTTTTGACATGATTTTAATGTGCTGTTTGTCTCTCAAGCCAAGACTATGGCTTTCAGTAGGTACAGAATGTTGGCACGTGAGGAGAAAAATGACATGGAGGAAGAGGTGGGTGCAGCCCAAAGAGCACAGGTTTGGGTTTGGGCAGATGTGGTGGGAACTGGCGTTCTGGGCAAGTCCTTCGTCCCATCTAAGGCTCAGTTTCCTCATCTGTGTGATGGAGATAAGAACACCAGCATCATGGGCTGGTGAGGAGGAGTAACTGAAATGTGGATTCATTCATTCATCCACTCTTGCAACAAACATACGTACATTCAAGACCTATATGCCAGGCACAAGCTGGGCACTGAGGGTGCCCAGACAATGAGCCCTGGTCCCTTGCAGTCAGGTGGGGAGACCAATGTCCATGGAAGTTTTCCGTGCAGTAGGAGAAGCACCCCTACCAGAAGTTCACTTGGGGTGCCCTGGGGACCAGGGGACTGGCTAAGGGGTATTTGGGGAAGGAGTAGAGAGAGATTGACATACAAACAGAGGCAGCAGATTTCAATCCAGAGGGTTCCAGCCCAAACACACCTGTAGTTTGGAATGTACAGTGTTTGCCACGATGTTTTTTCTCAAAATGGAATTCTTTACCATCATTTAAAAATGGAGAGATTGCACTCACTTGAATTCTAGGTTCCCAGATCCTCTGACAAAAATAGATTTGGCTTCATGAAGCCAATATTTCTGCAGGAAACTGTGGTCTGACACTAAGACGTGGCTGCCTTGAGACAGAGTGTGCACCCCAGTCCCACCATGCCCACATGCTCGCCCAACTCAACTTGCTTCCCGTGTTCTGACCCTATGGACATTGGAGGTGCAACCTCCCCTATAAGTGTCTAGAACAGTGGCACTCAATGGGTTCTTCATACCTGCTATTTCCTTTCCCTTTTGAGGGCTGAGAGGGCCTCAGAGGCTGCTTCCCCAACAGTGACAGACATCTATGAAGGGCTTAACTAAAGAAGAATGAAGGAAAGAGAACACTCTTTAGATGGAGCCACAGGTGTAAAGTCAGGATTCAGTCTGCTGAGTTTTCTGTTTCATTTTGGGGGTCCTCTCACATTCTGGCCATAGTCAGGGGTCTGGTGAATGTCTGGAGGCTGGCTGGAGTTATGGTTGTGTGGAGGCCTTTGATCGTCAGCCAGGCTTGGCTCATTTTAGAAAACCACATGCAAATCCTTCTCCAAAGTACCATTCCCCCACAAATAATAGTGAACTATTGTAGGGAGGATGGTGAGCCTAGGGTTCTATAATAACAGCATTTTCATGAAAGAAAAATCACATGCCCACCGTGAGCACAGCTGAGAACATGAAACCTACTATTGAGACATTCTGGTTAAAAGAGAGCATTATCCCATCAGATGGGCCTGTCCGTGGGGGTCTGTGGGAAGCCAGGTGAGAGGGCTTTGCAGGTCCTGCTGGAAATGAGTGGGTAAAAAGCATCCATCCATCCAAGTATGATTAATCTCAGTCATGGGGCTGTTAGGAAGCCCTGGCCTTCCCTTCCCGGCAGGAGGCGAAAGTGGATAATTCACTGTCACAAAAGGAGCCCAGGGAGTGTGGGATGGGGGGTGGCTAAATGGAAGAGGCAGGGGGGCAGGAGGCTGCATCATGAGGTCCAGACTCCACACTCAGGTTTCTTCCTTTTTGGGGCTTGAGGGTGGAGCCATCTATAGGTGACAGTGGGTTACTGTGGTGGCACCATGTTCTGCATGTTCCCACCCTGCTTCAAGAACCAAGAGGTGGGAAGTCAGCTGCAGGTGGAAGGGGGCTGGGATTAAAGAACAGACAGAGGGGGCTTCCCTGGTGGCGCAGTGGTTGAGAGTCCACCTGCCGATGCAGGGGACACAGGTTCGTGCCCCGGTCCGGGAAGATCCCACATGCTGCGTGCGGAGCGGCTGGGCCCGTGAGCCATGGCCGCTGAGCCTGTGCGTCCGTAGCCTGTGCTCCGCAATGGGAGAGGCCACAACAGTGAGAGGCCCGCGTAGGGACCAGCAAGTCCTCTATCCTCAGATAAGGGAGAGCAGGCCTGCCCCTTGCCCTTCCTCATATGCTTAACTACCTTTTGTTCTCACTGCATTATCAAACTAAACAAACAAACAAACCCACCAAAAACCAAAAAACCCACTTTTGCTCTGCAAATAATCACACATACACGGAAGTATAGAGAATAGCATAAACCGAATGGTTCCTGCATATTAGAATCACTTGGGGATCTTTGAAAAATCCCAATGCCGAGGTAACCTCCCAGACCATTTAACTCACCATCTCTGGGGTTGGAACAGAGACATCAGTATTTTTGAAGCTCTCTGGCTGGTTTCCATGTACAGACATGTCTGTGACCTCGTCATCCAGCTTCTACAATTATCAGTAAGTGGCCAGTCTTGCTGATCTTGTAGCTCTTGTGTCCTAGATTCCCAATTTTCCATTGCCCCCCAGATTATTTTAAAGTGAACAGCAGACTTATTTCCTCCTTAAATGCTTCAGAATACATTGAGAACCTGAAAACAAAACATAAGCACAATAACACTGTCACTCCAAAAAAACTGTGATTCCCTGGTATCATCTAATATCCTATCTTTGGTTCACACTTTAGCTTTTGAGACATTCCTGTCTCTCCTTTATCTTTGATTTTAATTTGATTCCAAAGGGATGAATAATGTCCCCTTCTCCCCATTTTGGAGGTAGTAGGGTTGGTGAAAAGGGCATAAAGTTGACTCACCCCTGGTTACTTGCCCCTTTTCCTCAGTGTGACTCTGTGTTCTCATTCTTTTTGGGGACAGCCCTGCCCACGTCTGTGGGCAAGAGGACAGCCAAAGGGGCAGAGATGCCCATATATTCAATGACTGTTGATCGGGGGCTCCTGTTTTTCCAGGCACCGTGTTAGGTGCTGGATCACTGGGCCTGTCTTTGTCACCATAATATTCTGTGTAGCACAGAGTCTGGCATATGGTGGGGACTCAAGAAATGTTTAGCTCAGGGATGAAAGTGTGTGTTTTTGTTACCAGTACAGTCAGATGCCCATTGCTGATGGGTTGGGTCCGATTATGCAATATCCCTTTATAAATCACATAGGTGTGAAACTTACACATCGTCCTTCTTTACTTGAGGATCTGAGAACTTTGTTTTCTTTTAAGTAATTTTCATGAGAACATAATATGGATTCCCCAAATGAGATGAAACATCTTGGCAGAGTGAAATCTGAGTAGCAGGGAGCAACGGCAGCCTGAACAGTTGAAATGCAAACCTGCTGGCTAAGTCTCATTTCAGCTGTGAGGTTTCAGCCTTCTCTTTCCAGTGAATCCTTTTAAAGGGGCGCAGGCATGCCACAGAAATTGACTGATTAGAAGTTGACCCTCTTTTATTTTCTTTGCCCAGCCTCTAAGTGAAATGCTTAGGAACAGAACAATAAAATGTTCAGAAGGCAACTAGTGTCGCCAAGGACGACAGTGAGATCTCACTGACCCACGCGTTTTTTAAAGAAGATTTTTCTGCTTATCACACTTTTATTGTAGAAAATTTGAAAAATATAGGGTAAAAGTATGAAGAAATGAAAATCACCTGTATCTTACCATCTAGAAATAACTGCCATTATCTACTGGAGATAACTGACCATTTTGATGTATTTCCTTCTTGTCTTTTTTTTTTTTTCTTCCTATGCCTAAATATAGACTATTTTCTTATTTAATTAGAATTACTGTTAGTTTCTTTAATTTAAATGTACATAGGACTTTATGCTTTTATAAGCCATAAAAAACCTGTTTCCTCCTTTGTTGCTCATTATAATTCAATAAAGGATGTAGGAAGGATCTTATTCTCATATTACGAGGGAGAAATCAAGGTCCAGAAGGTTAAGTGATTTTTCTCGAGGTCACACAAGTGGTCCAGGAGTCTCATTTGTCATCAAGGGGTCTTTCTGTTTGATCCCAGTCCTCACTGTGTATAGAGGCCTGTCCCATCAGTGGGATAGCCCTAGGGTTATTTATGGCCCCAAGACTGACTGTTATTTCTTTCCCCATCTCCAGAAGGTTTGATTCAGAGGGTAAGGACCCACACACCTCTCGGTACAGTCTAATTATAGATGCTGAGAGGGAAGGTGTGGAAGATAAAAGTACCAACATTTATGGGGTAATCCAGCCTGCATTCCAGATGACGTACTGTGTTAAGCACTTGTGGACTCTACCTGTCTTATGAGCTCTGACCTCCAAATCCTTACCCACCCATCCCCTCTTCCAAGGGAAGCTGCCCAGCCATCGCCTCTGCTGCTCACCTGCCAGGCTTAGTGCCAAGGTGCCCTGGGCCTTAGCCTCATCTTATCGGTGTCCCAGGGCTGGATTATGATGACAATCTGGTATAAAAAGATGTTTGAGGACAATCAGGTGTTCTTCCTCAGGAACTACTAAATATGGGGAAGATTTACCAGTGATTTACTGAGGCAGAGGGTCAGGACAGGGTCACAGCCAAAGCCAAGTGTAAAATGAGATTATGATGGAGCAGGAAATTTGAATATGTTGGCAGAGAGAAAAGAACTGTGTGAATCACAGAGAGAATTAGAACCATGGAGGGAGAGATCAAGAGACCAACCCCACATCACTTGTTCCTGGGGTTTCCAGGCTCATGTCCAGCCCCTGTGTATCTGACAATAACTGTCTTCACCCACCACCTCCCTGGAGGTAACTTGGTCATCTTTGCAACCAAGCAAGGCAGATTGCCTGAATGGTCACAAATCCACAGCCCTATAGACTGGAAGAGACCTTCCAGAAGGCCTTGCTTGCCCTCCCAGTTTTGCAGATGAGAGAGCTTAGGCTGCAGAGGGGAGAGGACTTGCCCACGGTCAGCAGGTCTCCTAAGTCTAATCCAGGTTCCCTACTGTCTCCAGGCCATGTGCTTTCTTGATTTCTTGCATCTCAGCCTCGGCTTCCTGCCATGTCGTTAAACTTGACGGTTGGGCTTATGCTTTCTACATCCATTTCTTCCACTTCCTTTTGCTGTGTATATTGCTAAACACTGAGTAGGTGCTCAATAAGTACTTGTTAACTTGAAGGGGAAGATGCTTTCGGTCAGAGGCAGTGATGGAGGTGGCCATTGATGAAAGCTCCCTTGACTGATGGACAGGCTGGCATTTTGGGTGAGTGTGAGACAGGACCCCTTTGCTCCTGTACAGTCACTAGTCTTTGAGGTTGGAGGTGACTCTTCATACTGTGGATTTGCCACAGCAAAAGTGAGCAAAGAGGATGGTTTTTGCTGTGTCTGACAAGGCAGAATCTATCACCAGCAGAGTAGAGCCAAGAGAAAGGAGGTTCAGAAAATGTGTGCACATCTGATTAGACCGTATATCTCCTGGGCAAAATTGAATATGGTGCATCATATTTATTGGTTGTTCGGATTCTCCAAATCTTTTTTTAAACAATATAGCCAGAATTTAGCTTGACCAGAGTAAGAGGGAGGGAAAAAGTAGTTCAGAAATGGTATTTTAGACTGATGTTATCTAAGTCTTCATTCTTTCTTTATTTTCTAACAAATATTTATTGAGTGCCAATTCTACGCCATGCATCATTTTAGACACTGGGAATACAGCAGTGATCCAGGCTTTGAAAAATTCGTGCCTTCCTGGAGCTTGCATTCTATTGGGGTTGCAAAGGTAATTAAAGGAAATGTGACATGTACTAGTTTGCTAGGGCTGCAAAAATAAAGTATCACAGGCTGGCTTAAACAATAGAAATTTATTGTCTCAAAGTCCTGGAGGCTAGAAGTCTGAGATTGTTGGCAGATTTGGTTCCTTCTGGGGTCTCTCTCCTTGGCTTGTGGATGGCCATCTTCTCCCTATGTCTTCACATTGTCTCCCCTCTGTCTGTGTCTGTGTCTGACTTTCCTCTTCTTAGAAGGACACTAATTATGTTGGATTAGGGCCTACCCCACTTTAAACTTAATTAGCTCTTAAAGACCCTATCAGTGGTTAGGACTCTGCACTTCCATTGCAGGGGGGCCTGGGTTCGATCCCTGATCGGGGAACTAAGATCCTGCAAGCTGTGTGGCATGGCCAAAAAAAAAAAAAAAAAAGACCCTATCTCCAAATGCAGTCACATTCTGAGGTACTGGGCATTAGGGCTTCAACATATGAATTATAGGAAGGATACAATTCAGCCCATAGTATGGCGTAAATAAAAAAGTGATATTGATGCATGATGACTCAGCAATTTAAGGCATAAAGGTTTTGATGCTTTTCCAAACTGGAGAAGGATCGCTTGTCGACCCATGATGCCTATGGTCAGTGCTGGCTTAGAGCGAAGGCTGACCTCAGGCAGCAAAGTGATCCGGAGTGATGCATTGAGTTATCCTCAGTAAAACTAAGCAGGCCATGTGAGAATTAAACCACTGATTTGGACTTAATTAATACGAAAGTCTAAACAACTGAGAAAGAGGCCCAGACCCCTTATCCCCACACACATATATTTAACATATCTTGCTGGAAATAAGTAAATTTATTTTCATAAACAATGACTCAGGGAGAAACTGCAACCATTCCACATGGAAGCATTAAAGCTGTTTGTTTTTTCCCTTTAATTACCTCCTATTTTCCTAATGGGATTGGCGTGTGTGTGGTTCGTGCTGCTTTATGTACTTTGTTGTCGTGTGGCTCATCGGTTTCTCTTTTCTTTTATGCTTTTGTGGTTTTACTAAACAAATGACCTTCTGTGTCACAATGAGCTCCTGGATTTCCACATGCTGATGAGCATAAATCCACCCAATCTGGAACTCTTTGCTATGGACGATTCAGTTTGGCTTTGAAATAAGATAAAAGTGCTGAAATAGTTGGTCAAACACATAGGAGAAGGGCTCATGATCCTCCCGGGGCTTCGATGCAACAGATGCCTGCTTCAGCAGTGGAGTGTGGGTTTGGTCAGTCTGTCAAATTGGAAAACCATCCATCTGCTAGTCTGAGAACAGAGACTTCTCTCATGGGCACTCTGGGACTAATTTGTTAGTAAAGAGCTCTGCAGGCCACTGAATCCCAGGGAGAGTTGGTGAAGCAATAAGAAGGGCGCAAAAACTGTGTTAATTTTTTCCCAGAGTGACCAGGTGAAAAAGGAAGGATTTAGATAAACAGGGGAAACAGTTGGGTTGACTAGAGGCCTGATTAGGAAGAGAGGGTTTTCTTTGTGATTTCTTTGCTTTTCTTTATTGCCTTAAAAAATCTTGGTAGGAACTTCTATGTCCATTGACTGATTCCCTTGTTTCTGTATTTGTTAATTTACTGAATACCCATTAGGTAACAGGGCCTGGGATAACATATGATACTTTCCTTCAAAAAGCCTGTGGTAGGGAGGTGAGTCAACAAGATGGCAGAGACCCCAGCCAACATCCCTCAAAAAGCTCAATAATTAGACAGTTATCCAAGAACAAAAACAGCTTGGGAGAGCTCTGGAGTCCATGTAAGAAACTCCAGCAATATAGTAGAGCAAAAAACCCAGAGAATAACCACAGAAAAAGTGAAGGAACAATAGTTTCATTTTGCCTGCATCATCCCATCCCCCAGGCTGGCCCTGCTCCCCATCTAGAAAGAGTTCCCCTTGCCAGGAAAGGGAGAGTGGGATGAGTGACCAGATTTCAGGATACTACACAAAGGACAGACCTCGATTTCACTCCACCCAGAAACTGGCAAAGCTGAGATGTATAAAGATGGCTGGGGGCAAGGAAGAAGAACCGCGGCTGCCAATATCAGCCACACAGCAGGAGTGACTGTGGTTCCCAGTGACCTGCTCTGCAGAGGACCCCGACGGCTTTCGCCACTGAAGAAGCCAGCAGGCCCCCTGCAGATGTCACTGGTTTTCACCCCACAGGTATTGGCATTCACTAGCCTGAGTCCCCCGCTGTTCATTACCTCTACCCTATCCCCTGGCCGCCTCTGGTGCCTGGGACCTGCACTGGCAGCTAGTCCCAGCCTCTGTGTTGCACACATGCGAGACAGCAGCCTGGGTCCCCATGGCTGACCTCACTGACGTGTGTGTGCTCAGTGCTGGCTTCTCCAGTGTGTGCTTGCACACCACTGGCCTGACTCCCATCGCTGGCCTCCACTGCTGTGTGCATCTGTGGCGAGAACCTGCAGCCACGAAAGTGCACATTGACAGCCAAGGCTCCCACAGCTGCTGTGGGCCAAGACCCAGCCCTGTCTCCTGTCACTGGCCTGCACCACGGGGTTCACCTGCCGCTAGCCCCATCAGCTGTGCACGTGTACCCTGCTGGCCTGACTCTCATTAGCAGCCTCCACTGCTGTGCTCGTGCCTGTGGTGAGACCCTGCAGCCACAGAAGTGCACACTGACAGTCAGGGCCCCTGCAGCTGCTAGTGCACATGCAGTTGGCCCTGATCCTTGCTGCTGGCCAAGGCCCTTGCCACTGTGTGTGTGTGCATCAGCTTCTGACATTACACTGGCACCTGCAGCTGGGTTCTGCAGCTGAGGGTGTGCACACCACCTGCTCTAGCCACTACTGCTGCTGGCCCTGGTCCCCAGCTGCTGGACCTGGAGGTGCTGCTGAGGACCCCAACAGCCCTTGCAGCCACTGTGGACCACCACAGAGCTCACCAGACACCACACAATTGTAAATGTTGTGGACCTCAGTGACTGAACCACTGAGACATCATGCCCTTCTGTATCTGGAGATGCCACATGGCCCACGACTTGATGCCCTGCACCACTTGACCTAGGATCACAGCACACTCCAGTGTGTCCCCATCTGCAGATGAAGTGCTTTCTTTACTGAAGTCAGTCCATAAAGGCTGGAATTTTTCTGGATCACTTCAGATGTGCAGACACCTACACCAGACTATGAAGAATCAGGGAAACACATCTCCACCAAAGGAATATAGTAAACCTCCAGTAATTGGCCTCAAAGAATGGAGATCCAGTAATTGACCTCAAAGAATGGAGATCCAGGAATTGCCCAACAAAGTTGTCAAAATAATTGTCCCAAAGATGCTCTTTGAGAACACAGGTGAACAATTTAATGAAATCAGGAAAACAATGCAAGGACAAAATGAGACGTTCAACAAAGAGATAGAAAACAAAAAAGAACCAAACAGAAATCTGGAGCTGAAGAATACAATGATAGTTCAATAGAATTGAACTAATCTATTGAAGAATTCAGTAGAAATCTTTAACAGAAGACTGGACCAAGCAGAGGAAAAATATCAGTGAACTTGAAGACAGAGAATTTGAAATTATCCAGTCAGAGGAGCTAAAAGAAAAAAGAGTGAAAAAAAGAAGGGTACAGAATTTATGAGATGCCATTAAGAGAAACAGTCTAAGCGTCTTTGGAGTCCCAAAGGGGAAGAGAGTGAGAAAGGGGCAAAAAGCTTACTTAAAGAAATAATGGCTGAGAACATAGCAAACTTGGGAAGAGATATGTACATCCAAGTTCATAAAGCTAATATGTCATCCCAGAATTTCAATCCAAAATGATTTTTCTCTAAGACACATTATAGTAAAACTGTCTAAAATCAAAGACAAAAAGGGAATTTTAAAATCAGCAATAGAAAAAATATTTCTCTCATACAAAGGAAACCCCATAAAGATATCAGTGAATTTCCCAGCAGAAACCTTGCAGACTAGGAGAGAGTGGGATGATATATTCAAAGTACTGAAATAAGAAAACTGCCAACTGGAATACTTTATCCAGCAAAGTTGTCTATCAGAAATGAAGGCAAGATAAAGACTTTGCCAAACAACAAAAACTGAGGGAGTACATCACCATTATATAATACCTCACAAGAAATGCTGAAAAGAGTTCTTCAAACTGAAACAAAAATATGCTAATTAGTAACATAAAAACTTATGAAAATATACAACATACTGGTAAATATAAATATATGGTCAGATTTAAAGTACTCTAAAGTGATAAATATATAGTCAGATTTAAAATACTCTAATACTGTCATAAGGTGGTGGTGTGTTACCACTTAACTCTTGTATAAGCTTAAAGCACAAAATTATTAAAAATAGCTATAGCTACGAAATTGTTCATGGATACACAATATAAAAAGATGTAAACTGTGACAACAAAAACAAAATGTGTTGGGGGTTAGTGAAAGGGTAAGGTTTTATTTTTATTATAATTGAAGTTAAGTTTTATCAGCTTAAAATAGACTGTAATATCTATAAAATGTTTCAAATAAGCCTCAGGGTAACCACAAAAGAAAAACCTGTAGTAGATACACACAAAATAAAGACAAGGGAATCAAAGTATGCCACTATGGAAAATCATCAATTCATAAAGAAAGAAAGCAAAAGAGGAAGAAGGGAAGAAAGGAGCTATAAAACAGCCAGAACATAATTAACAACATGGCAATAGTAAGTACTTGCCTATCAATAATTACTTTAAAAGTAAATGGATTAAATTCTCTAATAAAAAGGAATAGAGTGGCTGAATGGATAAAAATCAGGACTCAACTATATGCTGCTTACAGGACACTCACTTTAGCTTCAAGGACACACATAGGCTGAAAGTGAAGGGGTGGAAAAAGATATTCCATGCAAATAGAAACCAAAAAGGAGCAAGAGGTGGCTATATTTATATCAGACAAAATAGACTTTAGATCAAAAGCTGTAACAAGGAAAGAAGATGGTAATTATGTAAAGGTAAAGGAAGGGGTCAATTCATCAAGAGGCTCCAGCCTCAGCGAGCCGCAGCTCCTAGTCAGCCATGCGATCACAAGGGTAAACACCTGTTATACTTACAACCGTTCTGTACCCATACAATCATTCTGTTTTTCATTGTCAGTACAGTATTCAATAAAGTACATGAGATATTCAACAGTGTATTATAAATTAGGCTTTGTGTTAGATGATTTTGCCCAAGTGTAGGCTAATGTAAGTGTTCTGAGTGTGTTTAATGTAGGCTAGACTAAGCTATGATGTTTGGTAGGGCAGGTGTTTTAAATGCATTTTAGACTTACGATATTTTCAGTTTATGATGGGTTTATCAAGACGTAACCACATCATAACTTGAGGAATATCTGTATCTTATAAGGGGTCAATATAAAATATATAAAGAAACTCTTGCAACTCAATAGCAAAAAACCAAATAACCCAGTAAAAAATGGGCAGAGGACCTGAACAGACATTTTTCCAGAGAAGACCTCCAAATGGCCAACAGCTACATGAAAAGATGCTCAACATCACTAATTATCAGGGATACACAAATCAAAACCACAATGTGAAATCACCGCACACCTGTTAGAATGGCTATTATCAAAAAGATAGGAGATAAATGCTGGCAAGTATTTTTGAGAAAAGAAACCTGGTGCACTGTTGGTGAGAATATAAATTGGTGGAACCACTATGGAAAACAGTATGGAGGGTCCTCAAAAAATTAAAAATAGAACTGCCACAGGATCCATTGATCCTACTTCTGGGTATTTATCCAAAGGAAATGAAATTAATATCTTGAAGAGATATCTGCTTTCCCAGGTTCATTGCATTATTCACAATAGCCAACACATGGAAATCACCCATGTGTGTGTTGACACATGAATGGATAAAGAAAAAGAAAACAGGGCTTCCCTGGTGGTGCAGTGGTTGAGAGTCCGCCTGCTGATGCAGGGGACACGGGTTCGTGCCCTGGTCCAGGAAGATCCCACATGCCGTGGAGCGGCTGGGCCCGTGAGCCATGGCCGCTGAGCTTGCGCGTCTGGAGCCTGTGCTCCGCAACGGGAGAGGCCACAACAGTGAGAGGCCTGCGTACCGCAAAAAAAAAAAACAAACAAAAGGAAAACATATGTGTATATAACTTGCCTGCATGGTTATAGTAGCTTCACCTCTAATAACTTGCCTTTTAAGTTTGCCTCCACAACCAGGCTTATCTTTCCGAACTATAGGTAAGACCATGCTTCTACCCTCTTAGAGTCTTATCAGTGGCTCCCCATCGGCTAGAGTTTGGATTCCTCAGCTTGGCAATTCCATCATTCCCCCAGCTGGCCCTGCCCCGTCTTCCATCAGACTCTGCTGTCATCAGCTAGAGCATGTGTACCCTTTCACATCTCTATGCCTTGGCTTGTATGATTTCTTCATCTTGAAAATCTTTTCCCTGCCTCATCTGTCTCTTGAAATATTTTTTTATTCTTTAAGCCTCAGTTCAAGTTCCACCATCTTTATGAAATCTTTTTTGATATCTAGTCAGAATTAACTGTTCTTCCTTACTGTAATTTATAGCTCTTCTTTAGGTTCTGCTATAGAGTTGGTGCTTACATTCTAACTCTCTCCAGATTGCAAGCTTTTGAGTTCAGCAGGTATCTTATTTTTCGTATCTTATTTTTCTCTGTATGTAGCCTAGTGATTAGCATGTATTAGTATGTAATTCTACACACAAATTATGTGTTCAGTAAGGGCTTACTGGGTGAACAACTGTCATCAGCCTATTGGATTGTTCCCCTGGGAGGTCCCTTCATCAACCTTAAGCTCCTCATGTCCAAATCTGAGATCATGAGTTCTGGCCACCCCCAAATTAGCTCTCCTTCACAACTTTCCTAGTTCTGTCAGTTGTTACTTAGTATCTGGCACGCAAAAACTCAGCCATCCTTGATTTTTCTCTCCATTCTCCCATAATACCTGTTAATCTCTAGGCCTTGCAGATTTTACACAAGATATGATAAATATCTGTGCTTTTCTCTCTGATAAACCTGGCCCTTCTCACTTCATGCTCAGTTTATCTTAGTAGAATTTTAGCTGGTCTCTCTTGGGTTCCATCTTCATAGAAATGGTTGAGCGTAGCTGTGTGCTGAGCCAGCCATAGAACAAAAAACATAGACAAAGCTCTTTAAGGACCATGAAACATGTCTACATTTCAGTGATCACAGTCAGGGCTTCACTATCAAAAAGTAGTTTTTATAAAGTTTTTGTCTTCTTACAAAAGCAATACAAAAGCACTGTAGAAAAATTTTAAAATATCAACAGGGAAAAAGGAAGAAAAAAATGGCATAAAATCCTACCATTGTACATTTTGATGTATCTCCCACTATTTGTTTTTGGCGTGCATGTATGTGTTGTGGGTACATGTGTGCCTGTGTATGTGCTTGTCCTTCAGGTTAGGGTTACATTTGGCTTTAAGTGTACAGAAAACCCAACTGAAAATGTCTTAAACAAATAGACATTTATTTGTCTCTCGCCAGAGATCTATAGAGAGCAGGTATTTGGCAGGTTCTGGGGCTCATGATGTAGTGCTGGATTCTCTGCAATTCCCTTGGCCATTTGCTCACGAGTTGAAGATGGTGGCCGCAGTTGTAGCCATGTCAGCTGCATTTACTGCAGAAGTGAGGCAGAAGGGGAAAGGCAGCACTTGCAGACATTTGAATATGTTTCATGGGTCAGAACTCTGTCACGTGACCACTCCAAGCTCCAAGTCAGGCTGTGAAAATGAACACTTGGCTTTTTTACCTTCCCTGTACAGCAGTCAAGAGTGAGAGGCCTAATGTTGGTGTTGGGTGGATTGAACCGCGGTATCTACCACATAGACAATGATGCATTTGGTATCGAATATTTGTGTCTAGTTAGGATTGCTTTCGTAGCATAATTTCTAGATATGAAATTTATGGCTCCAAAGGTATATCACCTAAAGAAAGCTTTGTAGAATTAAAGCTTTGTTGCCCTGTCGATAGCAGCAATGACACATGGCTTTTATTACATGTGGAACAAACCTGACTTTGGAATATAATCCAATGTAGCTTTATTTTGATCTCTCATTGCCCCTTTAAGTTTTATTGGGTGGGCAGAGGGATGAATTTCCCTTGCCTGTGATAAAAATTTGGGCAGGTCCATGGCTCTTCTGTTCTCTCTTAGGCAGCAGACCATCCAATGGTTATGTTAGTTGCAAACAAATTTCAGAAATTAGAATATCCAGACCCCAACAATAATCAAATCTCTGAATTTAATTAATGTGATTGTGGGCCTCCTGCAGCTGGATCCTCACTCTGGCTGACCCCTTGGTAGAGCAGATGCATATCCTCCTGTCTGCCCCATAACTGCTATTACTGACCACTGGGTGGAGGGGGTGGGGGGAAGGAGGGACAGAAGAGCTCTTCCTTGAACTGCCATTTGCTCCACACTCCCAGGCCTTGCAGACATTTTTAGCTGACTCTTTCTCTGATGTGCTGGTGGGCTGCTTGGGAATGCCTCTGCCTGGGAATCCCCCTGCAGCTCTCGAGGTGCAGACTGTGCAATTCCCCCCTTCCTTGCTGCTCTCATCCTGGTTTTCTGATATTCTCCACACACTGTCTCACTGTTGGAGACCTCACGCCCCACCCCCCAGGAGGACTTTTGGCAGGTTTTAAAATGGACCCAGGCTGGCTTTCTTTCATGGTCTGCATCTCATTCCTGCAAACCCTGGGGGTGCAGGCCCATCCCAGCTGTATGCCCTTCTCCTGCTGCCATGTGCTGACTAGATTTCTCTACAGTGTACAATGTCCCCTAAGTATGGGGACCATCTTCATACTCCTTCAATCGCCCAGTGGCAGCCCCCTCCCTAGGCTTGGGGTGACAGAAAACACATCCTTCCCCTTACATGGCAGTGTAGGGTGGGACTCACAGCATCTCAAAAATTCTGTTCAAAGCAATCGATTCACAAATTCGCCCTTCATCCACTCTCTTAAAATTTTATATTCCCAAAGCAGATAAAGGCCTCTGGGTTAGGGACTCAAAAGAGTTAGGAAACTAGTTCCTAACCATTTCCTATAAATTCTGCATTGGAGGTTTGTCTTAGTCTGGGCTGCTATCACAGAATGCCATTGATTGGGTGGCATGTAAACAACACAGATTTATATCTCACACTTACGATGGATGGGAAGTCCTGCAATCAAGGTGCTGACAGATTTGGTGTCTGGTGAGGACCTGCCTTCTGGTTTACAGATGGTTGTCCTCTCTCTGTGTCCTCACATGGCAGAGGGAGATGGGAACTCTCTGGGGTCTCTTTTATAAGGGTACTAATCCCATTTGTGAGGTCTCTGCCTTCATGACCTAATCACCTCCCAAAGACCCCACCTTCAAACACCATCATGTTGTGGATTAGGATTTCAACATACATGAATTTGAGGGGACTTAAACATTCAGTCCTTAGCAAGCCTGTTCTGTGCTCACACTGCTATCTGATATCTGTGGTATTGGCATCTCAGTTGGAGCAGACAGAATTGCAGGCTTTCCTCTCTTCAGGTGAATGCAAGAGCCATATATCTGGTGAACCTCCCCTCAAAGCTTCTCTAAAGTCTAGACAAAGATGATTCCTGCTCTCTCTGGAGCTGAAAAAATAAAAAGCCAGCAATTGTCCTAGTAGAAATAACTATGTATAATGATTTATGTAATCCAAATGGCTGTGAGGGCTGAAAATTGGCTTGTATAAAAGGTTAGGCAAATTCTTGCTAAGAAGTCTAATGCTGCAAACTGTCGCTCTCTATTTAAACTTCACAGGGAGTGCCTTATGGAGGGGCAGCTGGACTTGCTCTGTTTTTCAGAGAACAGAGCCTGATGGCTTCTCACACTTAGGGCTGTCCAAAAACAAATGCAGGGGCTGCTCGTTATAGCCAAGTGTCGGACGATGTGCTAAAAGCCCAGTAGCTGGTCTCTGCATCCCAAAGAAAGATGTGATCTGGTTACAAGATCAATGGCCCCGCCTTATGGCAACTCCTGCAAAGTTTCTACTGTTGAGTTTGGGGAACTTCCTCCACACTGGACAAAATGCTGCCTCTAGGACCCAGTGGCTGGCTTCCTGCCAGGGACATGGCGGGGGTGGCTGGGTGGGGGGAAGACAGCCTTTGTGGTGGAGAGCTGAAATTGTCTGTGTGTATGTTAGCTCATATCCTGTTCCCTTTCCAGAAATCCTGCCTTATTCTCCCTCCATCCATGCAGCTTAACCATCTTCAGAGCCTTAGCTCAAATGCCCCTCTTCCATGAAGCCTGGAAGCCATCTCTCCTTGAGGTCGTGCAGCAGTGCTGCTATTTCCTTGCTTGCAGTCCTGTTGTGGTTCCTGTGTGGTGACATCTCTGCTGTTACCTTATATGCCTTTTGGGAAGAGCTGCTGATGCCCACATGAAAGAGAAGAGCCCCAGAGAATTCTAATGAGAGACAAGCCATAAGAAGCTACATGGGGCCAAGACTCTCTGCTGTAGAATTCATCTTTGTTGAATAATTGAGCCCTGTCCATCTGAGATTACTGATTATTCCTTTCATTTCTTTACTTTCAACACAGGTTAACTGAGCACTGACAGTGTGTCAGGCCCATGCCTAGGCCCCAGGGCACTTTAGGAAGGGCTATGGTCCTTGTCCCTCCAAGAACCCAGTCTCGGGGGAAGCCTGGCCCGTGTGCATGTAATAAGGTGGAGAATGCCATTCATTCAGGTCTAGGGGGAGCCTTCTGGCAAGATGAGCACTCAGAAGCTCAAGATGGGCAGCCCTTCCCCAGGGGATGGGTGTGGCAAGGACGCTCTCCCATCATAAGCAAGGGTGCTGAAGCAGAGGAGGCTGGTGTGCAGGGGAATTGATAATACAGCAGGGAGGGCGGTGAGAGGAGAGATTTTTGGCAACTGCTATGAGTGGGAAGCTTTGAGGAGAGGGACAGATGTCTAAACAGGATTTTTTTCTGTGGATTGTGCCATGTAATCCTCACCTCCCGCCAGCAGTGTCCTTTAAGGAAAATATGGCAGATTTGGGGAATGACAAGTACTCTTCACAGTGGCGAAGGGAGGTGAGGTTGACCAGATGGCCTGGCAGCTCACCTATGTTTTGACATCCATACCACAACCCATATTTCTCCTTTTACCCTTTGGTTAGAATATGCTTTTAGCAAAATTTATGCATTCTAAGTAATTTTTATTTAACTATTTAATCTCTTTAGTATGTTCCATTAGCTAATATTACTTACTTTTGTCTTTTTAAAAAGTAATATTTATTGTATTATCTGCTTTTTATGATGTAATCTTACTGTTTATCTTGGCCACCTTTTCTAGTTCTGATGTTTTACATGTGCATTGTTCAACTTATCACATTTATATTCCAGTGTTTTTTGATTTTGCTGGTATTCATTCCAGCATGTTTTAAGCTAATGTTTACTTATTTTTTTACTTTTCCAAAACTGTTTAAGATAAATAAGCTAAAAGCTTATTGTACCTTATTACTGTCACAGGTAGCTGTGCTGATGTCTGGCCTCCTGTTCTACCTGCCTTTTCTCCTTCCCACAGTCCCTGGCACAGTGGGTGGCCTTAAATCTTTACCAGAATGATTGAACGCATGATTCACTCATGTCAGGTCAATCACTGGGTCCTGGCCATTTTACTTCCTGAACATTTAAAATCCATCCCTTCATCCCCTCTGTTACTCTGTTGTACAGGCCACCACCATCTCTCAGCTGGGTCCCCACACAACCTCCTCCTGTTTTTTCTCTTCTTCTCTCCAATTTACTCTCCATCCTGCAGCACAGTGATATTTTTAAAATGTAGAAAAAGAATATACAAACATGCTCCCATTTATTTTTGGCTAATGAGTTAGGATATATAGCCTTTTTTTAAATTGCAAGAATTAAATATACATGCTTCCTATGTTTAAAAATAATTCATGTTAGTTTTAAAAAAGTATTTCTACCATGGAAAATTTCAAACCCAGATGAAAGTAGAGTGAATAGTATAATGAACCTCCATGTACCCATCATCTACCGTCAAGAGTTATTAACACTTTCCATTATCAACAGTTCACCATTTTCTCATCAATCCCTCTTTTTGTTTTTATTTGTTTTTATATTTCACTTGAGTAGCAAATGTTTATATTTTGTAATTCCCAAACATCATGTCATTTCAGTGTGATCATTCTTGAACACAAACCTGGACTTGTCACTGGCCTTCCAAAACCTTTCAGTGTCACTCCAAAGCCAGAGGATTGGGTGCAAACACTACAGTCAGCACCCACCAGCCTTGGCTTATCAGCAGCCTTGTCTGCTTCTCCACATCTCCTCATCCCTCTCACGCCCAGTGCCATAGAACCCCTTGCTTTTCCTCATCCTGTCTCTCTGCCTGCAGGTCTTTGTACTTTCTAACATCTTTGTCTGGGGGTCCAGTCCCTCCCACCCTACCCCATACCCTGTACACCTCTTATTCTCTTCGTATATTTTAGATCTGGTTTCAAGGTCCCAAACTCTGGTCCTGACTTCCCTTCTTTGACTCCTCTTCCTACTGCCTTTCCCACCTATAACACACCATACTCTCTTGCCATAGAATTAATTACATTCTTTTGTAATTGCCTTGTTTACATATTTATTTTCCTCCTAGACTCTGAGTTCCTTGCAGATAGGATATTTATGCCCCCCCCCATTCCTTTTAATTATTGCAAATATTGAATGAATAGGTAGTTGACCTCATCCTTGGGGACGTTCTGGCTGCTGGGAATTGGGATGCTTCTGACACCCCTCTCTCACCCATTCTTTGGGCATGTCACCATTCATTGTCCTTCACATGTCACCATTTACTGCACTCAGCCTGGGACAATTTTGGTGAGAAGTGAGGGCAAGCCAGAGCATCCATGGATCTACCCTCCCTGCTTTTCTGTTGAGCTGGGGACTTTCTGAGGCATGAGAAGCCTGTGGGGTCCCCACGGTGTGGGCTGCTCTGTGCCAGTGCCCCATCCTTGTCTTGGGACCTGGGGACTGGGGAGCACAGGCTGGGTCTGCAGGTGGAGAAGGTGACAGGCAGAGTCACAGGCTGGCTCCTCACATGAATGTCCAAGGCTGCCCTCTGCAAGTCAGTCAGCAAGTCTGACAAACAGCTCATCAGTCTCCATGGAACTACTTTTTGTTAGAGGCATAAACGTACCATTTGCCGCATTGGCCTTTGTGTAAGAACAGAGCGTGTTCTTCAGTAGGGCTGTATCTTATTCATTTGCCTTGCACACATTCATATTGGGATGGATTAGCCCAGTAAATGGTCTCTCTGCTTCTCCAAGGTAGGGCAGACATTTTCCACCCACACGTAATCTCTTTTCTGAGAATATTGTCCAAAAACTAGGTCATCTATTGTAAAGGAAATTAGGCAGTAATTAAATTTAACTGGAAGTTGCAGTATTGGTGTTTCATTTTAGAGGGAGTGTGTCTCCCTAATGACTTTATTGCTACAGTTATGTGGGCTATTTTTTTTTTTTGACAAGGTGTAGTGGAAAAGGTTGTATTTAATAAGTTAGATGATAGTTTCTGGACTTGAATTTAAAAAAAAATTTTTTATTGAAGTATAGTTGATCTACAATGTTGTGTTAATTTTCTGCTGTACAGCAAAGTGATTCAGTTATACATATATATACATTCTTTTTTATATTATTTTCCATTATGGTTTATCACAGGATATTGAATATAGTTCTGTGTGCTCTACAGAAGGACCTTGTTGTTTATCCATGTTATTTTATTTTATTTATTTATTTTTTTGCGGTACGCGAGCCTCTCACTGTTGTGGCCTCTCCCGTTGTGGAGCACAGGCTCCGGATGCACAGGCTCAGCAGCCATGGCTCACGGGCGCAGCTGCTCCGCGGCATGTGGGATCTTCCCGGACGGGGCCACGAACCCGTGTCCCCTGCATCGGCAGGCGGACTCTCAACCACTGCACCACCAGGGAAGCCCCTGTTTATCCATTTTATACACAATAGTTTACATCTGCTGATCCCAAACTCCCAGTCCTTCCCTCCCCCAACTCCCCCCCGCCCCGCGCCAGCAACCACAAGTCTGTCCTCTATGTCTCTGAGTTTGTTTCTGTTTCGTAGATATGTTGATTTGTGTCATAGTTGAGATTCCACTTATAGGTGATATCATATGGTATTTGTCTTTCTCTTTCTGGACTTGAATTTTTAATGGGCAGAGTCTCACCTTCAAAGGTGAGTTCTGTTTCTTTGTCCCCTTTTCAGGTTAACCTGACAGAAGCCAACTCAGTTCCCCTGCATGGTCGTTTGGTTCAGCTGCTTCAGGATGGGGTATCTTTTGGCAAATGAGCCATGTAGACGGATAAGACCAGGCTAAGAAAAAACAGCTGTTTTGCGTGGGTTCTTTCACGTATGCAGTCAATTGTCACAACTGGCTGGGGTAGTAGTGACCTCCTACTATCTCCCCTCATTATTTTCCAATTGGAAAGGGCTCAGAGAGGTGAGTCCTGCAGAAGGCCAGCCCGCTAGGCAGGTAGCAGAGCTGGTGGGAGGACCCAGGTTCTGCTACTCTATGTTCAAGTACTTGCCACCTTCCCATGGTGGGGCCTGAGGTCAGGGCAGCCGGGGAGGGTTGAGCACCATCATGCCCATAGGAAATGCTGAGTGAGTGATTGCTGAGTGAAAGGGCCACCTTGGAACAGCCTGGCTGCATCCTCCACATGTGGATTATTTGGCCTCCTCACACTTCCTTTAGACCTAAGGTCCACTTAGTTCATCCATAATGACCATCCGTTAGCTCATCCATTAGGTCATCCGTTACATCGCCTGGGCAGCAGTCCCAGAGTGCTTGGGGCTCACAACTTGCTTTCCACCCTGTCCTTCCTCCAGAATTCTTTGATCCCAGGCCTCCTCTTCTAGCTTCCTCTGCTCAAACACTCTAGACAAATCAACCAAGTAAAGACCACTGGGTACCCAAAGGTGCCCAATCCCATTTTCCTGCGGTTTCTTCACTGGAGGCCATTATCATTAGTGTTTGTGAGGAAAACCTATCATTAAAAACTTACTATGCTCCTTAAAAAAGTAATTTATTTCTTCTGAAGGCGCACAAACATGGTGCAACTTTTCTTGCTGACTACTGCTTCTTCAACTAGACAGTGCAGGGGACTGGGCAGCCCACCCAGTGAGTTTTCTGTGTCTTTGTGTGGAAATTGCTAGCTTCACATGGGGACCTCGCCGAGAAGGATGACACAGGGATTGTGTCTCAGAGCCCCATCTTGCTCTGTACACATGAGGTTCTGGTAGAGCTGGACAATTTTCATAAACAAGGGGAAAACCATAAGTAGCAAAGTAATACCTCAGCTCCAGAGATTCCTTAAAGAGCAAAGAAGGATCCCACTGAGCACATTTTAGCTGGTTAATAAGGAAGCCAAGTACAATGGATCCGTATATAACCTGCTCCTACGTTCTGTCAATATATAATTACCACATATTTTCCAATCTGCCCCTGGGGGGCGTGCTAAGTAAAATAGATTGAGAAGAAAATAATGGTGCTTGCTGTACAATATATTAGGTTGATACCTGTTAATACTTGAGCAGGCTCCTTGCAGGATGATTGGAAGGCCCTGGATGCTCTCAGTACAGACAAAGCAAAGTGACTGTTTAAGCTCTTTGTTCTTTTAAATACATACAGGCCTGTGCAGTGTGCAGACCATGTAAATCTATTAAGACTCCCTGTCTTAGGGGTTGGAGGTCTTGCTAGACTTGACCAGGGGAAGCCCTAGTTATGTGGAAAAATTGTTTGTCTCCATCTGCCCCCAATGCCAGGGGCAACAATTGACGATTTTTCTCCCATGTTGAGTTTGGCAGGGGCCTTGGGAAGGGCCCTGTGGTGCTGGAGTTAGTGTCATGCAGGTTACACCAGCCTAAACTGTCTCCAAACTCCGTTTTCCCCTCTTTCTTCTTCCTTATTGGGAAAAAAAAAGAATATTTGGAAAATGGAAATAGAATACAAATATAGTCACCTAGAATCCCACTATTTTCCTTTTTTTTTCTTTTCACTTTTTGCATATTATCTTTTAGTTTTGTTCTCATAAAAAATAATATACATATGTTTTTATAGTTACAATGTATCCGTATACTTTTTGGAATTCTGATCTTTTTTTCCCCACATAATCACATTTCCCCCATGTTTTACCCAGATTTCACACTAGTCATCATAAAGTTAGGCTGCCTGTCATTTCGTCATGATGGTATATCAGAATTTAAGTAAGCACGGATATGTCTATGAGGTGCCCAACACTTATCAAAAATCTATTGCGTGCCAGCATTGGAGAGAAGGAGATAAATAAGACATAGTCATTGCCTTTAAGGAATTCCCGGCAGGTGACATGGAAACTAAGGATGACCATTAAAAGAGAAACAGTGTTTTCTACTCATAATACTTCTGACACCAAATGTATGGGAGGTTTTCCTACACCAACCAATTTCCAACTCTTTGGACACCAACTGGGTTTCCTACAACTCAATTTTGACACTACCTGGAGTTAGCAGAGACCCCACAAGTTCAGGGCTCAGTCCCACAAGATTCCTCCCACTTTGGATGCAAATCACAAGAACAGGCCTCCCACACTTCTCACTGACCTACTATAACCTGGGGGTTCTCATAAGCCCCTCCTCAGGCTTGATAGTTTGCTATAATGGCTCACAGAACTCAGGGGAACACTTACGATTATGAGTTGATTATAAACAATACAACTCAGGAATGTTATCAAACTCAGGTTTGGCAGCTTGTTGCTCAGAAGCCAATATTTGAGAGGCAAATGTTGGTAGAAAGGAAAGTTGCTTTAATCAGAAAAGCTGGTAATCTGGGGAGAAGGTAGACTCATGTCCTGAGACCCACTCTGAAGATTCTGCTCAGCCATGACGATTTTTAAAGGGAACAAAGGGAAAGAATCTCAGTGAATCATCAAGGCAGGAGGTCACACTCTTTGTCATTCTCCATTGCTTGCAGGCTGGCTGATTCCTCATGATCTCTCTTCAGATTTTATCTTGTCTCTTTGTGGTCTGCCTGCAGGATTGCTAAGGGGGCTGCTGGGGGTAGAGAGCTAGCCATTCTTTAACTACTTAATTCTTCATTCTTCTTTTAATCTAGGAAAAGGATCAAGGTATGGTGTGCATTCAGGAGAGAATAAATCAGGAGTTAGGTTAAATTGCCTAGTAATCTCATTCCCATAATTATGTTCTTTTAAGGTTAGAGGGGAACAGAAATGAGCAAACAGGGAAAGGGCAAAAGGGCTGCTTCCGGGAACAGCCAGATGGAAGAGGTGCGTAGGGCAAGGTATGTGGGAAGGACCCAGGAGCTTCTATGTCCTCGCCGGGCCATCACCTTCCCAGCACCTCTAGGCATTCACCAACCAGGAAGCTCTTGGAACCTTGTGGTTTAAAGTTTTTATGGAGTTCCATTACATAGGCAGGATCGATTAAATCATTGGCCACTGGCTCAATCCCTGGCCTTTCTCCCCTCCCTAGGGGTTGGTGGTGGGGCTGACAGTTCTAACCCTCTAATCCCATGCATGGGTGGTTCCATGGCAACCAGCCTCCATCCTCCAAGAGTCACCTCATTAGCAGAAACTCAGGTGGGGTTGAAAGGGGCTTAGTATAAATAGCAAAAGACACTGCTATCACTAAGGAAATTGCAAGGGTTTTAGGAGTTTTGTGCCAGGAACTCGGGACAGCAACCAAATATACTGCTCCTTATTATATCACGATATCAAAGCCACCCAGGCAGATACACTTGAGGACACCACTATGTGCTGCCTGTGACTGTGGGTCCATGGTTTAAAGGGTGGAGGAATTCTCTCACCTGGAATCATCGGAGAAGGCCTAGGGGGTGCTTGAGCTGGGCCTTGGCAGACAAGTGGCGGTTCAGCACATGTAAGTGGGAGCAGCATGCGAAGAGTGGGCACAGCTCACTCTGACTTGGATGACTTCATACTTTGTTGCCAAACTGGGACACGCATGAGAGTGAAGGAAGACTTCACTCTGTTAAGATTTACAAGGGATGCCGTGTAATTGGTCATTCTCAGTGGAATCCTCTTATCAGAACCACAGGGGCGTTAGAGCTGGGGGTAGGGTGGGGGGTACTTGTTAAAGTACAGCTCCAAGGCCACTGCCTTCCTGCCAACAGGTCAAAGAGGCCTTGGGATCTGCATTTTAACAAGCACCAGGCAATTCTGATGCAGAGAGTTCACGGACTGTATTTTTAAAAATTAGGAGCCCATTTAAATTTATTTTTAAAACTTTTTACTATGGAAATCTTTGAAAATACATAAAAAAGAGCAGAATAAAGCATCCCAAGCATCCCACATATAGTCATTCAGTTCCAACAATTAGCAACATGTTTCCCTGATGTTGTTTTATCTACCTATCCCTCTTTTTTTTTTTTTTTTTTTTTTTTTTTTAGGCTGGAGTATTTTAAAGCAATTTTGAGACATTATTTCACCCACCTGTAACATGGACTTTTTAAAAATGTAACCACGATACCATTATCACACCTAAAAATATTAGTGGTAATCTTTAACATCCTCTAATACTCCATCATTGTTCAAATTTCCCTAATTGTCTCAAAAATGTCTCTAGAGTTGTTTTTTTAGGAGCCAAAAAAGACTTGCATACTGTTTTTGGTCGTTTTATTTCTTAAATCTGAGACCTTGTTTTTTAAAAAAAAAACCTGTTTATATATTTATTGAAGAATATATATTGAAGAATATTTATTGAAGAATATATATATATATATATAAGATATTGAAGAATATCGTGTCCTGCACGATTTCACGGATCACATCTTGAATAACACTGATCTAGTCTTTCTTATTGAAGTTATTAACCATCTTTCTTTTTTTTTTTTTTTTTTTTTTTTTTGCGGTACGCGGGCCTCTCACTGTTGTGGCCTCTCCCGTTGCGGACTACAGGCTCCGGATGCGCAGGCTCAGCGGCCATGGCTCACGGGCCCAGCCGCTCCGCGGCATATGGGATCCTCCCGGACCGGGGCACGAACCCGTATCCCCTGCATCGGCAGGCGGACTCTCAACCACTGCGCCACCAGGGAGGCCCAACCATCTTTCTTTTTAGAGAATTCTACTCTGGACTTGGTTAGCCCCAGGACAGACTCACAGCCATCAATTTTCCCATACTTGGGTTCGGCTGCTCACTGCTCAAAAGCCAATACTCAAGAGACAGGTGTTGGTTGTAAAGGAAAGGTTGCTTTATTCAGGAGGCTGGCAACCTGGAGAGAAGGCAGACTCATGTCCAAAAGCCAACTTGCAACTGCCAATCAGGGGACAACAGCTTTTAAAGGGTGGTTTCAGGGGTGTATAGGCGGAAGGAGGGTGCTATGTGCAGAACAGCACTGTCAGCTCCCACAGTCATCTTGAAGTTAGTCATGTGGTGGTCTGGTCAGCATCGTCTTGATTGTTTTAAGTACAGTTCATCTTCAGTTCCAGGGTTGGTTTGTTACCATTTCCTTGAGGCCAGTTCTCAGAATTGTGTAAGATGGAGAAGCTTATGTCATAGCTACAATCTGTTCATCATGTGGTTAACTTCTTCCACCTTATGGGGGTTTTGGTATCTACAAAGCAGCTCAAAGGATATGGCTCAGAATATCATCTATAGCCTTTGAGGAAGAACTAAAAGTCCTCAACTTTAATGACTAAACTTATTATTTTGTCCTGTTTGACTGCTTTTCTTTGCTTCTGCATCTTTTCCATTTCTCTGATTAACTTTATTCTTTGGCTAAAGTTTTTCTACAAACAAGAGGCAGGCTGAGGACATGGGGGGTTTTGTCCTGGGAAGGCCCCATGGGGTCCTGCTTGTTATACCACAGGTGAGGATATTGGCCATGTGGTGAACAAAATTCCTAGGGACACTTTGTTCACTCACATTCATTCCATTGTTTATTCATTTTTTTTCAATAAACTGGCATTAATATGTGGCAGTCTGGGGCTTCCCTGGTGGCGCAGTGGTTGAGAGTCCGCCTGCCGATGCAGGGGACATGGGTTCGTGCACTGGTCCAGGAAGATCCCACATGCTGTGGAGCGGCTGGGCCCGTGAGCCATGGCCGCTGGGCCTACACGATCAGAGCCTGTGCTCCGCAACGGGAGAGGCCACAACAGTGAGAGGCCCGCGTACCACAAAAAAAAAAAAAAAAAAAAAAAAAAAAAAAAAATATATATATATATATATATATATATATATATATATATATATATGGCAGTCACCATCAGACTCAATGATGTGAAAGAAAGTTCCTGTCTTCAAGGAGTGTAAACATGACATCTAACCGGGCCAGTGGGAGTGCAGTGAATTCTGGATGCTGGGTCCACGTAGCTGTGGAGGGAGGAGTATGTGGAATTAGATACCATTTTCCCCATCTTTTTATGTTTGTTATGTTTGGACTTTATCATGACTGTTAAGACCATGATAAATCATTATGGTTAAGTAAAACAATACAGAGCTGAATAATAATACAGGGTTGACAATTTCCCTACTACCTCCTTATAATGTCAGCTTTGGAAATCGTCAACATCAATAATTTGGCGTGTGCCCTCCATGCCCTCGAGCCAAATCCTCTGAGCTGACAGGCCTTCTCTAGGAGCCTGAGGCGGACGGGAGAGGTTTCTTGCTTCAGGGGACTCCCCTGGTCCTGGAGCTGTGGGAGCCCTGCAGGACTTTGAGCTGGACAGTGGCATACTCACTCACTGTGCTGGGACTTGTGTGGCCACGGTGTGGCCCAGGGGAGATGAGGGGCACCTGAGCTAGGCCACTAGCTGTGGGACTGGAGAGAGGGACACATGTGACAAAGGGATTGAGGAGTGTCCTTTTCTCACTGGGGGATTCTTGTCCCCGCTACTAGAAAAGTGGTGCTTGCTGGCCATCACCTCCACTTGCCACATTGTACTAACCAAAGGCTGCCACTTGGTATGCTCACGCTACCCTCGGGTAGGCTGGCAGCAGCTGCTCTCAGGCACCCTCTCAGCATGGTTCTGTGTCAGAGTCCAGGCCCAGGAGGACCCACGATCATTAATTAGTGGCAAGTGGGCCTGGGAGGGGAGTGGCAGCGTGCGTGCATTTCCTGGCGCAGCTGCCTTGGAGGGTGGTGGCAGTGAGCTTCCAGGCAGCTTGGGATACTGCAAGAGCCGAGACAGCAGCATCAGAGATAAAAGCGTAAGCTTTGGAGTCGGGAATAGCCGGGTTCAAACTCTGGCTTTATCACCTGTGTGATCTTGGACTAGTGACTAAACTGTTCTGACCCTGGTTTCTGCGTATGTGAAGTGGGATGGATGATACCTGCCTTATCCACCCCCTGGGCTAATGAAATATACCCAGAGCACCTAGCACAGCGCCTGGCACATGGTCAGGTGGTTCTTGTTCTATCATGACATCCTCTCATGGGTCCATCCCAAGGCTGTGAAGCAGGATGGTTTTGAGACCCCATGGCCCTTGGGGAGAAGGCTGCTGAATTGTTGCAGGCTTGGCAGCCAGTGGGCAGCTGGGAATGGTTCCTGGCTAATGTCAACTCCCCTCCTCTCTTCCTCTCTTATCTCCCAGGCTGGCTATTGCTCTGTATTTTACTTTTCACCCCTGCCATGGGATCTTTGATGTGCGTTTTAATGAGATCTCACCCAGGGTAAGGCCTGGCTTCAAGGCTTGCATTTCATATTTATCTGTGTGTCAATCCATCAGGCTTGACAGTGATGGGCACCCACTATGTGCCCGATGTAGCCCTTGGCTTGTTATGATCCATGCCTTGGTGCCCAAAGGGACACTGTATTTATAGCATCATGTCTGTTTGTCTCCTGCTTTAACCTTGAAATAGTGGCTTTATTTTGTTAACCTTGCCTGGGGAACAGCCAGCTGATTCTTTGCCTCCTTTTCCAACCATGTTCCATTTCTCTGCAAATGATACCTCTTTGCCTCCAGGGAAGAACTCTACCATCTCCACTCGCTCACACCCTGATTGGAATGCAGGGGTGGCAGGCTATCTGGGAGTAGAACATGCCAGGGGTTCTTGGTCTCTTTTACCTGAGCAATTATTTGTGCGTGGAACTGGGGACAGGAGGAACTACTAAATAGCCATCTTTTTCCTTGGGAAGGAGAGATGTCGGCCTTGTTAATATTAAATCATTTGCTGCAGCTTCTTGCTCGGTGTTTTCTGGAGTTCACCAACTCTTTCTGGTTCCTGAATTCTGGGTTATTATTGATAAATCAGGCTTGCTGTTAGACTTGCCGACTTATATGCTAGGGACAATGTGTTGTGGCCCAGATGTAGCTGAGCGGGGGAGGTAGACAGCACATTCTCTAGTTGCCTCTTTCCTATATATTTTTTTTTTTTTTTTTTTTGCGGTATGCGGGCCTCTCACTGTTGTGGCCTCTCCCGTTGCGGAGCACAGGCTCTGGACGCGCAGGCTCAGCGGCCATGGCTCACGGGCCTAGCCGCTCCGCGGCATGTGGGATCTTCCCGGACCGGGGCACGAACCCGTGTCCCCTGCATCAGCAGGCGGACTCTCAACCACTGTGCCACCAGGGAAGCCCTGGATCTCTTTTTAAATTATTTTTCCTGGAATGCAATTATGTTCACCTCTGTAAGCTTGGCAGATAGTAGGCACCCATTAATAGCCAGTAAATAAATGAATGAATAAACCATTCCAACTTGAAGTCTCAGTTTCTACTCAGTTTAGGTTTAGTTTCTACTCAGTTCTTTTTTATCGTATGATATCACTCATATGTGGAATCCAAAAATGCTACAAATGAACATATCCACAAAACAGAAACAGACCCACAGTCACAGAAAACAAACCCATGGCCACCAAAGGGGATGAGAGGGGAGAGATAAATCAGGAGCCCAGAACTAATATATACACACTATCATATACAAAACAGATAAACAATGAAGTCCTACTGTATAGCACAGGGAATGATACTTAACATCCTGCAACAATCCATAATGGAAGAGTCTGAAAAATAATATATAATATATATATTCAACTGAGTCACTCTGCTGCACACCTAAAACCAACACAACACTGCAAACCAACCACATTCCAACAATAAAAAATTAGTAACTTTCCAATAACCCTTTGAGGAACAAGTGGGTAACTTGAGAGGACTGGGAAAAAAAGACTGGAAATTTTTGTTAAAAGAGAGAAAAAGAGAGCAAGAGGAAGATTTTAATATTTTCTTTTCTTTCCTAGCTGACTGGTTGCTCCAAATTTTTAAGTATTTACCTCCTCACTTCAATCCTGTTCCATAACCTCAATCAGAGGGTAAAAAAAGACTACCAAGGTACGTGATAGAAAATTGGAAAAGTTCACTTGGAGCTAATGTAATAAAAGGAGATAAAGATCATTCCAGACGTAGGAGTGGGCATAATGTATTCTCAACTCATTCAATCATAAAAATAAAATTTTACTTTGTTTCAGGACTAAACTGGATAAAAGGGCAGACTTGTTGCTTTGAAACATACTTCCAGGTTTTCAAGCTTCACAAAAACTCTTCTTTAGGGACACAAAGTTGTGTTCCCCAGTTGTCTGCTCAGATTTCAGAACTATTTGTTTTTCCTTCCATCTTAACAAAACACCTGGTTCTAGCTCTGACACTTTGTTCATTAAATAACACTTACCCACATTTACCAGGTCCTACTACCTGTCTGGCACTTCCCAGGGTGTGGTCATAATAGCCCTTCCCTCAGCTTTCTATCTCCCTCTGACTGTAGATAATCAAAGGGTCTCTAGAAAGTTTGTTGTTAAAATTCTTCCTAACTGTTGGCTCACAAACTGGCCGCCATACACAGACGGCAAGGAGAGACCAGAGAAAGAGGCAGCCACTCCAAATTGGTAGATGGCAGGTTTAATAACAAAGGAACTTCCTTAGAGGCTGGTGTTGGGCGCTGCAAGACAAGTAGATCTCCACACCCACCTGCCAGGATCTTAAAAGTTTATAAAGAGACTCTATCAGAGTGACTCTATCAGAGTTCAGTCATGTATTCAGTCCAGATGGTCTCAACAACACCTACTCTCTCAAGGCTGCGTCCTTGAAGCTATGGGGATGGTGGGCAGACAAGGGAGGGGGTGAGGAGCCTCCAATTCCCTGGTTCCAGGTCAGGGGTCAACCAGTGGTCACATCCTCTCGATGACCTCCTCCAACCCTCTTTAGACCTCTTTTCCTCTATATTGGTTTTCCAAGCCTCTCCACTCAGACTTATGTGACACATCTGAAGCAAGGTCCTGGAGCGATACTCCACTGTATGTGGCTGACGGCGGGCAGGACATGGTGGCAGTCTTCCTCTTTTGTTTTTGATATTCCTTCTCTTTCAGCTATTCTGTTTTCTTTCTAATTATCTGTTACAATTCTTTTCTTTTTGTCTTTGATTTGATTTTATAAATGCATTTCTGTTATTTACTGTCTCTGTTGTGGGTTTAAATTCTGCTATTACATTCTAGCGTCCTTGACATCTTTACTCAAGTTCCCAGTTTCATCTCACTCTACTATTCTTACATCTTGATCTTTCTTCTTGTGGTTTTCTGTCCTGTTCCACAAAGGCTATGTCTCTAGACCTTCTAACGAGGATGCCCACTGCAGTCATTTTCATCTGGTTTTAGTAGTAAATCATTTTCAGAAGTACCTCTTTTCCCCTCAAGTCTTTAGTATGATTTTCTCTTGTTGTGTAGTGATTTTTCATAAATCTCATTTTTTACCCTTCTGTTTTCTCCTCCTCAAACAAAGAGGATCTAAATAGAGTTGGGATTTGTCTACAAAGAGGTCGGAACTTGACCCCATAGTCTGTCCACTTTGGTTGTGATCACAACTTCTTCTCAGGGGTCATTGTATGCACACTGCCCTAACCCCAAATCTGGTGTTATTAGGGTTTCCTCTATGGCACTTCTCCTGGGCTGGGTTGAGATGCTCTTCTTCCTTCTCCGCCTGACCCAGTAGTCACCTGGTGTACTTACATTGAGTTTCTACTTTTTTCTATTATCTCCTTGATATTTCAGTTGAGGTACTTTCATCTCTCAGAATTTAATATACTAATGCTATGTTCTTCACTCCAAATTCCTCTATCTTCTCCCTAGCTGATATTTAGGAGTTACAGCCTTCAATTGTGTGTATAAAATGACCAGTAACTTAATTTGTACACCCATGTACATAGCAGCATTATTCACATAATAGCCTAGAGTTGGAAGCCAAGTGTTCATTGATGGTTGAGTGGATAAACAACATGTAGTATATCCATACAATGAAATATGATACAGCTTTAAAAAGGAAGGAAATTCTGACAAAAGCTACAATATGATTAAGCCTTGTAGACATTATGCTACGTGAAATAATCCAGTTACTAAAGAACCAATACTGTATGATTCACTTATATGAGGCACCTAGAGTAGTCACATTCATAGAAAGTAGAATGGTGGTTGCCAGGGGCTGGGGGTGAGGAGAAAGGAGTGTTGTTTTCTAATGGGTAAAGAATTTTAGTTTGGAAAGATAAAAAAAGTTCTGGAGCTGGATGGTGATGATGGTTGCACAACTATGTAAATATACTTAACACCACTGAACTGGACACCTAAAAATGGCTAACACTGTAAATTTCATGTTATGTATATTTTACCACAATTTTAAAAAAATGATCACTAATTTTTTAAATGTGCAATGGCAAACTCAGAAAGTGGTACCCACGTTTCAAAGATCTGGTTGGCACAGACCTTGTGTTGGTAACTAGGGAGCAGACAGTGCGGGAGGAGGAAAACGATCTTCCAGCTTTCTCAACTCCTCCTCTATCTGGTATCAGTGGGCCGCGTTGGGTCTTCGCTGCCGCATGCAGGCTTCCTCTAGATGCGGCGAGCGGGGGGCCACGCCCTGCTGCGGTGCACGGGCCTCTCACTGCGGTGTCCTCTCCCGCTGCAGAGTACAGGCCCCAGGCGCACGGGCCCCAGCAGCCGAGGCACGCGGGCCCAGCAGCTGCAGCACCCGGGCCCAGCCGCTCTGCGGCACGTGGGATCCTCCCGGACCAGGCCCGAACCTGTGTCCCCTGCACCAGCAGGCGGACTCCCAACCACTGTGCCACCAGGGAAGCCCTGAGTCACTCATTTTTATGGCAATATCTTCACTATTAGTTTGGGTTTTAGTGTAGAGAGTCTTATCTTTTCTTGGAGTGTGTCTTCAGAGTTATTTACATGAAAATACGGGGGAGACCATTTTCATTAGAAGCTCTTTTTTTTTTTTTTTTTTTTGCGGTACTTGAGCCTCTCACTGTTGTGGCCTCTCCCCTTGCGGATGGCTATGGCTCACGGGCTCAGCCGCTCCGCGGCATGTGGGATCTTCCTGGACTGGGGCACGAACCCGTGTCCCCTGCATCGGCAGGTGAACTCTCAACCACTGCGCCACCAGGGAAGCCCCTGTATTTAATTATTTATGTGTCTGTTTCTCCACACAGATTAGGAACTCCTTAAGAGCACGGACTGTCTGATGGATTTCCATGTCTGTACTATCCTGCACAATACCTGATCACAGCAGGCACTCAGCATTTGTTGAGTTAAATTGAGCCCTGGCCATTACATTGACTTAGTGTTCTCGGCCTTCTCCCCTTTTGCCTGATGATAAAGAGGATTATCGCTATTCTATACAAAGCTAAAACCTTGAGTATGAATCAAATGCTTCAGGCAGTCTTGGGGGTGCTGGAATGTTTTTTCATGAGCTGGGAGTGCTACTTAGAATGTTTCAAAAATCACTCAGGTTGATGACATCATTTTCTTTTTGGTCTCAGATGCTCCAGAAGAGCTACTGAGTATATGGATTCATCTTGTCTCCAAAAGATCACATTTTGGATCTGCAGCATCATGATGTTGGCATTGTCTGTCTGCATTATGACTTTTCAGTAATGAAACCCCACAGGATCAAGTACAGGCCAGAAGCACCTAATCCTCAGTTCTGCCCTCTTGTTAACAGTTTTATGGTGAGATTCTCGAGTCTTAACACTGAGGGAGATTCAAGATGGTTTGATTCCCTCTTTTCTAGTTGCTCTCCTCACAGAATAGAAGGGGATTTTGACAAGGATGAGTATGAACTCATGTTTGGTAACAGAATTATGAGGACTGATTTCTAAGTGACTGGACTGAGATGGGCTGAGATTAGATCTGTTGTTTTTAGCAAAACAAAAAAAACCAAAAAAACAAAACAAAAAAAAACTGTAAAAAGTCATCAATAATAAGGCAATTTTTCCACTGCTTTCTTTCAACATGAAGCAAATATTAAATCCACTAAGTAGAGCAAAAACAATCGAATAAAAAAACAAAACCAGAAAACCTCCAGTGATCCATGTTTTGAATGCACAAAAGTACAACATAATAGAAGTCAGTGTCAGCTAAGAAATAATTTGTTTTGTCAACACCTGAAGTAAGAAGGGCTAGCAAAATAGAATCCAACTTTGTAGTGTCTAGTAAATGTGTTAGAGGAATTTACTACTAAATTGTAGGTAGGAACTCCCGTAAATCCAGCCTCCCAGCCTTTTTTTTTTGAATTGCAAAATTTTCTTTATGAGTTAAACATTTGAGTCATTTACATTTTATATTTCAGGAAATATAGTCTTTATCCAAATTTAGAGAATTGTTATTAATTATACTTGTTACTTTTCAATTTAAAGCCATCATGTTTAACTTCAGAAAGAAATGAGAAAGAGCATAATATTGTGAACCTTAGTATACTTTGCAGTTGCATTACTTTCTGATAAAATACTTTTATTTAATCACAAGCTTTGAATATACTTTCATCAAAACTCTGGAGCTATAGATTTTGCTATTCAGGTTATGAGAATTCTCTGCCATATAACTTAGTTAGGAAGGCTGACCCTTATTTTCTACCTATCAGTCATATAAAATCTATTTTCCATCAGAAAAAGTCTGATTCTGTTTTTCAATTGCAATAAGCATATTATTATGTATTTCAGGGAATATGTTTTTTTAATAGATACAGAATAATAGACTACATCTTGCAAAATATATTATTAAAATTATTCAGGATTAAACTATTATAGAGCTAATGTAATTAATACATCCATTCTCTAACAAGTTTTTTTTTTTTTAGTTTCTGCTTTATAACAAATTTAATCAGTTATACATATACATATGTTCCCATATCCCCTCCCTTTTGCGTCTCCCTCCCACCCTCCCTATCCCACCCCTCCAGGCGGTCACAAAGCACCGAGCTGATCTCCCTGTGCTATGCGGCTGCTTCCCACTAGCTATCTACCTTACGTTTGGTAGTGTATATATGTCCATGCCGCTCTTTCACTTTGTCACAGCTTACCCTTCCCCCTCCCCATATCCTCAAGTCCATTCTCAAGTAGCTCTGTGTCTTTATTCCTGTCTTACCCCTATGTTCTTCATGACATTTTTTTTCTTAAATTCCATATATATGTGTCAGCATACAGTATTTGTCTTTCTCTTTCTGACTTACTTCACTCTGTATGACAGACTCTAGGTCCATCCACCTCATTACAAATAGCTCAATTTCGTTTCTTTTTATGGCTGAGTAATATTCCATTGTATATATGTGCCACATCTTCTTTATCCATTCATCTGATGATGGACACTTAGGTTGTTTCCATCTCCGGGCTATTGTAAATAGGGCTGCTATGAACATTTTGGTACATGACTCTTTTTGAATTATGGTTTTCTCAGGGTATATGCCCAGTAGTGGGATTGCTGGGTCGTGTGGTAGTTCTATTTGTAGTTTTTTAAGGAACTTCCATACCATTCTCCATAGTGGCTGTACCAATTCACATTCCCACCAGCAGTACAAGAGTGTTCCCTTTTTTCCACACCCTCTCCAGCATTTGTCTCTAGATTTTTTGATGATGGCCATTCTGACTGTCCCAGCCTTTTTGACCCCATATTGACTAAATAGACTCAACTCAGAGAAGTGAGTCAGTTGCTTCTGAGAATGCAATTTAGGGAAGGAGCCAGTACAATCCTAGAGACAAGGATTATGTATTGCATGCCATTGTACATGCAATGAAATCACAATTGATCAGGGAGTTGGTGCGGGGGCGGGGGGGAATTCTATCAACAACTTAAATAAAGATGCAGGAAAGGGTAAAGATCAGACAGCAAGAGGAAATAATCCTTCGCTGCCAGAGAACACTGGGATTTAATAAATGACAAAATGAAAACTCCAGACCATTGTCATGTAGATGGCATAGGGTGAACAGTGAGGTATCCCCAGAGCTCTGTGACACAAGCTAGAAAAATCAGTCCTATGCGGTGAGATCAGATATCTGCAAAGGCATCTTCTAAACCAGACCCCAAACCACGGCTATAGACAGAAAGATAGATTAACAGGGCCAAGGAAAGACTGCTCTTCAGAGAAGGGGCTGTTGTCATGGGTTTAAAGGAAAAGAGATCCAAGGATTCAGAATTTGGTTGGGTTAGCCATGCTGTACAGGGGATAAAGCTGGATCATTTGGGAGCCTTTAGCTGTTCATCCTCCTTGGAAAAGTCTGCTCTCTCAGGGGAAAGGCTTCATGGGGCCACAGCATGACCTGGTGGGTGTTTCAAGGAAATGGTGTGTTCTGTGATGGCTGGCCACCAGAGACATCCATGTCTGAGACCTCATTCCTTACCCTGTCAATCATCCAACCAGGATTTACTAGTCATTTCCCATGCATCATTAGCTAGGATTATAACATCCCTCCCTGAATCCTGACTGTCGTTTTCAATGTAAGCTTTAAGACGTTAGGCACATTTAAAAATTGTTTGGGTTTCTTCAATGCAGTTTCTTCTAAGAGCTCTCCAAGAAGTTCTCCTCCATGAACCTTAGTTACCTTTGCCAAAAAATAATAATACATGATTCATTTGCTTATTCTTTCATCAGACATATATTGAGCTGCTATTGTGTAGCCAGGCTGTGTTGGAGAATAGGAATACAGAAGTAAAAGACAGGGGAGGTCATGATCCAGTGTGGGAGATAGACAATGATAGTAGAGTTTGAGAAATACTCTGACGGAAGATAGTAGACGATACAGAGAGGAGGGGAGTTCAACTCTCAGGGGAGTTCTGAGATTCTCAGAAGAGGTGTTCTTAGAGCTGGATTTGAGAGGCAATAAGAGTTAGGTGAAGATGGGAGAGAAGGGTGTGCAGAGAGAGCAACTCACATTAATTGAACCCGAGATCACTGAGCACCTGGTACATACAAGCCATTGTTCCAAGCTCTGGAGATATAGTAGCTGCTTTCATGAAGCTTACATTCTAGTTGAGAGGTGGGGTCAGAGAAACAGCCAACAAATATTTAAATCAATAGCTGATATGATTTTAGAGAAAGGTACTATGGAGAGGATAAAAATGGGACAGGATAGAGAATGACTAGGTGTGGTCACAGGGGATGGGTGCTGGTGCTTTAGCTAGAAAGACTGGGAAAGGTCTCTCTGAGATGACTTCGATGATGCAAAGATGGCCCATAGGAAGAGTATTCTACATAAGCAGGCAGCAGTGGCATATTTGGAGGGGGTGGGAGAAAGCCAGTGGGCTGGAGTACAGTGGACTGTGGAGCGGGGTGTGGATATAAGGAGATGAGGTCAAAAACAGGGTCTGCCTAGGACAGGCCTTGGGGACCATGGTCAGACATAGGATTTTATCCTAAAGTCAATGGGAAGCTTTGGAAGGTTTAGTCAGGAAGGTGATTGATAGTTTTTGAAGATTGCTTTGGTTGTCACATGGAGAAACAGGTGTTGGGAGTGACCAACTAGAAGGCCACACTGGGATCCCGGCCAGATGTGATGGTGGCTTGATCTGAACTGGAACAGTGGGGGAAGAGGAGAATGAACCAGGCTTGTGATGTATTTTGGAGGCAGTGCCAGCAAGACCTGATGACTGAGTGGGGAGTAAATAAAGGCAGGAACTGGAAATGATCCTTGAGTTTTGGCAAAAGTACAAAGACAGGCAAAAGCAGGGGGCATTAGGGACCAGTGAGTAGTCAGTTTAGGGTATTAAATAAGATATTCACTTTGGAATCAGAAAAACCTATTTGAATCCTGACTTTGCCACTTCCCAGCTGTGTGATCTTGGACAAGGGACTTACCCTGTCTGGGAGCTGGTGTCCTCAAGGAGATGGTATTTATGTCCTCTCAGGATTACTGTTGGGGTTCAGTAGGCTAATATATGTCAGCTTTAGTGTATCTGGCATGTAGTAAGTACTTAATAAACAGTAGCTCTTATTATCGCAGGTTTAAAACTGCCCTGTGTTTTGTCCTCACCAAGGCTTGTACCTTAAAATACAAATATGCACATATTACACCCAGGTTTTCCCAAGTCTTTGCATGTATTGATATAAGTGTTTTGGTTAGCGTGAGCTCTAAGGAAGAAGGAGAAATCAGCTCTCTAAGACTGCTGGTCATTTAGTACAGACATTCTTCCTGTTTGTATAATTGAATATTCCCCCTCATTCTTCCTTTTCTTGCTCACATTTATTTCTTTGATTGCTAATGATTGACCTTATCTGGAATTAAAATGCTCCTTGTGCATCGAACACTCATAGGTGTGTTCCTTTTATCAGCTGGGGGTGGGAAGCCTGACCTGAAGACATCTCAGATCTCCTGGGGCTAAGGTTAATCCACAAAGGAGAAATAGTCCTTTTTTCTATTTTTTGTCCATGGTTAAGAAGCAGCTTATAAAGGCAGTAAAGTGAGGAGGGAGGAGACGATTAAGTGATTAAAGCAGAGTTGGGGAGGGGCTGCTACTGGGCAGTTGGCAGGCTCTGAAACGTTGCTTTCCAGAAGATTGAACTCAACCTAGACTGAGGGCTACTGCGCACGCACTGCGTGAGGGGGCAGTGCAAAGTTGAAACGTCAGATTTTAGACCTGGAAGAAGTTTGCCAGGGCAGGTGTGGGTTCTGGGTGGTGCAGAGACAGACATGTAAAGGGCAAAATACAAGGGAGACAACTCCAGTTGCCCAGACAACTGGGCAACAGAAGGGATGGGCATACGGACAAGAGGGCAATTCATCCCAACCTGGTGATCCTAGAAGTTTCCTGAAGGATGGGACTCTTGAGCTGGATAAACAGGACGATGGTGTTTTGGGCTTTGGGTCTGGACTGAGCACAGGCATGAGATTCTTTTTGCTCTTCTGCAGCATCCATCATAGTGCCTGACACATATCAGGCTTTCAAAAAACCCTCACTGGCTAAATTGCTATGGAAGGCTTGTGTACACAAGTATGTGTAATTCAGAGCAGCTGGGGGGGAAGGGAGATACTTTACTGTCTGGAACTCTGTATTTTGATTTCACTTTCTTTTTTTATTGTAGTAAAATATATAGAACATGAAACTTGTGATTTTAACCATTAGTAAGTGTACAATTCAGTGACATTAATGACATTTATAATGTATACAACCATCACCACTGTTTTCATCACCCCAAACTGAAACTCAATAACCATTAAGCCGTAACTCCCCATCTCCCCTCCCCTCAGCACTTGGTAATCTCTAAGCTACTTTCTGTCTTGGTGAATTTTCCTATTCTAGATATTTCATGTAAAGGGAGTGTTACAGTATTTGTTCTTTACCCCTCCTCCTCTTTTATTTGCAACCTGGAAATACAAGAAGGTGCTCAGACATCTTCTGCTGTAGTGTGGCTTCAAGGCTTTTTCTAAGTCAAGCTGAGTTGTACTATCTTGTTACTGTTCATAAAGTAAAATCACTTATAAAAAGTTCAGCTCCACTTCCTCTAGCAGAGTTATGGCTGTGCATGTCTGGTATCTCTTCTAGACTGTAAGCCCTCGGCAGGTGGATGCTTCACTTTCACATGTCTGGACAAGTCTGTGTGCTCATGCGTGTTTGCTGTATAGAAACTTAAGTCAACACAGGAAACAAAAGAGGCGGACACAGCTCTACTTTTTGTTAAGGTTTAATGGCGGGGACCCAGAGGGGCTGGTACTCAGACCAAAGTTATTTAATAGTCTTGGGTGATAAAGCAGAGAAAGCACACAGCAAAATATGCAGAGCTAAGAACGACACTGAACTCATCTAAACAATGAAATAACGAAGCAATAAGAAGAGCCCTTAGTGATATCTTGCAAGGCAGGTCATTGACAGGAGGGGTGGGTGAAGACAATTGTTAATGATGTTACTGATTAGAATAATAGCTGCCCTTCCATGAGATCTGCTATTGGCTGGAAGCTTCCATATGGTATCTCTTTTTGTTGTGGCAACCTTGTGATAAGTCTTTGAAGTGATCAAGTTGAATCTTAGGGAGAATGAGTTGCCCACTCTAACTTATCATCCCAGAAAGTGTCTGCGCTGCGATTTGAGTCAAAGCACATCTAGCTCTAAAGCCCAGTTTTCTCCACTCTGAGAAAAGCTGTTGGTCTCATTTGGAGTATGGAATGGGGCAGAGATAGATTAAATGACAGCCCAAGAATGGAATTAATAAAGCAGCATAGACATATTTCCTGAAAAAATTCGTCTAAGGTGCCCCAGAAAGGCCAAGGAAATATTGTATACCATAGTGAAGGGTATTAGGAAAAATAAAACAAAAAAGAAAATATCACTCTGCCCACAGCGAGGCTTGAAGAGGAATGATTATGAACACAGTGCTAGTATAAACATTCACAGGGTAAGGACTTGTAACAGCACTGGCTCCTGTGTGTTCCTTGTCATCAGGTAGTACAGAGGCAATATGGATTATTCAAAATTGTTCTGAAGCCCGTGGAGGTTCAGATACTTCTTTTCCTTTTGGGCCACTCAGGCTAATACAATAGCAAAAGAAAACTTGTCAGTTTGTTACAAAATGCACAACAGGCATTCACCCTGTGATGTTTTTAAAAAACAGAGGTATCTGTACTCAGAGGCTATTGGTTGCTATAGAGTAACATCTGTGAGGGTTGCTTTTTCCATCAAGGGAATCAAATTTCTTATTGTGCTATCAACCTCCTGCCACATCATTTTTAAAGGCGAGCCATAAAATGTTTCTCTCTATTGTGGCAGCAAGGAGGAAAACTTTATTGGGGGAAAAGTAATGCAGTTTGAAAGAGTCCTGTAAACCAAAATCTGTTTAGGGAACTTAATTCTGGGTTTTACAAGGCGACCACATCTTTCTTTGCAAATAAACACTGAGCTCTCCAATTCACGTGCCTGGCAGAAACAACGTTCATGTGGTTGGACTGTACTGGTTTCAGAGTGCGGTTGAAAATTTGGGGAGGGAAGGGTGGTAGTAAAGTCCACCTCCTTCCTTCTATGACCCATAAAGGTACAGGACTGAGAACTGGGAACATGAGTGAGATGCATCTGATAAGGATGTTCATTTGCTGCTCACCACGTGTGGCTGGAGCAGACATTGAAGCTGAGTGCGTCTGAGTATAAGCATGTCTTAATACCTCTTTCTTGCCTATCCCCTATCCTCGTTTTAAATTAGTAACAATTAACGGGGTGATTTCTAACTGATTAGTGATTTTGACTTTTTCTTTTCCTCACCCCCAAAAACAACCACAAAAATTCCCCAAAGCATGTAAAAGCAATACACATACATTCATCATAGAAAACTTGGGAAATACAGAAGAGCAGAGGGAAGGTGAAAACAATTACCATCTTAGAAAAAGTAACCGTGTTGGTTTTCTTTGTGTGTTTAGGGGTGCATATTTAAAAAAAAATAATTATGATCATATTATATATAAAAAATGTATGTACTGATTTAAACATCTATATTTGTGGGTATGAAAGTGATATATATGCTTTGCAGAAAACTTGAATAATATAAAAGTATAAGGAAAAAATAATTACACAGAATTTCACCATCCAGAGATAAATGCTAATATTCCATTTTATTGTATGTGTTTCAAAATGTGTTCATTTCAAAGTTTAAAATATAGTTGATGCAGGGACATTTGTAACTCTTAGGTGGAAGATGATAAAAGAGGGATTGAAGAAGATAATATCTGCTATAAACTAGTTTTTTTTTTTTTTTGTGGTACGCGGGCCTCTCCCTGTTGTGGCCTCTCCCGTTGCGGAGCACAGGCTCCGGACGCACAGGCCTAGTGGCCATGGCTCACGGGCCCAGCCGCTCCACGGCATGTGGGATCCTCCGGGACCGGGGCATGAACCCGCATCCCCTGCATCGGCAGGCGGACTCTCAACCACTGCGCCACCAGGGAAGCCCTCTGTGTATGATTTTAAGGCTTATTTTTTATTTAATTTAATTTTTAAATATGTAGAATATTTACATACTTCAAAAATCAAAATTATATATAAGAGTATAGAGAAGTTCCTATCTCTTTCTTCTCCACCCTATTATCACCACCCTCTATAGAAATTAGCTAGTTTTTATGTTTCTTTGAGAAATAAGCAAATTATCTATGTATATTCATTTCTCTTTCTCACATAAAAGATGTCAAACTACATAATATTTTGTGCTTTGCTTTTTTAACCGAGCAATATTTTCTAGAAGTCACTTCATATTAATTCAGAGGGATCTTGACTTTGATACATGGTTCTCCACTGTGTATTATGGGTATTCACACAGCCCCCTACTGAGGGACATTTGGGTTTCCAGTCTTTTGCTATTGGAAATGCCTCAGCCATAAATACCCTTGTGCATAGGTTGTTTCATATTTGTGGAGGTTTGTCTTAAAGGTCTTTGACATTGTATTTTTGTTTAGTTGGTATCTGTCCTGGGGAGAAGCTCATGGTTAGGTTTTCTCAGTTCAGTTTTATTTGTTAAAGTACAAGTAAATTCCTTCTGGATACTGGTATTAGGTTGATATCAGTTTACACTTTAATATTTTTGCCTCTTTCTTTTGGTCCCAAGTACAGGCAGTTCTCTCCTTTCACGTATAATACATTCTTGAAAATTTGTACAAGAGTTGCCTGTGGGAAAGCCGGACAATAGACTTATTTGATATAAAGGAGGTAGGAGTTCCATTCCCAGAGAGCTAAAAAAAATAAGATCCCTAATTATTTACACCTGTTTTTTTTTTTTTTTTTTTTTTTTTTTTTTTTTTGCGGTACACAGGCCTCTCACTGTTGTGGCCTCTCCCGTTGCAGAGCACAGGCTCCGGACGTGCAGGCTCAGTGGCCATGGCTCACGGGCCCAGCTGCTCCGCGGCATGTGGGATCTTCCTGGACCGGGGCACGAACCCGTGTCCTCTGCAGTGGCAGGCAGACTCTCAACCACTGCGCCACCAGGGAAGCCCCTACACCTCAGTTTTTTTTTTTTTTTTTTTCTTTTTGCGGTATGCGGGCCTCTCACTGTTGTGGCCTCTCCCGTTGCGGAGCACAGGCTCCGGACGCGCAGGCCCAGCGGCCATGGCTCACGGGCCCAGCCGCTCCGCGGCATATGGGATTCTCCCAGACTGGGGCACGAACCCGTATCCCCTGCATCGGCAGGCGGACTCTCAACCACTGCGCCACCAGGGAGGCCCCCTCAGTTTTTTAAACAAAATTATTTATGATTTATTGCCAACATTTGGTACATGTTCTTTAACTGTGTTCATTTCCTTTCTAATTAATTGAACACACAATTGACCTGCCTAAGTCCAATGAGAATCAGATTAGGGTGAAAGATTCTCTGTCTTCTGGCTGCTTAATGATTTTCATCTTTGTCTCAAAGTATTGTTTACATGAAGTCTACTTCTTATCACTTGTATCAGCACTTTCCTTTTTCTGTTTTCTATTCATTTTTATAAAATAATAGGACAAAATATAATAAACATCCAAGTAATGGCACAAACATCTCTGGACTGAAACAGAACAATTGACTCTTGGGTAACACCAGCATGTGATAGCTTGAACTGATCATTCCTTAACTATTGAATGAAAGTGTTGAATGAAAGCGTGGGAAAAGAGGTTTGGTGTGACAATATATGATGTGTGAATGTACAGACTGTTTGGAAGTTGAGCATGAAAGTTGAGCCATCTCTGTGTTTTGTGAGAAGCAGGGAGAGGCTGCACGGGAAGCTGCTAGGTCAATGCCATTTAACAGTGAGTGATAAAAATGCAGAGAAGAATGTGTGGGCAGTCTTCAGATTATGATCTGAGGTGCATGCTAATTGCAGTACAAAGTTGGTCTTCCATGTCCTACTCATAGAGTTTTTATAAGGCATGTGATTTTGCCTCTGCATCTTGGGTGTTAATCATGGCCTATGAGTGGCATTGAAATATACAGAAATATCTCTGGATGGTACTTGAAGGGATAATTCTACTGGCTTCAGAAAGCCTAGTTGGGATGGCAGGAAACATCTGTTGACTTTGTGGGGAAGTAATGTGTGGTCTGGAGCAGGTGACTCGGGACTAGCAGGAGAGCTTCAGAGGGTACCCAAAATGAAACCACAAGCCGGCGTCAAGATCAGGAATCTGAGACTGAAAAACATCAAATGAGATCAAAAGGAAAGTTCTGGAACAGACCAAAGGTGAACCCTGGGAGTAGAGGTAGAATGAAAACTGGAGGCTGAGGAAGAAAGGAAGACACCTGACCGCACGTTTAAAACAGGGGACAGAAGCCAGATTGAACTGTCTTTATCAGGAGAATGTTCCAGAGGCTGTGGCTCAGAGACTGGGAGCCAACCATGAAACCCACATGCCTATTTTTCTTTTCTTTCTTTTTTTTTTTTTTTTGGTGCTACGCGGGCCTCTCACTGCTGTGGCCTCTCCCGTTGGGGAGCACAGGCTCCAGACGCGCAGGCTCAGTGGCCATGGCTCACGGACCCAGCCGCTCTGCGGCATGTGGGATCGTCCCGGACCGGGGCACGAACCTGTGTCCCCTGCATCTCAACCACTGCACCACCAGGGAAGCCCCCACATGCCAATTTTTGTACATCTTTTCCAAAGGACACTCATGTAATGCAAGGGTTGGTTAAATAAGAAAGGAGAGGACAAGTAGATATACGGATCTCAACCACTGCGCCACCAGGGAAGCCCCCACATGCCTATTTTTGACATCTTTTCCAAAGGACACTCATGTAATGCAAGGGTTGGTTAAATAAGAAAAGAAAGGAGAGGAAAAGTAGATATACGGGTTGGGATGCAGGTCCAGGGAATGAAAGCATTAGAATCCTGACTATGATGGATGATTTAGAAGCGTTGCCAACCCTGTTCCGTAGAGCTGCATGGTGCTCCCTGGCCATTGAGAGTGTGCCTTCAGTGTCCCAGGTCCTTGGGAGAGTAGGAAGGGAGAGGGCTTGGGGGAGAGATGGCCTGTGATGGAAGGCTGGTGCTCCCCACCCATGTTCAACAGCAGCTCTCCTATGACCTGTTTTATGTGGTGCTGGGGGTGCTGTGTAAGCTGTCATTTGAAGGGAGCTTCTGCCCTGTGTTTGTTTGCTGTGGCTCCTGTAACAAATCGCCACACTTGGTGACTTAAGAAAAGACAGAAATGTGTTCTCTTATAGTTCTGGAGGCCAGAAGCCTGAAATCAAGGTGTTGGCAGGACCACACTCCCTTTAGAGGATCTAGGAGAGAGTCATTCCTTATCTTCTCTAGTTTCTGGTGGCTGTTGGCATTCCTCGGCTTGTGGCTGCATCTCTCTGCTCCATCTTCCTATCACCTTCTCTTCTATAGATGTGTCTGATCTCCCTCTGACAACTCTCTTATAAGGATACTTGTGATGGCATTTAGGGTTTACAGGAATAATCTTGGATAATCTCTTCATCCCAAGACACTTAATTTAATTACATCTGCAAGGAATTTTTTTAAAAATAAGGTCCCATTCACAGTGTCTGGGGATGAGGACATGAGAGCTATCTTTTTGGGGGGCTGACATTCAGCCCACTACCTGCCGCTAAAAAAGTTTGAAAACTTCTGATTTAAAATGGTAAACATCTGTGAATTGGTTTGAAAAAAAGAAAAAGAAAACATAAAGAGCCCCGATCTTTTCAATGCAGGGGAAGGAAGGCAGAGAAAGACGATTATGCTGCAACTTAATGTTTAAATGTTAGGCAGCTACAAGGTAGGAAGCTGATTTAAGCAGCAAAAAGAGGTAGCAGTCATATTCATTTAGGGACCAAAAGTGACCATAGCTCCCTTGGGGCCATTGGCTTTGTGAGAGCTCCCTTAGCTCACTCAACTTCACTCACGGCCTCTTTCATTGTCTTTCAACCCTGAACACTGATGATTTTATTTTATTTTTTTTTTGCGGTACGCGGGCCTCTCACTGCTCACTGTTGTGGCCTCCCCCATTGTGGAGCACAGGCTCTGGATGCGCAGGCTCAGCGGCCATGGCTCACAGGCCCAGCCGCTTCGCGGCATGTGGGATCCTCCTGGACCAGGGCACGAACCCGTGTCCCCTGCATCGACAGGTGGACTCTCAACCACTGTGCCACCAGGGAAGCCCCTGAACACTGATGATTTTGAAGAATGGTCAGAAGGGGCTCATCTGGTTGTGGCATGGTTCTCTAACAAAACCTAGTCTTGATGAAAAGAATAAAGAAAGCAGTTAAAAATGGCCCTACACCCATGTACATGTCACTAGAGCATTGATGTAAGTATAACATATATAGCAAAGATGTATGTGATACAGTCACTGGATTTCTAATCTTATTCCCCATCCATTCTTACTAAGGGATAAGTGACAATCTTTGAGCATGTCTAAGAGGATGGTCTTTATTTTGTTCCATTTTCTCTACTGTATAGGTACTATTTTCTCCTTTATAATTAACAAGTTAACTGTGAGGAGATACTCTGAGACCATATAAATACCGCATTCCTCATCAAACTTTCCTTTCTAGATTTAGCATCACTGGTGATTTTTTTGCCTCAATTTTTTCTATGATGGTTTCACTAATTCTATACTTATTAGTCAACATTTCATTAAAAGGAAGAGCTTTCCCTTTTTCATGTTTATATAAGTTCTTTATTATCTGGATAGACTCATGGATTCTTATTTTATTCAGTTGGTTATAAGACACTAATGTTTTTCTTTGTTTTGGTATTCAAGTTGTCCCAAATTTTGCCAGTGGGAACTCCCTCAAGCTGCCTCCTATGTTCTTTTAACATGTTCTTGTCTTTCTTTGAGCACTTCCTCACTTTTTGGTATTAGATGTTCCATGATCTTGTATTTTCCCTGCCCCAGCCCTAGAATCAGCCTTTCCTCCAAGGAGCATAGTTCCTTTTAGTAGGCAATGGTATTTATAAACCATGACCTGGAGGTGATTTGGCTTTTGTTTTGCAATACGTGGATACTATCTAGGAACTGAAAAAAAAAAATCTGTCATAGGTATTGTCTTAGTTCAGTCAGGCTGCTATAATAAAATACCATAGACAGGGGCTTATAAACAGTCAAAATTTATTGCTTACAGTTCTAGAGGCTGGAAGTCTAAGATCAGAGTGCCACCGAGGTCAGGTTCTGGTGAGGGTCCTCTTCCAGGTTGTAGACTGGTGACTTCTCATTGTATCCTTGTATGGTGGAAGGGGCTAGGGAGCCCTGTGGGAGTCTCTTTTTTAAGGGCACTAAAGCCCATTTCTGAGGGCTTTACCCTCATGACCTAACCACCTCCCAAAGGCCTCACTTCTTCGTAGTATCACCCTGAAAGTTAGAGTTTCAATATAGGAGTTTTGGGGGAACACAAACATTTGGGTCATAACAGGTAGTCTGAATTTCGGTCCCCCAGAAGCTGACCTTGAGCCAAGAGTTCAAGGGCAAGCTGCTGATTGGGCAGGGCAGTGTAAGGTAAGGGTGAGGCAAGACAGGATGGGTGCTCTCTGGCAGGTTCCTACAGTGGGTCACTTTGGTAGAAAACACACATCTCAAAACAACCTTGACCAAGGGGTAAGAAAGCTGGAGTGTTTCACTCCCCACCTACTGGGCACTGCCCGGGGCTGCTGTGGGGATGGGTGGGGGGGTAGGGGAGGATTCACATTCCCAGACCCCCGTAGCCTGGAAAGATGGCTGGAAGCCAGGCTGGCTCGCACAGACATGGGAGCCAGACAGACGTGGGGATTGGAAACTGTGGGCGTCCACAATGTCGGCCACGAGTTCCTGGCCCCACCAGACAAGGGGAGTAAAGCTGACAGAAATAAAGAGAGGAACTTTGAGCCCTCTGAAGGAAGGTGCTCTGAGAGACCTGGAGGTTTCTTCAGTTGGCTGGAGCCTTTTAGATAAGGGGCCTCAGAACTTTTCACAGAAAGACCACCCTGGCTTGGCTGTTACCACTCCTGTTCTCGCCTCACAAACTCCCAGGCCACATGCCTGGCCTCATCCACTCTTGGCTACGTCGGTCTATATCTAGTTGTACTGCCGGGCAAATGACTTCGAAGATAGTGGTGTTGGGAGTGTCAGGGTTGGAAGCAGGACGAGTTTCTAATTTGGGCTGGAAAATAGGAGGAAGGGGGAATAGGATGCCTTGCTGTCTTTATCACCTTCTGTTCAACTCCCCAGCAATATTAATATCCCAAATCTGGCCGTGTCTAGCTACCCCTGTTGCTCCCTGCTGGTCCTGGTGGCCATCGCCTCTCACCTGGATCCCTGTGATGGCCTGTAACCTCTCTGCCATCTCCACCCTTGCCCTCTATTCCCCACACAGCAGGCTGAGCGTGGGGTCCGGCCATGTGACAGTCCTGCTCTGAAACTGACAGCACCTTTGAGTTATACCCAGGAGGAAATCCAGAGTCCTTCCCGTGGCCGACAGGCCCCCCGCAGCCTGGCCTCTCCTACATCTCAGCTCTCCTCCCATAGCACTCTCCCCTGCCTTTCTGCTCACTGATTCTAGAACACACCACCTTGTTTTCTTGCTGTTCCCTCTGCTCGGGGGAATGCTTTTCCATGAGTGCCATGGCTCCTTCCATCCCTCCTCCTCTCTTCTCACCCCCAATGTCACCTCGTTCCTAACCTCCCCATCCATTCATCATTCTGTCCCTTTACTCTCTTTTGCTCCAAAGCCCAACCTGATGAGAACAAGCCAAGGCTGCTTATTCAGAGTTTGCTCCAGCAAGGGAGTCCGCCACCATCCCTTGCGTGTGGCAGAGACTCAGGGGCAGGCAGAGGAGTAGCTAAGCTTTACAGTGGAAAAGGGGAGGCTTCAGGTGTGCCCTGATTGGAGGCTGTTGTCCTGGGGAGGCCGTAGGTGGGCTAACTAGAAGGGGCCTCCTCTGTGAATGGTTAGGGGTGCATATTTGCTACTCTGGTTGGTCCTAAGTTGGAAGCAAGGGCAAAAGTTAGGGAAGCTGCCAGTTATTAATCAAGTCCTGGCCATTTGGAGCCAGCTGTTACGGGGGCTATTGTCTGGCTTCCTAAACTATCACTGGGGATAGTGTTCTGACCTCCTGCAAGTCTAATTATAACAGGCTGGCTTCCTGGGTTGGTTTCCTGGGCAGGTTGCTGCAGGTTGTGGGTGAGAATTCTATTCATATATATATTCTGTCATCCGTTTGTATATTCAGTCTCTCAGCACTCACCATCTATCCAATGTGATGCATATTTGTTTTTCTAGTTATTGCCTGTCTCAGGAGAGAAAGAAAGCTTCGTGAAGGCAGGGATCTTGTTGCTACTGCGACTGCAGCTCCTCAAACTGTACCAGGCACAAGGTGGTTACTCAATAAATATGTATTGAATGAGGGAATGACGATACCTGATCCTTCCTCTATGTAAGTTTCTAGAAATAGAACCTTCTGCTCTATCTTTTTCTCTCTTTATGGGCCAGCATTTTGGACAAGGCCAACCACCCACTGAGGAAACTTGGAGAAGAGGTCCATATGGAGAACCCTGGGATTTGGATTTAGGGGACCAAACTCATATGTCTATAGGAGCGAGGCAGCTGAAAGAACGAACCGGCCTGGTGGGTGGGGTTGACAGAACATGGAGTCTTCGTCCTGCAGAAAGATGGCCGTCTTGACTCGGCACTTTCCAATTTTTAACATGTCAGAATGTGCGCCTCCTGTTTACAGAACACATGAGTCATCAAAAGAATCTGACACCCTGGAGTTTTATGTAAAAAATACTTTCAATATTTAAATGTTAGCCACTCTTTGGACTTCCCTGGGGGTCCAGTGGTTAAGACTCCACATTTCCACTGTGGAGGGCATGGGTTCAACCCCTGGTGGGGAAAGTTCTGAATGTGGCGTGGCATGGACAAAAAAATATATATTAGCCACTAATAAAATACGGTGCATTTGGGTAGGGAGGAGGAAGGTGGGAAAAACAAACTGTTTCTGTGGGCTGCTTTCAGGCCTGAGGCAGCCCGCTTGGCCTCTTGTCGAGGCTGTCTCCTCAGGCCCTCTCTGGAAGTCTCTGGGTCTCCTCTCCCTGTTTTGTCTGACCTTCCCCACGATGGAAACTGGAGGTTAAGGGGAAGGCAGTTGGTGTGAACTCCCAAGCTGCAGCCATTGGATACCACAAACCAGGTCTCAGCATATCAGTTGCCTTCGAATGATTTTCTTCATTAGGAGTCCTCTGTAGACGTGAGGAGGGTGACTGCGTGAGGCCGTTTTGGCTTTGAGCTGATTGTAAGTGTAGCCGCAGGAGCCATCTTTCTGATTAGAACTGAGGTTCTCAAGCCAGAGGAATTAATAATGCGGTGATGTGATGGGGAGAAGGAGGGACTCCGGTCTTGTTTATGTTCAGAGAAGTTTTAGGTGCTTTCACTAAAAAAAAAAAAAAAAAAAAAAAAGGGATTTCTCAAAACTTTAAATCATTGATTGATACCTGGAGTAATTAAGCTTATTTTCCCAGAGTATAACCCTTCAGGAAATCCTTTTCCTAAGTACCATTCATTACAGTTTGCAAAGGATTTAAAGGGAAGGATTCTGGGCAATGCTGATGATAAAACGGGAGAGGAAAGGGAACACGGAAGAGTTATTGGTTGTTATTTTCACAGCTACTCCTTAAGAGCCCAACAAAAATTATACTCAAAGTGGATTTTTTTCCCCTCCAATTCCACAAAAACATCAAAATGCAAACCAGTTAGGTTGATGTTATTTAAGAAGCTATTATCCTTGGTGAAATCTAAGCACACCAAAAACGCTATCCAGCTTCTCCGGGAATGGGAGATAAACGGTATTTGGGTAAGGATAACATTTTGCCAAATTTTGTGGTGGTAGCAGACCCCACAGTTATTTGAAGTTGCTTAAAACTTTATTCTCCCTAGCTCAGATTGAGCTAATTAGAACCCACAGGGAATAATGTGGGTAATGGTGGGAACGGGGAAGTAGAAATATGCAATGCAATTAGCTCCTGCTTTTTTTCTGTGTGATGCAACCTGTGAGCTTGCAAAGACTTGCAAAGACTTGGAACAATAGGATCCATTGATACTCAAGCTGCTAGCAGAGTCCATAATTATGATATAATATCTTGCCAGCCTCTTGCAGGCACGAAGGTAGAATGGAATATGAGTAAATAAAATCTAGCAATTTTCTCTATCCATAATTCTTTATATCAATAGCATATTTTCTCTGGTTTTTTTTTTTTTTTTTTTTTTGCGGTATGCAGGCCTTTCACTGTTGTGGCTTCTCCCGTTGCGGAGCACAAGCTCCGGATGCGTAGGCTCAGCGGCCATGGCTCACGGGCCTAGCCGCTCTGCAGCATGTGGGATCTTCCCGGACTGGGGCACGAACCCGTGTCCCCTTCATCGGCAGGCGGACTCTCAACCACTGCGCCACCAGGGAAGCCCGTGTTCTTTTTTTTTTTTTCCCCCAAAGAAGATAGAAACTTAGTTGAACATTTTGTGTCCCATCGGAGGACTTCATCTCCATGGGAATAAATTTGGTTTGCTATCAGTTAAATGAGAGGTTTTCTTGGTGTTGTTACAAGTTGAATAAGGCTATTCCACAACGCCCTCTTCCTACCATCAGCAGATGTCCTTGACTTTGCTTGCTACTGTTGTGTAAACTCATGCCAGGAGAAAACTTGAATTTAGTCATTTATACTTTAATTTGTTTGGACTGTACTCAGGCTGGGCCGACCTCATGGGCAGGCACCTGTGAAGTCTCTTATAGTCGCATTTAAAGCTAGCACGATGCAATATAAAGATGAACAAGGTTCTTGCTAATACTTTAAATTTAGATTTTTCTTTATTTAGGATGACATTAAATAGCAAATAAAAGAAACCGTGACAGGTGAAGAGAGAGAGCACAGAACAAAGGAAAAAGGTTTATATTTTAGTACCTTTAACATCACGTTTTTTCCTGCTTTTTGAACAAGGGGAGTTAATTTGCATTTTGCACTGGGCTGCATAAATTATGTAGCTGGCTCTGTACCCAGCACAGATAAATGTAATTCAGAGATTCAGTCACTCATTCAACAATTGTTTTTTGAACATGAACTTGGTATACCACAATGCCAGGTATAGGAGGTGTAAAAACAAAACAAATCAAACAAACAAAAAACCCCAAACCAAAATGAAGAGCTGGTTTCTGCCACCTGGGCCTTAGTACCTGCTTTTGCGAGAAATACCTGCAGCCAAGGCTTGTAGATAATTATGGAATCTCGAGGCCCAGATCTGGGGCCAGGAGTGAATTCCGAGATTCTCCTGGTGATGGGAGGAGTCTGGAAAGAATTTGTAGAGGTATTATTTCAGATTGTATCTGAGTATTCAAACTTGTAAGATATTTTAGAAACACTCCTTTTTGTTAAGACAAAACCAAATAATTAGAACTAGCCACACAGAGATTGGAGGCTCTCTCGTCTTCTACTCCAAGCTCATAAATTATGAGAGAGGCCCTGCAGTTATCTTTAATCAGATCTGAGAGAGATTGTATTCTGCTAGTGACTGTCTAAAAGTAGGACCAGAACCTAGGTCATCTGATTTCAAATTATTTTCCACTTCATTCCAATTATCTACTCCATTGTAATCCTTAATTTGACAGCTGTTCTTACTTTCCTGTTACTAATATTAAGAAATTAGGAAGTGATATAGCACTTTTCAGAAGATTTTATTTTATTTTTTCTTCCTATCAAAACTTATGTAAGGGGTCTTCTAAACTGAAAATGTTTCCGATGCACTTAAATTATAATTCGTTTTATAAAAACCAACTTCTCCCTAACCACTGTCACCCTGAGGGAGGAAGGTCTGTGTTCTGGAGCCAGCCTTCTGGTGTGGAAGAACACAGGCTTTGCAGTCAGGAGTGGAAGGAATCTGAGTCTGCCTTTGAAGAGCCATATGCCTTTGGAACTGTGATTAGCCTGCTTGAGCCTCCAATTCCTCATCTGGAAAATGGGCACAGTAATGACTGCTTGGTAGTGATGTTGGAGGGTTTAATGAAATGAGGTGGTAGAGTACCGTACAGACACTGGGTGCTTGGTGAATATTGCTTCCTTCTCTTGAAAGACAAAACATTTCCCCTTCTCCCCAGCTCTTTTAAGGCTTCTGCCTTGTGAAATTGCTCATTTTATATCAGTGGCCTATTTTATCTGTGTTTGAACTTGAGAAATTTCCATGACTTTTAACTTTCTGTTAATATATTGGTGAAGAGAGAAAAATGTGACTCTTCAATTTTAATATTTTCCTTCTGTGTTCACTTTCTATCCCAATGGTGAAATCACAGAATACTAAGAATTTTAGGGGAGGTATCAGAGTCATGGAGTTGAATAATTTTAAAATGATAAGGCAGTTTGGGGATAATCATAATATATAGCTGTCATTTAAGAAAGCCTCTGGGCTAGGTTGTATTCTGTGCACTTTACAGGTATTAATTTGGTTAAATCTCACAAAGAGTCTTTGAGGAAGTGTGTTTTTGCTTCCATCTCACAGGTAAGGAAACAGAAGCAACGAGTTAAGTAACTCATCCAAGGTCACTTGGGCTGGCCCAGGACACATACCCTAACCATTATACTAAACTGCCTTAATGATGAGGCACTTCCAGACCCCTGATTTTACAGGTGATTGAGATCTGCAAAGAATAACTGACTTGCCCAATGTCATCCAGCTGCTTAAATGCAGGGGCAGGACTAGAACCCCGGGATACTGACCCACACCCCCCCCCGCCCCACCCCGTCCAGTGCAAGGTTCTCTCCACTCCCCCGAGAATTACTGGTGGGACAGGCTCACAAGAGGCTCAAACTGGGAACCAGCAAAGCTAGATAATAATATTTCTATTCCTGTGCCTTTCATTAAGGATGCATGATTTTTGTAATTCTTTCCTTTAACAGTAATTGCTCTGTTTTGTCTTTCAGGAACCTGGGCAGGAGGAGATAAGCCAATATATCTGCCTGTTGAGCCTACAGTTAAAAATAATTATAGAGAACATGGTGATGCTTCAGAAACTGTCAGGTGATGTGACATTTTTCAAATCATACTTTCTTACATTATTCAGTTCTAGTCTGGAGGAATTACCTTCTGGTAGAAAGGAGAAAAGAGTGGGAAAAGAAAAGTCAAACATTCAGTTGTTTCTTTTGTGGAAAATACCTGACCATTATTATAAGAAGGTAGATGCAGATAAAATTTGGATATACAGGTTAGTTATTACTTACAAGTTACTTATTACAATAAGTCAAAATTACTTATTGAATATATGTACCCTTTTCCAAAAAGAATTTGGTATGTACAACAAGATTAGTAAGCCGTTTTTGTGATGCAGCTGTAAGATGAAGGGACAACAAAGAGGCCAGCTGTAAGGGTCAGTGCTGTCCCTGTGGTTGAACAAAACCTTGTGTTTTGGTGGATCAAGGCCACCATTCTTGTTCTCCAGAAAGGAAGGAACATAGCAATGGTGTCTACAGGAGGCAAAGTTTGTTTGTTTATTTATTTATCGGAGTATAGTTGCCTTACACTGTTGTGTTAGTTTCTGCTGTGCAGCAAAGCAAATCAGCCACACGTATACATATATCCCCTCTTCCTTGGATTTCCTTCCCATTTAGGTCACCACAGAGCATTGAGTAGAGTTCCCTGTGCTATACAGTAGGTTCTCATTGGTTATCTGTTTTATCCATAGTAGTGTATATAAGTCAATCCCAATCTCCCAATTCATCCCACCCCCCTCTTCTCCTCTTGGTATCCATACATTTGTTCTCTACATCTGTGTCTCTATTTCTGTTTTGCAAATAAGTTCATCTGTACCATTTTTCTTGAGTCCACATATATGTGATATTATACGATATTTGTTTTTCTCTTTCTGACTTACTTCACTCTGTATGACAGTCTCTGAGTCCATCCATGTCTATGCAAATGGCACAGTTTTGTTCCTTTTTATGGCTGAGAAATATTCCATTGTATATATGTACCACCTCTTCTTTATCTGTTCATCTACTGATGGACACTTAGGTTGCCTCCACGTCCTGGCTATTGTAAATAGTGCTGCAATGAGCACTGGGGTGCATGACTCTTATGGAATTATGGTTTTCTCAGGGTATATGCCCAGTAGTGGGATTGCTGTGTCATATGTAGTTGTATTTTTAGTTTTTAAAGGAACCTCCATACTGTTCTCCATAGTGGCTGTACCAATTTGCATTCCCACCAACAGTGCAAGAGGGTTCCCTTTTCTCCACACCCTCAAGCAAAGTTTATTTTAACGAAATTCAAAGAGCAGTTTCTCCTGAAGAGTGTGGTATAGGACATATTAACCAGTAACAGAACAGCCACTGTATTAGTAGTCAGGGTTCTCCAGAGAAAGAGAACCAGTAGGAGATCTCTCTGTCTCTGTTTCTATCAAGAAATTTATTGTAAGGGATTAACTCATGTAATTATGGAGGCTGCCAAATCCCAAGACCTGCAGTCAGCAAGCTGGAGGCTGAGGAGAGCTGGCGATATAGTTCCAGTTTGAGGCTGAAGGCCTGACAACCAGGAGAGCTGATGGTGTAAGTTCTAGTCTAAGCCCAAAATCAGGAGAAGACCCACGTCCCAGCTCAGTGTCAGGCAGAGAGAGAATTCTCCATTACTCAGTCTTTTTGTTCTATTCAGGCCTCCAATCTATTGGGTGAGGCTCTCCCACATTGGGGAGGGTGGTCTGCCTTACTCAGTTTCCTGATGTAAATGTCAGCCTCATCTGGGGACACCCTCACAGACACACCCAGAAGAATGTTTCACCACATATCTGGCCACCTTGTGGCCCAGTCAAGTTGACCCATAAAATCAACCATCACAATCCTCCCCTTTTTCACGCATAATCTTCTACAGTTCTCTAATTCATGACACAGGTGAGAATCAGGATTTTGTACTAGCATAAATCTATATTACATCAAGAGTTCAAGTTTACAGTTGACTTATATTAAACAGTCAATGAGGGAAAATGAGACTGTTTTGGTGAACACAAAAATAGGCAATCAGGGGTTATGGATGGCAGTTGCAACCTTACATTGGACTCAGTTCCAAATGTCTGCATTGCGATTTGATTGCATAATATGGAGACAAATTCACAGATAAGTAGCTATACTATATGACATTCTTTTTTTTGTAGCTTGCCTTGATATAACAGAATACATTTCCATTAAACTCATTTGGAAGCTAGAAAGAGGAACAGTAGGAAATATTTGTTTTAATGTTAAAGCGGTGATGACATTGGCTCATGTTTGACTTAGAAGAGTCAGAGAAGAGCCCTAAGGACTGAGAACAAGCTGTAGAGACTCTACATGATTACTGGTTATGATGCAGCTCTTAGGGTTGGGTCTGAATCTGAAGAGCTGAGCCTGGCCGGCCTGGCATTGCAGTGGCCTGCATGTGGACCGCTGTCATCCTGTAGTTCCTCTTTTGTGATTTTATATCCACAGGCCTGGGTTTTTTTAGAGTCACACTTTCTGATGTATAACCTATTTACTGCTATTAGTAGGCAATAGTTAAGTACTACCCGTTCTGTGTGCTCGGTACATTTTTGAGTGGTGGTGTCTCTCCCCCCTGCACACACACACATTGGGTGGTTTAAACAACAAAAAATTCTCACAGTTTTGGAGGCTAGAAGTCTGAGACCACAGTGTTACTTCTGAGGGCTGTGTGAGGGAACATGTTCCAGGCCTCCCTCTGTGGCTTGTAGATGGCCATTTTCTCCCTGTGTCTTCATGTTGTCTTCCTTCTGTATATGCCTGTGTTCAAATTTCCTCTTCTTATAAGGACACCAGTCATACTGGATTAGGGTCCCACCCCAATAATACCATTTTAACTGATTACCTCTGTAAAGACCCTATCTCTAAACAAGGTCACATTCTGAGGTACTGGGGGTTAGGACTTCAACATATGAATTTTGGGGGGAACAATTCAACCCATACTATACCTGTATATAACTATATACCAAATAGATATAACTATACCTGTGTATACCTGTATATACCTGTATGTACAGGTATAGTTATATACGTGTGTGTGTATACTATTTTTGCAGCTGTTTGAAGTTTGTATATTTTCCGTACTGCAGACCTTACACAAAATTGAAGAAGAATGTTAATATTCAAGTTCTATCATCCTGTGTTTAGAAGTTGTTGTTTTTTGCAGATTTTGGTATTAACAGACCAAATATTCCCAACAACAATAAATATTCCCAGTAATAATATTCCCAACAATAACAGCAACAAAATATATATATACACACATACATATACACAGGTATAGTTATATGCATGTATATACGTATAGTATAAACACAATATGTATGTATATGTGTTAGTGCATGTGTGTGTATATATATATATATATATAAAGGCATACCTCAGAGATATTGTGGGTTTGGTTCCAGACCACCACAATAAAGCAAATATTGCAATAAAGTGAGTCACACCAATTTTTTAATTGTCCAGGGCATGTAAGTTATGTTCAACACTATACTGTAGTCTAAGTGTACAATAGCATTATATCTAAAAAAACTAGGTACACACCATAATTAAAAAATACGTTATTGCTAAAAAATGATAAGCATCATCTGAGCCTTCAGTAAGTCATAATCTTTTTGCAATAGTAACATCAAAGATCACTGATCACAGATCAGAACAGAAATAATAATAATGAAAAAGTTTGAAATATTGCAAGAATTACCGAAATGTGACACAGAGATGCAAAGTGAGGAAATGCTGTTAGAAAAGTGGTGCCGATAGACTTCCTTTAGGCAGTGTTGCCATAAATCTTCAATCTGTAAAAAATTCAGTACCTGTGAAGTCCAATAAATCGAGGTATGCCTGTATACACATATATATGTGTAATACATATACATACACACGTACTCATTTAATCCTTACAGGTAGGTACTGTGATTATTACTCTTTTAAATATGAGGAAACTGAGTCACAAAGCTCAGTGCCCCACAACTACCAAGTTCAGGAGCTGAGATTTGAACTCAGCCCCTGGCCCTGAGACTGTGTGCAGCTCACAACAGTGAGTTTTCCTGGCAGTACAAGGTAACACGTTGATGGATTGCAAAGGGTTAACATTAGGGATTTAGGCTCTTAAGTTTTTAAAAACTAGTTTACTGAATTGTGAAAAGATGTAGAAATGATACTTGAAAGGCAATTCTGCAGCCCTCCTGAAGCGGCATTTTGTTTGGAAAACCTCGTGTACTTGAGATGCTTATTTGAAGTCGGTGAAGATTTATCCCAACTAGTAAGTAAGCATCCTGAGGCATCTGGGCTGGGCCTCTGCTTCCCTCCCCTGGCCTGCCAGTGGCCTGTGTGCTCAGGTTCAGCTGGCTCTCTTGTACACGCACAACCCTAAGTATTCCTGACAATCAGAGCCAGTATGGAGTTATGGCTGACGCGAAGTATGAAGACCCCACATGAAGGGACATGGTGGGCGGGGTCATGGGGTGAGATCACCAGCCCCAGGTGTGGGATCATGAACTGAGGCTCGCCCATGGGCCTTCCTCTCCACCTCTTCCGTCAATGGGTGGCTTGTCCCTCAAAAGACCATCAGGGTGGCATGGCAGAAAGAGCAAACCACTAAGGGATCTGACACTTTGGGCCATCATCTGCTTCCCCGTTGTCTCTCTGACCCAGGACAAACTATGTAACCTCTCTTTTCTTCGGTTTCCTCATGTGCAAAGTGATCCTTGTTGACTAAATCATCTTTCTGTTGATGGGTCTTTGTGGAGGGCCTTCCATGTGGTAGACACCATGGGGCACAGAAGTCTGAAACACAAGGGGTCTGGTGGTTAAGAGCTTGGTCTCTGACAGCCCTCATGAATTCAAATCTCAGCACAGCAGCTGATGAGCTGCTACCTTGGCAAGTTACTCTCTCTCTCTCTGCGCCTCAGTTTCCTCATCTGTAAAATAGGAATCATAAAAGTAATGACCATTTACCAAGTCAATGTGTGTAAAGATTTAGAGCTATGATTGGCACATACATGCTATATGTTTATTAAATAATAAGCCCTCTCTGGCTTTTTTTTTCCCCCTATTTTGTATGTTTATCTTTTTTTTTTTTAAGCCACCTCCGGCTTTCAAGAATTTACCCTGCTGCTGTGTGGTTGGATAAATGTATACTGATAAAATAAGACATAACTGCTAAATCAACACCATCATGCTGTAGGAGAGGGTATGAGTTGGGAGTCTGGAAGAGTCACGAGGGCTAAGAGATTCAGGGGAAAGAGGGAAACAGGCACTGGGGCTCACTGTATGCTAGGCACTGTACTGAGGACTTCACATGCATTTCCTCTTTATCTTCAAAATAATCCTGGGCCATAAATATTGTCTTCCCCATTATACAGCTGAGAAAACTGTGGCTTTGGACAGGTCAAGTCTTGTACTAAAATTTGTGACAAAGCCAGGATTCTTTGGGGTCTGGGAGTCCAGGAGGAGGCCAGGTGGGCCAGATGGAGGTGCCCACGTGGTCAGAATAGTGACAGGACTGCAGTGGCCTGGACATGCTCTGGCATTTGAAAGGGTCCTGAGCTGGCTGTTCACGCCGCCCCTTTCAGAGGCCTCCTTGGACTCAGGGGGCCCTTGACAGGTGTCTTGCTGTGGTGCTTCTTTGGATTTTGCTCATTACTGCAGCAATACTCCAGTGTCAATATTTTACAGTGTGATTGGATTATACTTTGTTCCCAAGGCTTTAAAAGAAGAGCATATTTTTAAAATATGAATAAATAAATGGTTTAGTTCTCTGTATTGTTAACCACACTTCATGCTGTTAGAGTTTTCCTTGAAGAGCAAGAATGATGCTCTGTGTTCATGGATTTCTGAAATCAGTTATGTTTTTGTTAATTGGATTTTGTTCCCATTCTTTTGGCTTTCCCTTAACACAGAAAATAAAATCTGGGGGTTAGTCCTCTCCTTCTGACGGATGGCACCCAAGGGCAGTACAAGCATTTTTCACTAGTCTACTTTGTTTTTCTGGAACTCTCTGAGTGACTGTTAACACAAGTCTGAGGGACCCAGGGTCAACTTCTATTTATGTGACAGATTCCTCATGTTGGTTTATTTCACCTCAAAATCTAACCCCGTGGAAATGTTTCAGGATGTTGACCTTTAAACACTATGGATAAAATCCTGCTTCTTTCCCATGCTTAACAACAAAAACAACCACTGTGACTGATTATAACAATAGCTGCTATTCACTGAATGTTTAATACATTCCAAGGCACCCTGTTAAGGGACTTTCATGCATAATCTCACTTACTTCTCTCAGTAACCCTGTGAGTTCTGTGGTGTTTTTATCCTATTTTACAGATGAGACCGAGCCTTAGGGAAGGTAAAGAGTGTGCTTAGGGTCACTTGCCTAGCTAGATATCGGAGGTGAGTGAATTGCAACTCCTGCACTGAGTCAGATTCCTTAGTGTTCTTTAATGCAGTTAAATGCAGTTCTAGCAATGAATGGTCTTACCTTCTCCAACAATTCTTGGAACACACTATTGTGTGAAGTTTGAGGTTCACAAAGCAAAGCAGGCAGACCCATCTCAGCTCAGAAACTTTGGAACATTGATTCCCAGAACAAGCAAACCAGGGTGCAAAGACACACCACACAACCCGAGCCGCTAAAGGGCCAGTGAGGCTTGAGGCCTTAAGTTTTACAGCTGGAGGCATCTCCTGAAACTACGAATTCTGACACACACACACACACAGTGCCTTCCTGCTCAATCACCTTTCCCAGGTGCCTGCTGCCTCCAAGCAGGGCGATGGTCAACAGGTCCTTGTTTGCCTGACTTTCCCCATTTTAGCCCCAAATGTCTATCATCCTGGGAAACCCCTCAATCTTGGGCAAAGTGGGACTGGTGCTTATCCCCCCTCTAAGGGAGAGTTCAAAATCATCAGCCTGGCTTTTGACCTCTCACTGTCAATCCCATCCATCTACTGCTCTTCTATGTAGGGGGCTCTGTCAATGCCCGGCCCGCTGGCTAGAAGCTGCCCTACAACAGACTCTCTCCTTGGACTAAACTCCAGCCAGGTTTCCCTGAGTCCTCTTCATGAGGCCTCAACCTTGGCCTATAAAGACTTGAACAAACACTGCCATAGTTCCTAACAGCTCAAGGCTGCATCCCTAGGATGACCCTAGCCCCGCTTAAAGTACCTGCCTGAGAAAACTCAAGGCTGCTAAAGGAATTTACTGTTTGTTCCATCCTCTGTGGGAGCCCACCTCTAATAAGCTCCAGTTAGCAAACCCAGATGGGTTTCACATGGACCAGCCCCTTGTAGCCTGTTGTCATTTTCCACTTCCGGACTGAACCCCTGCCCCCCATCTCCTCCCTGTTCCCTCATCCTCCCTTTAAAATGCCCTGTCACCTCTGTACAACTCAAAGCTGAGTTTAGTCCCTGCTGGACCCTTTTCCCTACTGTAGTAGTATGTTGCTGATTAAAATCTGCCCTTACTGCTCTAACTAGTGTCAAGCTTTGTTTATGTTTGACGACTTCTGTATTCTGTCTGTGTTGCCTCCAGTGCTTGTCTCCACTACCTGCAACCCATCACCTTTCCTCCCCCCGTGCACACAGGATCTTCCCCCTAAGGTCCTGCTTAATCCCCGTGGGCCTGTAGTGCCTGCTCTACCTCTGCTCATCCCCTCCCAGCTCTTGGTGGTCTCCTTTTTTTGACCGCCTATATCACTTGGATGTGGCGCTACTCCCTGAGGAAATAAGATATGCTATAGCATATTGCTTTCTGTGCAGAGATCTTATTTCTGCTTCTGGTTTTGGGCCTCTTGAGGACAGGAACAATGTCTCTTGCTTCTTTGTGTATCTCAGGCCTCAAGAAGGCTTGCACAACGGGCAGCCCAAAGTGGGTGTTGTCAATGACGTCTTAGAATAGGCAACTGTCCAGTCGTTGCATTACCTACCTTCCCTTAGAAAACAATGGCTATACTTTTGAATAACTCTCAGTCCACTGGAAGCTATATAATATAAATTACTCCTTGGATGGACAGGATAATGAAGTAGCTAAAGAGCACAGCCTTTGGAGTCCCATTGGCCTAGAATTCCTTGCTCTTAATTCAACTTTGAAAAAAATCATGGGCAGGTTTATATCACTTCTCTGGGCCTCCTTATTCAACTATGAAACAAGCATATCACGTTATTCAGTGGGTGATTGTGGTCGTGAGCATTACATGTCATAACAGTCCCTGCCACAGAGTAAGTACCAGTAAATGGAATCAGTGAAAAACATACACCAACCACACAAAACATACCATGGATAGAGAGAGTTAAACAAGTGTGGGGTTAGAGGGGAAGAAAGGAAAGGGATGAGATAGAAAATGGAACAAATGGGGTGCCTGGAGCTTGAGCTTTGGGTCAGGGGGTCTGGAAAGATTTCTTGGGTAGCAAAAGGAGAAGGAAAAATGTCTTTTACTTATCGATCTTCTATCTTGTGCACTAGATATTTTGTATGCTGCATTTCATTGACTTATCAAAACAATGCTGTAAGACATATATTTATCCCATAATTTACAGGTATTGACACTTTGCTGTGGTCACAGAGTTTATAAGAGGCAAAGCTGAGATGGACCTGAGACTATCTCACTCCAGATCCATGTTTTCCCCACATTGCCAATCTCCCTGCCATATCCAGTTACAAGCGTGTGTGCGTGCATTGTATGGGTTCATTAAAGACTTTGAACTTTCTTGGCAGCTTCCAACAGTTGTTCTGTCTACTCTGATTAAAAATGTGTGAGGATGGGGGCTTCCCTGGTGGCGCAGTGGTTGAGAGTCCGCCTGCCGATGCAGGGGACACGCCCCAGTCCAGGAAGATCCCACATGCCGCAGAGCGGCTGGGCCCGTGAGCCATGGCCACTGAGCCTGCGCGTCCGGAGCCTGTGCTCCGCGACGGGAGAGGCCACAACAGTGAGAGGCCCGTGTACCGCAAAAAAAAAAAAAAAAAAAAAAAAAGGGTGAGGATGGGTTAAGACACTGACTTCACCTGGAAGGTGAACCTGCTTTGAATATATTGGCTTGTGCAAATATAGGATACCTTGGACTGTAAGGAATAGAAATCCCACTTAAAGTATTTTAAACAGTGAGGAAATGTACTATTTCTTGTAACGGAGGACAGAAAGTAGGGCAGGCTCCAAGCACAGTACCTGAATCTTTGGGGCTGTGGCTCTATCCCCTGCTTACCCTTATCCATGTATAGGCTCTGTCCTCAGAGTTTCAAGAGGGCTGCCATTAACAGCTGAGACAAGTGACTTCTTGGTGAATGAGAGAAAACGGATTCCCTCAATTATGGACTAAGTATTCCTTCTCTTCAGTCTGATTGGGTGGTTTAGATTGTGGACCCAACCCTGGCCCAATAGCAGTCAACAGTGGGCGTACTCTGTACTGACTGCCTAAAGTCAGGGTACCTGAACCAATCAGTGGCAAGAAGGATAGGATGACCGTGATTGGCTGATACTAATCAGGACTCATTTCTATAGCCATGACTGGTTCTTAGACTATCTGGGGAGAGCACTGAATTTTTTTCTTTTTCTTTTTTTTTTTTTTTTTTTGCAGTATGTGGGCCTCTCACTGTTGTGGCCTCTCCCGTTGCAGAGCACAGGCTCCGGACGCGCAGGCTCAGTGGCCATGGCTCACGGGCCCAGCCGCTCCGCAGCATGTGGGATATTCCCGGACCGGGGCACGAACCCGTGTCCCCTGCATTGGCAGGCGGACTCTCAACCACTGCGCCACCAGGGAAGCCCTGAAATTCTTAGTATGTTACGTCCAGCACAATTTGGACACCACCAATCAGGATGGATGCTCTCTATAAACAGCAGTAAGTCTGTCTGTTTTGGACTAGCTGATTATCAATCCTAGATGCCTGACCACAATGCGGGTTTTCCTGAGAAGGAGGAAGGGAGAATGGATCCTGGGTAGGCAGCCCACGGTGACTGCTTGGTCTGTTATGTGTCTCCCTGAGTGTTAGGCTTAATGGACAGTGAAGGTAACCCCCCACCCCAGTTTTCTAATCTGATAGCTCAATATCGGTGGCCTCAGCGATTAGGTAATCTTACTTTCAACTTGCTCTGTTAAAATTAGTCTCATTTCAGATGTGAGCATAAATGTGACATGTGACCTGACGTAGCCAAGTCCAACTCCCTCCTGTGAGGGGACCGGATAGCAAGTCAACCCAAGCCACATCTCTGTTTAGTGCCAGGGCAAAACATAACTCAGCTTACCAGTGAGTAAACCTAGGCCTTGCCGAAAGGGATCTCCTACTCCCCAAGGAAAAGCTTTAAAAGTCCTGGGGCTTCCCTGGAGGTCCAGGGGTTAAGACTCTGCGCTTCCAAGGCAGGGGGTGTGGGTTCAAACCCTGATCAGGGAACTAAGATCCCACATGCTGCACAGCGTGGCTAAAAAATTAAAAAAAGAGAAAAAGAAAAAACAACTTAAAAGTCCTTAACCGGGCTTCCCTGGTGGCGCAGCGGTTGAGAGTCCGCCTGCTAATGCAGGGAACGCGGGTTTGTGCCCCGGTCCGGGAAGATCCCACATGCCGCGGAGTGGTTGGGCCCGTGAGCCATGGCCGCTGAGCCTGCGCGTCCGGAGCCTGTGCTCCGCAACGGGAGAGGCCACGGCAGTGAGAGGCCCGCGTAACTGCAAAAAAAAAAAAAAAAGTCCTTAACCAGCCTTTTCTTCAGTTTACTCAGTCCTTACAAATCCTGACTAACTGGGAGCATAGGCAGCTTAAATCAGCTTATAGGTCTGATTACAGAAGATTTTAAGAGATGTGCAGTTATGTCACTTTCAAGTGCGGGCAGTAACTCAAATTAGATTATAGAGAGATGTCTTATAAAGCCCCTAATATATATATATATATATATATATATATATAGATAGATAGATAGATAGATAGATAAGGATGACTTGTAATGAGCTTATCAATTATTTGTATTTAATTCCTTGCTTTGAACGTACTTCTGGTGGCTTAACACCTGTGTGTTCTGCCAATTACTTTAACATTTCCCCCCAGAAATCTCGTTTGCACTATTGATTTGGACTGTCGAGGCAGAGTCTGAAATAATAAGGTTTGGGCCTATTCCTGATTTTACAAGGAAGATTGAAATCGTACATGTTCATCAGGTCCATTTTTTATTGGACACACAAAAGGGTGTTTGGTCTTTGGATGCTAGTTATTTGCAAAGTCAGCTGGAAAGAAGGTTTAATTTTTTTGCTATTATTATTGGTTTTTTAAGGGAAAATGTGGAAACTTAATCCCTAGAAAATGTTAAATGGAAGTGCAGAGGGGCAGTTTGCCCACCCTCAATGTAAATAGTCGAATCAATCCAGAGAAATGAGCCATCCCTAGGCTGGCAGTGTGGCCAGGTTGAAGGAGCACTAGACCATGAGAAAACCTGTGTTCGGTTCCTTGCTTCGTACTAGCTGGCTGTGTGACCTTGGACAAGTCACTTAACTTCTCTGAGCCTCAGCTCATCAAGGTTTCACTAGGCCAGCAGTGGCAAACACTCCTGGCCACCGGGGTGAGACAGAAAATACATCTGGATCAAGAGGACTGGGAAGAAAACAAAACAATGAAACAGAAAGCCAACAGAACACCAACTTTATTGTGAGGCTGGGGGGCAATCGGGGATGGTGGGGACTGAGGCCGAGCACAGCCCACTCTAAAGGGGACGGCCCACTAGTCAGCTTCAAGCTGAATGCAGACCTCATGTGACCAGATCTTCTAAATTCTTTTTAAAGAGAAGGTGAAAAATCCAGAGGTTTATATGAAATCATTTACTTTTCAAATATATTGCATGTAACAATAAACCTGTGTGAACCAACGACACTCTGAACAAAATGAAGTTTTCCCCTGGACTGAATTCAACTTGGGGGTGCTAATTTGCCGTCTCTAGACATGATGAACTCAGAAATCCGTTGCAGGTGTGGAATGCTGTGGCCCTGTGAGTTTCATGTGCGTAGCCCCTCAGGGTCACACCCATGTCGAGGTGGAAGAGGTCTTAGCGGGTTCCTGGTTTGCCTCTCGTGCACCATTCCTGGCTGTTATTACCTAACCTTTGTTTAGCTCTTCCACAAGCCTGACTGTCCCGAAAGGGACAAACTCTGTTTGGAGTTCTTTCTTGTATTGAGGAGAAACCCTTCATTCACCTACTTCTTGGTTCTAATTCTGTCACCTGGAGCGATACAGAACGCATCCTTGGTCTCTTGGGGCTTTAGACCTGGCTGAGCCTGCTTCTATCCCTCGACCCACATTAGACAGCTGCTTCCTGGGCAGTCAGGGCTTTGAAAGGCCTTCTTAGAGCACAAAACCCTGGATAAGTTAGAGACATTTCCCTGGAAGAGAATTCAGCTGGAACCCCTTTCACCATGACTTGTGCATGGTTGAGGCGAGTTTCCCTCCTTTGGGGGAGAGAGGAGGGGGCTGGGAGGTATAGAAAGCCACTGCTAGCCTATTGGGAGGCCTGAGGGAGGCAGGGTGCAACCTGTGTCCTTCAAAGGGTCACCACTGGGGGCTCTTTGTTCTGTAGAATGGGTCAAAGTGGGAGTGTCATTATGTCCCAGAAGGGTAAGCCTGTGACCACTTCTCACCTCATTGTAAGCTTTGGATGCTTTCTGCCCACACAGGGATGACCTGGAATCACTTTCTCCTACAGCTGCTTGCCAGGCTCTGTGATAGAGCAGCACACGGCGGGGCAGGGTGGGCACGTGGCGGTGTGCTTTGGCCCCGCTGGAGAGAGGTGGGCAAGTGGCTACTGTTTGCGTCGACAGGTGTGCAGCTCAGGGGCCACTGGGAGCCTGTGCCTGGATATGGGGCAGTCCTGAGACAGGACTCAGCTTCTGTTCAGAGCTATTCCGTGCAGGGTGAAATGCTTCCTTCAAAATGTGACTCTGCCTTATAGTAGAGTCTCTGTGACGTATTGTGGGGATAGTCTTTCACATGCTCTGTGATTTGACCCCTAAGTCCAGAACAGGGAAATTAACTAGGTGTAATAAATCATATAGAATCTGGTGACTATTTAGGATCTGATAATGATGATAAGTCAGGTTTGAAATGTTCCTTGAGGAGACTGTGAGATTCTGAGAAATGAAGCCAGGAAGACTGATTAGAGCCTATTGCTATTCAGAAAAGCTACTGCAAAAAATACAGGGAGGTGTTGCTAGGCTAATAGGAAAGGCAAATACAATCCACCTTGGCCTCTGAAAACCAAATGGGTATAGTCAGCAAATGTCATTGCTCTTAGGGGTGAATGTACAGGAGAGCAAGAGACACCCTGCCACACGGGGGTAGAGCTCGTTGTTGATTTGATCAGTGACAGCAAAGAAAGAACACATTCGCTTTTCTCTACGGTCCTTACTTCCTTTGAAGCCTTATTGATTTATTCATTTATTTGTTTGCTTATTTGGTTATGTATCTCTCCAGTTTTAAGGAAAGACCCCTATTGAAGAAATAAAAGTTTTGTTTTTAAGGGTTTGTGCCACCAAAATTTGTTTTTCTTAGGGTGGTCACACACTTGTTTTTCAGCTCTTGACGTAAAGATTCATATCCTACAGCTGTTGTGTACAGCTGTACCGGGTGGTGTTTACATTGCATATTTTGATGATGAATCACCCTATTCTCCCCAAATCTGGCCGCACTTGTTGGATGAATTTAGCAGTGACATAAAATAACCCTTTTGGAAGTTACCTGGGGAGAGAGTAACCCTAATCCGGTAGTAGTAGAAAGAAGAAAAACCCAGATAAAGTGGTGACTGTTTGTGAATGGAGGGAACAAAGACATGGGGAAGAACAGTAGCTAATAGTCAGCAGACCAGGGATAATTTGTGATGTAGCTGGAAGAAGATGGGCTTGGGTTCATTATTGGCTGTGTGACCTTGGGCAAGTTACTTAACTCCTCTGAGCATCAGTTTCTGAATGGGTAAAATAGGGGAGAACAAATTTGTATCTTGTCAGAATTGAAGGGGAAAATGTGTGTCAGTGCCCAGCGCTGAGTGTGGCACAGGGTCACTCCCGTCTCCCCACTGGGTGATCTTCTATCCTCATATATTTGTCATTCAGTGCCTTACACATAATGAGCACTTGATATTTTTTGGTTAATGTACAGAGGCAGGGAGTCAGAGCGCATTGTCCAAAACCCAGGAGGCAGACAGCCTGCCTCAATGCTGTTCTCTGATCTCTCGTTTGGAACCTCGGGTTAATAGGGGAGCCTGGGGAAGGTGCAGGGAAGGTATCCAGTGCAAGACAGAATCCTTCCTTTTCTCCCAGGCACATGCACACACAGGCAGCACATGCCAGGCAGACCTCGGTCAGTGATGTTCCAGTACCTTCCCTTTCTTCTGCCCTCACTTCCCAGAGTGAAGAGAGATGACGGTTCCAAATGAAAGACTAGCAATTTAAGAAGTTTTTCTTAAGAGGGAGGAGAACAAATTTATATCTCCTGGGAATTAAAGGAGAAAATATGTGACAGTGCCTCGCTTTCCTTCTTTTTAATGTGAAGTATGAATAGAAATGTCGATTCTGTGTAGATAAATTATTTGATTAAACAGGACATCAGTGTTCTCAATGGTTAGACTTTCCAAGAGATCCGAGGCAAGCTATTAATGGTTTTCCTCATTTACTCGAGGATAAATAATGCAGGAGGCTCATCAGATTCGTCCACAGACAGATTTGAAAGAATCTGATCCCCCGAGCTAAGGAAGTGGTGAAGGAGGAAAAAGATTGCCACGAAGCTGGTTTTACTGCTTGAGAAATCTAGAGCTTCAGAAAGCCATGTTGAAATCAAATTACACATCTGTCTTCAGCCAGAGTAGGAAATTGAAAGTTAAAGAGAAGCTTCCCTCTCAGGCTTGACTCTATTATTAATCAGCTTTCATACTGGGTGGTCTCTTTAGAGATTGGCCCATTATGGCTATTGTGCATCAACAAGGCCCTTCCCCAGTGGGCCATCCACTGTTTGACAGGAAGTGGATTATCATGAGCAGAAGTCTCAGGGTGAACAGTGGTGTGTCACTGTTAGGCTTTCTAAAAATATGCATGCTGTCTTCAATTGGCTGCAAACTGTGGCTGATTGAGGACACCAGGGCTATTCTATGACAGATAAATATGCAGTTAAGATGTCCCTGCTGTCCCCGAAAGAGGATGGACAACTGCCTTTGGAATATGAATCCCCATACCATATTCAGCCCTGGAATATTTCTCCTAACTACTTCTTTGGGGTGTGAAAGGAGGAAACTATAATCATCCATTAATACTGGATTAATTTCATTGATTAGTCTAGCTCTCCCCCCACCCCACCCCCTTCTTCCCTCCCTCTCTTTCTTTCTTTCCCTCCTTCCTTCCTACAAATACCTGTCAGGCTCAGGAGATACATCATTAAACACTACAGAAAAATTCCCTGCCCTTATGTTATGGTGCTTGCATTCCTCTGTGTGTGTTTGTGTGTAGGAAGAGGAAGATACTAAGGCAAATAAATGTATATATGTGTTTATATACACATAATTGTACCTGTCCGCCTTTTTGCCATTTAAAAGCTGATGCTGTGACCAATTAGATATTAGAAAACTTAGTAGAGGCATTTAAGGTTTTTCCAGAAGCTCCCCACTACCTCAAAGAGTGGTAAAAGGAGACAGACTACAAAGTGTCTGCTGTTTGATTCCGTAAGTAGAGCCTTGGGCCACCTCTAGGGGGGAGAGTCAGATGGCAGCCTGGGGGCAGGTGACAGTCGTTACTCAAACTCCAAAGTACTTCTGAGGAACTGAAGGGTCCCCCCAGGGGACAAGCAGGTCTCTCGTGTCAAGAAGACCATAGGGTTTGGTTTGAGGCAAGTTAGTACTGCCCGCTACTTGAGGCTGAGCCTCACCTTGGTTTGGTCTGTGGTTCTCAAGGTACAGTCCAGGGTAGGGCCCACCACTCTGCATCAGAATCACTCAGTGTACTGGTTATCTATTGCTGGGTAAAAAAATTTTTTCCCATGAGGAAGTTATTTTTATTTCCATTTCATAGATGAAGCAACTGAGATCTGAAGAAGTTACCCAAGTTTATACCAGTAAATGGCAGAGTCGGGTGCTTTTTTTTTTTTTTTTTTTTGCGGTACGCGGGCCTCTCACCGCTGTGGCCTCTCCCGCTGCGGAGCACAGGCTCCAGACGCGCAGGCCCAGCGGCCATGGCCCACGGGCCCAGCCGCTCCGCGGCATGTGGGATCCCCCCAGATCGGGGCACGAACCCATGTCCCCTGCATCGGCAGGCGGATTCTCAACCACTGCGCCACCAGGGAAGCCCCGAGTCGGGTGCTTTTGACATCAAGTTATTTTCTTGTTTTATTTCATTATACATGAGAATGAGATTTTGATACTTCCTCCTTGGCAAGAGCCAGCAGAATTCACCTGGTGTTTAGTCAACTCGGGCTTCTATAGCAAAATACCATAGACTGGGTGGCTTAAACAATAAACATTTATTTCTCACAGTCCTGGAGGCTGGAAGTATAAGATCAGGGTGCCAGCAGGGTTCTGTCTTAGATCCTTCTGGGTTGTAGACTGATGACTTCTCATTGTATCCTCACATGGCTGAAAAAAGGCCAGTTATGTTTCTGGCCTCTTTTTGTAAGGCACTAATCCCATTCATGAGGGTTCTGCCCTCAGGACTTAATCACTTCCCAAAGACCCACTTCCAGATACCATCACACTGGGTATTCGATTTCAACATATGAATAATGCGAGGCCCCAAACATTCAGTTCCTAACACATGATGTATTCATTTTCTATTGTTGTGTAACAAAGCACCACAAATTTTGGAGCTTAAAACGACCTGTATTTATTATCTCCTGTGGGTCAGGAGCCCGGACAGGGCTCAGCTGTATCCTCTTCTTGGTTTCTGACTTACTTCACTTAGTATAGTAGTATAATAGTATACTAGTATAATAATCTCTAGTTGCATCCATGTTGCTGCAAATGGCATTATTTCATTCTTTTTTATGGCTGAGTAGTACTCCATGATATATATATATATACACACCACATCTTCTTTATCCATTCATCTGTTGATGGACATTTAGGTTGTTTCCATGTCTTGGCTATTGTGAATAATACTGCTATGAACATCTTTTTGAATTGTAGTTTTGTCCAGGCATATGCCCAGGAGTGGGATTGCTGGATCATATGGCACCTCTATTTTTAGTTTTTTGAGGAACCTCCATACTGTTTTTCACAGTGTCTGCACCACTCTGCTTGTTTTCTCATGAGGCTGCAATCAAGATGTTGACTGCTGGACTATGGGAGAATCCACCTCCAAACTCACTCAGGTAGGTGTGGTTGTCAGGCTAAGGGTCATGACTTCTTGGTGAGGGAGGCTGGAGGCTGCCACAGCTCCTAGAGGCCTCCGGCGGTTTTTTGGCGCGTGGGCTTTGCCCATGTGGCCACTCACTTCATCGAGCCAGCATGGAGTGTCTCTAGAGCAAGTCTCCTAGCCAGATGGGGTCTTGTATAACATAACCTAATCACCTGTGTCATATTCTATTGGCTGAGAATCGAGTCACAGTCCCACCCACACTGAAGTGGAGATTACACAGAAGTGTGAACACCAGGAAGGGGGAGGAGCCAAGGGAGACACACCTGGTTTGCTTGATATAAATGCAGATTGCTGGGCTCACCTTAAAGTGACCCAATCAGAATTTCTGGGGTTGGGCCCAGGAATCTGCATTGCGGCCACTGCCCAGGCACTTCCTGGTTGGAGAAGCCACCCTGAGCAGCAGGGGACACCTGGCATTCTTTCCTGCCAGCGCTCCTGAGGCTCCTCCAATCCAGTCCTCATGCTGACCAGGGGCCACATGGTGATGGACCTTGAAGCTCCGGGACTCAGCAGCTAGCCCAGCATCTAAGGGGTGGAAATGCTTTACCTCCACAGCCTGTCCATGCACAGTGAGCCCAACACTCAGTGGCCATTTACCAATGGGGTCTGTGCCAGAATGTAGACTCTAAATTTTATGTCCCTCGGCACTGGAAAAACTGGACACGAATGTTCATAGCAGCTTCACTCATAATAGACCCAAATGGGAAACAGCCCAAATGCCCTTCAACAGGTAAAGGGTTCAACTATGGTGCATCCATGCCATAGAATACTACTCAGAAATAAAAAGAATAGGGGCTTCCCTGGTGGCGCAGTGGTTGAGAGTCCGCCTGCCGATGCAGGGGACACGGGTTCGTGCCCCGATCCGGGAAGATCCCACATGCCGCGGAGCGGCTGGGCCCGTGAGCCATGGCCGCTGAGCCTGTGCGTCCAGAGCCTGTGCTCCGCAACGGGAGAGGCCACAACAGTGAGAGGCCCGTGTACTGCAAAAAAAAATAATAATAATAAATAAAATAAAATAAAAAGAATAAACTGTTGATACACACACAACTGGGACAAATAGCCAGGGCATTATTTTGAGCAAAAAAAGCCATTCCCAAGAAGCCAGTATTGTGGATTCCATTTATATAACAATCAGACCATGATAATAGTTAGAAATGGAGGACAGATTTAGTGGTCATTAGGTGTTAGGGGAGATGGTTGTGGTCATAAAAGGGCAGGATGAGGGATCCTTTGGTGTTGGAGCTGCGCATTTTCTTTACTGTTGAGATGAATACATGAATCTACACAGGTGATGAAATTGTATAGAACTTTATAGACACACACAAAAATGAGTACAAGTAGAACTGGGAAATTGGAATAAGACTGGTGGATTATATGACTGTCAATATCCTGGTTGTGATAGTAGAGTGTGATTTTGCAAGATGTTGCCTTTGGGGGAAGCTGGGAAAAGCATACAGGGATTTCTCTGTAGTATTTCTTACATGCATGTAAATCTACAAGTACTGCAATAAAAATTTTAATTAATAAAATAGGGCCTGGACTTCAGCTTTCTCATCTCATCTGTGCTGTCCCGCACCCATCTACAATAGATCTTTGTTAAGAGTCACCCTTCTTCTTTCTTCCTCCACAGTCCTCCTGGGGAGGAGGTTTTAGCTTCGGTTAAGTCACTCTCTTCTTTTTACAGGAATCATTCTCCTCAGGTGACTGCCCTTCTTGGGCAAGAGCTATGACCACAGAAAACCGAGAAAGCTGAGACATGGAGTTTCTTGCAGGGTAAGTAGAATCCAGCCTCTTCTTATTCCAGGGCCACACCTGCAGCTGCAAAAAATTAGGAGCAAAATCAAGACTCCAAAGGCATGCCCCTGCATAGCTTTCCCTCACTGCCCACTGAACAGTTAGAATGCTGCATCCATAGCATGAGAGACTCACTTCTCCTGTAGCCTTGTCCTACCGTGAGGCTCTGAGGTTAGTGGCGTAGCTTTTGATATCGCTAGTTAGATCAGGAAGTCGTGGACCAGCCATCTTTCCTGTTCATCACTGTACCTCCTAGCACAGGGCTGTCCATTAAATGTTTTAGTGAATGAATGAATGAATGCTGAGCCTGGCTTTATTACTGTCCAGTTTCATTTGGAAGAGGCAAGGAGGAAGACATAGTGGTTCTCTAAGAAAATGTTACGTGGCTCTTGTCAGGATTCATTCCTCAAGGCTGGAATCAGGGCTTCCTGGTGGCTCAGTGGTTAAGAATCCACTTGCTAATGCAGGGACACGGGTTCGAGCCCTGGTCCGGGAAGATCCCACATGCCATGGAGCAACTAAGCCTGTGAGCCACAGCTACTGAGCCTGTGCTCTAGAGCCCGTGAGCCACAACTACTGAGCCCACATGCTACAACTACTGAAGCCTGCACGCCTAGAGCCCGTGCTCCACAACAAGAGAAGCCACCGCAATGAGAAGCCCGCGTGCCGTGACAAAGAGTAGCCCCCGCTCAATGCAACTAGAGAAAAGCCTGCGCACAGCAACGAAAACCCAATGCAGCCAAAAATAAATAAATAAATAAATAAAATTTATTTAATAAAGGAATAAAATATTTTTTTAAAAAGGCTGGAATCAGTGACAACATGATATTTTATTCCCCCACCACCACCCCGATTTGCATTTTAGGAGTATGTTCTGTTGAGCAGTTCTAAAAACATGTTAAGAGGAATATTGGGCAAGGCTTGATGAAGAGAGTAGACTTAGCCCTTTGGATCATGGCAAGTTGTCCCCTCTGGTTTTTGAATATCGGGAAAAGTGCTCTATAACAAAATTGGAGCTGGAGATTGGAGCTGGAGTCCCTGTTTAGCTGCCATCCTCACCATTCTACTCAGGTCCACTTGGCCTCCCCACCCCTTTTCGTAGCTGTCTTTCATCTAAGATGTTTTACAGATTCTTTCTGATCGATGGATAGAAGCTGCTCCTCATCTCAGCATCTCTAAAGCCAGCTCTGCTTGCAGCAAATTGCTTCACAATTTCAAAAGTTTCACTTCATGACATCTGGAATAAAATACCTTTGAGTGAAGAATATCAGCAGAAATATCAAATGGCCTATTATACAGAGGAAGGAGGCTTGAGGCTGGGGCCCCTATGAGTGTGTACTGCAAACATCAGAGTTTAGGTCAATGGCCAGATTAGCCTCCTATCTTGTCTGTGAGCAATCAGCCTAACCAGGCAATTGTACCGTGTGTGCTTCTGGCCTCAGCAGGAGAGAATGCCATTGGTCGTCCTTGGCAACCATCAGTCTGTCCTCCTTACCTTGATAACCACTAGGACTGATGCTACTGTGAGCTATCTAGTTGGTCTTGGGGAACCACTTCTAGCTTAAAAGGTGCCCTTCTGTGGGGGAACATACTTGTTTGCCTTCTAGATTTATGGAGAGTACTGTTAATATAATTGCGGGATGGTGATGGCAGTAGAGCCTATGGTTGAAGTGTTTGGAACCAAAGTACCAGAGACCCATATAGGGCAGTTGCTGGACTGTGGACCCCAGCGGGGGAAGAAAAGAGGGCTGCCTCGAGCTGTAGATCTGTAAGAAAACACTGTTGACTGAATCAACACCATGTCTGACACATACGTATGTAAGTCATGTAAAATCTCAGCATCCAGAGTAATTGGAATAGGAATGTGAGCCTTCTGCATTCTCTTTTGAAAATATCAAAGGGTGGAGAGGGGAGAAAATCTGGCCAGAAAATTTTTTTAAATTTTTTTAATTTTAATTTTTGAAAATTTTATTGCTGTATAGTTGATTTACAACGTTATGTTAATTTCTGCTGTACAGCAAAGTGATTCAGTTATACACATATATACATTCTTTTTTTTTTTTTTTTTTTTTTTTTTGCGGTACACGGGCCTCTCACTGCTGTGGCCTCTCCCGTTGTGGAGCACAGGCTCCGGACGCGCAGGCTCAGCGGCCATGGCTCACGGGCCCAGCCGCTCTGCGGCATGTGGGATCTTCCCGGACCGGGGCACGAACCCGTGTCCCCTGCATCAGCAGGCGGACTCTCAACCGCTGCGCCACCAGGGAAGCCCTATACATTCTTTTTTATATTCTTTTCCATTATGGTTTATCACAGGATATTGAATATAGTTCCCTGTGCTACACAGTAGGACCTTGTTGTTTGTCCATCCTCTATATATTAGTTTGCATCTACTAGTCCCAAACTCCCAATCCCTTCCTCTCCCACCCTCCCTCCCCCTTGGCAACCATCAGTCTGTCCTCTATGTCTGTGAGTCTGTTTCTGTTTTGTAGATAAGTTCATTTGTGTCATATTTTAGATTCCACATATACATATGGTATTTGTCTTTCTTATTCTGATTTACTGTGCTTAGTATAATAATCTCTAGGTCCATCCATGTTGCTGCACATTGTCCAGAAAATCTTGTTCTTTGCTCTCTGTAAACTCCCACAGACTTTTTGTGACACTCAGCCTGAAGAAGTTTTCCTTCCACCAGTCCCCCTAGTGATCAGCTCTTTAGAGGGCATGGTTTGGGAGGTAAGACAGAAGGGGGAAAGATTGCAGCTTGAATAATTTAAAATTATGTTTTATCCTTAGGACACATGCTTTGCTATAGTTCAAGGGTGTATAGACTACTGCTATGATTAATATACTAGAAATCTGTTTAGAGGGTCACTGAATTCAGAAGCTTTTCATCATCTACATTTTCCTAATCAATAGGTATTAAAAGGCAAGTGCTATCAAGTAGGTGGTCTAGGAAATTTTCAGTTAAAACCGAGTTTTTGTTTTCAAAAGAGGTGGAGACATCTATAGGTTGAACTCTCCGACTTTTATTTATTTATTTTTTAGATAACAGTCTCAAGTGTGTTTCAGTGCTTTAAAAAATGTTTTAACTATAGTTTTTTTCTGATTTAGTTTAATCAATACCAGGGTAAATTATTTCACTCTGTGGTATACTTGTGACATGAAATGATTGATTAACTAGAAAAAAACTCTGATGGAATAGTGCTCTAGGCAATGATTATCAATGGCTACACAAACACTAGGTGAAAGTTCATGGGGAGACTTTTTAGTGGGTGAATCAGGTTGACATCACCGGAACTCATTGATTATCACAAAAAGTGCAACAACCAGACATTCTGTGCCTCCTGATATGATGCAATAGGACATCACAGCATGGTCTATAACATCTTGTTGCTAAAGATATTGAACCTAGATGTAATCAAATCTCTAGATCCAACTACCAGTTTATAGAAAATACAGAGGAAAGGGGAACATGTTGGATGACGGCACAAGGATGCATTCAACCACTGGACAAATGACCAATTTTCTTCAAAAATAAATGGCATGGAGAAGAAAGGGAGAGAAAATGGTTTTGGACTAAAAGAGACTTAAAAGACTAATCAAACAAATGCTATTTGCAAACTTTGGAGGCTGATTTCAACAAATTGACTACAAAAATACATTTTTGAGACAATCGGAAAAATAAGGGTGTTTATGAGGTGATAATTAGAAATTCTTATTAAGTTTGTTGAATGAGATAATGGCATTATGGTGAAGTTAAAACGAGAAAAAAATCCCAATCATTCAGAAATACATGCTGAAGTATTTATGGGTGAAATGGTAGGATATCTGGGTTTTGAAATCCAATATGAAGAAAGGTGGAAGGCAGAGATGAAATAAAAATGGCAGAATTGTTGATAACTATTGAAGCTGGGAATAAGTACTTGGGGTTCATAGTCTAGTCTTTCTACTTTATATGTTTGAAAATTTCCATAGTATATGGTTAAAGTAAAGTTGAAACATGTTCTTGTTTTTGTTTGAAGACCTCAGAGAAATGAAACAGAAGACATAAGTAATGGAATAAGCTATGCCTCTAAATGATGCTTCCATTTTTCTTTTTTTATTAAGGATGTATTTTGTGGCACAGGCTCGAGCTGTCTTAGTTGAGGGGAACAGGGATCCAGAGAAGGAAGTGATAATTGCTCGTCAGATGGAGGAAATTTAGAAGGGACAGTGCTAAGTTTAACTGTCTGGAGGTTGTTGGATGCTATGGTCTCTGAATGTTTGTTTCCCCTCAAAATTCACATTTTAAATTCTAATGCACGATATGATGGTGATAGAAGTTGGGGCCTTTGGGAAGTGATTAGATGATGAGGGTGAGGCTTCATGAATGGGATTAATGCTCTCATAAAGATCCCGTAGAGCTCCCTAGCCCCTTCTGCCATGTGAAGATGCAACAAGAAGTCTGTGACCCAGAAGAAAGCCCTCATCGGACCATACTGGCACCCTGATCTCAGACTTCTAGCCTCCTGAACTGTGTTCATCCTTTATAAGCTACCCAGTCTGTGGTATTCTGTTATAGCAGCTGGAAGGGACAAATACATTGGGCCATGTTTAATTCAGATATGTTTCCGTTTTCTGCCAAGACCTATCCGCAGTGCCTGCTAGAATGTCTGGGAAAAGATTGGGCACTTAATAAATGTTGACTTGATGAATGCTTAAACTTCAATTAATTGGCACCCCCCTTTTGTATGAGTGGCCTATAAGGCTTTAACAAACAACCAATGCAATGAGTAAGTTGATCTAGACAAATCCTAATTGTTGGAGAGAAAATGACCACTATTTGGTGTCAGGAATATTATGCCAAATAAATACAAAGCATCTTCATTACAGTTAGGCCCTGGGCTGTTTTAGAGATGGAGTCACTGTACCTGTTTTGCAGCCTCATGAATTCTCATTATCATCTCCCTGGTTATAACAAACAAGAATAATGCTAAAAATACTACTTTCTTAGGGTCAGTATTACCGGTGTGGAGACACAGATTATCTGCAAACGAGGAAACAAAAGGCGCTTCAATAAAATTACTTCCTATCAAGTGTAATAAACATGTACAATAAGTTATTATTAAGGACCTTTGAGGCAGACCACATTAATGAGATATGGAGACACCTAAACTAGATTTCAAGTTAAAAAAAAAAAAGAGAGATAGCAAGAATAAAGACGAAAGTAAGAGAGAAGAGGAAAATGGAAAATGAAGAAAACAAAAAGGAGTAGGTATGATGAAAATTGCCCTGCTATTCTGTGGCAAGAGTGAAAGCAAACCTAATGACTTTCTCTGCTTTCAGTTTTAAAAATAAGACATTTCTCAGATATGAAATGTGGTCCATTATCTGTCAATGGTGTTCCGAGTTGTATTCAGGTAGCAAACATATGCCATAAAATAAACTTCAAACTCCCCAAACCCTCCTTTTAAGGGGTGGCACAAATCTAGCCTGTTTGGAAAATTGGTTCTTGATGACAGTTTTTCTACCCTTGCTTAGAGGAATTGACGAGTATGATGTGTGTGCGTGCGCGCGCGCGCGCGTGTATGCCTGTGTGTATGCTGTGGTTCATAGATTTTAAGATGAACCCTTCTTTCACATTTCACCATCTCTGAAACCAAGGTGTGTGTCAGGGTTTAATTGGCAGCATTTTTTTCTGTCATGATGGCTCACAGAATAATGTTGCATATTATAATCGGCCACATCTTACGTTGTAAGTTTGATTTATTTAGAGGCAGGGTAGGGTGGGGAAAGAGGAAGAGGACAGAAGTGGGAGAAAATGTGATGATGCTTTGTATAATGGCATAATTTAGAAAAAATTCTTTTTAATTTCAGTTCCCAATATTCGTTTGGGTGACTGGGAATAAAAACGGCACTTGCTTATATTCTTCGGATGGATCCGTGAAAGTGGTTAAACTCTTCCTTCTGAATTCTCCTTCACTTGTTTGTTCCAGCCTTTTCTGTTTCTCATACATGTGCAATTTTAGCTTGGTTCGAGCTCCACATTTACAACTTTCCAAAATGTGCCCATGACTTAGATCAACTGTTTGAGAAGAATCAGCCGTGAAAAGATCTGAGAAGAGTGTCAGAGCTGTACTCTAAGGTGGGACAAAAATGCCCCTTAATATCTTAGAGAATTCTACTTCTTCTAAGTCCAAACATATTAATGTGTGCCCAAGCTGTGCTTCTGCTTCCATTTCTCATTTCTGGTTTTCTGGGCACAAGCTCATGCTAGATGCCAAGCAACTGCAGGCTTCAGCTCAGCAACTATGAAATAAAGGGGCCTTGGTTCTCTCCTCCAGGAGGGAATTGCTTTTAACCCTTCAAAGCAGTTCCTTGGTTCCTTTTTGTAGCTGTAGTTCTTAGGGATTCCTACTTAGAGGTGAGGGCATTAACTCTCATGGGCTCAGATGGCATGTCATCCATCACACAGAGGGAGAGGAAGTGCAGCTGGAAAACCAGTGCCTCCTCAGATCAGGAGCCTTGAATATTGAATTCTTATGCAGGATCTGGCATCTCTTAAACTGGTTTTGATTTTCTGATACAACTGAGCTCAGATGAACAGGTGATAGACTATGGCTCTGGTTGGATCAGCAAGATGGCACTGCTCAAGTTTATGGGGCAGACAGCAAAGGCATCTGAATATTGGCTGCTGACAATCAAGCAATGAGTTTGGATAATAGGTGATAGAGAGAAAGCAGTAGCATACAGTCTCTGGCTCTATCTCTCACCCAAACAACAGGCAGAAATTCAGTGAAAAATACTCATCAAGTCAATTGAGCCATATTAGCGTAGGCAGGGTTTAAGAGTTCTGGGCATACACTCACTGCAGACAATAGAAATGGGGTGATGTTTGCTTGCCTTCTATGCAGATGTTCTTTTATGAGTCCATATAGTTACCAGTTTCATCAGACCCAGTCTTTCCTTGCCAGAACCCAAACAAAATGTCACCTCCCTTTTGGAGAGATTTCGTCACTGACAGAAACATAATTTCACTTACCCAGCGAGAGAAATGTTGACACTGACAAGAAGATAGTACCTTTTACCTTCAAAACTGTTTTATAGGAAACAATTTAAGCTAAAAGAGCTTTTTCTTCCATTTTCTCAGTTTTATCAGCAGTGATTACTCCCTTTGCTGCCCTGCCATGTCAACCTACGTCCAAAGTACCCTGAGTTTGATCTGATCAGTGTCTGGTTTAAAATGAAGATTAAATATTCCCAGCCCAGGTTTTGGAGTTGGGGCACCTATGGGGATTTGGAGCAAGGTTTAGGGTCCTGGTAATGTTAACCTTGTAGCTGTGAGGGGGTGGAGGGGATGTGAAATCTCAACGCTGTGAGAGTTGCTTCTCTGAGCATCATCACCATGTTGGACAAGGTCACCGCAGGGAGAAGAGCCATCCCAGGTCCTGAGCAAGGATGTCTATGAGGATGAGAGAGAACAGTAAGTTAGGCAAGAAAGAGCCAAGGAGAGTAATAAGGGAATGAGCTACCTGTCTCTGTCCCCAGCTACAGGCAGATGCCTTTGTGGTTAAGAGTGTGCCTGGGGAATCACACTGCCTACATTGATTGATTTGACTGCCGGGCCATGGAGCATGCAGGATCTTAGTTCCCCAGCCAGGGATTGAGCCTGTGCCCCCTGCATTGGGAGCGTGGAATCTGAACCACTGGACTGCCAGGGAAGTCCCCACTGCCTGCCTTTAAGTCCCAATCCTTCCCCTTACTTAGCTCTGTGACCTTTGTGAGCTATAACCTCAGTAACGACTCCATCATCCATCTAACTTTTCCTGCAGAAACCCAGTAGTCACCTGTGTCTTCACTTCCCCTACCTGATCTGTGAGCAAGTCCTTTTGGTTCAGCCTCCAAATGATCTCAGAGCCAGCCACTTCCCTCCACCTCTATTGCCACCACTCTAATCCAGACCATCTTGGTCTCTTTTCTAGAATATTCCGGCAGCCTCCTTAACAGTTCTCCCTGTCTCTACTGTTGACCTCTGAGAGTCCATTTTCCATGTGCAGCCAGAGAAATCTTTTAGAAACATAATTGGATCACATTCCTTCTCTGATCATAATCCTTCACGGCTTCCTTTGCATGCAGCACAAAACCCAGAGTCCCCAAAGAGCACACAAAGCCCTGCAGGATGGGGCCCTGCCTGTTTCTCAAGCACCTTGCACACCCCTGCTTCCTGTACTCACCATTGTCCAGTCAGTTGAGCTTTCTTTAAGCTTGTTTCATGCTCCAGATCTTTTCATGGGTTATTTCTGCTGCTTGGAATCCCTTTCTCCCAGCTCCATGCCTGAGCCTCTCATTCTACAGAGCTTGTCTTGAATGTCATTTCCAATGTGGGCCATCCTTCCCCTATTTCTCTTTGACCCAGCCTCCTATTTATTTCCTTCATAGTACATTCCAAATTTGCAATTTGTAATTCTTTTATTTAATTGTCTTGTGTCCCTTTTCCCCACCAGGGCACAGGGATCACAGCTGGTCATTCACTGTGCTATCCCCAAAACATAGTGCCTGGCACATTAGTCGGACTCTGTAAATACCTGGTGAATGAATGAATCCAATGAAGTGCTAAATAGACATGTATTGAATGAACGAGCAAAGCTAGTGACGTCTAAAAGTGTGTGATTCTTTTTAGGGGTATTGCATTGTTCCCAGGAGGTAAAGTGTTAGGCCCGATGGACACAACATGGTGCAGGGGAAAGACTGGGGACATTGGTACAGAAGGACGGAGCTTGAGTTGTGGCTCTTCCTCTTATTAGCTGTGTGATATAGGAAGTGTTTCTTAACCACTCCCAGCTTTAATTTTCTCATCTGTGAAATGGGGATTAGACATCTTTATCTCAGAGGGTGCCATGAGGAGTAAACGAGTTCATGTATGTAAATCCCCTGGCATAGAGCTAGTATGGGATCAGCACTCCACACCTGGTCACTCATTTCTTGCCTTCCACCAACAAGACTGGAACTACAGGCATCTGTGAGCTGATAAGAAAGGTTGTTTTGGAGGAGAGAGAACTTCCAGGTGCCAGCTCCCTCCCCCATGCTTACCCCCACCAGTCACATTTCTTTTTTTTTTTTTTTTTTTTTTTTTTTTGCGGTATGCGGGCCTCTCACTGTTGTGGCCTCTCCCGTTGCGGAGCACAGGCTCCGGACATGCAGGCCCAGCGGCCATGGCTCACGGGCCCAGCCGCTCCGCGGCATATGGGATCCTCCCAGACGGGGGCACGAACCCGTATCCCCTGCATCGGCAGGCGGACTCTCAACCACTGCGCCACCAGGGAGGCCCACCAGTCACATTTCATTAGGAATCTCAGACCATTGCAGGAAGACACTTTTTCTAGCAGTAGAGGTTGCCAGTCATTGTGGGACATATGAGTCAGGTCATTGCCTTTGCTTATTCTTCCTTGAAGTTGCAGATTTCAAACTGAAGATTCTCAGATTCTTCTGTTCAGAATATGACCATGTTTGGGGGTGAAACCCAGTGTCTTTTTTTCTTTCCCAATTTTTTCAACTGTTTCCTAATACCCTCCTGAATGCCACCTCCATTACTCTGCTTGAATTAATACCGGAGGCCTCTAAGAGCTCCTAACCCTATTTCATTAAGTGGCATTATCCCATTTGTCTGAAAATCTGCTCTCTGCTCTTCATTCATCAGCAGAGGGACTGAGCTTTTTCTGGGGTCCTAACTGTTCCCTCTCACTTGGCTTCTGGACTCTTTCCTTTCCCTTTTCCATCTCCTTCTTGTCCATGTTCCTACCACCTTTCTTTCTCTTTTTTCCTCCATCCCTCCTTACCCTCACTGTCTCCCCACTGAATGTTCCTTTCGTCATCTCCCTGCTCGGTGGTCTTCCTTGAGTAGCACAACTGGTAGAGCAGATACTTGGGTGCCCCTTGTCATATCCCTGGGTCTACTTGGGATTTCAGCCCTGGCCATAGAGGACAGCTTCAGGTCCTCCTTGCTCTGTGCCTCAGGGCCTTCTCCAGTGCCAAGGCAGCCTGGAAGTGTCAGGGAGTTATGGCCTCAGAGGCCACTCTCAACCAAGTGGGTGGGACCCTGGGTCTTGGTGACTAATTGGATTTGGCATTTGAGGGATAAGGAGGGGTGCAGGATGACTTCCAGGTTGTTGAGTTTGGGGAGACTGGGAGAGTCCTGGGGATAGCAAGATAGAGAAAGGACAAAGGCAAAATATCAAGTGAGGGCAAGCAACCTCAGGGCAGGAATCACTTTATTTACCTTTGTATTCCCAACATTTAGCACAGCACCAGCATCTAAGTGTTCATGAAATGTTCACTGAAATAGTAAACCCATTTCTTCCTGTGCCAGTGCCTTTAGGGAAAGCTGTTCGGTTGGTATGGCTTTCTTCAGAAAGCCAGGAACAGCTATCCAGGCACCATAATCTTATCCTGGAGATGTCGATAGATTTTTCTCTTTTAATATTTGTTCCATTGTAGAACAGAACATCAGTATGAGAGTCATAAAACTGCTATTTCCTTGTCATTTATCAAGCCACTGTGGAAGCTGTTTGCTTTTAGGGGGGATTAATCTTCTAGAAGATCAGTATTGCACAGTATTTCGGTACGCATCCTAAGTGGTTCGGCAAACGTAAATTGTTTAGTATTTATATATCACTTATATTCTCCAGGAGTGCAACATTAGTTAATTCTCATGATACCTAGAGATAAGAGTCAAATTAAAGGCATGATTTGTATATGTTTCAAGTTTAGAAGTATTCTCTGTCTGTCTTTTTTGTCAGTAGCTATTTCACTTTCGATCACAAGACTTCTATTTAATTTTGTTTATCACATTCTTCTTGTACTGGTAACACATGATGACTTTTATTTGCTGTGCAACTGCTATTTGAATAGCTTGGGGCTCAGAGCTGATCTCAAAGGTCCTGCATCCTGCCTGGAGTTCCAGGTTGTTCTTGGAGTTGATTGTAGTTGATTGTATTCTCCCACCCTTGGAAGAATATCTACTAGGCTTCACAAAGACACCAGCCCCTTGAGTGGAGAAAGTGTGAACATCAGTCCAGGAATGAGTGCCAGTGTGCTGCCCTGGGAGATGCATGTCTGAGACACCAAGGTGCATGCCCTGGAGGTCCTGTGCCCCTGGACGCAGCTACAGGGAGCCCTGGCTACCTCACTGAGGGTCTGCACACTGGAAGGCTGGGAGACAGCTGAGTGCTGCTAAGGAAAGCAGCACGCCACCTAGAACAAGGCACAGTAGCAGAGGCCACCAATATTAGATCAACCCAGGTATGGAACAAGGAGGCCTGTCTCCCTCCTGCTGGCCCAGGCTGTGGCTGTGGCTGACGTGAACCCTTCCAACATGTGGACCAGCAGAGAGGTGAACTCCAGTGGAAGGAGGTGAGGGCACCACTCCATCTTAATACCATGAAGAATCCCCTTGTACCCAGATGCCTCCCAGAAGGTTGAGGGGTGAACCTTGAATTTAAGTCAATCTTTACCCCCAAAGTAAGTCTTGAATTAGAAAAGACCAAGTTATCTTATGCTGAAGGGTGAAATATTTTCCACAATCAGCAGAAATGGAAGCCCAAGAGCTAAGCCGAGATGGGTTACAAATCAATTTTTAAAAATCAGCTTTGCAAACTTTATAGACTCTCACGACGATCAAACATTCCATCAATTATTTTGTTATTATCCCATTTAGCAAATGAGGAAATTGAAGCTTAGAGGTAGTAAATAACTCACTTGAAGGCACCCAACTAGTAAAGGGGGTGCTGTTTTCTAAGCCAGGTCTGACCCCAGGTCTATCTGACCCCAGGTCTGTCTGACCCCAGGTCTGTCTGACCCAGGTCTATCTGACCTCAGGTCTATCTGACCCTAGGTCTCTCTGACCCCAGGTCTATCTGACCTCAGGTCTATCTGACCCTAGGTCTGTCTGACCCCAGGTCTGTCTGACCCCAGGTCTATCTGACCTCAGGTCTATCTGACCCCAGGTCTGTCTGACCTCAGGTCTGTCTGACCCCAGGTCTGATTTTTGCTCTTATCCTTTACCCCAAGGGATTACTAGTGCTTCCTAAACTTTCCCACCAAAGTGTTCTTAAGAGGCACAGGACTGGGATGCATAGCCTTCCCATGGTGGGGTGTGGGTGCGGGAGGCTGAGGACTGGTTAGGAGTTTAATCGGCAACTGTAGGCAACATGGAATTTCTTTGTCTCATTTTTTTTTCAAAAATTATATTTGCTATGAAAAACTTTCATTTTGTATTCTGCTACATATCTACTTTCGAAATGTTTTAAATTATGTAACATTTAGAAAAATGAGTTTTCATAGATGAGCCATGTTTATCCTCTGGCTCCAAGTATAACTGGGCCAGCCTTGGTGAACCCTCCAGGGTACATACATCCTAATTTGAGAACCAGTGGGCGGTCTCAGACAGGTGCAAGGAGGGGAGACAAAACGTGGATTCCTGCAATAAAGACGGCTAAAGCAAAATAGAAAACATTTGGACCACGGCATGAGAAAACAAAAAAACGGGGAGAGAGAGAGTGTGTGTGTTTGTGTGTGTTTGTGAGAGACAGACAGACAGAGGCAGAGAGACAGAGACAAAGACCAAGACCTAGATAGACAGAAGAGACAGACCAAGATAGAGAGAGGACTGATTGTTGGCTGATTGGTCCAGAAGGTTAGAGCAGGGCATCAGTGGAGGCTCTTGGTTTTGTGCCCATGTGTGACTGATTAACTTTGTAGGTTAGAGCAGGAGGTGACTGGACCTGAAGTTGTTAGCTGGATCATCATGTGGGTCATCCACAGGCACAGACCCCTCTCCTGGCCACGTCTGGGAAGGGAGTTGATCTCTGGATGGGCTTGGTGAGAGTAACTGTCCTGAAGACACGTGGAGCTAGAGGTAGAATTCACTGGCACGGTGGACTCTGATTCTGCCCACAGATGTATTCTGGTCTCTAGAAATGCTGTCTTGCTGCTCGTCTCTGTCTCTGGGGATATGTTTTTATTCGTCAAGTAAATGGATTCCTAGTTTGTTTTCCAGAAGGGAGTATCCTAGTTTCTCAGACATGAATATTCCCATTGTTGGAACGATTATACTTCTTTATTGTAAGTTGATACATTAGCATCCTGGTGTAACAACCCATCTCCTGTAAATTTTCTTAACAAACACCTGTTCCCAGAGTGAGAACACACTTGGGTGAATAGAAGAAGTCAGGTTTTGCATTTGCAAAGCTGAGGTGCAGCCCCTTGAACCCATGATAGAACCTGCGAGTGTGAAGAAGGGATCTCTGTCTGAGGCCAGGTCTGAGCAGCCAGCCAACCGGTTTTACCCAACCCTTTCAATGACATCTTCCTGTAGGGGGATTAACCTTGCACTTGGCTATGGATACACTTATAAAATGTTCAGTCTCTGTAGTAAGCAGAGGACTGGAGATAGAAAAATGACATGGCATTTTTTTCTTAGCAAATTGGCAAAGTAATAATAATATATAGTATCGGGAAGGGTGTGTAGAAAACTGCCTTTTCATACTGCTGGTGGGAATGTAAAGTGGTTTAGCCTCCGCCTCCCCCCTTTTTTTCTTATACAGTAAAAGATTTAAAAATTCCTCTGCCCTTTGATTCACCAAGTCTACATCCAGGAATTGATTCCAAGGAAACCAATGATAATAACAGTATGGCTTATAACAGTGAAAAAACATACAATCCCACCATACATGCCCTGCAGTAGAGAGTGGCTAAGTCAGTTGTGGTTCATATACATGATGGAATACAACAAGGCCACTAAAATGATCATGCAGCAGTCAATTCACTGACATTGAAAGATGTCTCTGATCCAGCTGAGTGAAAAAATATTGGATAATATGTTCAATACATGTAGTCTAATCCTGTTTTGAATATCTGAGAATATGTATGTGTGTATATGTATATATGTGTATGTTTGTATATATGTGCATATGCCCATTAACAGTGGCTTCTCTGAGAAGTGGGATGGTGACTGCTTCCAACAGAAATCCATCTGGTCCCTCACCCTTGTTGAGACATCAGAAGACCCCTTGGTGTTAGTCCATTTAGGCTTCCTAACTCCGCCCACCATCCCTGGTTTAGTGGTCTCTTGTTCGGGATTTTTTAGACCCGGCCAGGCTGGCTTCTGGCTCCTACTCTAAACGTCTGCCTGCTCCGTGTTTCTGATTATTCCGCTTCTGCCCCATATCCCCCTTCCCCATCAATCCCAAGCTGCTCACACCACTGGAGTTTGATTCTTCACTGGTCCATGAACATCTCCTTTAGTTTCCTGGCTGTGGTTGTTCTTTGCCAAGCTGGTGCCTTTGGGACTTGACTTTGTTTCCCCTCTCCTGGTCCTTTCAGCCATGCATATGCCCGTTTAGCCAGCTTGCTGCTGTGGTTTCTTAGCCACCTACAGTGAGGCCATGCCATCTGTCTGGCTTTTGCTCATCTCCGATGTTTCTTCCATCTCCTGTACTATTCCCACCGCCCCCATGCCTTCAGCTGCCCACATGGCAGGACCTGTCACTCGTTCCTGGAGAACGTCCAGGAGGTGTGGGGTTGAGCGGCATTGAGCTCGCCTTCCATGTGGGAGGCCTGGCTGAGCTCCACGCGGCTTTGCGGATGACCCTGGCCTGCCATTCTCTATTAAGCATGGCTTGTGTCTGGGATGGATGACATTGTCTGTCCACGGAGAAGTGGGCTTAACTTGTGCAAGGAAAATGGCTTCACTGACGGGTAGGACAATAGGATTGAAGGGGGAAAAAATGTTCCAGAAGCCAGGAATGATTTAGGGCTGTACTTTGAAAGCATTATTCTTTCTCTCTTTTCCATTTAGGATCTCTACTCTTTGTCCAAGAAGACCTAAGATATCAGTGGAGAGAAGGTGCCAGAACCACAGACATCCTGATGCAGATGAAGCAGAGTGTGAGTACCATCAGCGGCAAGTTGCCTACCCTTTTTGATTTGTAGTTTCCTCACTTGGTAAAAAGAAACTTAGTAATAATAGTAATAATAGTTACTTACTGTATATTTACTATAAGCCAGCCAGTCTGCTAAACCCTGAATCCTCCTAACAAAAATATAGTAGATTCCATCAGTTTTCCCTTTTATAGGTTGGGACAAGGAAATTTTAAAGAGCTTAGGTGTCCAAGTTCAGACAGCTTGTAAGGCATGAGCCAGTATTTGAACCCAATCAGCCATTTACGAGCCCACACTCCAAGTCTACACTATTTGCCTCTTCTATGGACCAATGTAGGTGAAGTGCCTTGTTCAATGCCAGCACATACTAAGTGCTCAAAAATTGTCCCTCCGAGGGCTATCTTGAGTTGACATGAGGTCAGACTTTAGAGTCAGAGATTCTCCTCTTCATGGATATCCCCGGACCACAAAAACCCAGGAGGGGCTGGCTGCCTCTGTCCACCTCATATCAGCATCTGTAGGCTGCAGGCTGTGTCTTTCATTCCCTGTGTGACAGTGAGCAGTGAACTTCCAATTTATGGTTTCCCACTTTCTTTATGGAGCCCCTGTTCCTATACCCCATCAATCACTGTCACTTCGAATTTTTGCAGTGTTTTACAAAATCAACCTATGCTGATCTTTCTGTTGGTTTAAAGCTCGTGTAATGAAGATCTATGCATATGTTGTCTCCCTGAAATGGGCATTGTACTGCATAGTATCTTCAACAACAAACCCTCAACAAAGACAACCAGGACAATAGCTATTACATCAGCTACTACAACAATTAATGTTACCCCACCACATAGGCACCCACGGTTTGGTGCACTAAGTGCTGAGTTCAGGGGTCTCAAACTCAAATTCCTGTCAGGCCAGCAGCTTAAAGGAGGAAGCAGGCCAGGTGGATAGCAATGAACCTAGAGCCTGTGGCCTCAGCAAAGGGGTGACTGCTCTGAGCACTGGCCGGGTGTTGCCAGGCTGGACTGCAGGCTCGCCTTTGTCAGAACTTAGCCTTTCTCAAGAGAGGTTGTAAATATGGATTTTTATGTGCGATTTCTCAATGTAAAATGTTGGCAAATAATTCACATTTTTTAAAAAAAGTCCTCATCTGTTGGCTATGTCCCATTTGTTTTTTACCTTCTCTGACCTAGAGCCCTTTTAGGTCACTGAATGAACACTACACCACAATAAGAGTATAAACTGTGATCCTAGGAAAGTGGATATAATCAAAGGTTTAGAACCATTGTCAGGCCATTGCCACTTAGAGCGGCAGCACGGGACCCCGAAAGCCTCACTAGTGGGCCAACACTAATTGCTGTGGCCTCCATGCTCATTCCAGGCTCTCGTCCTGGGTTCCTTATTCTTGTTTTTGTGGCTTTAACATTCCTTGGGTTCTCTTCCGGCCTGATCTGCCAACCGAGCCCAGCTGTGTGCATTGACTTACTGCAGCTCTGCAGAGCCAAGGCTTCCGAAACCCAGATGGGCTCCATGAGCCCCCAGAGCCTCAACTGCTGATGCCTGTGCTGCTCCTGCCCCCGGGTCAGCTTCACCATCTCCTCACCAGGAGTCTTTGAGGTAGAAACCACGGGTGGATACTAGCTATGTCACACCGACACTAGGTGTCCATACTGGCCAAAGGGCACACAGGGACCCTGAGCCAAGATCTCTCCTGGCACTTCTGGGGCCCAGCGGGGTGTTCCTAGTCATCACTAGATGCAGCCCGACCTCATGGCTGCAGTGAACTCCACAGAGTTCTGAACAGCTGGTTCAGATGGGATTAGGCGTGGATGATTCCTACTCTGTCTGGGTCCTCCCCTGGGACTGGGATGAACGTTGACATGAGAGCCCATGGCAGTGGGTTTTCCAAGAGGAAAGGCAAGGTTATGTTCTGATGGGAGAGAGGTCTTTCCAGAAGCCTGGGGGATCCGGCCATTTGGGTTCCGGTTCACCAATGGGTTGGAATAGGTGCTTTAGGATCAAAGCTGTGAATAATCAGAGGGTATTCGAGGCCCATTTTTATGTCAGTGTCTAGGGCCTGCGCCAAGCCATCTTTAAAAGTCTCTGGTCTATTAGAGTCGATGGCATCATTTTGATTCATTTTCTGTCAGACGAAAGCTATGTATTGAAGTTTTCTGTTGGATGAACACTTATAGCTTCTCCACATCTTCATTATTTCACATTGTTTCTGGACCACTTGCAAGTATTGACCAGCACTGCAGTTAGCAAAGCAAAAACATGGTAGTGGATACCCAAGGAACTCACACTTTCCGGGAAAAGACAAAACCACTGATACATATTGTTTTTTAAATCTGAGGACTTCCAACCAATGAAGCCCCTTCTTCTTCCCGGTAAAGCTGTTGGAGTCATTTGAAGCTGCTGGCCCAAGGCCACTTGGCACAAGGAACAGACCGGGGCTTCTTGCCCTCTCCAGGCTGGGCAGCCCCAGTGTCCTGTGATCATGCACTGTTGGTCTGGCTGGGTGGCTTCCCCCTTGATCATGTCTTAGCCCCCAGAGTCCACAGAGCTGGAAGGGACAGCATCTGGGCCTTGCAGAGCCTTCAGGCTCCAGGTGTGCATTTACTACAGCCAACAGTTTTCATTTTTGACAAGTTAAACAATCTTCTTGGTGTCTTGGTGTTTCACCGTGAAGCATCAGCACAAGTTATGTGGAACAGAAAATTCACGACATGGATTTGTTGAAATGAGGTAAGAGAGATGCTGGGTCCTCAGACGAGTGGGCGTCTTAGTGCTGAGTTCAGGGATCAGGGGATGATCACCAATCATCACAATTGCTGATCCTGGGCTCAGGAGGGGAAGGGTATCAAACTATGATGAGTGGGACCTGGGCTTTCATTTTTTTCCCCGAAGGCAATCAATGAGAGGTGAATCTGGGCCAGCACACTCTTTGACTTGGACCTCTATCATTCATTCCTCAAACATTTATTGAGTACCTACTCTGTACCAGGGACGATGCTAGGTGCTGGGGAATAGAGTAATGGATAAGAAACATCATTACTGTCCTTAATGGATCTTTTGTTCTAGTTATGGAGGGCAATAAACATGTAAGCAAATGTCACATAATGCTGTCTGCTTAAAGAACATTCAATAGGCTAATGGGATAGAGAAAGACGGGGAAGGGGCTGCTTTGTGAGAGTTGGGCAGTGAAGGGCACTCCAAGGGGGGTGATGTTTAAGCTGAGACCTGACCCATGAGGAAGAGGCAGCCACGTGGAGATGAAGGAAAAGAGCACCTGGAGCAGAGGGACCAGCTGGGGCACAGGCTCTGAAAAGGCACCATGCTTGCTGTGTGCAGGGGAAGAAAGGGGACCCATGCAACCGGGGAGCAAAGGGGAGGGTAGGCGAGACAAGCTCAGAGAATCTCCGTTCAGGTGGGGCCTGATGGGCATGGTCAGTAATGTAGATTTCATTCTAATCGCCTCTTTCAACCACCAGGAAGGAAGGTGCTGGGTTTAGAAAAGCGACGTTAGTCACGGGCTCATGGATGGGACTGGACAACTGTCCTTGTTAGTTACACGTCCCAGGTTTACACCAGAGAGTGGCCAGATTCGTGCCCAGACCTAGGTCTGTCTACCCCAAATCATGTGTCTTTCTGACCCCGCTCTGCCTCCCTTTCTACCTGACACTGAAGACAGAGGTCGTGTGTTTTAGAGGATGTCGTTATGGGTCACACCAACGCCCACTATGACCACATAAGGCTCTGAGCCTCATGGTCCCCATCACACAAAGGGGCCTCAGGTGAGCACAAAGTCTTCAGCTGGGCATTACCTGTGAGGGACGTTTTCACAGTCCAGGGGTAACAGGGCTGAGAGAGGAATTCATGACAGTGTCAAAATAACTGAAGTAAGGAAGAATGTTATGAGGGATAGAGTTATCTGTTTTCACTGAAGACAGAAGACAGCACATTTCTTTTAAGTAGAAATTCTTAACTGGTGTCCTTAGACCTTGAAGGGATCCATGAAAGCAGTTGTGGCATCCACAAGCTTATCTTCCATATTTCAAAAATCTCTAATGTCTAATGGAACCACTTTGGCAGAGGCTACTGTGTAGCAGAATCTATCTACCAAAGCTGAATACTGAATACACACATACCCTAGGGCCCAGCAATTCTTCTGCCAGGGTATTGGGTACCAGATACAGGAATGTTCATGTATATTCCCACAAAAGACAGGTACCAGAATGTTCAGAGCAGTACTATTGGAAATAGCCAACACCTGGAAATTACCCAAATGCCCATCCATAATAGAACTGATAAGTAATTTGTAGGATATTTATATAATAGAATATGCACTAGGCATTGAGAATGAATGATCTTTAACTATGTGTAACGTGGATCTTATCAAATGTTGATTGAAAATAGCCAGAGAGAAAGAATACATCCTGTAAGAACCATTTACTCTGGAAGTCAGGATAGGGATTACACTTGGAAGGGGTGGGGCATGGTGACTCGAAGGGAGGTCAAAGCTGCTGACGGTGATCTGTTTCTTGATCTGGGTGCTGGTTACGTGGGTGTGTTCAGTTCTTGAAAATAAATTGAGCAATGCACATTTGATATTTGTGCTTTTAAATTTTAATTCCATTAAAAAATTTAAAAATGCTTCATGGAAATTTTGTGATAGCCATTTCTGGGTTTTATTGCATGCCCAGTGAAATACGACTTTTCATAGTTGAAGATGAGAGAGGAAATTAATTGTTGCTGGAAAAACTGTTTGGAAGGCAATACTTTTTAAAACGTGGGCCCAGCCCAGGGCAAAATTGATGGACGATTTTCTCCAGGGATCCCTCATGAAAGTTTTGGAGCCAGTGAGCCAAACTTTCAAAACAGGCTGTCTCACTGATGGCATGTTTGTCTGAGTCTGTGGCAAGTTTGTGGTATTTTCATGAACATTATAAGAGAGTACTGTCGTTCTAAGATGACTTAGGTTCAGACCTTGCAAGACGCAGGGAGATGGGTTAATGATCTTTTCCTGCCGGCATGTTTTAGACTGGCTTGTTATGAGTTTACTGTTCAGTGAGAGTGAGATGTGGGTCCCAGTTGCTCCGGGCTCCCCCCTTGCCTCCATCTGGAGAACTGCAGGTGGCCATCTGTGTTGTCCAACACTTGGCCGCCACCTCCTGGTCAGTCGTTAACAAGGAGGACCTTAGGCAAGGGAAGGAATTGTACGCTGATTGAAAGTGAGTTTGTCACTTGGATCAATGAGACAAAGGGCTTATGTTCTGCTTGGACCCTGGCTTATTGCTCCTCTTGGCACCTGGGCAACCTTCTACCATCTGCCAGCCACCCCTGGCCACCATCTGGCAGCCAACCAGCCAATCCAGCTTCCTGCCTGCTGTGTGACTCAGTGCCGGGGAGTCAGGCAGTCCATGGAACTGATCCAATTCATCCTGGTTTTGCAAAGACAGTGCCAGCACGGGGGTTACTGCAGGTGGTGGTCGGGAAGCGAGAAGCCTCCACCACTGTCCTCTTGCTCTGTTCAGTTAGTTCCAGGACCGTGGTGATAACTTCACTCCGGATGCCTGGAGGAGCAGAGGCACAGCTGTCTCATCTAGAAGGACACGAAAACCCAAATGCGGAGAAGGAGGTGGAAAGGGTCAGCAGCCGTCTTCTGCAGGAATCATGTGACAGTGAGAAGAGTTAGAGAGCCACCTGCCTAGGCTTTGGACCCTAAGACTCAGCCAGTGATGCAAGCTGGTGAGATCCTACTACCCAGCAGCCAATCTTGCCTTTTTTTTTTTTTTTTTTTTTTGAGGTGCGCGGGCCTCTCACTGTTGTGGCCTCTCCCATTGTGGAGCACAGGCTCCGGACGCGCAGGCTCAGCGGCCATGGCTCACGGGCCCAGCTGCTCTACAGCATGTAGGATCTTCCTGGACCGGGACACGAACCTGTGTCCCCTGCATCGGCAGGTGGGCTCTCAACCACTGTGCCACCAGGGAAGCCCAATCTTGTCTTTTATCTGACCTCCCCCCCGATTCAGGGGGTAAATCCAGATTATTTCTCAGCCAAATTTAGGAGTCCATGTCTTCTTGCTAATGACTGGTTTAAGGAAGAGAATTTATCCCAAACCTAGTCAAAGAGAAGAGAGAGGAAATATATTTAAGGATAGCTGGTAAATGTTCCCTCATAAGAAAGAGTGGCCTCACTGTCTTGTCTTGATGTAATTCCTAAAATGGCTGCAGCCATGTTGTGACCATGAGGATTGCAGACCTGGAGGTAAACTGACACATTTAGGCTGCTGGGGGAAAGACGAAAAGAACCTGGATCCCTCAGGATACCACAGAGCTCTTAAAATAAACAAGCCTGAGCTGTCCCACCTCTGGACTTCCCCTTATGGGAGCTCCTTATTGTTTAAGCCTACTGAGTTTGAGGTTTTTGGTCACTTGCAGCCCAAAGCTCCCTAATTAATCTGAAGCTTCAGTCCACCTTTTCCCCAGCTGCATGCAAATATTGTCAGTTTCCAGCTAGAAAATTTTACCTGGATATATCCTGTGAACCATTATTTTTCAGCTCCAAAATACCCAAAACTTACCTACTTGTCTTTTCCTCATATCTACAACTCAAATTTATATTAAAATTAGTAATTTTTGACTTCTTCTCCTACTTCCAATCTGATAATACACCACACACATATACACATAATCACACATTTTATTTTAATAATCATATGCAATACAATTTTCTATTATTTATGAAATGCTTACTGTGTGGCAGGGTCTGCACTAGGAAGTTTATGTAGATTTATATAAATTATTATAAATCCTTAAAATAGCACTGAGGATAGACCATTTTATCTATTATACACCCATTTTATATCTTAGAAAAATAAAGCACAGAGCTGTTAGGTAACTTTCCCTAAGTCACACAGCCTATCTCGGGCAAATGGGGATTTGAACACAGGAAAGGCTTCCCCCTATGGATGCTCCTCTTCTCTCATCACCTCTTCCTTTGGACGTGTCTTGCATCTCTCTTTTCATTTCCTCTCCCACTGTCACTCCTCAGGTTTAGGCCCAGTGTCTCATGGCTGGACTACTGCAATGGAAAAGGCTTATAGACTCCCTTGCCTCAAATCTTAGCTGCACGTTCCTGCTGTACTGATTTCCCTACAATTGTAGTCATTCCACTTTTCCACTTGAAAATCGTCAGTGATTTATCATCGTCTGTGGCATCAGACACTGTGGATGGCAGGTAATATAAACGTGTAAAGTTTGTTGAATGTGAGACACTAGGCTCTAACTTGCTTGCATTGGGACCAATTGCCTTTGCGAAAGCTGGGCAGTTCAAGTAAAAAGCCATCGGTTGGCTACCAGTTTGTAACCAAAGGCCTTGAAGACAAAATCCGCACTTTTTAATCTTGGTATTCAGGTCATCTAAAATTGAATCCTCAGCTAACTTCCTCCTGTCATTTTCTACTTACCACCCTTCCGAAGTCTCTTACTCAGACACGCGTGCCTCCTTCTCCCTAAATGGTCTTGACACCTACGCTCTTTCCTTTTTTTTTTTTTTTTAATGCTTTTGGCTGCACCACACAGCTTATGGGATCTTAGTTCCCCAACCAGGGAACAAACCGGCGTCCACAACAGTGAAAGCCCGAGTCTTAACCATTGGACCACCAGGGAATTCCTTTGACCCCTACGCTCTTTCTCATCACTTTGTCCCAGGACTTTTGTCCATTCCTTCTTACCTTTTACTTGATGGCCATGACCCAGCTCTAGTCTCTCTTCCTTGACAAGGCACTTTGGGGATCACATGAGAGCCTCTCTGGGCTGAGGATTCAGGTCAAGCTCCAAGATCATCCTCACCGGACATGTGCCACTCCTTAGTTTGAACTCTGCCAGTGACGAAGAGCTCAGGACTTGCTAAGACAGCGCAAGCCACCATCGAGCAGCCTTGCCTGCTCCACATCCTGCCATAGGTTGAGCCAAATCTAATCAGCCCAACATCTCCCTTTTGAGGTCAGACAGGACAAGCCTGCTTTTTCCGTTTGAATATTGGAAGGATAGCAGCCATGTCCTCTGTTTTCTCAGAATCCTCCATGTTCAAAACTCTCTCAGTCTGTTTCAAACCTTGCCTGTATTCTCCAAGAGAGCAGATGCAGTGTTTGATGGTCCAAGCAAGTTCTGAAGCCCTATAAGGAAGCATTTGGCTTTTAACAATGAACAGGTGGTCAAACCCAAGGGGGACAAAGTGGAGAGAAATACGAAGGGGGCACAATTCACAGAGTGGGAGCCATTCCATTGGAAAGCCTTCCCCACAGAGTAATAATAATATGTGTGTGTGTGTCTGTGTGTGTCTGTGTGTGTGTGGAAGGGGAGGTCCTTATGGGAGGTGGAGTTGGAGAGTTGTGAGTGTGTGTGTGTGTGTGTGTGTGTGTGTCTGGGAGGGATGGGTACTGGTGCTGGGGGTGGAGGTTTTTCTTTTCCTTTATTCTTTTTTTTCTGAAAGTATAGTTGATTTACAATGTTGTGTTAATTTCTGCTGTACAGCAAAGTAATTCAGTTATATATATATATTATTTTTTATATTCTTTTCCATTATGGTTTATCACAGGATATTGAAAATAGTTCCCTGTGCTATACAGTAGGACCTTGCTGTTTATCCATCCTATAGATAATAGTTTGCATCTACTAATCCCAAACTCCCAATCCACCCCCACCCCCGCCCTTCCCCTTGGCAACCACAAGTCTGTTCTCTATGTCTGAGTCTGTTTCTGTTTCATAGGTATGTTCATTTTTCTCATATTTTAGATTCTACATACAAGTGATATATGGTATTTGTCTTTGTCTGACTTACTTCACTTACTATGATAATCTGTAGGTCCATCCATGTTGCTACAAATGGTATTATTTCATTCTTTTTTTCTGACTGAGTAGTAGGGTGGAGGTTTTTCTGAAACATCTGCGTGAGGGAACCTGAAAAGTCTGTTTTGCTGATAGTGTATTTAATCTAAATCTGTAGATTTAGGCAGCGGCCACAGTGGATTTTGGTATATTTAGCCATCCCCTTGCATTGATTATCTGTGGCACTTTCTTGGCAACTAACCTCATTCTTCCTTGTGATACTGTGAGCTGTTGTGCCATTGTTGACCAAGTTTCATAACTCCTAGCAGGGTAGGGGAGCGGAGCACAGGTGCTCACAAGCATTTGTTGTCAGACTCTCAGGGAATAGAAAGAACCTTAAATACAATGGAACAATTGCCCGATGGCCTCTTCAGGTTGAATCAGACTGTATCTCAAGGTTAAGGGTCTTTAAAAGCTATCTGTCTGAAAAGTCTTCCATTTAACTGAGAAATGTTTCCCTGTGGCTTTTACCAGTTAGTGTACACAGAACAAGGATTTCTGTTCCTTCGAGGAGCCCTTAGAATAGACAGCTATTATGTCTCTTCTCCTGTATGTAGTGTGTGTGTGTGTGTGTGTGTGTGTGTGTATGTGTGTGTGTGTGTGTGTGTGGTGGGAACATTATCTTTCCTGTTGCAAACCATTGTAATAATGGGCCATGCCAATGAAGGGGTCTATAAGTAATGAAAATTTGTACATTACATAAGCAAATTTAATATAGAATTTGTATATTCAAAAGAAGAATGTGAAAAAGAAGACATGATTTTGCCTTCAGTCATGGTAGGGTTTAGCTGTCATTTTTATTTGCATTTCTTCTTTTCCATATCTACTGGTGTAAATTTAAATTAGGGATCTTTAAATTTAAAAAAAATTGTTTTTAATCTCAAAAAGAACTTCTCGAACCTAGGGGCAGGACGGGAATAAAGACGTAGACGAGAATGGACTTGAGGACATGGGGAGGGGGAAGGGTAAGCTGGGATGAAGTGAGAGAGTGGCATGGACTTATATATACTACCAAATGTAAAATAGATATCTAGTGGGAAGCAGCAGGAAGCAGCCTCATAACACAGGGAGATCAGCTCAGTGCTTTGTGACCACCTAGAGGGGTGGGATAGGGAGGGTGGGAGGGAGGGAGACGCAAGAGGGAGGAGATATGGGCATATATGTATATGTATAGCTGATTCACTTTGTTATAAAGCAGAAACTAACACACCATTGTAAAGGAATTATACTCCAATAAAGATGTTAAAAAAAAAAAAAAAAGAACTTCTCTGTTGTCCTGAGTTGATGACAAGTACATGGAATCCTGGCAGAGAGAGCTTCCATTCTTTGGAGACCTCATCCCAGGAAAGACTAAGTTGGGCAGTAATTTCCACTTCCTGTCTTGTTGCTCTCGCCTCCTGGAGGCTCATGGTATAATCCAGTGCTTTGTCTGAACACTGAGCTCCATAAGGCATATTTATCGCTGGGCTCTTGCAGAGCTAGAAAGGTTATTCAGAATGGTGTCCAGGCCTCCAAAAAATGGGCAGAGTCTGTGCATTTAAGCCTTGGTTTCTGCTTCAGGCATGAGCCAGGGCAAGAGAGGATGTAAATTAAAAAGGACCAGTCATGTGCTCATCAGTGCATTCCCTGGGCATTGGCCAGGAATTGAAAAGAGTAAGTTTGTTTTATTTTCTTCTGAATACTTTTCTATGCTTTCTCATTTTTCTTTAGTGAGCATATATTCATTCATTCACCTCTTTACTAAACAGCTTTGAAGTCCTTACAGTGTGCTAGGCATGTGCTGGGTATTGAGTAAACAATAAGTAAAAAGATGTTCCTGTCCTGAAGGAGCTTATCATTGGTAGAGCAGTCTGTTTTTTTTTTTTTTAAGAGCAGTTCATTTTAGTGAGAAATTGCTACATGACAGGCAGGCATGGCACCAAACATTTTACTTACATGATAATTTTTTGTTGTTGTTGTTTATTTATTTATTTATTTTTTCTAGTTTCTGCTTTATAACAAAGTGAATCAGTCATACATATACATCTGTTCCCCCATCCCTTCCCTCTTGCGTCTCCCTCCCTCCCACCCTCCCTATCCCACCCCTCCAGGCGGTCACAAAGCACCAAGCTGATCTCCCTGTGCTATGCGGCTGCTTCCCACTATCTATCTACCTTACGCTTGGTACTGGATATATGTCCATGCCTCTCTTTCGCTTTGTCACAGCTTACCCTTCCCCCTCCCCATATCCTCAAGTCCATTCTCAAGTAGGTCTGTGTCTTTATTCCTGTTTTACCCCTAGGTTCTTCATGACATTTTTTTCCTTAAATTCCATATATATGTGTTAACATACGGTATTTGTCTTTCTCTTTCTGAGTTACTTCACTCTGTATGACCGACTCTATCTAGGTCTATCCACCTCATTACATTACATGATAATTTATATCTTTACAAGAATTCCGTGGTGTAGAAATAATAATCCTCGTTGAAAGATGAAGATGCCAAAGCTTAGAAAATATAATCAACTTTGCCAAAAGCTGTTAAGTAGCAGGGCCAGGGTTGGAACTTGTGCTAGATTGTTTTTCTGGTCACTTATATTTGGTGTCCCTTCCCCCATCCTGTTGACTTCGAGCAAGGCCATGTGACAGACTTTGACCAGTGAGCGGAGAGTGGATGTCCTTTCTGAGCACCTTTAAGATCATCGTGCAGTTTGACTGTTCTCTGCCATGATGACAGATCCAGGTAGACGCTGCTATGTGAGTCTGGGTTCCAGAGTGAAGGTGACAGAGAGCATGGCTACCGCCCATGGGCATGTAGAGTGAGTTTATTGCTGTTGGAAGCAAATCCTGGGGTCATTTACTCTGCAGCATGACCTTCTGACTGGCACAGAACCTTTAAACCATTACAGCAGAGTATCTTCTTTTACATCATTTCTATAATTAGAAATCAAAACAGTAGAATTTGGAGAAGGCATTATCCGGGCAGGATTTTTCAGTGTAAAATATTTTTATGAATGTCGAATATTTTTTGTGTGTGCCTTATCTGCTACCACTCCTCCACTGTTAAAATCTTCCATAATCAGGGATGTTGACTAATCATCTCCGGGACTCATCCTGCATCTTGCTGTCTTGATGCCTTTGCCTATGCCTCTTCCTGGAATGTCTTATAGTTGAATTCAATCCTACAAGCATTTATTGAACATCTTTGAAATGTCCGTTATCCTGGTCCTCTGAAGTCCCAAACTCCTACTTCCTTCGTGAAGCCATCCCTGATGACCCCAGGCCCATGTGGTCTCTCTCGCTCTCCCCCAGACTCTAATACCATTGTTTACCGTACATGATATGTTACTCAGAACTGTTTACTATCATTTTTAATTGAAATAAAATTCACAGAAAATCTACCATTTTAACCTCCTTAGGTGGACAATTCAGTGATTTCTAGTGTATTCACAATGTTGTGCAACCATCACCACTATCTACTTCCAGAACACTTCCATTAACCCCAAATAAACCTTAAACCCATTAAGTAATCACTCCCTGTTCCTCCCTCCCCACAGCCCTTAGCAACTGCTAATCTACTTTTCTTTTCTTCATGGATTTACCTATACTGGGTATTTCACATAAATGGAATAACATTTTCGTGGCCTTTTGTGTCTAGCTTCTTTTTTTAAATTGAAATATAGTTGATTTATAATGTTGTGTTAGTTTCTGGTATACAGCAAAGTGATTCAGCAAAGTACAGCAAAAAGAATATATATATTCTTTTTCAGATTCTTTTCCATTATAGTTTATTATAAGATATTGAATATATTTCCCTGTGCTATACAGTAGGACCTTGTTGTTTATCTATTTTATATATAGTATTTTTATCTGCTAATTCCAAAACTCCTCATTTATCCCTCCTGCCCCCCTTTCCCTTTGGTTTGTTTTCTATGTCTGTGAATCTGTTTCTGTTTTTAAAATAAGTTCATTTGTTTAGATTCCACATATAAGCAAAATCATATGATAACTTGTCTTTCTCTCTCTGACTTACTTCACTTAGTATGATAATCTCTAAGTCCATCCATGTTGCTGCAAATGGCATTATTTCATTCTTTTTTGTGGATGAGTAATGTACCACATCTTCTTTATCCATTCATCTCTTGATGGACATTTAGGTTGCTTCTATATCTTGGTTATTGTAAAGAGTGCTGGGGTGTATGTATCTTTTTAAATTAGAGTTTTCTCCAGCTATCTGCCCAGGAGTAGGATTCCTGGATCGTATGGCAGCTCTATTTTTAGTTTTTAAGGAACCTCCATACCGTTCTCCATAGTGGCTGTAAGAAGGTACCCTTTTCTCCACACTCTCTCCAGGATTTATTGTTTGTAGATTTTTTGATGATGGCCATTCTGACTGGTGTGAGGTGATACCTCATTGTAGTTTTGATTAGCATTTCTCTAATAAGTATCTAGCTTCTTTTTTAGCATAATGTTTTCAAGATTCTTCTATGTTGCAACATTTATAAGTACTTCTTATATGGCTGAATAATATTTCATTATATAGTTATACCACATTTTGTTTAACCATTCATCTGTTGATAGACATTTGGGTTGTTTCCACCTTTTGGCTATTGCACATGGTGTTGCTACTGTAAACACTGGTATACAAGTTTTTGTGTGGATATATGTTTTTATGTATCTTTTTAATATATACCTAGGAGTGGAAATTACTGAGTCATCTGGTAACTCTAGCTTTTTAAGTCTCTGCTTTTTATTTTCTCTAATAGATTATGAACTCCTGGGAGCAGAAGTCTTCTAACTCTTTTTATCTGTGCTGCTGCAAACATTCATTCCTTTTGCAAATGTGTGTCGTGTTGAATGCCTACTTTGTGCCTAGTACTTCCCTAGGCGTTGCAGGTTGATTATCACAGAGTCCAAGCCTATAATCTGAGAGGTCAAATGGTCTGGCTTTCCATCCAGTAGAAGAATCATATATCTGGGTTATCTAGTCTTTGTATAAACATTTATACAGCTCTTTAAAAAATAATTTCTATTGCATTTTGTGATTACAGAAACAGTATATGTTTACTGTAGAGAGCTTGAAAGTACAAGAACATATTAAAAAACAACACAAAAATAACCCATAATTCTGTAGCTCAGAGATACATGCTGCTAGCATTTTATTAAAATTCCTTCCCGACTTTTTTTTCAGTCTGAGGCATGCAGTTCATGTAATTAGAATGATCCTATATTTATCAGCTACTTCTTGTGCACTGCTTCCCATCTCCTCATCATTACCAGCCACGGCTCTGTAGGCTTCAGCCAGTTTCCCACAGGTGTAACTCGACAGCGCGTCACCCTGGACACACACCATGTGTCTCTTGCTTCTCTGACATGGTGCTGGCGGTGTGTGACATGTCTGAGGGAACCGCTTGACATGTGAAACCCGGACCTTTGACCAAAGAGGCATGCCCTTTCGTTCCTTGGGCTTTTGAGAAGGTGATGGAGCAGTTAGTTTCCTCCTGAAAATGGCCAATGTGATATTTCATCTTTATTTTCTCTCCACCTTCTTCGCTGTTCAATCCTCCTACTCCTCTATTCTTGCTTCCTGGGGTCCTATTCCTGAATAAACCACCCACACGTCAAACTTTGTTGTAGATGTTACTTTTGGGGGATTACAGGCTAAGGCATTAGATGTGCAGTTTCAAACACAGAGTTTATTTAAACATTATGCTATGAGTTTAAGGTGGATATATATATATATAATTTATATTTATGTTAATTATAATGTATATGCATATGTGCATATGTATTAATATGTATGTATACATATAAGTTTTATATTTATATATATATTCCTTCATCCCTGCTGTCTTCTAAGATCTCCTTGTATCAGAGCGGCATGTCCCAGAATCCTTCACTAGCCAGGTTCTGATCTAGGCTCTCAATGAGAGGACTCACACATGACTGGAAAACAGGGAGAAGCAGAAGAAAGTATTGCTTCTCTAGCGCTGATGAGCAAGGGTGTGTAGGTGAATGTGAAGTTCTGCACCATATGGTTATTGTAAAGTTTCGTAGCAGCTTCTGTAGAATCACAAGCAGTTGCAAGAAATAGTACAGAGAAATCTTGTGTATAGTTTACCATTTCCCCCAATGGTAACGTTTTGTAAGATGGTAGTATAATATCACAACTACGATATTGACATTGATACAACTCACCGATACTATTCAGCATTCCCTAGTTCTGCTTGCACTAATTTGTGAGAGTGTGTTTAGTTCTATGCAATTTATTAACATTTAGAGTATACAGTTCAATGGTTTTAGTATATTCACGGAGCTTCTCAACCTTCACTACTATCTAATTCTAGAACATTTTCATCAATCCCAAAAGAAACTCTGTACCTATTAGCTGTCACTCCCCATCCCTCCCTCCAGCTATACTTTCTCTATGGATTTGTCTATTCTGGACATTTTATATAAATGGAATAATACAACATGTGATCTTTTGTGACTGCCTTATTTCATGTAGCATAAATCACATTTTTAAGATTCATTCATGTTGCAGCAGGTATCAGTACTTTGTTCTTTTTGATTGCAGAATAATATTCCATTGTATAGGTATAGCACATTATTTTATCCATTCATCAGATGATAACATTTGGGTTGTCTCCACTTTTGGATTACTATCATTAATGCTGCTATGAACATTGATGTGCAAGTTTTAGTGTGGACTTAACATTTTCATTTCTCTTTGGTGTATACCTTTGAGTTGCCATTGCTGAGTCATGTACTAACTATGTTTAACATTTCCAATAACTTCCCAACTGTTTTTCAAAGTGGCTGTACCATTTTACATTCCTACCAGCAATGTCTGAGTGTTCGAGTTTTCTCACGTGCTGGCCAAAACCCATTACTGTCTGTCTTTTTGATAGTTCTGTACAATCTTATCACATACGTAGGTTTGTGTATCCACCACCTTGGTAAAGATCCTGAACAGTAGCATCACCACAAAGATCCCTCATGTTGCCTTTTTTTTTTTTTTTTTTTTGCGGTACGCGGGCCTCTCACTGTTGTGGCCTCTCCCGTTGCGGGGCACAAGCTCCGGACGCACAGGCTCAGCGGCCATGGCTCACGGGCCCAGCCGCTCCGCGACATGTGGGATCTTCCTGGACCGGGGCACGAACCCACGTCCCCTGCATCGGCAGGCGGACTCTCAACCACTGCGCCACCAGGGAAGCCCCATGTTGCCTTTTAAAAGCTTATCCACCTCCTTTTTGTGCTGCACCCTCTTCATCCCACCAACACCTGGCAATCACTAATTTGTTCTCAATCTCTAAGATTTTGTCATTTCAAAAATGTTGTATACAATGGAATCACACGCTAATTAACCTTTTGGGACTGACTTTTTTCACTCAGTGTAATTCCCTAGAAATTCATCCAAGTAGTTGCATGTATCAATACTTGGTTTCTTTTTATCCCTGACTAGTGTTCTGTGGTCCGAAGGCAGCCTGGTTTAAGTAGTCACTCATTGAAGGACATCTGGGTTGTTTCCACTGTTTGGCTATTATGAATAGTGCTGCTATAAACATACATGTACAGGATTTTGTGTGAACATAAGTCTTCATTTCTCTGGGATAAAAGTCCAAGAGTACCATTTCTGGGTTGTATGGTCAACAAATGTTTAGATTTATTAAAAATTGCTGAATTGTTTTCCAAAGTGGCTGTGCCAGTTTACATTCTCACCAACCATGTATGAGTAATCCAGTTTCTCTGCCTCTTCAGTAGCATTTTGTACTGTCACTCTGTTGTTTATTGTATCTTTACCTAACCTTTGTTTCTTGTATTTTTCTCTATGTGAAATTTCAAAAATTTACCTTGTTTAAAAAAAGACCTCTTTTCATTCAATGGCAGTGATCTTATGTTATGGTTAGGAAAGTCTTTTAAACTCTGGTATTATGAAAATGATTTCTTCTGATATTTTTATAGAGAGGCAAGTAGGCTAGAGGAGTTGAGAACGGTTGGAAGGCTCTCTGCAGTGAGATTTGCTCTCTTCCTGTCCTGGCTCCACCACTTGCTGTAGCACCCACTTTCATTGACATGCTCCTCCAAACTTTTCTCTTTTCTTGAATGATAGCTCCTGTCCTTCAACTCTTACTTAGGTGATGTTTTTTCATTCTGTTTTCATCTTGGTCAATCTCTGCTAGAGGTTCTCCAGTTTGGCAATGCCTGTCTCAAGATGACATGCCCAGACCTGAACACTCCACTCCAGATACATTTTGACAGTGCAGAGAAAGTGGGTCTTAACCTGAGCTGTTCTGCACACCGTCAATGTTAGCCAAATTTCCAGTGACTTTTGGAGGCAACTGTGTTAACCGCTTGGCCATTGTTAAACTTATAAAAGCAAAACCTCATCATTTTCACATTAACTGCTGTTAAACTGAACTCTTCCATCCTACATTTCTACTTATAACTTAATGATCATTATCTGTTCCTGGGGTGGTTCCGTTGATTAATGTATAGGGGTCCTAGTTATTCATATTAATGCTTTTCATCTTAAATTCTATTTTGTATTATAAAAATATTACTGTATTAGAAGTTTTCTGTGAAGATTTTTCCTGCATTTCTTTTGCTTTTACATTATTTTCAGAATCCCCAATACTATTTGGGGATTACTCTTGGATATAGTGCATTGCTGTTTTTTAAAAAATACTATTTGATACTCTGAATTTTAACAGGTAAGCTTATTCATTTATATTTGCTGAAAAACTGGTATAATTAGACTCATTTATGTCATCTATTTTGGGATTTTGTCATTCCTTCTTTTCTCCTTTCTTATTTTCTGCTTGATTTTAAAAGTTCCCATTCTTTTCTCTTCCTGTTTGCAAATTACAGATTATATTTCCAGTTTCTAAGTGCTTATCCTTAACAGTGTTAACATTTCTTCCTAATATTTTAAAGCCTAAATTTATTTAATATCTTTATCCTATTCCCATTCTACATTTCTTCTGTTCTTTCTTTAACTGCAGGGCAGAGCTTCATATTTTTCTAATTAAAAATAATCTTATTAGTTTCGATTCATTCTGCTAGGCTGCTGAGTGATTGTGAGGTCCTGATCCTGTCCTCTAAGTCCTCTTTCTGTTTTGTGTGGCCTTCAATTTTAATATGCATGGGTTTATTGAAGTCAATAATAAAAAAAACCAAACAGTCAGAGCTGGATTCAGGGCCCTTTGTTTCCCATTTAGGAACTCCATGCCTTGCAGATGGAGGAGTGGGGAGTCACGCATGAAAATCCACTCTCCTGAATCCTGTGAGCTGTGTCTGACTGTGACCAGCTTGCTGTCCCTGGACTAGTACAAGACGATTTCATCACTTTCCCCCCAAAGTTCTTATCACAGACGCTCCATCATTCAAGGCTGACTGTTGATTAAAATTAATTGAGGAAAAGCTGTGCCTCCAGTTTCTCCCTCGGTCTTCTGAGTGATGAAACTGTCAATGATGCAAGGCAGGAATCCATCAGAATCTCAGCCTTTAGTTGAATGAGACAGCTGGCTGATGTCTGGATGAGTCAGGTAGCTGTGGTAGGGTGGAGGTGGGGGACTACGTGAGCACAGAAAAGACACAGGTGCCTTCCAGCGTGGTGTGGGCGAATCGTGACAAATGGGAGGCAGGAAACCTGGGTTCTAGTCTTGGCTTCTGCTGATGGTATAAAATATCAGGAGTGGAAAATTCTGTACACTTACACACATATGGATGCTAGACGTGATTTCGTTACCTTGGACATTTCCCCCACTTTTTAACCCTTTGCAGTCTCTTTTGTTGTCACTCTTCTGTTGAAACTGTCTTCTCCTCCTTGACCAAAACCCCAGAGATGTTTTATTTTGTTTTTTTTTCCTAATTCTAGAAGTTCTCTTTTGTATTTAGCACCAGGGACCCTCTGCTTTCTTCCAAAATTCCTTTCTTTTTTGTTTCTCTGTCACTGCTTTGTCCTGACGTCCCCTGCCCCTTTCCTCTGCTGCTGCCTTCTATTCCTTCCCCTGTTACTTAAATGTGGGCTTCCCCCAGGCACAGCTGCAACTGCCTGCTGGGTGTCTTCCTTCTGCTCTTTAGAAGTCAACATCTGTACCATTTTTTTAGATTCCACATACAAGCGGTATCATATCATATTTGTCTTTCTCTGTCTGACTTACTTCACTCAGAATGACAATCTCTTGGTCCACCCATGTTGCTGCAGATGGCATTATTTCATTCTTTTTTATGGCTGAGTAATATTCCATGGTATACATGTACCACATCTTCTTTATCCATTCCTCTGTTGATGGACATTTTGGTTGCTTCCATGTCCTGGCTCTTGTAAACAGTGCTGCTATGAACTTTGGGGTGCAATAACGACCTACTATATAGCACGGGGAACTCTTCTCAATACTCTGTGATGACGTATATGGTAAAAGAATCTAAAAAACAGTGGATATATGTATTTGTGTAACTGATTCACTTTGCTATACAGCAGAAACTAGCACAAGTAAATCAACTATACTCCAATAAAAATTAAAAATAATAAAGGTGTGACCGTGGACAAGATCCCTAAAAAAAAAAAAAAAAGAGTCAACATGCCCCATGTGGAATTCTTCACATTATACCCAAAAGGGGTTTATCCTTGATTTCTCTGTTTTTCTTCAGAGTCCCATCATTTCCTCAGTGATGCTGACTCAAGATCCTGAGTCCTAGAGTTGGTTGCTGACCTGTCTCCAGTCTTCCTAAATTAAATAAATAGGTACTGAGTGCTGCGTAGTAGGCTTTCCCACTGAAAAGCTCAGGGTCTGGAGGATTGGTGTGAGAACGATGGCTGCAGTCAGTAGGTTCATGTGTTCTGGTAGCCCAGAGACAGGAGAGAGGGGAAGATGGCCCATATCCATGGGGGATCCCCTAGGTGCCATTTCCTGAGCCAGGCTCTTCATATAGAGCATCTCAGTTAAAGCTTATGACCCTCTGAGGTAGATATTACAGCCAAGGAAATGTAAGTTCAGTGGGGTCAGGGTTATATGACTAAATAATAAGTGCTGGAACCAGGATTCAAAATTAGATCTATTATTTTTTCAGGACAACATTGTTCTCTGGGCTGTCACAGAGGAGGCGACAAAATGAACTTTTAGTCATTTACAGATGAACTCTTCTCAGTAGTTCATATGTGGAAAATAATTCCTATCATAAGGGAAAAGAATGTAAATAGATTCAGAGGTGTGAAAGAGTGTGCCTGAGAGTTCTAAGTAGAAATAAGAAACATAAGTGGGGTAGGAAATTAGCAACATGGATGGACCTAGAGATGATCATACTAAGTGAAGTAAGTCAGACAGAGAAATATCATATCACTTATATGTGGAATCTGAAAAAATGATACAAATGAACTGATTTACAAAACAGAAACAGACTCACAGACTTAGAAAACAAACTTATGGTTACCAAAGGGGAAAGGGGGCAGGATAAATTAGGAGGTTGGGATTAACATATATACACTACTATATATAAAATAGATAATCAACAAGGACCTAGTGTATAGCATAGGGAACTCAGTATTCTGTAACAAACTATATGGGAAAAGAATCTGAAAAAGTATAGATATAAATATGTATATGTAAAAGTAAAATAAAATGATAAAAATTTTTAAAAAATAAGTGGGGGAGGAAGTTTAGGGAGAGAGATGACATGTCAGCTTTTGGACATGTTGAGTTTGGGGTGTTTATAGGTCAGCGAATAGTAGAAAAGATGAGTCTGGAGCTTAAGAAAGAGATAGGGAATTAGAAATTTAAATTTCTGTCATCAGTGCAAAGTAGGGGTTAGAGCCATGGAGGCTGTAAAATTATCTAGGTGGTATGGGTAAGGCCAAAACAGAAAATATACGGGCAAAGAACTACGGAGAACAGGAAGATTGAGAGGGAACTGTCAGAGAGGCAGGGGAGCTGCAGGAAACAGCAAATGATGAAAACCAGAGAAGAGTGTCAAGAACGTCAAGGCCAGCAGGGTTCTCACAGGGATAACTGGGATCAGGACTAAAAATGACAATTGAATCTGGCAATTTAGGAGGTCAGTGGAGAAATTGATGAGAACAGTTTTAATTTGGAGATGGGAGGTGGAATGTAAGTTTCAGGGGGTTGGGACATGAGCAGGGGGTAAAGAGCAGAAAAAATATGGTGGGGGGCTACTCTTTTAGGGTGAGAATGTCCATGTTCTTCTCTCTGTGGTGTCTCCTGCGGTCTTCAAGGCCCAGCTCAAAAGCAATCTCATCTATGAAATTTGCCCCGACACTGCTTTCCCTCTCTGTGTTTCCAGGTCCTTCTTGCCGTCATTGTAACTACAACCACAATCCGGTGTGTGTTTGTTATCTGAGCCAGCTTCCAGGACTAGATTGTAAGCTCCTTGAGATGTGAGACCCTCTTCTTGGTGCCACCCATAACATCCAGCCCTGAACACAGTGGGTGCTCACTAAGTGCTTTGTACAGAGTAGGCACTCATGAAGTGTGTGCTGAATTGAGTTATTTAGAGACCAGCATCACAGAAAGCAATGGAAATTCTTGTTATAATTCTGGTGAGGTTTATATACATATGTATATATATATTTTTTTCTTATTTTGAGGGGAGGGAATATATGCTGAGTAAATGAAATGGAGCTAGGTTTTCTGATTAGTTTATCTTGAGTTAGATAGCGAGATCAACGATTGTTTCAGTACTTTAAATATTTGGTCTACATGAAAGCACACAATTAGCATGAAATTTTGTTCGACTTGTTGTTTTGTTCAATTTGTTGAAGTTTGTCAGCTGATTTATCTAGGAATTTTGCCTTTGTTGAGACATGAGCTTTTAAGGGTTCCCACCAACCTCAGTGCTCTAGATAGATCTGAGGTTATGGAATGGAGAAGGGATACTAACTGAAAAGAGGTGAGTGTTGCTAGGCAGTGTTCTAGAAGACGCTGGACTTAGACTCAGGATATTTTATGTCTGGTCCCAGCCCTGCTCCCGATTAGCCATGCCACCTTACTCAGCTGCTTCTCTGGGCCTCGGTTCCACATATGTAACACAAGGCGGTTTAGACAAGATGTGTCTAAGTTCGCCTTTCCTATTTTAACACTGTATGAATCTGTGAAAAACATTTCTACAGTCATATTCTACAAAATCTTTCAACCTCATGCTTGCTACTTTCCAATATCCATGTGGCCGTGAACATGGAACTACTGAGGGAGTAAAGCTCAAAATTGGTTCCTTGCCTCCCTCCCCGCCATCTTAGTCCTGCCTTTCTGTCATTCTAAAGAACTAAAATGCAACTTGATCGCCCCAGCTTGGTTGTTGAACTGAAAGATCTGCAGGGAAAAGGACTCTGTCTAATCTCCTCCGTGTATCACCCCAGCAGCGGTTCTGGATCCTACACGCACTGTTCAGCCTGTTTGCTTAACTGACTGTTTGACTTGCTTGACTGTGTCGAATCTGTGTGGGAACCTCTTGACGGTGAATCTCTCAGCTTGGCAGGTAATTCATGATTCCTATTTGTTGCTATTGATTTTAATTATTTACTGTATTTCTCTAAATATTCTGCATAGACTCAGAAACTTCCAAAAGCACAAGGGATAGATATAGACATAGATACTTAAGATTGAAAATAAAAACCAGAAGAACAGAAGAAAATCCCCAGCAGTGACTCTCTCATATTTTTACAATCACAATTTGGGTGACAGCTCCTGCTGCTTCTGGATTCCTGAGTTCTGAGCAATTTCTCAGTTGGGTTCTGGGAGTTAAGTAAGGGTGAGTGGATGGTAAGAGCCTTCTTATCTGATGTGACAGAACTGGTAGTTGTTTTAATGTAAGGACCAGTTAAAAATGGGCATCTGAGGGCTTCTCTGGTGACGCAGTGGTTGAGAGCCCACCTGCCGATGCAGGGGACACGGATTTGTGCCCCGGTCTGGGAAGACCTCACATGCCACGGAGTGGCTGGGCCCGTGAGCCATGGCCGCTGAGCCTGCGCGTCTGGAGCCTGTGCTCCGCAATGGGAGAGGCCACAACAGTGAGAGGCCCGTGTACCGCAAAAAAAAAAAAAAAAAAAAAAAAAAAGAACATCTGAAAAAAATTATGCACACACAGCTCAAACATTTTATTTCAGTCTAAAAACCTGTGAATGGGGAACTTCCCTGGTGGCACAGTGGTTAAGAATCCGCCTGCCAGTGTAGGGGACACAGGTTCACTCCCTGGTTGGGAAGATTCCCACATGCCACGGAGCAACTAAGCCCGTGTGCCACAGCTACTGAGCCTGCGCTCTAGAGCCCGTGAGCCACAAGTACTGAGCCCACGCACCTAGAGCCCATGCTCTGCAACAAGAGAAGCCACCGCAGTGAGAAGCCTGTGCACCGCAACGAAGAGTAGCCCCCACTCGCCACAACTAGAGAAAGCCCGTGTGCAGCAACGAAGACCCAACGCAGCCATAAATAAATAAATAAATAAATAAATAAATAAATAAATAAATAAATAAATAAATAAATAAATAAAACCTGTGAATGCATATTTCTTTCTCAGTCTTTTGACTGGGGGTCAAGGCCTTACTCTTCCATACACATGCTTTCTCAAGGGGGAGGGGAAACCTAGATCATTGCAAAGCAGTCTGAGCACAGAATCCTAGATATTTATAGTAACTTCACTAGGCTTTTTATTTTTTTGCTTTACAATGGTATGTTAGTTTCTACTTTATAACAAAGTGAATCAGTTATACATATACATATATCCCCATATCTCCTCACTCTTGCATCTCCCTCCCTCCCACCCTCCCTATCCCACCCCTCCAGGTGGACACAAAGCACCGAGCTCATCTCCTTGTGCTATGCGGCTGCTTCCCGCTGCTTCCCACTAGCTACCTATTTTACATTTGGTAGTATATATAAGTCCACGCCACTCTCTCACTTCGTCCCAGCTTGCCCTTCCCCCTCCCTGTGTCCTTAAGTCCATTCTCTAATAGTTCTGCCTCTGTGTTCACCTTCATCTAATTAAACACAGCTTGAGAATCTTTCTATAGTTTTCAACCTAATTTTCATAGAATTAACTCTCTTTTGTAACTCATATTTCATCAATGTTTATATTTGGTTATATAATTTCCATAGCATTTAAAACTGTTAACAGCAAAGCAATCTACAGATTTAATGCAATCCCTACCAAAGTACCACTGGCATTTTTCACAGAACTAGAACAAAAAATTTCACAATTTGTATGGAAACACAAAAGACCCCGAATAGCCAAAACAATCTTAAGAAAGAAAAACAGAGCTGGAGGAATCAGGCTCCCTGACTTCAGACTACACTACAAAACTACAGTAATCAAGAAATATGATACTGGCACAAAAACAGAATATAGCTCAATGGAACAGGATAGAAATCCCAGAGATAAACCCATGCACATATAGTCACCTTATCTTTGCTAAAGGAAGCAAGAGTATACAGTGGAGAAAAGACAGCCTCTTCAATAAGTGGTGCTGGAAAAACTGGACAGCTACATGTAAAAGAATGAAATTAGAATACTCCCTAACACCATACACAAAAATAAAATGGATTAAAAACCTAAGTGTAAGGCCAGAAACTATCAAACTCTTAGAGGAAAACATAGGCAGAACACTCTATAACATAAATCACAGCAAGATCCTTTTTGACCCACCTCCTAGAGAAATGGAAATAAAAACAAAAATAAACGAATGGGACCTAATGAAACTTAACTTGCACATCAAAAGAAACCATAAATAAGACGAAAAGACAACCCTCAGAATGGGAGAAAATATTTGCAAATGAAGCAACTGACAAAGGATTAATCTCCAAAATTTACAAGCAGTTCATGCAGCTCAATATCAAAAAAACAAATAACCCAATCCAAAAATGGGCAGAAGACTTAAATAGACATTTCTCCAAAGAAGATATACAGACTGCCAACAAACACATGAAAGAATGCTCAACATCATTAATCATTAGAGAAATGCAAATCAAAACTACAATGAGGTATCACCTCACACTTGTCAGAATGGTCATCATCAAAAAATCTAGAAACAATAAATGCTGGAGAGGGTGTGGAGAAAAGGGAACCCTCTTGCACTGTTGGTGGGAATGTAAATTGATACAGCCCCTATGGAGAACAGTATGGAGGTTCCTTAGAAAACTAAAAATCGAACTACTATATGACCCAACAATCCCACACCTGGGCATATGCCCTGAGAAAACCGTAGTTCAAAAAGAGTCATGGGGCCTCCCTGGTGGCGCAGTGGTTGAGAGTCCGCCTGCCGATGCAGGGGATACGGGTTCGTGCCCCGGTCTGGGAGGATCCCATATGCTGCGGAGCGGCTGGGCCCGTGAGCCATGGCCGCTGGGCCTGCGCATCCGGAGCCTGTGCTCCGCAACGGGAGAGGCCACAACAGTGAGAGGCCCGCATACCGCAAAAAAAAAAAAAAAAAAAAGAGTCATGTACCACAGTGTTCACTGCAGCTCTATTTACAATAGCCAAGGCATGGAAGCAACCTAAGTGTCCATCAACAGATGAATGGATAAAGAATATGTGGCACATATATACAGTGGAATATTACTCAGCCATAAAAAGGAACGAGACTGAGTTATTTGTAGTGAGGGGGATGGACTAGAGTCTGTCATGCAGAGTGAAGTAAGTCAGAAAGAGAAAAACAAACACCGTATGCTAGCACATATGTATGGAATCTAAAAAAAAAAAAGGGTCATGAATAACCTAGGGGCAAGATGGGAATAAAGACACAGACCTACTAGAGAATGGACTTGAGGATACGGGAGGGGGAAGGGTAAGCTGGGACGAAGTGAGAGAGTGGCATGGACATATATACACTGCCAAACGTAAAATAGATAGCTAGTGGGAAGCAGCCGCCTAGCACAGGGAGATCAGCTCGATGCTTTGTGACCACCTAGAGGCGTGGGATAGGGAGGGTGGGAGGGAGGCAGACGCGAGAGGGAAGAGATATGGGAACATATGTATATGTATAACTGATTCACTTTGTTATAAAGCAGAAATTAACACACCATTGTAAAGCAATTATACTCCAATAAAGATGTTACAAAAATAATAATAATTAAAAAAAAACCTGTTAACAGGCTAAGGAATGAATTCAACATGTTCTTGGTCGGCACAGGATACAACAGGTAGGCACAAAAGCATGAGGGCTTCTACAAGTGGCCTCTTAGCCACATGCCTGGGTTGTGCCACGGGCATCAGCCACCGTGTTTTGGAGAGCGATTGGACTATGATGGTTAATCTGGTGATTTGTTTAATGGAGATCCCTTACAAGAGCATGGGCTGTACCTTTGAAGTATCACTTCAGCCAAAAACCCAGAGATATTCTTGATCTTGTTGCAGGTCCTGCTCCAAATAGACAAAGCTGATTTTTGTCTGATGCTTACCCTATTGATTGAGCACACTCAGGGGTTGATTTTCTTCCTCTCATATGTGTAGCCTGCTCATGGCCAGGTACAGCTGTCTCAATGCTTCTTAGGCACCAAGATTATTAAGATCGTCTTGGACAAATCTTTATCATTGTCACTCTGGTGATAAATATTTCACTGTACTTACCAACGGGAGGTATTGTGTAAGATGCTGAGAATGCAGAACATGAATTGTGGTCCCTGCTCTTAAGAAGCATGAAATCTAGTTGGAGAGGAAGTGTGCTTATGTGTACATATATACACACACATATGGAAAGAAAATAGTATGGCTAATATATGCAAGTTACCAAATGAGTTGGATAGATAGTAAGGGCTACAGGAATTCAGATGGACTGAATGTTACAGTCCTAAGCATGTTTACACAAAGGGCATAAATCACTCTTGTCATATTGTGACCTATTTGGACATAGGTAAGAGCACTGGACTTGGACCGGGACATTCCAGGTGGGGAAGCGACAAGGAAATGGACACATCACTGGGTAGGAGAGATGCAAAGTGAGATCCACATCATGTGCTGGGAAAAGCCCAACCCAGAAGGTAGAAGTCAGTGTTCTGAGCATCTGCGTGCAGGCCGGAGGTGCTCAGGCCAGAGGCGCTAAACAGACACACTGTCCTGTCATGGGGCTTCTGGGGGCCGATGTACGATATTGAGGCAGGCAGGTGAGATTGTCTGAGGAGACAGGGCTCAAGCCACAGTGCAGGGTTCATGGGGGCTGCGGCCTAAATGTAACTTAGCCCCACATATTGCACAAATTGAGCACTCTTGACATTAGACATTTGACCAAGGAAGGGAGGCTGAATTGTTTCGAAACTAGAAAGTGGCACAAACCTTCCACTTGTCACTGTCTCCCGCTCCTGGTCTAGGAAAGAAAACTTTTACAGTTTGAGCTTTTCCCCCTGAGAATGCATGTGACCAGTGGAAGATGTGGCTTCTTCTGGGCCAGTGTTTGTCTGCTCTGGGCTCCTGACAATGTCCTGTTTAAGGAAGAATTTAGGGGAGCTGTCTTAGTCTCAGAGTACCATCTGAAAAGGACGGATGGAGTATGTCATCTCCATAGGCTCGCTCCGTGATGATCAATCCATTCTCTTCAAAACAGGACTGGTCAACCCCTCTTCAGAAGCAAAAGTCAACTCTTTCTTAAGCCTATCTTTTCCTAAGACAGAATGGTTATCTAATTATTATTTTCTTCACCAGTTTACCTTATCCAATGAAGCCTTTGGCCCAAACTAGAAATCAAAATCTGTTTCTAGCTGGGTCTCATTGATTCGTGCACACTTTCTCTGATTCCTTGTATGTTTTAAAGCAAATCAGAAGCTCAGTATCTAACTCTAAACTGAATGATATTATTTCCAAAGTGAAATAATCATAGCAATATTCAGTGGAAAATGCTTTCACACAAGATGACTCCTGGTTTTCTCTCCCTGCATCTCTCCTGAATGTGACTGCAAAAAGGATATTAAGAAATTCCTTTATCTTAGGAGCAGGTTTGAGATTAGGTTCTGGTAAGGAAAGCCAGACCTGGAAAATTGAATTTTGATTTCTTTTGTCCCACAGTTCACACACGTAGTTCCACTGGCCCCTGTTAAGGGGGTGGGCTGGTAGCCCATGGAACCGTCTGGATGGCATGTAAATGGCAAAGGAGGCCATTTTATACCTGCTGGAATCTGTACTTCTCATGGGTGGGATCACCAGGACTGCACAGTCCTGTGTGGGCTTTGGGGTCACATTTCCACGTGGAGTCTGTCATGTTGCTTCCTTTTACGTGCCATCTCTGAGCTTCTGTCTTTGCCATTAAAGGAACTCTACATCTGTTTTCTGTCTGTCTTTCCCATGAGAACACAAGTCCATAACTATCACAGATATGCCCATACTCTCTAGAACAGAGCCTGCACATCGAGGTACTCAATAAATATCTGTAGAGTGAAACATTCTCTCATTGTGGATATTGATATATTCCCATCAACCCACTGTCCCCTTGTGTCAACCACACACTGGGCAGCAGTCAAGATGCTAGTCATTGGTGGGGAAAGGGTTAAGTGACATCTTTTACAATGGCAGCACAGGGCCCTGGTGCCACGGGACCTGGGACCTGGACAAGTTATTGAGATGGGTCAGCTAGGATTCTGTTACCAGAACCAAAACTAGGGGTTTGATTCTAAATTCCCCCATACTAGGGCTTCAAATCCTGGGTGGGCCCCAGTCTCTATATTAGAGCCACTGACCCCAAACTAAGAAGAGATGAATGTTGAGGGACAGAAATCAAGGCAAAGCAGAGCTTTATCTCCTTAGCTCTTTTGGGCAATGTAATGCCTCTGAGTTAATTGGAATCAGGCATCTTTGGTCCTTGTGGGGCTGAGAAACAATTTAGTTGCCAAATAGCTGAATGGTGGACAAATAATTGCTTTTTAAATCTCTTTATTAAGAAAAAAAATTTTTGAACACCTCAATATCCTTTCTGATTGCCTCTGAAAACCAAGTGCTTGATTCCTAACCCTAACCCTAACCCTAACCCTAACCCAGAATACTGGGAGAAGAGAGCATGCAACCTCCAAATAACTAATTTCAGGCACATAAACAGTCATATTGGCTCATGGCAGGGGGAATATCTTCGTATTTATTCCATTGAACAGAGTTTTCTGGTGTTTGCTGTCCTATTGGTCTCCACGGCTCCACAGGAATGCAGTGACAGACACCCCCTTTCTTTCCCCAAAGGTATGGAGTCTTTGGGTCAATGAGACATATCTCCTAGTTGCAGAGAACCCACCCCCATCAGTCTGGCTTGGATTTTTTAAACTCCTTTACTAGGAAATTATGTATCACAGGGACATCAAGGCCATATATAGTGAGTCCTGTCCTATATTTGTAACCCGTCTTCTGTGTTTGCACTTCTCTCTGCCCAGAATTTTTGTGTTTCTCTGAATTCCCAAATCACCTGCTATAAAATGCCCATTTCTCTTTCCCAGCTGTTCCCTTGTGTTATTTATAATAGGCCCAGGAGAAAATGTTCATTGAAATCATATAGAGATTATATCAGAGAAGAGAGAGATTTGGCAGTGCTATTTGGAGTTGAAACATTAAAAAATAAAAAGTGCTGAGCAAGGGTGGCAGCAGAAGGTGGGAAGTCCTTTGGTTTGATGACAGACCTGGGCCACTATTAAATGTGTACCCCAAGAGCTTCAGGGGTTGATAATTTTTATGTGAAAGAATTGTTTAAGAATAATCAAGTTAAAATTGCTATTGTCCCTCACTTTTTACCAGGGCTAAAATAATTAAGTGAATTATCTTTTGAGAAATATGACACAGTAGACCCTTGGGGGAAATGAAAGCTTTCTGCTTGATCTTGTTCAATCAATACAAACTCCAGGGTTCTCTGTTCAATGAAAAAATTCAAAAGACCTCTGGCATTCCCACAAGCTTTCTGAAAACCGTAACATAAATTCTGTAGCAACTGATGGATTTGTTTGCTCCAGAACACTGGCATTCAGTGTGAATTCGACCTTTAAAAAGACCTTGGGACAAGTGTCGAGGACACAAGTGGATTAATCCCTTGTTTCTGGAAGTATTAATGATGCCAGTAATAATTCAGAAATTGCTAAGACTAATATTGTCCCTTCAAATTGGGGATGCCTGGTTCTTATAGATTTGCTATTTTAGTTCAAAGATCTGCATAATTCTTTATTGCTCTGAAGCTATGTAGTTCCATGATTGTTGGAGAACTTTCTAAGTTTATCAATGCGTTTTGAAGTCCAATTGAGCTAAGAACATGTCTTGTTTGCAAGACACCAAGTCTGATGTTCAGTATTGTAACCTGTCCTCACCCATCCCTCAGTAGGTGCTTCTGCCTCTTTCCTCAGGCCAGTAACCTCTGAGCCCATTTTGCTTCCTCTCTCTCCCTAAATATTATTTCTTCTCCCTAAATATCTCTTGAATCTGTCTTCTTCTTCCCATCAGCCTAGGGCAAGCTATTTCTCTTGGACTATTGCAAGGGCCTCTTAGTGTCCTTGCTGCTAATATTGCTCCCTACCTACCCTTAACACAGTCTCCCTAAAGCAACCTGTGTGCTCATTGACAATACAAACTGTTGATGTCAATCCTTGGCCTAAAACATTTTGTGGTTTAAAGTTCTGTATCCTCAACATGGCTTTCAATTATCTGCGTGACCCTACTCCTCCTTGCTTCCCTCAGCTTCATCCTATTCAGTCTCTCTTTTCTAGCCAGACTGGCTCTCCTTGAGCAACATGCCAGTCTCCTTCCTCTTTTTGGTCCTTGACAGACGTACTTTTCTCTACTAGGGACACTTTCCCATCTTCCCTTCACCGAGGCAACTCCTAGTCAACTTAAAAATTCAGCTTAGACTTGACTTCTGCCATAGAGTCTTCCCCTTCACTGCAGCTACTTGAGATCACTTGCTTTAAGCCTCCACAAAATGCACTTTGTAGTAGCACAAATCTAACCAATATTTGATTGATGTATACCTATTGGTTGTAAGCTGTGTGAAGGCAGGGGTGGGGTCTGTCTCATTCACAGGGCCTGGAACATAGCAGATGCTCAGCAAATATTTGTTGCATGCACAAGGGATCATAGAAATGGTTGGTCACCATTCCTTAAATGTGTTTTTCATGTAGAAGAAGCTTAAAAGTAGTTTTCGAGATCTGTGTCTTTCTCTTCTATTTTCGTATGTTTTTCAAACAAATACATAGAAGCTTGTTTTAGTGGCATAGGAATGGGTTAGAGGCATACATCTTATACTGTTTGGGTACTTAATCTCCGAAAAGCCTGTCTTTTAACATGTTGAAATAGACAACCATCCCAAGCCTATCAGAAATATTGTTGAGTAAAAAGTTCAAGTAAAAGATGAAAAAGTTTGTTGGTCTGCCACCATTCCAGCTATAGAAGCGCTGTTGGTGACTTACCTGAGGCTGAATCTCAGCCTCTGTGTTCATGACACTTTGCTGCCATAAAAAGAACTAGGTGAGAAATGGTGCTGTGCTGTGGTCACAGGGTTTACTTCAGTGAGATGGACACCGTTTCATCACATAAAATGCCATGGGTCTTGGCATCTCCAGATTAGCACCAGTTCAGCTTTCTACTGTGATACTTGGCATTTTCAAGTAATTGTTATTGCTTTGGCTCGATAGAAACACTAGCCTCGTTCTTGCCATGGCAGCATCTCCTTGGGTTTTACACAAAGGATTCAATGCAGCTCTAGCCTTTTGAATGACAGATGGCGGCTTCAAATGATCATGTGAAAACGGCACTCATGTTCCTGGAAGATTTCAGTGTTTTCATTTATTACCAGCAAGGACATTCAACATCATTAGCATGTCTGAGTACCTCAGTAATAAATTTAATCTACCATTTTGAGTTGAGAATGATTTGGGGGAGAAATTTTCCTTAGCATTTGATTTTAGGATATATTTTATGTCTACTTACCTGCTCTTCCTGGAAGTACCCTTCATATTAGATTTGCTGAATCAACATTTAATAAATCATCATAGTTCTCAAAACAGTTTTCATGTAAATTGCATTGGTCATCTGTATATTTTCCCTTTATATAGGAAGTAAAGTCTGGATTATTTAGATCATTGTTCACTTGATTGTCCAGTTTCTGGAGTATCAAGATCCCTTGTCTATCCTTTTCCTTTCTCTTGTCTCTCCCTGCCTTTTGACCTGTTTGCATCTCCACAGGAGGAGGCATAGGGCCATAGAGTCTGTCATGCAGTCAACAGATGCTTATCATGTGCACGTGCCCAGTACTGTCTCTGCTACATGGAAGCCTGCTGTTCCCCTAGGGAGGTGGTATCCATGAAAAATTGTGATCCATTCAAATGGCTTAGTGTCAGGTTGTGAGTTGGTGGTTCAGACTACATGAGAGGGGTAAGAGGTTGGTAAGACCTAGAAGGGAAGGGCGAAGCTGAGAAGAGGCAGCATCTGAGTTGTAAAGCCTTCAAAGGATGAGGACGATTTGAGCAGAAATAAGATAAAGGGGAGTAGAACGTCATAGACCTTGAAGGGACCAGTTTTTAGCTGGGGATTTTTGATGGACAAACAGGAGAAATGACTTTGGGGGTAGAGTGGGCTAGATTACTTTGATTGTTGGATAGGACCTGACTGTAGAGGGACTTGTAAGAGGATTTTTGGCTTTGTGCGCTAGGCGGTGGGAAAGCAATGATTTTAACCCAATCCCTAAAATTTAAAAGATTTAGCATGATTCCTTGTAAGAAGCTTTGGCTAAAGACTTGACAGAGCAAAAACTGAATGAAAGCTTAAAATTGTTTGGGAGATTTGTCAGTCAACTTAAAAAGTTTTAATCCTTCTAGTTTTCAGAGATGACTGAGAATTAGCTTAATGTCATTTTTTCCCCCTTCTTTATCTTGCCCCTCTATATGTTCGCTGATGGGAGATTTGCATTTGAAACGTTTTATTATACATTCCTGCAGGGAAATGGCACATTGTTGACAAACGTGTCTTTTATAATCCTTGCTGTTATTGGAACACTGCTAATTTTATTAACACTTTCTCAAAGGAAAAATGAAATAAATCCCCATGCAACCCCTTCATTATCTTGTCTGCCCTTGCCTTACTCACTTTGCTGGAATTCTAATGGAAAAAAGGGAGCTGCCCAGTACTTTTCTTTCCATGTGACATTCCAGCACTCCTCCCGTGCATCGCTGTGATGAAAATTGGCAGCTCTTGAGAAGAACAGTAACCATTCAGAGGAGAGCACCTGCTCCATGGACCATGAACAGGAGAGGAAGCTCTCCAGCCCAAATATGGTGCCATTTTTCAAATGTATGAGAGGTAGCCCTGTTAGATGTTCAAAGATTAGTCAGTTGCAGGGCAGGAGATGGGCAGGCCACCCCATCCCAGATATCTAGTCATCCATGATCTTGCTCCCATGATCAGAAATTTGAATTTTAAAGGCCATAATGCCCCAAGAGCATTATCATTTCTCTTTGGACTTTTCCACAAATTCAGGCACAAGATGCTTTAACAGCATCAACATCAAAGACTATTAGGTGCTAACCTGTTTTTTTTTTTAATGGAACATTTCTATTTATTTGTGTATTTATTCATTCATTCATTCTTTTATGCTGCGCTGCAAAGCGTGCAGGATCTTAGTTCCCTGACCAGGGATGGAACCTGTGACCCCTGCAGTGGAAGCGTGGAACCCTAACCACTGGACTGCTAGGGAAGTCCCTGGAACATTTCATTTATCCGTAGATAAAGCAAGATCAGATTGCTTTTATCTGAAGAATGACTAAGATATGATTTTATTGTCACGAGAATGGTGTTTTGACAAATATACCAGTATAATGTTGAGCTTTGAAGGGGCTATCTTAGGTCTCTGTGTTTACTACAGTGATGGGGCCATTGATCAGAATCTGGTAGCAGCTCTTCTTTGGGAATTTCTCTGAAACAGTAGATAAGGCACACAAAATACTTTTTGCTTAAACTTCAAATGGTAGCAGTGTCCCCCACAGTTTTTAACCAGTTTTGCTCTGACTGACTTTTGGCTGTCCCCAAAATAAACTCCGCTCTCAAAGCATGAGGATACGTCATCAACAAAGTTAATCAAAAGAGTGTGCTTGAGGCTGTAATGGAAGTTTCAAAAGTGGATCCCCAAGTGATTTTCATCAGTGGATATATCACTGGAACAGTATCATGTCTGGATATGACTAATTTGAACAAGAAAATAGGCAACTAAGTGTACACATTCTTTCACATTTGTTACAAGTAAGCGGTCTAGTAATTAACAGCATGGGATTTGGAGCCAGACAAACTGGGTTTAAATTCTAATTGTGCTACCTTAGAGAAGTCACTAACTATGAGAGTCTCAGATTCCTCAGGGTAAAAGAAGGATTGGAACAGGTGTCTTTTAGGATTAAGTTTAGTGAAATGAAGTTAAACTAAATTAAATGTATATATGTATATTTGTATACTTACTTATCCATCTATCCATCCATCCATGCATCCATCCCACACAACCAAAGCTCAGTAAATGGTAGTTATTGTTATTGATGTGAAATTGTCATTGTAATGATTCCTCCTCTTCTCTGTGGTCTAAACTCTTAGATGCCTTCATCGGTTGCTCTCCTCTGCCTTTCTCCTCCTTTTCCTCTGATGCCTTCCTTACCCCTCTGTAAGTCTTTGTTCCCCCTGAAATCATTTCCCTCTCTTCCTTTTGTCTTTCCCTGTTGTACATCTTTTCTCTCTTGTGAATGAAGAGTGGGTCTGCTTCCACAGCACATAGGAGCGAGGGTGAGCAGGGTCTGTGGCATCCCCTCGGGCATTACCACTTGTGTGCCAAGCTGGACATGTACTCAGTTTCCTTGGTAAACAGGGCCGAGTTCTGAGGCCTCTCCTGCCTGCCTTACCACATCCTTTAGAGGAATCCTGCATCACTCCTCTGAAGGGAAGGCACACATCCTCTTTTTGTGGCCAGCAGCAGCTCCTCTCTTCGGAAGCACTTTCTTTTCCCATCAGTGGGAGAGAAAATATACCAATTTCTGATGAAATTAGACAATTTCCTCTCCTGTCTTTGGAGTTAATTAAACTTCAGGACTGTGATTCTCACCCAGGGTGCCGGACCTACTAGAGGGAAAAATCAGGATTTTTCTGAGGAAGTGGCAGGTGGATTGTGTGCAGTTTGAGAAGTATAGTCACTATTATCATGCAGTGTTAAAACAAAGCCCCCCCGCAAAGCCCCAAACCCTGTTATTTTCTTAAATAAAACTGCAGAAAATAAGCTAGATATACCAGCCTTGCTTTGTGCTGATACTCTGAAGATAGACTTTATCTTTGGAGCAAAAGAAATTATCAATAGGGGGGTTTAGTGTCCAATTATTATCATTTTTTTGAGGGGGGGGAGCTGCATGAGAATATTATATTCACCAAATGGAGCATATGCTTTTAAAAAAAGTACAAAAACTGTTGAGAAACACTGTTTATGAAGTTAGCAAAAACAATCATCACAACCCAAGCAAGATAGTCTGACCTGGAGGCTCCTAGGAGACCCATTCCTATGTTTAATGAGAAGCTGGTCTAAGAGAAACTAGCTAAGACTGACAGGCCTGTTGCATTTGTTTGGGGAATTTTAATTTGATGTTAACTCCCTCATCACAGAAAATTCACATGAGGTCTCAATCATAACAAGCATCATTTTATACTTCAGTAAGTAGAATTAATGATCCCTGCATGAACTGGAGATATGAAATTGATGATAACTTCCTTTGGGTTTTTCCATTTACCCCAGTGTCATTGGCTACTTCATCATACTTTAGGAAAAATGAAACACTACTAGTTGTGCTCAAAGCCATAGAAATCTCTAGTTTCACTAAAGTGAATCTCCCAGATATTGATACTATGGATATTCAGCTTTGCTGTTATATCTTAACTTATCCAGTGGCATATAATTAATTGACTATTACTCATTAAGGGGCAGACAAGTATTTGGTATAAGTATAAACTCCAGAAAACATCAGCTTTTGATTGTAGCTCTTCGGATTGACATTGTGAACTCCCCTTTCCATGGGATATCTTGGGTTATGGGGAGTAACTGGAGAGAAAGCATCATATAATGGAAACCACATTGGATTCATATAGACATGAGTTTGAGTCTTGGCTCTGACATTTAATGCCTCTGACATTTAATAGTGGACTTGGGTGATATATCTAACTTTTTTTGAGTCTCAGTTTCCTCATCTATTCAAAAAGATAATGTGACTCTCTCTGCAAGGATTTTGGAGTTTTGAAGACTCCAAAGCACCTAGCAAGATACCTGATACGTTGGACAGTTCAGAAGCTCATTTTTATCATTAAGCACATCGACTAATTTCTCTAGCTAATGTTGAAGTTTAACTCTGAAGTTTAATAGTATGTATAATATATTCATTGCTAAATATACATTCTTACACTGATCCCAAAGCATTGTCTCATGTGTCCTGAAACCCTTGCCTTACTGATATGCATAGTCTTAACTTCTTACTGATGAAAGTTTGCACAAATACCCATGCTTTCACAAAAATCAGTTCCACACATTCAGTTAATTTATAGAAATACACATAAACCTACTCCTTTTGGGGGTAGACTGAAGCTGTTTTCAGCACCTACTGATAAGACATGGTGCACAAGGAGATGGGAGATGGGACAGAGAAGCCCATGCCACTTTCCACTCAGCCCATTGGTGATGATGCTGTGATACCCAAGCAAGGGCAGCTGAGGGGAGCCCCCAGGCACAGTCTTTGGCCCTGTTCTGGTGTCCGCTCCAGCAGATACAGATGCACTGACTGAGCTTCAGCCCTTTGGAGCCTCTGACATTGCAAAAAGCTCTGATCGTTCAACCACAAAGTGCTTAGCTTGATATGATAGGCATTCTGACCTGATGCCTGGCAGAGCTGGGTTTTGACAATTTTGATTTGTAACTGGCACCCACACCTTTACCATGTTCCCTGTGTGGTTTGTACATCTCCTAAGTAGTGTGTAAGCTTATTAGGGGTAGGATCCATGTTCGCTGGCTCTGTTCTCTCTCTGGGAACTCTCTGCACTCAGGAGAAACTTGACCAGGAGAGGGGAGAGGAGATGCGGTCCTGTAAGCTGGTGGGTCATTGATTGCCAACTGACTCTGGCTGTCAGGTGCTGATACTAACAGACTAGCTGTCTGGGCTTCTCTTGCTAAGAACCACGTGCCCTTTTTCTGGCCCTTGGCGAGGAAGGCCCTTTCAGTGTCAAGCAAGGGAAGGGAGACCAGGAAGATGCCAGTCAATTATGATTGTCTTTGTTAATGGCACAGGAGTAAGGTTTGGTAGGGTGATCAATAAATCTATTGTTAAAGGTCATGTGTGTGAATTATCTATTGATTTTTTTTTACAATGAAAAACATTTTTACTGTACTCTTCTGATTAGGTAAATAATACAGAGTCATTAAAAACTATTCACACAGTGCCAAGAAATATAAGGAGGAAAGTAGAAATCACCTGGCATGCCGTCACTCTGAGATGGCTCCTGTTAACATTTGGTGATCTAATGTTTCACGAAACTTTTTATGCATATAGATGCAGAAATAGCTGATTTCATGCAGGTAGTATCATAATGCTGTTTAGTAAATTCGTGAGCATAACTTTTTTGTCTGTCATATTAAAATGGTGTGTATACACTTCTCTGCATCTTGCTCTTCTCAGTATCATGTAAATAAGAATGGATCTAGATCATGATTTCTGAGCCTCAGTGCTACTAACATTTTGGGCTGGATAATTTTTTGTTGTGGAAGGGCTGTCCTGTGCATTGTCAGATGTTTAGCAGCATTGCTGTCCACTACCCACTAGATCACAGCAGTGCCTAGCCCTCCCAAACATGTCTCCAGACATTGCCATATGTCCCTGGAGGACAATAATTGCCCCTGGTTGAGAGTTGCTGATCTGATTCTTTTTTTTTTTTTTTTCTTTGCGGTACGCGGGCCTCTCACTGTTGTGGCCCCTCCCGTTGCGGAGCACAGGCTCCGGACGCGCAGGCTCAGTGGCCATGGCTCATGGGCCCAACCGCTCCGCGGCATGTGGGATCTTCCTGGACCGGGGCACGACCCCGTGTCCCCTGCATCGGCAGGCGGACTCTCAACCACTGTGCCACCAGGGAAACCCTGATCTGATTCTTTTCAATAGCTGCATAATATGTCACAGTATGGGTATGCCACTTTTTATGCAATCATTCCTTTCTTGGTGCTCTTTTGATTTGTTCCCAGTATCTTTCTTTGCCTATTAATTTTATGATTTAGATGGTGCTACCTTTGGTCCCTGGTTATCCCTCAGAAAACTGAAAAGTTTGTGGAGACAAAACCCACGCCTCTGCCTTTGCAAACAGCATTGGATGTTCCTGGGCCTCACTCACTTTATTCCTGAATGAGCCTGAGAGGAACCATAAATGAGCAAAGCTGATGACTGGCCTGTGACACATTGGGAAGCCAGCCCCATCTGTCATGAGCAGGTGATTTTCAGCCCCAGATGATGACAGCCAAGTGGGAATAAAGCCCAGTGCTACCAAATATTCTAATCAAGAGAAGCTGGAAATCTGTATTTTTATGTAAAAAAGTCCCACTTTTTTTAAGGTTGGAAACTAATTTTTTGGAAAACACTGTACAAGTCAAATAAAGCAGGTCACCAGCCCAAATCTGGTCTACTGGTGGCCAGTATGCAACCTCCAAAATAGATATCTATAACTGATTGTGATCCCTGTCTTCCTGGGATTTCAGTCCTTTGAATAGTCACTAATGGTGAGAATCTCATACAACTTTTTGGCAGTGAGTGTTGACATTTGACCCACCTTGTCTGCAGTGATGCTTTCCTCATGCCAAGTTCCCATCCTCTTTTGGAGAGACCCCATGCTCCAGTAGCCCATGTTGTCTCCAAGTCCAAATGCTCTCTGAGCCACCCTTGGTGCTTGAGGGCTGCTGACTTATATGTTCTCAGGAGAAGCAGGGTCAGTGCTGCTTGGTGCCTCAGAACTTTTCTCTCTCCAGCTTCAGAAATTATCTCCACAGTGCTTGGGGTAGCTCAGTGGGAGAGTGTGTTTCTTGGGACTTGGTGCCTTTAGCAGCATGGAAGCTACACATCTTTTTGGAATTTCTTGTTCCTTTAGAGAGCATATGGATAATTTATTTACCTGGCTTTCCTCCCAGATAAAATTTTAGAATCAGAAGGGACATTGGTAGTCTCTCAGTGTGGCACTTTCATTTCACAACTGGGGAAAGCAAGGCTCAGGAAAGGCAAGCGACTTAGCAGAAACTCTACAGCTAGTGCTGAGGCAGTGGCAGCCCTCCTGTCTCCTGCCTTCCTCTCCAGGGTGTCTTTACCACAGCCTCTAAGGAATCTTTCCAAAAAATCCCCTTTTTCTATTTCTGCTTTTCAGCTGATTTGTCTGGTTGTCCATGTTTCTATGAGCCATCTCTGGGAGGTGGCACTTAGGCGTGGGTGTTAATTTGAGTTTTTGCCGAGCGAATTAACCTTCTCCTACCTCAAGTCTTTTAAGACAATAGCCTTGTTCTTCTCTTCAGGTATTGTTTTAAAAAGGAGGATTTTGGCTTGGGAATAGATTAGAGGACGATTTTGAGGTGTTCTATTAGCTGAAAACTAGATTATACCAGATTTGAGGTGCTGCCTCAGTAAATTAGATACTGGGCTGGTGATGATTTTGAAGACACAGCAGCATGTGATAGCTGGCAAGCTTTAGGTGGGATTGGGTTGATGGATAACTTGCCCCTTTGGTTGGAAATATGTTGCACTGTGGTTCCTATGGATTCAACTTGCTGGTTTTCTGCACCTACAGCTGCCACCAATTCTTAGCTGCTTAAGAAGGCAGGCATATCAGGCAGCTTGGGAGGAATGCCATGTGTCAGAACAGGTTTTTATCCCAGTGCCCACTCTGCTGCCAGGATGTTGTCAGCACAGTCTGAGAAATGCTTTAGGGACTTCCCACCAGCTTGACACCTGTGTTGGTCAAAGTCAGAACCCTCCGGAATCTGACTGCTTGGCAATGGTTGCAACAGAAGTGATGGCATCGGAAGACACACGCCATTCCAAGGAGTAGAAAATGTGCCGCCTGAGAGTCTAGAGACCTGGATTCCCCTAATCCCTTAACTTCTCTGAGCTTCAGTAGACTTATCTGAAGCATAGGGACCAAACTAAATTGCCTTTTCCATCCCTCAGAGATGCTATTGAAGGCAATTGTGTGGACGTGCGCACGTGAGCACATGCACACACAGTGTGTGTTTCTTATGGGTTGAACTGTGTCCCTCCAAAATTCACATGTTAAAGTCCTAACTCCCAGTACCTCAGAATGTGACCTTATTTGCACAAAGAGTGGTTGCAGATACTGTTAGTTAAAACAAGATCATACTAGAGTAGGGTAGACCCCCTAATCCAATATGACTGGAGTCCTTATAAAAAGGGGACATTGGACACAGCCATGCACACAGGGGAAACATGATGTGAAGAGTCAAATTATGCCACTACAAGGAACGAACAGAAGCTAGGAGGGAGGCCTGGGTCAGATCCTTTCCTAGCACCTTGAGAGAGAGCATGGCCCTGCTGACACCTTGCTCTTGAAATTCTCGCCTTTAGAACTGTGAGACAAGTTTCTGTTTACCACTGTTTGTGGTACTTTGTTATGGTGGTCCTAGAAAACTAATACAATATGTATATATAAATATATACATACACACACACAAAATGACTTGAAATATTAAGGCACAGCAATTTCTAGTATATCTTGGGCTAGTATAAACCTGGTCATGGCAGTGTGGTGTTAATTTGTTCTTAATAGTAGTCTGGGCTGATGGTGAGGCTTAGATAGATGGGTGGACAAACAAGAAAGTAAGATCCCTGAGGGCAAAGACTGTGTTAGTTGTACCTGGCACTTTATGGTTAGTACCCAGCCCAAAAATCCAACCCCCAGTTTTGGTGCTATTTGTTGAATGGATTAAATGTGATCAGAGACATTATTGGTGTCACACTTTCTTACTTTTCCATTTTTATTGAGAGAAAATTTACGTAACAAAAATTCACCTTTTTAAAGAGTACAAGCCAGTGTTTTCTTCTGTTTTTTTTTTTTTACTATATTCACTAAATATGTATTCACATATATTCTCATCAATACTTGTTATTTTGTTTGTTTATTTTTGATAGTAGCCATTCTAATGGGTTTGATTGTTGTTTTGATTTGCATTTTCTGAATGATTAGTGATATGGAGTATCTTTTCATGTGTGTATTCGCCATCTGCATATCTTTGGAGAAATGTGTATTCAAATCCTTTTCCCATTTTTTAATTAAATTGTTATTTTTGTTGTTTAGGAACCCTTTATACATTCTGGTTGTGAATCCTTTATCAAATTTGTAATGTGTGAATATTTTCTCTCATAGTTTAGGTCATCTTTTTACTTTCTTGATAATATCCTTTGATGCACAAAAGTTTTTAATTTTGATGACATCCAATTTATTTATTTTTCTTTTTTGCTTGTGCTTTTGGTGTCATATTTAAGAAACTGTTGCCTAATCCAGGGTCAGAAATAATTACACCTGTTTTCTTCTAAGGATTTTAGTTTAGTTTTAGCTCTTACATTTAGGTATTTGATCCATTTTGAGTTAATTTTTGTATATAGTATAAGGTAGGGGTCCAAATTAATTCTTTTGTATGTGGCTCTTGGGTTGTCCCTCCATCACTTGGAAAGACTATTCTTTCCCCACTGAATGGTGTTGGTGTTCATGTCAGAATCATTTGGCCATAGACACATGGGTTTATTTCTGAACTCTTAATACTATTTCATTGATCCATATATTCATCCTTATGCTAGTGCCACACTGTTTTGATTATGGTAGCTTTGTGGTAAGTTTTGGAATTGGGAAGATTGCATGCAATAACTTTTTTCTTTTTTTTTTTCAAGATTGTTTTGGCTGATGAGGCTTTCTTAACCAGCAGGGACAGCTAGGACTTGGCCAAGAATATGAGTTCAGCAAATTCATAGTAATTTAGCTATGCCCTTCAGAACTGAAGACTTTCTATCTTCCCTTAATAATAGCTGTGACCTAAAAGAGAACCTGGCCATGACAGAGCCGTGGAGCTCTTGGTGACTGAAGCAGCTAATCAGTTTCAGTTTCATTCTTTTCCTTGGATTTGTGTCAAGTAACCTTGAAAATCAAAGATGTCATCTCACTTTATTCTTCAAATATATATTTTAAGCAGGTGGAGAAAATGTGTTTATGCTCAATCTAGAGTTGGGGAAAGTGAGTGACAGAGTTAAAAGACTTGTTTAGATGACAAAGGCATAATATTTCCTAGAAGTGTGCCCCCTTATCTCTCAACATTGTATATTTCTTGTGTAAAAAAAAAAAGTGTATTTTTTAAAAATTTCATGAACAGTAGATGTTAACTATAAAAAGATAACTATAGAAGAGAAGAAGAAGGAGGAAGAAGAGGAGGAGGAAAAGGCCAAAAGGAAGAGGAAGAAGAAGAAGGACAAGGAGAAGGAGGAGAAGCGGGGGGATGATGAGGGGAGAAAAATTACCTATAATAGCATTACTGAGAAAAGAGCTGGAAATTGGGGATTCCCCATTGGACCATGAGCAGTGATATGCTGGTAAATGTTCAACAATTGCTGAAATGGAGTTGTCCAGAAAAGGTAATGCTTGATTTGCATTGTTTGCCAATTTCTATTGTGTAAAGTCTCTCCCTATGGCTGGTTTTAAGCTCCCTATGTGACATCACTGAACATGGATTTAGGAAGAGATTCACATAGTCGAGTCTCATGAACCCATGCCAGCACACCACTGAGGGTATTCTAGTTCCTTGCTGTTCAAAATGTAGTTTCATGAACCATCATAATTGGCAGGACTTGAGAGCTTCTGAGAAGTCCAGAATCTCAGGATCTACCCTGACTTAGGGAATCAGAACTAGCATTTTAACAAGATCCTCAGGTTCTTCTATGGACATGAAAATTTGAGCAGCATTGCCTTAGAGCCACACTGTCCTATGTGGTAGCCGCTAGCTACATATGGTTATTGAGCACTTGAAATGTGCCTAGTCTGAATCAAGATGGTCAGGAGGTGTATAATACGCACCCAATTTTGAACACTTAGTGTGTGTCTTACTCGGTTTAGGCTATGATAACAAATTACCATAGACTGAGTGGGTTACACTTTTAAGCTTAGAGTGATGAGCAGAATTCCTCACCTTTCTTTATAGGAGAAGGGATACTTTTTATCCCTTTAGCCTACTTAAGATTGCCGATGGAAATCCCAAGGTTTAAATTCTCATCTGCATATTAGTGTAGAAGTAGCAGAGAATAATGGAACAAATATTGGCTTGAGAGACAAAGTTCCAACATTGTCAATGGCCAGCTGTTTATCTTGGGCAGGACACTTAATCTATCTGGGTTTTTGTTTCCTCAACTGTGAAATGAGGGGGCTGGGGGATCATGTATTTAATAAATGGCAGCCAGCACCGTCACCACCCCTCTCCAAGACTGAACTGTAAAGGGAAACAGCAATAATCATCTGGTTAAATTAGCTCATCAAATTTTGATTGGATGCCTACCACACATGGGACATAAAAGGCAATATGAAGTTCCCTGAAGCATGTAAATTGGGAGGTTTTGTACCCTAAGGCGGCAGAACTCTCCAGAGTCCTCAGTGTCATTCTCTAGGACAGTTGATGCGTGGTCATACGTCTCTCTGTGGCCTCTGAGATCTTTCCTATGATGTTTCTTTATTCCACGCAGCAGCACATCCTGGCCACACATTGGGTAGCTGCTGAATGGGGTTGATTCCCCACCACTGCCAGTCCCAATCCTCATATCCCCACCCCTCTGGTTTCTACAAGCACCCAAAGGAGGCAATATGTCTAGTGGAGTGTCACCTTCATCTGATGCCTGAAATATTAAAAATGGATTTGGGATATCCATGGCCTATCAGTACTGTGTTTGGTCACATATCAAAGTTTAGCTGCTATTTGCCCAAATGTCTAGAAATTATCATATTATCAGAGGGGAGAGTGGTATACCTGTCTGGTAGGAATGGGGATCACTTTATGTGCATTCACTTTTCTCAGACAAGGAACTCATAGTCAGGAATCTGGGTAGAAGGAGCTCAGAGTTCTTTCTTGGGAGCTGACAGCAGTGAATTAATAAATATCAGGTAGTTGATATATTGCCTTCTTGCCTTCTTCCTTTTATCCCACCATTTTGATTTGGGTTCCCCTGAAAGAAGAGCCTTGAGAGTAGGCTGTGGGATCACCTCCCATACAAACCCACTGCAATGAGGAGGCAATAAATCAATTACCTGATATTTATTAATTATCATGCATCACATAATGTGCCACCATTGTTTAATCATACATGATTATTAGATATTTAGAGTACTTCCAATTTTGGATTATTATAATCAAAGGCATCATAAACATCCTTGTACATAATTCTGTGGGCTTTTCATCCAAATATTTCTTTAGAATCAACCCTTAGATTTGGAATTGCTGGGATAAATAATGTGAAAATTACAAGGCTTTTATTCATTTTTCCAAATTGCCTTTCAGAAATGTTGTATGCACTTACTCCCCTATCAGCAGTGTATTAGCATGCTTGTCTCACGAAAGTTAAGTATCATGACAGTATATACACAGTATGCATCATGGCTGTAGACTGGCTTGGTCTAAAGTTAGCTACCAAGTAGGGAAATAAAAAACACTCTAGGTATTACAGAAAGAGGGAATGTAATACAGACACTGGTTGCACAGGTGAAGGGGTAGCTGGGAAGCCAAACGGGATGCTATGGACTGAATTGTGTCCCTCCAAAATTCATATGTTAAAGACCTAATCGCCAATGTGATAGCATTTGAAGATGGGGACTTTGGGAGGTAATTAGGTTTAGATGAGTTCATGAGGGTTGGGCCCTCATGATGGGATTAATGTCCTTATAAGAAGAGACATCAGAGAGTTTGCTTATTCTCTCTTTCTACATGGACCGAGGAGAAGAAAGGCCCTATGAGCACACAGCAAAAAGCAGCCATCTGGGGGCTTCCCTGGTGGCACAGTGGTTGGGAGTCCGCCTGCCGATGCAGGGGACATGGGTTCGAGCCCCGGTCCAGGAAGATCGCACATGCCGCGGAGCGGCTGGGCCCGTGAGCCATGGCCGCTGAGCCTGCGCGTCTGGAGCCTGTGCTCCGCAACGGGAGAGGCCACAACAGTGAGAGGCCCGCGTACCTCAAAAAAAAAAAAAAAAAAAAAAGCAGCCATCTGCAAGCCAGGAAGAGGGCCCTCACCAGGAACCAAATCGACCAGTACTTTGACTTTGGTTTTACTATCCTCCAGAACTGTGAGAAATACATTTCTGTTGTTGAAGCCATTGTGTTTATGATATTTTATTATGGCAACCTGAGCTAAGACATAGGCTAACTCAGAGATTACAGTTGGAAGGCACTGCACTTCCTGGGTTAGAAGGACGATGGAGAAGGCAGCATTATCAGAGTCTAGGGCCTGGAGTTATCTGAAGGAGGCTGGAACCATGGCAGCTTGTCTTTGGTTGGCGGAATGACAGAGGAGGTGCGGCCTGAGCAAGAGAGAAGTGGGGAGAAACAGCCTGACCTTTTCCCTCCCTCCTGTTCTGCAGAATTCCATCTGAGCTTTCCACTAGGAGAACAATGTGAAACAGCTGATGCCGGAGCATGGGAAAGCTGCAGGGCTGTGGACCGTGTGACACAGAGTAGAGCAGGGAAGGGTAGGGATGGATCTGAGGACGTGTATATCCAGGAATGCAGAGGATGCTTTGTTTGGCTAGCACAGTGTCTTTGAAAAGCTCTGCTCTCTTGCCTGTGGATGGGTCATGGTCTTTCAGGTTAGGCCAGGCACAGTGCCGGCACAAGCTATTACACAGCTGCTTTAACTCTGCTTTCATTGATAGATGATGGAAGGCAGGTGAGGGCATTTTAAGAGCAGAGACAATATGGGAAAAGGCACGGGGGCTGGAATGGTACGCCACGGATGCCAATTTCTACACTTATTCTTAGGTAGCCTGGACCTGCAAAGTTATAATTTCTAAAAGACAACAGCCCTTGACTCTTAATATTCCGTAGTAAAATCCAGAGAGTGAGCAAGTTTCAACGTGTGTGTGTCTGTGTGCGTCTTCTGTTGTGTGAAAATCTGTTCCCTGTGCCTCTGAAGCGGATTAGGCGGTATGACCTTCACATGGGCTCAGCCTCATTCTTTGTAAATGGTTACAGCTGTTTAGAGAGCCGGCAGGTACGTAATGACCCTTGACCCTGCGTCCCATTACTGACGCTCGCTAGTCCGGGAACCGAGCCCATCCAGCCGGCATCTCTTCAAGCCCACTGCCACGGGGGAACCCAGCCGATGTCTCACAACGCGGAGAGAGGAAATGCGGACGTCTGAGAACTTTAACCAAGGCCAAGACAAAGGGCGAGGTTAGTGCTGTGCTGTGCTGTGGGGACTCGTGCAGGGCTGCGTCTGCCTGGAGAGGCGGGGAGTACCTCGTTCTGAGTTAGGCGGGGTGCTGTGTGGCGGCTCCTCCAGTGCCCAGACTGTGGAGAGTCTGTCCTTATTTCCAAGCCCTCTCGTTAAACTCAACGTGTCCCGTTCGTACATTTCCAAATGCAGAGATAAGTAGGCATTTCTGCTGCAGACTGCACGCATCCTAACTACCTTTTCTCCGCAGGTGGTTCCTGTGCTCTATTTTCACATCCTATTTCGGTCTCCCGTGTTCCCATTCAGTTGTGCTCGTTTGTCTCTATTATTTTTCAGTAGTCTCTTGCTTTGGGGTGACCTGGGTTGGCTTGAGGAGAGCAAGATGTGGCGACAGTTATTCTAACCAGCAGTGGTTATGGGGGCCACAGACACGGATGCCTCCAGGGCAGGGTGGTCCCAGGAGTGTGGTAAGCAGGTGAGGGGAGGAGACCCACCAAGCCCATCTGAAGGGGGGAACTCTCAGCCTGAGTGGCTTACAGGCAGTGGTTGATCAGGGTCCATGTTGCTGGTTTTGGTATTTCAAGAAAACTTGGAGACCTCTGTGAACATTTTTAAAGATGAGAAATTGTAAAACTTAAAAAAAAAACAATGTGTCAGCTATAGAATCCACTTCTGTGGTCAAAATCTGGCCCAGGGGCCAACAGCTTGCCTTCTTTGACTTGGGGAGTATTTCCTGTGCCAGGCGCACGGGGCCGTGGGCAACACCAAGGTGAGTGAGACAGTGCTTGTGTCCCGAAGGGACTTAAGTGGGGCAATGTAACTGGAAAACCTAAAACGTGCTATAGAGAGAGATTCCAGGAAGTGCTGTGAGTGCCCCCAATGGAAGAGGTTTAATGAAAATATTTGTGTGGTTTTAACATGAAATATTAATTCCACCTTAAATCATTGAACTTCAGAATAGAGGAAAACCTTCTCTGCTGTTCTTAGTGTTCAGGGTACTTGACGGGCTTAAAGGTGAGATCATTTTAATAATGAAGCTTTTAGTACTTCACTAAATAAATCTCCTTGAGGAGATGACAGACTTTACTGATTTCCACTCTGGAGTGTTCCAGTGAAATTCCTGTGTACATAGTGACGTGGGATTTTAAAAGATCACTTTTTCTAGACAGGATGACTAATGAGAGAAGTAATCCTTTAAGATGTGTGCACATGGTCAGCAGCCCGACCATTCTAGAACTTCCCAAGTGTGGAGCTTGGCAGGTCATGGCAGAGCCAGACCTGAAGAGACATCTGGGGCAGGGCTTTGCTTGGGGGAAGATCCAGCTCATCCAGGTAGTGAGAGAGAGGCTGGAGCCAGCAGGATTATCCCATTATCCCTGGGCCTCCTCGGCACTGGGCTTCTAGCTCCTGCCAGGGCTCTTCCCAGGCTGTGTTAACAATTATCTGTACTTTCCCTCCAGCAGGACCTGAGCATCTTGGGGCTGGGCCAATACTGTCCTATTTTAGTGCCTCACAGACGGCTGGTATAAAGAGACTTATTGAATGTCAGTTGAATAAATGGGTGGATGATAAATTGAATAAAACCTAAGCAGGTATATGGCATCAAGGAGGTCCAGCAAGAGGTGGTAGTGCTGGCTGGCAGGTGGTGAGGTGCCATGAAGGGCAGTTTGGAGCTGCATTGTATGGAGACCCCAGCCTGAGAATAGAGGGTAAAGTCAAGAGTAGTCCCTGGCTTCAGGGCGAGGGCGGGTCACCAAGGCAGGACTCAGTAGGAGACAACACAACCTGGATTTAGGTAATGGGGCTAAGGAACAGAGGACAGCTGTGGGGCAGCAGCGAGCAAGGGTAAGAATGGATGCTCTGACATCTAAGAAATTCAAGTTCAAATCTCGGTTCTACCTTTTCCTCACTGTGTGACTGGGCAATAGACTTGACCTCTCTGTGCCTCAGTGTCCTCATCTCTTAAATGGGGATATATTGTTAGGAAGATCAAATGAGATGTTGTGTGTGAAGCACTTAGCACGGTGCCTGGCGGATAATTATTAATAGAGAGGGCTTGATTAGTAACAGGATACTTGACACTGAAATGTTCTAGAGGTAACCAGGAGCTAGGGAATCAATCTCAGGTGTTTTGAGACCTTCTCACCTTCACCCCAACCAGGGTTTTGAGAATACATACTATATTTCAAAAGCTTCCAAAGAGATCCTGATAACTCCCTCTCCATCCCCTCTTCCTTAGATCACTTGAATTTTTATTTCTTTAGATCACCCTCCCAAAGCCAGTGTAGGTCTCATTATCTTGTTAGGAGATTTTACAGGAGGTGAAGTAAAATAGCCCCAGCTTGTGGGGACTACAAGGATATTGAGGCAGGTAGAGCTGATGCATTCATAAGACAGAGCACACACAGGGCCTGGGGCCCACGATACTTTTAGGGACTCACGAAAGTATTTCAAGTTCTTTCACAATAAGAAAGAAAATAGAACTTTCAGTTTGGAGAAAATGTTTTAATAAATATCAATTAATATATTCATCTTTATACTGATGTAGTCATAAAATATACATTTAACATTTTTTAATGAAGGAAGTGGCCTACAAAAGCAAGTGAGTAAAGTACACAGAAGCCGTCCATTAAGTCATAGTGTGGTCCTGCGAACAGGGACCCCAGCAGGTTATTACACCGGTAGTTCTCTAAGGGGTATGGGAAGAACCTAGAAAATTGATTAAAATGCAGGTTCCTGGGCCCACATTCCAGGAAGTCAGATGCAGCCTGTGGTGAGCCTAGGAATCAGCATTTTAATAGAAAGCTCGGTCATTCTGCAGCAGGCTGGAGGAGCCTTGAGAAACCCAGACCCCACTGTCAAGTCAGTTGTGGTCCTGTAACAGGCTGTATGGGTGGAGGGTGCTGGAGGATGGGACCCCGCTGTCCAAACTGGCAAATCCATCAAAGCGTCAATCAACCCAGCAACAGGTGTTGTCAATTCAGCAAGCAAGTCCATCTGATTCTGTAGCTGGAATAACTGCTGGATTGATCAGATTTTTCTCTTGCCAGCTGCAAGTTAGGGGCTTTTATCTTATACCTATAAAGAGAAATGGTTGAAGCAGCTTTTCTGTAAACTAATGTGGTAGGTCATTGAGAGATGTTACTTTGCATTTAAAACCCAGCTTCAAGGGTTATTTTACAAAATCAATACATGGAACTTCTGCATTAATCAGGGGCATTTACCTTGGCTGCTGCTTTTGCTCCAGTCTCTAAGAATAAGCAGTTTTCTTTAATTAATATATGATTTCCTTTAATTACAGCAGTTAGTTTGAAAGGTGATAACTAAATAAAATTTTATCCTGCAAAATCTATAGAGTAAAAGTGACATTAAAATAACAGTAACGCTGTAGGACAGGCTCATTGGAGGAGTAAATAGGCAGAAAATTGATGTATCCTTCACCTTAATGACTTGCAGCCACACAGTGTCAGGAGAGGGGCAGTTCTTATCTGCATTTCCTTGTGTTGGTGACTCTTTCCAGTAAAATTCAGTATTTTTTTTTCTTTAAAAATTTTTTTTTAACATCTTTTTTTTTTTTGCGGTACGCGGGCCTCTCACTGTTGTGGCCTCTCCCGTTGCGGAGCACAGGCCCTGGACGCACAGGCTCAGCGGCCATGGCTCATGGGCCCAGCCGCTCCACGGCATGTGGGATCTTCCCGTACCGGGGCACGAACCCATGTCCCCTGCATCGGCAGGCGGACTCTCAACCACTGCACCACCAGGGAAGCCCAGTAGTCTTTTAATATTGCTTTGTCACTACTGTTATTGCTGCATGAATGATTCCCTTTACTTTCATGGTTTTTCAGTAGTTTATCATTGGGATTTGAGGGTGACCCATCTGAGATTAAAGGCAATTTCCATGAGTTGGTTCTGAAGCTAAAATCTAGATAAGAGACTTCTCACCTTAACAGTTCTCTTTTCACAGAAAATATTGTGTAATGACCCCTTCACCACCCTGAAATAATTTTCATAGATGATATCCTCTACCTACTCGTATTCATAAAAAGTCCATATAATGCCTTGCCTGTAATAAAGAGGAAATATAAAAGATAAGTAATTTATAATAAATTAATACATATTTCAAAATGTAAATGCTTAGGCAGGACTATACTGGCAGACATAATGAAGTTGTCAAGTGCTTACCTCTTTACACACCTTTAAAGAATCACTTTGAATGCAAAACCCTACTTGTGTGTTCTATCAATAACTCAAATACCCAAAGGCATTACTTTCATTCATACGAGTTTTTTTTAAAAGCCTTAATTTTTTTTAGAGCAACTGTAGGTTCACAGAAAAATTGAGGGGAAGGTACCGGGACTTCTTATTTACTCCCTGCCCCGACACATGCATAACCTTCTCCATCATCAACATCCTCCACCAGTGTGATACTTTCGTTACAATTGATGAACCTACATTGGCACATTACATTCACCCAAGTCCATATTTATATTAGAGTTCACTCTTGCTGTTGTTCATTCTATGGGTTTAAACAAATGTGTAATGGCTTGTGTGCATCATTATAATGTCATACAGAGTATTTTCACTGCTCTGAAAATCCTCTGGGTTATTCCTAGTCATCCGTCTCCCTTCCTCCCAGGCCTGGCAACTACTGATCTTTCTGCCGTCTCCACAGTTTTGTGTTCTCCAGAATGTCACATAGTTGGAATCGTATAGCATGTAGCCTTTTCAGATTGGCTTCTTTCACTCTGTAGTATGCATTTAAGGTTCCTCCATGTCTTTTCATGGCTTGATCATTTACTTTTTAGTGGTGAATAATATAATGATAATAATGTTACACAGTTTCTTTATCCGTTTACCTACTGGAGAACATCTTGGTTACTTCCAAGTTTTGACAGTTATGAACAAAGCTGCTATAAACATCTGTGTGCAGGTTTTGTGTGGACATTTTAACTCCTTTGGGTAACTAACAAGGAGTGTGATTGCTGAATTGTATGATAAGAGTATGTTTAGCTTTATAACAAACCACCAAACTGTCTTCCAGAGGAGCTGTACCATTTTGCATTCCTATCAGCAATGTATGAGAGTTCCTGCTGCTCCGCATCCTCACCAGCATTTGGTGTTATCAGTATTCTCAATTTTTGTCATCTAATAGATAGATAGTGGTATCTCATTATTGCTTAGTTTGCGTTTCCTTGATGACATACGATGTGAAGAACCTTTTCATATGCTTGTTTTCCACCTACGTATCTTCTTTGGTAAGGTATCTGCTAAGGCCTTTAGTCCATTTTTTAATCAGGTGATTTGTTTTCTTATTGTTGAATTTTAAGAGTTCTTTGTATATTTTGGATGATAGTCCTTTATCAGATGTCTTTTGAAATATTTTTCTCCTAGTCTGTGGCTTGTCTTCTAAATTTTTTAAAATTTCTTTTAACATTATTTTTCACAGAGCAGTTTTTAATTTTAATGCAGTCCAGTTTATTAGTTATTTATTTCATGAATCATGCTTTCGATGTTATATCTAAAAAGTCACCATCATTTCCAAGGTCATCTAGGTTTTCTCCCATGTTATCTTCTAGGAGTTTTATAGTTTTGCACTTTTCAATTAGTTCTATGATCCATTTTGAGTTAATTTTTGTGAAGCGTGTAAAGTATGTATCTAGATTCATTTTTTTGCATGTGGGTTTCCAGTTGTTCCAGCACCATTTGTTGAAGAGATTATCTCTGCTCCATTGTATTACTTTTGCTCCTTTGTCAAAGATCAGTTGACTCTATTTATGTGGGTCTGTTTCTGGGCTCTGTATTCTGTTCCATTGATATATGTCTATTCTTTCACCAATTCCACACTGTCCTGATTGCTGTAGCTTTATAGTAAGTCTTTTTTTTTTTTTTTGCGGTACGCGGGCCTCTCACTGTTGTGGCCTCTCCCGTTGCGGAGCACAGTCTCCGGACGCGCAGGCTCAGCGGCCATGGCTCACGGGCCCAGCCGCTCTGTGGCATGTGGGATCTTCCCGGACCGGGGCACGAACCCATGTCCCCTGCATCGGCAGGCGGACTCTCAACCACTGAGCCACCAGGGAAGCCCTTTATAGTAAGTCTTGAAGTTGGGTAGCATCAGTCCTTCAACTTAATTCTTCCCCTTTAATAGTGTATTGGCTACTCTGGGTCTTTTGCCTCTCCATATAAACTTTAGAATTGCCTCTCCATATAAACTTTAGAATAAGTTTGTCTGTATCCACAAAATAACTTGCTGGGGTTTGATTGAGATTGCTTGAAATTTATAGACCAAGTTGAGAAAAACGGATATCTTGCATTTATTCTCCATTCATTTTCTGAAATGATGAAGGATATCTTAGTCTGCTTGGGCTGCTATAACAAAATATCACAGACTGGGTGTCTTAAACAACAGACATTTATGTCTCAGTTCTGGAGGCTGGAAGTCAGAGATGTGAGTGCCAGCATAGTTGGATACTCATAAGGTCTGTCTTTCTGCCTTTCAGGCAACTGCCTTCTTGCTGTATCCTCACATGGTGGAGAGAGAAAATATGCTCTCTTGTCTTTTCTTATAAGGATATTAATCCCACCAGGAGGACTCCACCAACATGACCTCACCTAAACTTAATTACTTCCTAAAGATCCCATCTCAAAATAGTAATTGAAGGTTAGGGCTTCAACATAGGAATTTTTGGGGAGACATAATTCAGTCCATAGGAAAGGACTTCTGGTAAAGTTTCAAATAAAGCAATTTGCCTGGTAGTTGTGTTCCTGAAAATGCAGTGTATGTCAAAAATGGTGCAGAAATACTTGTGTGTCCATAAAAAACAGAATTAGGTCCTAGGCTCAGATAATTTCAAGCAAGATTTCACCTTCATTATGTGAGCTACTGCCCTTAATTTCTCTTCTCAACAAATGCCAGTAGCATCAGAAATGCCACAAGTTTTCAAAACTTACCCTGTTAAGAATTACTGGAATAGATGAAAAAAAAAGAAAAAGGAACACATTATCAGCATAGAACAGAAAAGAGAAGAGAGAAGGCAGTAGGCTAACACTTATTGAATGCCAGGGCACAGATCACAAACTTAAAGATGGAATGAGATTTTGTTCTCAAAAACCATTTTTAAAAATTGAATTTGAATGCCAATCTGCCACAGTTTTTATCACCTTTTATGGCTTTACATTTACCATGCTTTACTTATTTGTGTTACCCTCCAGTCTCCTAAAGATATTTAAGTTGTTTTTGCTGGTCTATGGACTCAGGAGCTGAGTATCCATCCACCTGTTTAATCCCTATAACTACCCATCCAAGGAGTAGTTCTATGGTCTCCATTTTATAAATGAAGAAACTGAAGCTTAAAGAGATTAAGTAGCTCATCCACTATCACACAGCTTGTAAGTGGTAGAGTCAAGATTTACACCTTTAAAAAATGTTGTTTAAACTAAAAAGAAAAAACTATACTTTTTTCATAACACATTCACCAGAGATACATCCCATGTCTGCCTGTGAAGACGCAGCTCTTTGGTGTTGATGTTGGAGAAATACCAACTACATGAGCCTTAAAAATGGTGCCCTGATTTCTGACACTGATATCTGGGATGAGTGAGTGATGGTCCTTAGACAGGTGACATGTGATCACAGGTTTGATCGAAGTGAGACCCCCAAAACGTTTAACTCACATTGCATTTCTTTTTTTTTTTAATGATTTAAAAAAAATTAATTTATTTTTTGGCTGCATTGGGTCTTCACTGCTACATGCGGGCTTTCTCTAGTTGCAGCAAGTGGGGGCTAGTCTTTGTTGTGGTGTGCAGGCTTCTCATTGTGGTGGCTTCTCTTGTTGTGGAGCATGGACTCTAGGCGCACGGGCTTCTGTAGATGTGGCGGGTGAGCTCAGTAGTTGCAGCACGCGGGCTTCAGTAGATGCAGCACGTGGGCTCAGTAGTTGTGGCACGCAGGCTGTAGAGCACAGGCTCAGTAGTTGCGGCGCACGGGCTTAGTTGCTCAGCGGCATGTGGGATCTTCCTGGACCAGGGATTGAACCCATGTCCCCCGCACTGGCAGGTGGATTCTTAACCACTGTGCCACCAGGGAAGTCCCTCACATTGCATTTCTTACCTGCTCAGTTTATCCACTCCTGTTTAAGCAGCCCAACAGCATCTATAAAGATTTTTCTCCACAGTGTGCTCCTGTAAATAAGTAATTTATCAAATTAAACCTTCCAACAAAGAGTTCAAAGACATGCTATATCAATGGCCCCTCACTGAGTGTCTGTTCTATGCAGGGATCCTGGTGAGACAGTCACCTCCTATCAACACTTGCGATTGCTGTGGGTCTTGTGATTTAAGAGGCTTTGGATGAACTTAGGTTTGCAATTCATTTGAATAGTCCCAGTCTTCTGATTACATCCTAAGGGTTAATTCTTTGGAATTCAATAATGTACTGCAAAACATGATAAACAACCCATTTCCTTGGGTTTTGCTGTAATTATCTTTGGGAGATAAATCTCACGTGTATGAGAAGGCAAGGTTATAGGATGAACGGATGGTTTTTATTTATCCTGGCATTTGGGGCAGTAATAACTATAAAATTAATTGATCGAGCACCTGAGCCATATCAGGTTCTACAAAGATACTAGAGTGACCATGTTTGTAATTCAGGTCCCTGTGTCCCTGGTCATAGCTGGCTGGACCAGGGATGGACACCTGACCTAACTTGAATTTCCTCTGGGATTTTGCACTTGTGACTGTGAATGGATAGTCAGTGTTTATTCTTGAACTTGAAGACATTCTTTAACTTGAACTTGAAGGGAGAGAGGGCATTTTTCACACCTGAGAGAAGAGGTATAGAATGAGGTTCAGGATCAGAGTGGGCGGCGGTAGGAGCCTGTGCAGCTCCAGAGAGACCAAGAAACTTCCTGAAGCACCACCGTGTTTCCTGAAAGTGCTGCAGTTGCTGGTTTTAGTCCCAGGAATGCACGTACAGCTTTTGAGGTTAAGTGAAATCACTAATATTTAAAATAAATACACTTTTTTTTTTTTTGCTTAAGTCTGAGTCATTTTTCTAGAATGTTCAAGCAGACAATTTCTGACTCAAACAACTAGGTTCTTAAAATACATCATTTTGTTTAATCCTTTCAACAACCCTGTGAGGTAGGTAATGTAATTTCTGTTTTGCAGATGAAGAAAGTGAGGCTCAGAGCAATTAACTTCCCCAAGGTCACACAGCTAGCAAATTACGAAGCCAAGAAGTTAAACCCACAAAAATTCCTTGTACATCTTTACTTATGTTAAAATAAGCCCTTATGCTTGTGTTTATAGTTCCAAAACATGTGTGCTATATTGCTTCATCCTCATGTTGCTTTGGGGAAAGGGATATTTTGCAGATGGATATAGTGTGGAAAGGTTAAGCAAGCCATTGAATCTGAACTTACATAGTTATATATTATATATATTTATATATTATATGTGTGTATATACATTTAAATTTTAAAAAATTGAATTATCAATATTTCATACATATAAAAACATAGGTAAGTAAGGTGTGAAGCCAAGTGGAATAAAGATCTGTGCAGGACACTATGTATGAAGTGAAATGTTACTAATATGATGGAAACCTCCCATGTCCCCTTCCTGATCATATCCCTCTCACCACTGGCCCAGGACAACCAATGTTCTCCTTGGAGTTTATCATCTTCTTTCTTTTCATTATAGTTTTATATAACTGATGTATCTTCAACAATATATTGCTTAGTCTTGTTCCTGAACTTTGTGTAAAAAAATGCTGTATGTAAAATTTTCCAGCTTGCTTCTTTCACCCAACATTATGTTTCTGAGATTCATCCATAGTCATGCATGGGTATTTCATAAATTTTCACCTCTATAAAGCATTCCATTGGATGAATAAGCACAGTTTATTCATCCACCCCCTTGTCAATGAACTTTTAGTTTATTTCCAGTTTTTTGCAATCATATACAATGCTGCTGTGAAGAGTTCGAATTTTGCCCTGGGGCACGGGTATGAAAGATTCTCTCGAGTGCATCCCAAGGAGTAAAATTTGCTGTATTGTAGGAGAGGTACCTCTTCGACTTTATGATAAACTGTGATCCAAAGTGATTACACTCTCATCAGCGGTCTGTAAGAGTTCTTATTACTTCACATTCTTGCCAACTCTTAGTATTGTTTGGTTTAAAATTTTCACCAATTTGGTGGCTAGGAAATGGTGTACCAGTTTATATCCTTTACCCACTTTTCTATTAGCCTGTTTGTCTTATTCTTACTGATGTATAAGAGCTCTTGTATATACAGCACATCCCCTACATACGAACAAGTTCTGTTCCAAGAGCACGTTTGTAAGTCCAATTTGTTTGTTAAGTCCAACAAAGTTAGCCTAGGTACCCAACTAACACAGTTGGCTATATGGTACTGTACTGTAATAGGTTTATAGTACTTTTCACACAAATAATACACAAAAACAAACACAAAAATAGATTATTTATTACCCTTTCCCTACTTATCTGAAATGTTTCTTCCACCATATATCAAGTTTCCATATATTTGTGGTTTTGTTTCTGAATTTTAAAAATTATTTAATTGGTTAGTTCATTTCTCTCTCAATATGTGTAGATATAAATGATGAGAGATAGGAGAAGCTTTGTATTGTCACGAAATCCAGTAAATTCCCCTATGTTCTTTTTCTTTAGATGTGTTGAGGCAGCTAGCTATTTCCCAAACCTAATTCCGCTTTTCCCTGGGCATGCTGCTGGACTTCAGTTCTCAGCCTCTCTTGCAGTTAGATGTTTACAGGTCGAGTAATATGTGTCACTGATGGAGTGAAGCAGTTTCTCTCTGTACTCTATCCTCATTGGCCAGCTAACTGTGGGGGACTTTGAGTCCAAAGGACCACATGGAAGACTGCCAGCTGATAAGATTAGCAAGTCCACCCATGCCGGACTCTTACATGAGAAATAAGCTAGCCAGTGAAATTGTGCATATAATGTGTTTGTTATACAAACTAACAATACCCTAATTAATTTTTGTATGATGATTGTTTTGGCCTTGATCTTCAGTATAAAACTTTTGAATCAGCTTTACAGATGCATACATACACTAAATCTGTTTGGATTTTAATAGAATTTTATTAAATCAGTGGAAAGAACTGATATATTTATGACAGTCTTCCTATCTATGATTATAACTTTCCATTTACTCTTTTTAGGTGTCATTCAATAAAGTTCTCAACTTTTATTAAATTTATTCCAAGTTACTTTATATTTGGTTGCCATGGCAAATCTTTTTAAAACAAATGATCCTCTTTTTCTTATTTGGTGTTTGTGTATAGGAACACAATTTTTACAAAGTGAACTTTTGTGCTGTAACTTTACCATACTCTTTTACTAATTACAAAAATTCTTTTAGTTTTTTTGGGTGTTCTATATAGAAAATCATGTCATTTTCAAAAAATGAAGATTTTGTTATCCTTTTTTTTTGATCCTCTGTTATCATTTTTCCTTGTCTTATTAAACTGGCTAGGACTTTCAACACAGTGTGGGATAGAATCAGTGATGTAGGGCAACCTTGACTTGGTTCTTATTTTAAAGGAAATGTTTCTAAATTTTGAACCTGAAGAATGATGTTTGCTATAGGTTATTTGTAGTTGTCCTTTATTAGATAAGGGTAATTCCCTTTATTTCTAAGTTTCTGAGCATTTATATTAAAATACTGAATTTTATCCAATTTCCATCATCTATTGAGATAATCATACATAATTTCCCTTTTACTATATTAGTGTAGTGAATTTTTTTGAGTTAACATGGAGGAATATTTTCTTTTTTTATTAATTTTTATTGGAGTATAGTTGCTTTACAATGTTGTGTTAGTTTCTGCTGTACAGCAAAGTGAATCAGTTATATGTATACATATATTCCCTCTTTTTTGGATTTCCTTCCCATTTAGGTCACCACAGAGCATTGAGTAGAGTTCCCTGTGCTATACAGTAGGTTCTCATTAGTTATCTATTTTATACATAGTATCAATAGTGTATATATGTCAATCCCAATCTCCCAATTTATCCCACCTGCCCCCTTGGTATCCATAAATTTGTTGTCTACCTCTGTGTCTCTATGTCTGCTTTGCAAATAAGCTCATCTGTACCATTTTTCTAGATTCCACATATAAGCAATATTATACGATACTTGTTTTTCTCTTTCTGACTTACTTCACTCTGTATGATGGTCTCTAGGTCCATCCCACATGTGGATGAACATTTCCTAATGTTAAGACAAACTTACAAGATGCCTGACTTGGTCTTGATGTATTATATATTTTTAACTTTTTCTAGATTTGGTTTGCCAATATTTGGTATAGGTGTATTGAGTCTGTGTTCCCGAAGGAGGTTGGTCTGCCCTTTTCCTATCTCATGCCTTCTTGTTCTCTTTTCTCCTTGAGGGACCCTGATTAGACACCCACAGCAGATCTCATCATTCCATCCTCTACGTTTTCTGACATCCCTTTCGTACTTTCCATCTTCTTTTCTCTCTGGGCACATTCAATATAATTTTTCCAGGTTTATAATTTTCTGTTTATCTGTGTGTAACCAGCTTTTTAACCCATCTATTTTTAATTAAATGCTTATATGTTTTACTTTTTAAAGTTTTATTCGGTTCTTTCCCCAAATCTTCCTCACTATTGTGAGGAATCCCTTTTGTCCATGCTAATTGTTTTTGTGTAATATTTCTATTTCTTTAAACAATCTTATACACAATTTTTCTATGTGTTTATGTGGTAATTCTAAGCTATGGCTCTGTGGGGATCATATATCTTGTTTATTTGTTCATTTGTTTGTTATATTGATTCTTACTCATGGCAGCCTGTTTCTTGGTATGTTTGGTCTTTTTGTGTGTGTGTGTGAATTCCTATGTAGCTGAATTTAATCTGAGTTTCTTGAGAGGCCAAGGTTGCCCTTCTTACCTCTGAATAGGGCTAATGTTGGCTTTCAACAAAAGCCAAGGGGTACTAACAACTTGGCTCTCTCTAATTCTTTGGCTTGCATTTTTCTGGACATGAAGATAATATAAACTCAATATCCACACCCATGTGGCGGCAGGTCCGTGGCCACCTGTACACAGAGAAGAAGTGTGGTTTTCATTATTATTTCTAACAGTGGTGGCAGAGATGGGCGGATTTCCTTATCACCTCCCTTTGCTGCAGGCAGAGTATTTTTTTCCTGGCTTACTCTTCCGTTTTGCGGCTCAGGGGTTATGTGGGTACGTTGGTGAAGAGAGCATCTCAGGTCCTTAGATGAAGCTTTGTTCAAACGTGGGCAGTCCTAATCTCTAATTTCCCTTATGGCCAGCTATTAATTCCAAATTGCTGAGTTCTTGGTAAAGGCGTTTGATTGTTTGCTACTCTCATTTTATTCACAAGCACTTTGTTGTGGTTGTTTGTGTTTGTTTTTGCCCTTGGGGATTTCCATTATTGTGAGCTCAGCAATGTTTCTAACTTCTTGTAAATTGATTCAACATCCATTCAGCATCCATTCGGAATGGGCCATTTATTTTTGTCAGAATCTAGTTCCCTTTCTTGCCAGAAAGAGAAGTCCCAGAGCACCCTTTTCTTTTCTCTTAACCCTGCTCACTAGTTAGCAAGTGGATGAAATCCAGTTGTCTTTCCTGTGTCAGAAGATCTGTTTGGGAGTTAATCAAAAGTACACTGAGTTTTGGAAGCTACAAATCCAGGTCTGGCTGATTAAAGCACAAATTGGAAGACAGTAAAACTCAGAGTCTACATGGGCCCTCAGCGGATGCATGAAGCAGGTTGTGTTTCAGAACCTTCTGGAAGGCAGCTAGAAGAAGTGTTGTTGTTGTTTTTTCTTTTTTTTTTTCCTGGAGGCTTTTAGAGCAGTCTCTGAGGTTGGTCTAGCTGCTCGTTGGTTGGTTGGTTGGTTTTGCTTATATGGAGTCCCAGTTATCAACCTACTCACCTAAACCGTTGGTAGCCAATTTTCCTTAAAAAGGAGTAATAAATCTCAGAAATAGCTTATTTGTGTAATATGACCCAGAACTCCCAAAAGTTAAAAGTTCAGGTAGATATAACTAAAATCAAACAGATGACCTAAAATAAATTTAGCCTTTTCCAATTTTTTTCATTTTGAAGTTCATTTTTAAACATCAGAATATGTACTTACGGTAGTCATAAATAGGTAGCTGATTGTGTTCACCCAGCCTTCTGAGGTGGGGGAAGGTAGAAGGAGGGGGAAACTAGAAGAATAGAGAAGTGGGGTGCCCAGGAGGCTGTGCTTATTTTTTTTTCCTGATCAAATAGGTTTTCTGAAAACAACTAAGCATAATTTTAGAAAACTGTTTTGCAAGGCTGAATTCATTCTTTTTTCTTCTTCTTTGAAATATACTTTGTTACTTCGTGAGATTATTCCATTATCATTTTTTCACTTCATGAAAAATAGTCCAATAGTACCTTCCTGTCTACCCAATTCCCTTGAAAGTCTAATCCTGATATCCAATAACAATCCAGCCAATTCTAGGAAAACCTTGTGAGGTAAAGATTGAGTTCAGTGGCTAACAAGAATAAGAGGCAATTCATTAGAAATATAGTATGCAATACTGTATGCTAACACACATACATGGAATCTAAAAAAATGGTACTGATGAACCTAGTGGCAGGGCAGGAATAAAGACACAAGGGGAGCGGGGAGGGGAAGCTGGGATGAAGTGAGAGAGTAGCATTGAAATATATACACTACCAAATGTAAAACGGCTAGCTGCTGAATAGCACAGGGAGATCAGCTCGGTGCTTTGCGACAACCTCGGGGGATGGGATAGGGAGGGTGGGAGGGAGTTGCAAGAGGGAGGAGATATGGAGATATATGTATACATGTAGCTGATTCACTTTGTTGTGCAGCAGAAACCAGAACAACAGTGTAATGCAATTATACTCCAATAAAGATTTTTTTTTAAATTAACTATTAAAAAAGAAATATAATATGCATTTTGTAATTTTACTAAGGAAAGATTCACTATCTGAAGGCTAGCTGAATTACAAATTGTAAGAAAACTTTTAAAACAATGGAATCGAGTGATTCAGAGTATACAATATTAAATCCTGAATTGGAGGAAGCAGTTTCCACTATCCTTTATTTATTAAACTCAAGTCTGTTTGAAAACGGGAGATAGTCATGAATGTGGACTTGCTTTTGCTGCCAATTTTAGGCATAAAATCATTTTAGTACCTGGTAAAAGTGATAATAAAAGTAATTCTATCCAGTGGAAAATGTGAGCATGTGTGCAGGTGACCCCCACCTGTGGGTGGGTGTTTCCATACCTACATATATGTATCTATGAGTCAGTCCCTGTCACAGGGTCGTCTTGCAGGCTCTGCTATTGCATACAAATCTCATGTTCATCTGTCACCAGGAAGATAATGGTAAACTGCTTATTCTCTGCTTACATTGCAGTGCTCTGTGATTATGTGCTCCGAGTAATGTACAGTGCACATATCTTTATAGCAGCGATGCAACAGCTGAAGAAAATGGTCAAAATAAAGCTTTCAGTGCAGTGTACATAGCCCACCCACAGAGAACTCAAATAATCTATGACGATCTGGAGCCACTCCTGTTCAGAAAAATGACTCAGACCCACTCCAGTGGTTTATGGCTAAAGACTCACTTGACCAGTTACTACCCCTGTGTTAGCTGCATCAGAAGTCCTCATCCCTTTTCCTTCTCCAACACTCTTCATTAGTTTAGCCTGGTCCTAGAGCCCTCTGTCCAGGGATGGTCACTCATCCAAGGGGCTACCAGTGTAGGCACAGCGACAAGTTCTGAAACACGTTTTAGAAACAACCCAGGAATCTTAATTTCATGGATGACCCCTCCCCCGTCCCCCTGAAGCCCAAGAACAATCCAGTCAGGCATCTACATGCATGTTCAAATGTGGGTGCTCCAAAGGTGAGGCAACCTGAGGTTTTAATTCAGTCTTGTCTTGAACTTTCAGTCTTCCTGCAGCTCACTGAACATGCTGTGGAATTCCAGACCTCCCTGCCTTTGTACATGATGTCATTCTGCCAAGAATACCTTCTCGCCTTTTCACGTAGAAAACTCCCATTCATGTTTCAGAGTCCATCCTCTCCTGTAAAGCTTTCCCTGATATTTCTGACAGATAATTACCTCCTCTCTCAAATTCTGTGCCTTATTCATCTCTTACTGAAAACATCATGCTAAATTTAAATTATATTTATTAATAACCATTAATAAATAGCTGTCTTACCAATCAGACTGTGAGCTCCTTGGTGGCAAGGGCTGCCGTCTATAAACCTTTATACCCTTGTCTGTATCACAGCATGTATTTGGCACACAGGTTCTTGAGTAGAATTAAATCCCATGACAACAGTAGGATTGTCTGTGCATCTTGGAGAGTGTGATGTGTGTTTACCAGTTATGGAAAGAGCTGCCCCAATCCTCAGACCTCTACTCTATCCCTCTAAACCTCAGTCCATAACTCAAATTGAAGGCAGCCCACAGTAGAGGATATATTCTTGCTCTGATTGTCTGTGGCCTCCCAAGGAAGTGGCTCATTAATCTCATTACTTTAAGCTGTAAAATAGGTAGGTAGGCATTATTCATGATCTCGGGTTGAAGTTAGAGGCCATTTCCATTAATTAGGTTGCCCACAACTCAAGTCCATGGCTTTCTAGGGGCATTTTTTTTTTTACCCCAGGAGGGCCGTGGATAATGATTTCCAAATAGGATCCAAAGTCTAGATTATCTTCAAACAAGGTGAAATTTTCCCAGAGCTAACAATTAAATAGGTTTATCTTTCTTCTTTCTCCCAGACACCTCTGCCTAAAATCCACTGTGGTTAAGCTGCTGGTTAGTTAGACTTCTAAGATTTATAAGCATTTGGGGATGTTACTGATACTTTTAAAGAGCAAATGATTCCCCCCCGGTAATATCCTCCATGGATTCACAGCCCATTAGATCCCTGGCCTTAGGGACTCAGTGTTTCATTCTGCCCCAAAAGATGGTTGGGAGAGGTAAAGGTCTGTGTTAGAAAGTTTCTGACGAATGTGATCTTTAAAAGCAGGCAGTGAGTTGTTGTCGTTCACCAGTTATTCTTAGAGTGCTCTGTATTTTCATCTGTTTCGTTTTTCAGGTGGATTTTTAAAATATTTCATTAAATTTCCAGGGAGACCAGCTATGATGATGATGATATGGTAGGTTAAGAAGGCAAAAACTTTCGCTTTTTAAACACACTTGCCTGGCTTCCTTCCTCCATCCCTCCCTTCATCCCTCCCATCCTTCCTTCTCCCTTCCTTAACTGAGGGCCCTGGACACAAAGAAATCTAATGCCTGCCAAGTGCTCTCAGTTCACAGTGGGGGTGATGGGGAGGGGGAAGGAAGAGGCCAAGTGAAAGGAAAGCCAGTGATGAGGTTGAGGAAGGGCTTAAAGCGTGGATTGGGAGCCCAGGGGACGTGGGGAGAAGTGGTCAGGGGAGGACTTTCTAGATCCCCGACCTTTACTACTCCATCTTCTACCCCCAACAACACACACATCTCGGAAGTGGTGGATCAGGCCTCCAGTGTGTGCTCCAGGCAGGAGGAATGGCATCTGCAAATGCAGGGAGGCCTAGAAAGAAATAAGGATATCTCTGTCTTAGGAGTGAGAGATTGATTGACTCCTGCGACAGAATCGGTAGATTCTAAAATAAGTCCTGAAAGATAACTTAGGAATGGAGGGAGCAGATATAAACAGTAACTGAAGCCCGAGATTGGTAAGAAGATTCTTGGACCCAGATAGTGATTCTGGGGAGAAGAGAGATCAGGATTGCAGGCTGAATCAGGAGAACAAGAGAGCCACATTTAAATGTGAGCTCTGGGTAACAGCCTTGCACATCAGCAAGAATGGGATGTGAGTCCCTATCAGGGATCAGTAAGTCAGGTCTCCTTGGGTCTCTGGATTCCAAGCCCTGGTCCAGTGTTATACACATTTGCCAATAGAGGGAGAGTGTGATGATGAAGACAGTGGGGATGCATCCAGTTGCTATGAGAAGGTGTGTGTCTTGGGCCTGTGGGTGGGCAGAGGGGTTTAGCTCCCACATAAGAGTAAATGAGGTAGAAGGCATGGCAACCAGACAGTCTCTGAATGGAGCCCATTTCAAGGATCTAGTGATACTCTGTAACACTTTTCTCCCAAGGTCAAATCGATTTGTTATTCTCTGTAGATTAAAAAACTTTTTGGAATAATAACGCTGTGGAGCGATACTAGAAAACATCTCATTGAGGCCTACCCCTGACAGGGAACTGCCCTTGTGATGTTTCTGGACGCCACGAGTAGGCTTGATAGATGTTTGAAAAAAAGTTGTTTTGCAGTGTTGGGTACATAGTATACTAGCAGGAATTGTTAAAACATTTAAATGAGTGAATTTAATTGGTTATAAGTAAATGAAATTGAAACAGGTTCAAGTGCTAAGATCTAGGTTAACTCCCCAGACCTTCACAGGGCAAAAGGATCCTTTTTGCCCTATCTAGGGCGGAGTAGCCTTAGACTCAATTCATAAGGACTGACAGTAGTTTCTTATTTCTAAAGAAGAATATCAATTGTCATCTGCTCCTAAGTCAGATGGAGACCTAGGCCATGTTAACTGGAGCCAAGAGACTTTTTACAGAAATTATTGTCATAGGGCTCATGTCAACCAGGGGACAGTCTTTTCAGCCTACCTGGCTTACCCTCCTTCCTAATTCATCCAGAAGTGGGGGCAGTAACACTTACAGAGGATAATGACATGACTGACACTGAGCATCACTCTACAATGAGCTGGGGTCTCCAAGGAGGAGAAATGACCTCGTGGCAAAGGCATGCTAACCAAATATATTGTGCTATGCTATTTTATGCTAATTATAATTTATAATGTACCTTCCGTTCCCATATAAGACCTCAAAGCAGATTATATCAAAATATTTTTTTAAGTTTATTTTTTTATTGGAGCATCATTGCTTTACAATGTTGTGTTAGTTTCTGCTGTACAATGAAGTGAGTCAGCTATATGTGTACATATATCCCCTCCTCTTGGACCTCCCTCCCACCCCCCCCCCCAATCCCACCCATCTAGGTCATCACAGAGCACCGAGCTGAGCTCCCTGTGCTATACAGCAGGTTCCCTCTAGCTATAAATTTTACACATGGTAGTGTATTTATGTCAAACCTAATCTCCCAATTCATCCCACCCTCCTCTTCTCCCCTGCGTCCACATGTCCATTCTCTACATCAACATCTCTATTCCTGCCCTGCAAATGTGTTCATCTGTACCATTTTTCTAGATTCCACATATATGAGTTATATACGATACTTGTTTTTCTCTTTCTGGCTTACTTCACTCTGTATGACAGACTCTGGGTCCATCCACATCTCTACAAATGACCCAGATTCGTTCCTTTTTATGGCTAATATTCCATTGTATATGTGTACCACATCTTCTTTATCCATTCATCTGTCGTTGGACATTTAGGGTGTTTCCATGTCCTGGCTATTGTAAATAGTGCTCTAATGAACATTGGGGTACATGTGTCCTTTTGAATTACAGTTTTCTGAGGATATATGCCCAGTAGTGGGATTGCTGGGTCATATGGTAGTTCTATTTTTAGTTTTTTAAGGAACCTATATACTGTTCTCCATAGTGGCTGTATCAATTTACATTCCCACCAACAGTGCAAGAGGGTGCCCTTTTCTCCACACCCTCTCCAGCATTTATTGTTTGTAGATTTTTTGATGATGGCCATTCTGACCAGTGTGAGGTGATACCTCATTGTAGTTTTGATTTGCATTTCTCTAATAATTAGTGATGTTGAGCATCTTTTCATGTGTTTGTTGGCAATCTGTATGTCTTCTTTGGTGACATACCTTCTATTTAGGTCTGCCCATTTTTTAATTGGGTTTTTTGTTTGTTTGTTTGTTTTGTTTTTTGATATTGAGCTCCATGAGCTGTTTGTATATTTTGGAGATTAATCCTTTGTCTGTTGCTTCATTTGCAAATATTTTCTGCCATTCTGAGGGTTGTCTTTTTGTCTTGTTTATGGTTTCCTTTGCTGTGTAAAAGTTTTGAAGTTTCATTAGGTCCCATTTGTTTAGTTTTGTTTTTATTTTCATTACTCTAGGAAGTGGGTCAAAAAAGAGCTTGCTGTGGTTTATATCAAAGAGTGTTCTGCCTATGTTTTCCTCTAAGAGTTTTATAGTGTCTGGTGTTACATTTAGGTCTTTAATCCATTTTGAGTTTATTTTTGTGTATGGTGTTAGGGAGTGTTCTAATTTCATTCTTTTACATGTAGCTGTCCAGTTTTCCCAGCACCACTTATTGAAGAGGCTGTCTTTTCTCCATTGTATGTGCTTGCCTCCTTTGTCAGAGATTAGGTGACCACAGGTGCGTGGGTTTATCTCTGGGCTTTCTATCCTGTTCCATTGATCTATATTTCTGTTTTTCTGCCAGTACCATACTGTCTTCATTACTGTAGCTTTGTAGTATCGCTTGAAGTCGGGGAGCCTGATTCCTCCAGCTTCATTTTTCCTAAGATTGCTTTGGCTATTCGGAGTCTTTTGTGTTTCCATACAACTATGAATTTTGTTTTTCTAATTCTGTGAAGAATGCCGTTGGTAGTTTGATAGAGATTGCATTGAATCTGTAGATTGCTTTGGGTAGTGTAGTCATTTTCACAATATTGATTCTTCCATTCCAAGAACATGGTATATTTCTCCATCTGTTTATGTCATCTTTGATTTTTTTCATCAGTGTTTTATAGTTTTCTGAGTACAGGTGCTTTGCCTCCTTCGGTAGTTTTATTCCTAGGTATTTTATTCTTTTTGCTGCAATGGTAAATGGGATTATTTCCTTAATTTCTCTTCCTGATTTTTCATTGTTAGTGTATAGGAATGCAAGAGATTTCTGTGCATTAATTTTGTAACCTGCAGCCTTACCAAATTCATTGATTAGTTCTAGTAGTTCTCTGGTGGCATCTTTAGGATTTTCTATATATAGTATCATGTCATCTGCAAACAGTGACAGTTTTACTTCTTTTCCAATTTGTATTGCTTTTATTTCTTTTTCTTCTCTTATTGCCGCAGCTCAGACTTCCAAAACTATGTTGAATAAGAGTGGTGAGAGTGGACATCCTTGTCTTGTTCCTGATCTTAGTGGAAATGCTTTCAGTTTTTCACCATTGAGAATGAGGTTTGCTGTGGGTTTGTCATATATGGCCTTTATTATGTTGAGGTAGTTTCCCTCTATGCCCATTTTCTGGAGAGTTTTTTTTATCATAAATGGGTGCTGAGTTTTGTCAAAAGCTTTTTCTGCATCTATTGAGATGATCATATAGTTTTTATTCCTTAATTTGTTAATATGGTGTATCCCATTGATTTTGTGTATATTGAACAATCCTTGCATTCCTGGGATAAATCCCACTCGATCATGGTGCATGATCCTTTTAAGGTGTTGTTGGATTCTGTTTGCTAGTTTTTGTTGAGGATTTTTGTGTCTATGTTTATCAGTGATATTGGTCTGTAATTTTCTTTTTTCGTGATATCTTTGATTTTGGTATCAGGGTGATGGTGGCCTTGTAGCACGAATTTAGGAGTGTTCCTCCCTCTGCAACTTTTTGGGAGAGTTTGAGAAGGATGGGTGTTAGCTCTTCTCTAAATGTTTGATAGAATTCTCCTGTGAAGCCATCTAGTCCTGGACTTTTGTTTGTTGGAAGATTTTTAATTACAGTTTTGATTTCATTATTCATGATAGGTGTGTTTATATTTTCTCATTCTTCCTGGTTCAGTCTTGGAAAATTGTACCTTTCCAAGAATTTTACTGGCATATAATTGTTGTAATAGTCTCTTATAATCCTTTGTATGTCTGCTGTGTCAGTTGTGATTTCGCCTTTTTCATTTGTAATTTTGATTTGAGTCCTCTCCCTCTTTTTCTTGATGAGTCTGGCTAAAAGTTTATCAATTTTGTTTATCTTCTCAAAGAACCAGCTTTTAGTTTTATTTATCTTTGCTATTGTTTTCTTCATTTCTGTTTCATTTTTTTCTGCTCTGATCTTTATGATTTCTTTCCTTCTATTAACTTTAGGTTTTCTTTGTTCTTTCTCTAGTTGCTTTAGATGTAAAGTTAGATTGTTTGTTTGAGATTTTTCTTGTTTCTTGAGGTGAGATTGAATTGCTGTAAACTTCCCTCTTGGAACGGCTATTGCTGCATCTCATAGGTTTTAGGTTGTCGTGTTTTTATTGTCATTTGTTTCTATGTATTTTTTAAATTTCTTCTTTGATTTCTTCAGTGATCTCTTGGTTATTTTGTAGTGTATTGTTTAGCCTCCATGTATTTGTATTTTTTACAGTTTTTTTATTTTACTGTAATTGATTTCTAATCTCATAGCGTTGTGGTCAGAAAAGATGCTTGATATGATTTCAGTTTTTTAAAATGTTTTGAGACTTGATTTGTGACCCAAGATGTGATATACCCTGGAGAATGTTCCATGTGCACTTGGGAAGAAAGTGTATTGTGTCGCTTTTGGATGGAATGTCCTATAAATATCAATTAAATCTGTCTGGTCTGTTGTGTCATTTAAAGCTTGTGTTTCCTTATTTATTTTCTGTTTGGATGATCTGTCCATTGGTGTAAGTGGGGTGTTAAAGTCTCCTACTATTATTGTGTTACTGTCGATTTCCCCTTTTATGGTTGTTAGCATTTACCTTATGTATTGAGGTGCTCCTATGTTAGGTGCAGAAATATTTATATTGTTATATCTTCTTGGATTGATCCCTTGATAATTATGTAGCGTTTTTCCTTATCTGTTGTAACAGCCTTTATTTTAAAGTCTATTTTATCTGATACGAGTATTGCTACTCCAGCTTTCTTGTGATTTCCATTTGCATGGAATATCTTTTTCCATCCCCTCACTTTCAGTCTATATGTATCCCTAGGTCTGAAGTGGGTCTCTTGTAGACAGCATATATACTTGTCTTGTTTTTGTATCCATTCAGCCAGTCTGTGTCTTTTGGTTGGAGCATTTAATGCATTTACATTCAAGGTTATTATCAATGTGTATGTTCCTATTACCACTTTCTAAATTGTTTTGTGTTTGTTTTTGTGGGTCTTTTTCTTCTCTTGTGTTTCCTGACTAGAGAAGTCCCTTTAGTGTTTGTTGTAAAGCTGGTTTGGTGGTGCTGAGTTCTCTTAGCTTTTGCTTGTCTGTAAAGCTTTTGATTTCTCTGTTGAATCTGAATGAGATCCTTGCTGGGTAGAGTAATCTTGGTTGTAGGTTATCTCTTTCATCACTTTAAGTATATCCTGCCACTCCCTTCTGGCCTGCAAAGTTTCTGCTGAAAAATCACCTGTCAACCTTATGTGGATTCCTTTGTATGTTATTTTTTGCTTTTCCCTTGCTGATTGTAATTTTTTTTCTTTGAATTTAATTTTTCTTAGTTTGATTAATATGTGTCTTGATGTGTTTCTCCTAGGGTTTATCCTGTATGGGACTCTCTGAACTTCCTGGTCTCAGGTGACTGTTTCCTTTCCCATGTTAGGGAAGTTTTCAACTATAATCTCTTCAAATATTTTCTCAGTCCCTTTCTTTTTCTCTTCTTCTTCTGGGACCCCTATAATTCGAATGTTGGTGCATTTAATGTTGTCCCAGAGGTCTCTGATATTGTCTTCAATTCTTTTCATTCTTTTTTCTTTATTCTGCTCCTTGGCAATTATTTCCACTATTCTGTCTTCCATCTCACTTATTCATTCTTCTGTCTCCATTATTCTGCTATTGATTCCTTCTAGTGTATTTTTCATTTCAGTTGTGTTGTTCATCTCTGTTTGTTCTTTAGTTCTTCTAGATATTTGTTAAACATTTCTTGTATTTTCTTGATCTGTGCATCCATTCTATTTCTGAGATTCTTGATCATCTTTACTATCATTACTCTTAATTCTTTTTCAGGTAAGTTGCGTATTTCCTCTTTATTTATTTGGTCTTGTAGGTTTTTACCTTGCTCCTTCATCTGTGACATATTTTTTTGTCATCTCAATTTTCTGGGTTTTTTTTGTAATGAGTGGGATTGTGTTCCTGTCTTACTGGTTGTTTGGCCTGAGGCTTCCAGCACTGGAGTTTGTAGACTGTTGGGTAGAGCTGGGCCTTGATGCCAAGATGAGGACCTCTGGGAGACCTCATGCTGGTGAATATTCCCTGGGGTCTGAGGTTCTCTATTAGTCCAGTGGTTTGGACTTGCAGCTCCCAGTGTAGGAGCTCAGGCCCTGCCCCCAGCTCATGTACCAAGATCCTGCAAACCGCATGGAGCAGCAGAAAATTAAAAAAGGAGCAGAACAATAACAGAGTAAAAAATAAAATACGATTAGAAAAGTAACAGATATGTTAGAAAAAATAAGAATATAGGTGAAACACCAATCTGAACGTAAAACAGAACCAGAATAGCAAAAATGAGGAGAAAAAAAAAAAAGCTGGAAAAGGCCTTGGCTGTTGAGAGCAGGGCTTAGGCAGTGGGCAGGGCCTATGCTTAGGACCCACAGGGCCTGAAAGGGCCCTGGGGGGCGATGGGGCTTAGGCTTAACCACAGCAGGAGGGACCCAGGAGTGCCTCTGGCCATGGAGGGCGGAGGACCAGGTCCAGGACTGCAGCAGGCTCCCTGGCCCTAACTGGGCAGGGGAAATGCTAGGCACATTACCCCTGATCCTTGATCCTGGAGGGTCCCTCCCTGTTGCCCTCTCTTCTTCTTCCCCCACCTCCCTCCCTCCTATGCCCTTAAGACCCACATGGCCAGAGAGAGCCCCCGGAAGGCAGGGGACAAGACCCAGAAGCCAAACAGACTTCCCGGGGCTGAGGATGGAGGCACTGCCCTCTGTGCCTCCCCAGATCCTCCAGTCTTGGAGGGTCCTCCCCAATCCACCTCTCCTCCTCTTCCTGTCTCCTCTCTCCCTCCTATGCCCCTAGGACCTATGCGGTCTGGAGGGGTCCGCAAAGAATGGAGGACCAGACCTGGGAGCTCAGCAGGCTTCCCGGGACCCAGTCGGGCAGAGGAAACACTAGGCTTGCCCCTCCCTGATTCTCCTGCCTCTGAGGGTCCTTCCAGGTATGGGAACCCCTCCTGTCTCCCAGCCACCCCTCAGGGGCACCGGTACTGTCCAGCTTCCACTTCTCCTCCCCCCTCTCTCCCCGCACATCCTACCTGGTTGCTCAGGTATTCCTGCCATGTCCTTGGGCGTTGAGATCCCCCAGCAGCATCCGGCAGGTGACCTGGTTGTGGGGAGATGTGAACTACACGTCCTCCCATGCCACCATCTTGACTCCACCCCTCACAATGTTAAAGCACTGTATCAGAATCTATACTGTTGAGGTGAGCTAATCCTTGCCCTCAGGGAACTTACACTCTGGCTGGAGAGATAAGCAGTAAACTACTTATAAAAGTTAAATACTTTGTATTCATTACTATCGATCAAGACACGGTGAAAGCTCAAAATAGTCATTTAAAACATCAGTGAAAGAAATGGATTTCTTATGAATTCTACCAAGGTCACAACCTGGCAGACCAGAGCTATAGTTATTTTGTCTGGCATAATGCTTTTTTTCCCCCCTTCTTTCCTTGTTTTAATTAAATTGGGATGCCTTTAGGGTAGACAAGTTCTCTCCAGTTTTCCCAGTTATCCATTTATGTTGCCTGCCTGGCTTCTGGAGGCATTTATGTTACATCTTCAGGTAAATGCCTGTGTTCAGAGGAGAAAAAGTATATTTTGAGATGAGAGAGAAAAGGAAGATACTAAGGGAAATACAGGAAATCTGGGCCCTAAGGAGTGGGTAAGATTTGGATGGATAGAGAATATTGGATCATAAATCATCTTCTTCACATGGCTGAGTTTCATATCAATTGAAATGTAGACACAAGTATAGGTAGGGACCCAATTTGAACATTGGCTTTATTACCTATGTATTAGGCAGGTTAGACTGGGTTACTCTGTGGTAAGAAACATCTTCAAAGTCTCAGAGGCTTAATACAACAAACATTGATTTCTCATTTCTGCTATGTGCCCATTGTAATAACGCATGACCCAGACTGACAGAAGGATGTAGCTCTTTGAACTTGGGTATGTGAGCAGCAGGGAAACGATTCTTGAGATCCTCAGCCTCCATGTGGCCTCATTCTTAAAACTGGTCTGCCTGAGAACTCACCCCTCCCTTTACAAGTACCCTTGTCCCCTCTTTGAAAGAAACCATATCTCTATCTTATACTCAATTTTATTATTGTTCTTTTCTCCAGGGTGTAAAAATCTCTTCATCCCTAAAAAAGAGGGGTAATTTGGGAAAGTATAGCTCCTGAGAGAGAATTTTGGGAAAGAGAGTTCAGCTAAGAAGTATCGAAGGGAGCTGGTTTCAGAATCATGGCCAGACACCCACCCATCCATCCATCCATCCATCCATCCATCCATCCATCCATCCATCCATCTATCTTCCTCCCTCCTTCCCTCCCTTCCTCCCAAGCTCTCTATACATCTGTCCATTGCTTGATCCGTCTATCTCATCTGTCTTAAACTGAGAGTTCAGAAATGGAATGTTTGTCACAGGGACACTTACTAACCTATTGGGTTGACTTTTTTAAAATAAAGCACACGTTTTGTCAGAATGCAAACTCAATTTGGCTGACTGGTTTGACAGTGAAGACCCCCTTGCCTGTTAGGTTACATGGCAGACATTTTCTGTGAATTAAATGAGCAAAGTCTGCAGCTCCAAGGTTTTAATGAAAATATATTTACAGCACACACACAATATACAGGCAATCACATACTCTTTAACTGTTAAACATATGATAAACATGTTAAACGTAAAGTTAAAACTTTGAGGAGATACAAAATTAAGGGGGAAAAAAAGTCCTTTAGGGAGTGTGCTTGCCAAAAAAACCAAATTGTTTTTAAAGACCGCTATCTTGGCTTCTTGGCCTAGCGACAAGGCTGGCTCCCCTGTAGGTTGAGGAGGCCAGCCTTCTAGGTAGTGGTTTTGCAAGTGGCCTTGGGGGAAGGAAAATGGAGAGAAGGACCGAGAAAGAGTGCAAGGCATGGGAAGTTGGGGGAGAAGGTAAAAACTGAGAGGCAAGTGTCACAAAATGGCCCCAGTGGCTCCTGCTGGGGTGGTGGGTGCTGAGCTAATGAGGCCGGGGTTCCAGGCCTGTTCTCTGAAGCCCGGAGTCCCCCTTTGGCTGCTGACATTGCACCCCAGCTGTCTCACCAAGGTTTGCGCTGTCACAGAGAGGACCAGCACAGGTGACAAGTTTGTGTCTTAGCTAAAACCCGCCATCGCTAATATAAAAATTGCTCAAAGCTAGCATTCCAAAGCAGAAGGTCAGGGACATATCTGCATGAGGAGAGAAGCCCTTGGTAATACATCTATGGAAAGTATTTTGCAAACTCTTGTTGAAGACAAGGATGGGGAGCCAGGTGTCCCCACGGTTCACGTGTCATCCTACCCTGTTCCCTTGGAGTTTTCTAGAGAGCCCAACTCACCCCTTGTTCCCTCAAGGAACTCCCAAGGAGGAGGTCCCCAGGATGAAGACAGCAATTCCAAGTGGAGACCCTATGCAGTGTGTTGTCCAAGCCCAGAGGTGCCTGCTTGGGGTTAGGCTTTTATTTTTCTAATTTCTGGAGAAAAAAATATTTAGGTGCATTAATGTAAACAAACAATGAAGGATATCATTGGCAGTGTATTTTTTTCTTATCTTTTTATTTTCACAAACTAAAAGTAACTGGAACATGTTAAGAAACATCGATACCGACTTCTACTGGGAAGTAAAATTGTGAAAATGGAACAGGACATGGGTGTTGAATCTTAAGTAGTCACAGCTCTGTGAAAGGGAGAGGCAGTGTTCAGCATGTTTGTTTGGGGTGGGGTTTCTGATTCACTCTCTCATTTTTTTTTTTTCTCTTGAAGTATAGTTGATTTACAATGTTGTGTTAATTTCTGCGGTACAGCAAAGTGCCTCAGTTATACATATATATACATTCTTTTTCATAGTCTTTTCCATTATGGTTTATCCCAGGATATTGAATATAGTTCCTGTGCTATATAGTAGGACCTTGTGATCCATCCATTCGATACATAATAGTTTGCATCTACTAACCCCAAACTCCCAGGCCATCCCTCCACCATGATTTGCTCTCTTATTGCCCCACTGTCCTCAGGCCCCAGGTCTGCATCACATCGTTGGCCTCTGCTCCAGGGTTGGCAGAGCTAGTGTGATGGTGGAGGACAGAGCAGGGTTACACTTAGGTTTGAGTCAAGCCAGACCACAGTTCAGGCCTCAGCTCTAATGTCACTGGGAACTTATCCTCTTAACAGTACTTATGATTAATAATATCTTAATAACAATAACATTTTCTGACAAGTTTGTGGAGTGCCTAATAGGTACTTAGCACTAGGCTAAGCTTTTCATATCTTATGTTTTTCCAAACAACCCTTTAAAATCAATTCTAAGGAAAGTGAGATTTTAAATCCCATGCTCAGGGTCCCACAGGTGGTATATCAGTTTCCAAAGCCACACTTTTTTTTTTTACCGTTGGGCTAGGTTGCCTTCGTTTACTTCACTGTACAGTGGGAACATGAGTGTCTCTGTAGTAGAGTTGTGTGGATTCAAGGAGCCGTGTGTGTATAGTAGATGGCATAGTGACCATTTTAGTGGGTTAACAATAAATGCTGATGCCTGGAAAAGCTAATCATTGATGTTTATTGCATACTTAGTATGTCCCAAACATTGCCCTATGCTCTTTTTGTGTATTTGCATATTTAATCTTATCCTAACAACCACATGAAGTAGGCACCACTATTACCCCCACTTTACAAATGAGGATCTCAGGGCTTGGAATGATTAAATAGCTTGTCCAAGGTCACAAAGCTAATCAATGATAGGGCTGGGATTTTCATCCATGCCATCTGGCTAAAGAGCCCAAGCTCTGATTAAGGAACACTGTCTTTATTATTATCACTGTAAGAGGATGTATTTGTCAAGTTTCTCCAGAGAAACAGAACCAACTAACACACATACACACACACACACACACACACACACACACACACACACACACATATACATGCATAAATCCCTTGAAAAAAAGATTTATTATAAGAAACTTGCTCATGCAATTATGGAAGAGGGAAAATTCCAAGATCTTCAGGGTGAGTCGGCAAGCTTGGAGACCCAGGAGAGCTGATGATTAGTTCCAGTCTGAATCCAAAGACCTGAGAACCAGGAAAACTGATGGTGTAGTTTGGGTCTGAAGGCTGGCACACTTGAGATTCAGGAAGAGCCAATGTCTCCATTTGAGTCCAAAGCCAGGAAAAAAGCCAGTGTCCCAGTTCAGAGACAAGCAGGAAATAATGCTCTCTTCCTTGAGGGAGAGTCAATCTTTTTGTTCTATTCAGGCCTTCAACTGATTAGATGAGGCCCACCCACATTAGGGAGAGCAATCTTCTTTACTCAGTGTACCAATTTAAATGTTAGGGACTTCTCTGGTGGTCCAGTGGTTACTGAGAACTTCCCTGGTGGTGCAGTGGTTAAGAATCCACCTGCCAATGCAGGGGACATGGGTTTGATCCCTGTTCCAGAAGGATCCTACATGCTGTGGAGAAACTAAGCCCGTGTACGACAACTACTGAATCCCGCACGCCTAGAGCCCATGCTCCACAACAAGAGAAGCCATCGCAATGAGAAGCCCATGCACCTCAATGAAGAGTAGTCCCCTCTTGCCACAACTACAGAAAGCCCGTGTGAAGCAACAAAGACCCAATGCAGCCGAAAAAAAAAAAAAAAAAGACTCTGCGCTTCCAATGCAGGGGGTGTGGGTTTGATCCCTCATCAGGGAACTAAGATTCCACATGCCACGTGGTGTGGCCAAAAAATAAAATTAAAAAAAATAACGGGGGGTGGAATTATTTTTCTTTTTTCCTCTTTTAGATTGGTGTTCTGTTTTACCTTGTTGATTCATTGTTGATTCTTTTATATTTTTATTTTTCCTAATAAATCTTTTATTTTTCTAATTTTATTTTATTCTTTATACTTTGTTAATGGTCTTTCCTTTTGGCTTGTTCCACCCCCCCTTTTTTTTTATTTTTTCTGTTGTGGTTTTATTTTACCTTACTGCAGTTGTTTCAATTATAGTTTTATTTTTCCTAATATATTTTTTTATCTTTCTAATTTTATTTTGCTTTTTATTCTTTGATATTGTACTGCTCCTTTTCTTTCTTACTTCCTTTTTTTTCCCACCCCCACCATTCCACGAAGCTTGTGGGATCTTGGTTCCCAGGCCGGAGGTTGGGCCCAAGCTCCTGTGGTGGAAGCTCTGAGTCCAAACCTCTGGACTAACAGAGAACCTCAGACACCAGGGAATATCAGTCAGAGTGAGGCCTCCCAGAGGTCCTCATCTCAGCACCAAGACCCAGCTGTATCCAACTGCCTGCAAACTCCAGTGCTGGACATCTTAGGCCAAACAACCAGTATGACAGGAATACAGCACCACCCATCAAAAAAAAAAAAAAAAAAAAGAAATGACAAAAAAATTTGTTATAGAAAAAGGAGCAAGGTAAAAACCCACAAGACCAAATAAATGAAGACAAAATAGGCAACCTACCTGAAAAAGAATTCAGAGTAATCATAGTAAATATGATCCAAAATTTTGGAAACAGAATGGAGAAAATATAAGAAACATTTAACAAGGATCTAGAAGGAATAAAGAGCAAACAAACAGTGATGAGCAACACAATTACTGAAGTTAAAAGTACTCTAGAAGGAATCAATAACAGAATAACTGAGGCAGAAGAATGGGTAAGTGAGCTGGAAGATAAAATGGTGGAAATAACTGCCAGGGAGCAGAATAAAGAAAAAAGAATGAAAAGAATTGAGGACAGTGTCAGAGATGTCAGGGACAACATTAAATGCACGAACTTTGAACTATAGGGGTCCCAGAAGAAGAAGAGAAAAAGAAAGGGTCTGAGAAAATATTTGAAGAGATTATAGTTGAAAACTTCCCTAAAATGGGAAAGGAAATAGCCACCCAAGTCCAGGAAGCACACAGAGTCCCATACAGGATAAATCCAAAAAGAAACAAGTTGAGACACATATTAATCAAACTATCAAAAATTAAATACAAAGAAAAAATATTGAAAGCAACAACGGAAAAGCAACAAATAACATGCAAGGGAATCCCCATAAGGTTAACAGCTGATCTTTCAGCAGAAACTCTGCAGGCCAGAAGGGAGTGGCAGGACATATTTAAAATGATGAAAGGGAAAACCTACAACCAAGATTACTCTACCCAGCAAGGATCTCATTCAGATTGGATGGAGAAGTCAAAAGCTTTACAGAGAAGCAAAAGCTAAGAGAACTCAGCACCACCAAACCAGCTTTACAACAAATGCCAGAGGAACTTCTCTAAACAGGAAACACAAAAGAAGGAAATGACCTACAATAACAAACGCAAAACAATTAAGAAAATGGAAATAGGAACATACATATCGATAATTACCTTAAATGTAAATGGATTAAATGCTCCAACCAGAAGACATAGACTGGCTGAATGGATACAAAAACAAGACCCATGCATATGCTGTCTACAAGAGACTGACTTCAGACCTAGGGAGACATACAGACTGAAAGTGAGGGGATGGAAAAAGATATTCCATGCAAATGGAAATCAAAAGAAAGCTGGAGTAGCAATTCTCATATCAGATAAAATAGACTTTAAAATAAAGACTACTACAAGAGACAAAGAAGGGCACTACGTATTGATCAAGGGATCAATCCAAGAATAAGATATAACAATTTTATAAATATATATCTATGCAACGTAGGAGCACCACAATACATAAGGCAAATGCTAACAGCCATAGAAGGGGAAATCGACAGTAACACAATCATAATAGGGGACTTTAACACCCCACTTTCACCAATGGACAGATCATCCAAAATGAAAGTAAATAAGGAAACACAAGCTTTAAATGACACATTAAACAAGATGGACTTAATTGATATTTATGGGACATTCCATCCAAATACAACAGAATACACTTTCTTCTCAAGTGCTCATGGAATATTCTCCAGGATAGACCATATCTTGCGTCACAAATCAAGTCTTGGTAAATTTAAGAAAATTGAAATTGTATCAAGTATCTTTTCCGACCACAATGCTATGAGACTAGATATCAATTACAGAAAAAAAAACTGTAAAAAATACAAACACATGGAGGTTAAACAATATGCTACTAAATAACCAAGAGATCACTGAAGAAATCAAAGTGGAAATCAAGAAATACCTAGAAACAAATGACAATGAAACCACAACGACCCAAAACCTATGGGATGCAGCAAAAGTAGTTCTAAGAGAGAGGCTTAAAGCAATACAATCCTACCTCAAGAAACAAGAAAAATCTCAAACAACCTAACCTTACAACTAAAGCAATTAGAGAAGGAGGAGCAAAAAACCCCCAAATTTAGCAGAAGGAAAGAAATCATAAAGATCAGATCAGAAATAAATGAAAAAGAAATGAAAGAAACAATAGTAAAGATCAATAAAACTAAAAGCTGGTTCTTTGAGAAGATAAACAAAATTGATAAACCTTTAGCCAGACTCATCAAGAAAAAAAAAGGGAGAAGACTCAAATCAACAGAATTAGAAATGAAAAAGGAGAAGTAACAACTGACACTGCAGAAATACAAAGGATCACGAGAGATTAATACAAGTCACTCCATGCCAAGAAAATGGACAATCTGGAAGAAATGCATACATTCTTAGAAAAGCACAATCTTCCAAGACTGAACCAGGAAGAAATAGAAAATATAAACAGACCAATCACAAGCACTGAAATTGTAACTGTGATTAAAAATCTTCCAAGAAACAAAAGCCAAGGACCAGAGGGCTTCAAAGGTGAACTCTATCAAACATTTAGAGAAGAGCTAACACCTATCCTTCTCAAACTGTTCCAAAATATAGCAGAGGGAGGAACACTCCCAAACTCATTCTACGAGGCCACCATCACCCTGATACCAAAACCAGACAAAGATGTCACACAGAAAAGAAAATTACAGGCCAATATCTCTGATGAACATAGATGCAAAAATCCTGGACAAAATACTAGCAAACAGAATCCAACAGCACATTAAAATGATCATACACCATGATCAAGTGGGATTTATCCCAGGAATGCAAGGATTCTTCAATATATGTAAATCAATCAGTGTGATACACCATATTAACAAACTGAAGAATAAAAACCATATGATCATCTCAATAGATGCAGAAAAAGCTTTTGACAAAATTTAGCACCCATTTATGATAAAAACCCTCCAGAAAGTAGGCATAGAGGGAACCTACCTCAACATAATAAAGGCCATATATGACAAACCCACAGCGAACATCGTTCTCAGTGGGGAAGAACTGAAACCATTTCCTCTAAGATCAGGAGCAAGACAGTGTTGCCCACTCTCACCACTGTTATTCAACATAGTTTTGGAAGTTTTAGCCACAGCAATCAGAGAAGAAAAGGAAATAAAAGGAATCCAAATCGGAAAAGAAGAAGTAAAACTGTCACTGTTTGCATGACATGATACTATTAAAGATGCTACCAGAAAACTACTAGAGGTCATCAATGAATCTGGTAGAGTAGCAGGATACAAAATTAATGCACAGAAATCTCTTGCATTCCTATACACTAATGATGAAAAATCTGAAAGAGAAATAAGGAAACAATCCCATTTACCATTGCAACAGAAAGAACAAAATACCTAGGAATAAACCTACTTAATGAGACAAAAGACCTGTGTGCAGAAAACTATAAGACACTGATGAAAGAAATTAAAGATGATACAAATAGATGGAGAGATATACTGTGTTCTGGGATTGGAAGAATCAACATTGTGAAAATGACTATACTCCCCAAAGCAATCTACAGTTTCAATGCAATCCCCATTAAACTACCAGTGGCATTTTTCAGAGAACTAGAACAAAAAATTGTACAATTTGTATGCAAACGCAAAAGACCCTGAATAGCCAAAGCAATCTTGAGAAAGAAAAATGGAGCTGGAGGAATCAGGCTCCCAGACTTCAGACTATACTACAAAGCTACAGTAATCAAGAAATATGGTACTGGCACAAAAACAGAAATATAGATCAGTGGAGCAGGCTAAAAAGTCCAGAGATAAACCCACGCACGTATAGTCACCTTATCTTTGATAAAGGAGGCAAGAGTATATAACGGAGAAAAGAGAGCCTCTTCAGTAAGTTGTGCTGGGAAAACTGGACAGCTGCATGTAAAAGAATGAAAGTAGAACACTCCCTAAGACCACACACAAAAATAAACTCAAAATGTGTTAAAGACCTAAATGTGAGAGGAGTCACTATAATACTCTTAGAGGAAGACGTAGGCAGAACACTCTGTGACATAAATCACAGCAAGATCGTTTTGGACCCACCTCCTAGAGAAATGGAAATAAAAACAAAAATAAACGAATGGGACCTAATGAAACTTAAAAGCTTTTGCAAAGGAAACCATAAATAAGATGGAAAGACAACCCACAGAATAGGAGAAAATATTTTCAAATGAAGCAACTGACAAAGGATTAATCTCCAAAATATACAAGCAGCTCATGAAGCCCAATATCAAAAAAACAACCCAATCCAAAAATGGGCAGAAGAGCTAAATAGACATGTCTCCAAAGAAGATATACAAATTGACAACAAACACATGAAAAGGTGCTCAACATCACTAATCATTAGAGGAATGCAAATCAAAACTACAATGAGGTATCACCTCACACTGGTCAGAATGGCCGTCATCAAAAAATCTACAAACAATAAATGCTGGAGAGAGTGTGGAGAAAAGGGAACCCTCTTGTACTGTTGGTGGGAATGTAAATTGATCCAGCCACTATGCAGAACAGTATGTAGGTTCCTTAAAAAACTAAAAATAGAACTACCATATGACCCAGCAATCCCACTACTGGGAATATACCCTCAGAAGATCATAATTCAAAAAGAGTCATGTAACCCAATGTTCATTGCGGCTCTATTTACAATAGCCAGCTCATGGAAGCAACCTAAACGCCCATCAACAGATGAATGGATAAAGAAGAAGTGGCACATATATACAATGGAATATTACTCAGCCATAAAAAGAAATGAAATTGAGTTATTTGTAGTGAGGTGAATGGAACTAGAGTCTGTCATACAGAGTGAAGTAAGTCAGAAAGAGAAAAACAAATACCATATGCTAACACAGATATATGGAATTTAAAAAAAATGGTTCTGATGAACCTAGGGGCAGGACAGGAATAAAGACGCAGATGTAGAGAATGGACTTGAGGACACAGGGAGGAGGAATGGTAAGCCGGGACAAAGAGATTAGAATTGACATATATACACTACCAAATGTAAAATAGATAGCTAGTAGGAAGCAGCTGCATGGCACAGGGAGATCAGCTCGGTGGTTTGTGAACATCTAGAGGAGTGGGATAAGGAGGTGGGGAGGGAGACCCAAGATGGAGGGAATATAGGGATATAAGTATACATATAGCTGATTCACTTTGTTATACAGCAGAAACTAACACAACACTGTAAGGCTATTATACTCCAATAAAGATGTTTAAAAAATTAAATGTTAATCTCATCTAAAAACACTGCAAAGGAAACACTCAGATTAATGCTTGATCAAATATTTTGACACTCTGGCGCAGTCAAATTCCCGCATGAAATTAACCATCACAAATCCACACTTTGTTCACTTGGCACCCATAGGCATCTCCTTAAACCATTTTTAATCTCCGAACAAAGCCAGTGATAAGGTCATAATTCCTCCTAACTGTTCTTTGGTTCATTCACCTTTTTCCTTTAAGAAAGATATATGGACCTCTTGTGATGTAGTTTTATTTATTACATAATACAATTATTTGTGAATGTGCTTGTTTGCCCTACAGTTCTGCCTGTTCCTCTACAGCAAGGACTGAGACTTTCTTACCTTTGATTCCTACCACTTCACACTATAAATGCTTGTAAACAGAAATGAAGCCTGTTTATATGTTGGACACTACACTCATGCTAGAATAAGATGGTTCTTTTTTCTTGTGAATATAAAAATTGGTTGGAAATGACACCGTATAAGAAGTAGTGAGACTATAACTGGGTGCAGTAATAGAACTGTGGTGAGGCAGCCCTTTACCCCACTGAGGTTGGGATGGAATATGGGATGGAGTGGGGTGTGGCACGCATGGGGTAGCTTCCGGAGAAGCGTTTGGATTTGAAAGATACAGAAAGAGTTTTCCAGGTAGGAAAGACTTAAAGTCTATGCAAAGAGAGCAGCACATAGAAGGAAAAATCTAGAAAATTAGCCTGAGGAGAGATGGTGAGCGGCTTTGTGTAAGTGCTAAAGAATGAGTACTTAACTTTCTTCCTCATGGGGATCTACAGAAGGATTCCAAGCAGGACAGAGGTGTGATCTGATTTGTATTTTAGAAAGCTCTCTCTTGCTGCATGGTGGATGATGGATCAATTGGATGGAGTGCCACAGGAGACTGGGTGCACTTAAGGGACCATTACTGTCAAACAGGGCAGTGACGGTAAAAGTCTGAACAGAGCTCACCTTGGGGTTTACTCCTGAGGAGTCTCTGAGAGCGGGTCCTTCCCCTCAGCCTCCTACCGCAGCGTGGCAGCTCCATCTGAAAGAGGGAAGGATAACTTAGTGTTCCCAGCTGCACATTGGGCTTGGATGTTCAACTCCTCCAACAGGCCTTTGATAAAGAAACAAAATAAAGGAAGGCTGATAGGAGCAAGAACTGAAAAAATAGGCTAGTGACTAACAGGTGCATCCTCCCTGTGTTCTGGAGAGAAGTTTAATGAAGGAGCCACTATCAGTCACACTCAGGAAAGGACGTGGGGTGATGTTACAGATGCACGCGTGAAGGTTCTACCTTCTGGGCTGTTATCTCAGTCAACTCTTGCTGTAGGATACAAGAAAATGGTTGCTGGGAAAAACTGAAGAAGGAGGATATAACTCTAGGTGAAATGAGGTTTTGTTCTGTTCCCATTATTTTTCTGGCTGTTTGCGCAGGAATAAACTAGTAAAGTGTAATAGAAACAAGCGAAGGTGTAAGGAGCTTGTAGTCTAAACAATGTGTGTCTTAAAATGACTTGTTCCAGGCCATGGGAATATACTTATTGTGTTGTCTAGCTGCTAGCAAGTCCCTTTTTGTTGTGTCAACATTGTGAAAATTTTTTTGGAGAGCAGTAAGACATTTTCCTGTGACTCTGGGCAGGTACAGATGCCCCTACCATCCCCTCCCCCACCCCGGCATCCCCAGTAAAGCTGGAGGGAGAGTGCTACTGGGGTAGAAGGTCAGGGGTACCATTTGAGGGCTACTTCCAGTGTGGAGAGTTACTACTGCGAAGTTCATTCACAGAATCACTAAGCTGTGGGGAGAAGTTGCAAATAGTTATCAGGAAGTCCAGGCTGGTGGAGAGGCAGCATTTTGGGGAAAATTGCTTTCTCCTCCTGTATTTGCAGGCTTAGTGAGTGGGATTTCCACCTATCTAGGTACCCAACCTTGGAACCTCAGGTAATCCTAGATTCCTCCCTGTATCAGTTAGGATAGGATAGGCTGTGCAGCTATAACAAGTGACTCCAAGGTCTCTGTGGTTTTCAACAACCAACATTTATTGTATTTTTGCATTCATGCTGGGTGTCATTTGCAATTATCTGAGCCTCTGCTCCAGATGGTCCTCCTCTGGGACCCAGACTGATGGAGCTGCCTTTCTCTAGAACATTGCTGGTCTTACGGCAGAGGGAAAAGAGAACACCACGATGACACACTGGACCTAAAACTTCTGCAGGGAAGTGATGCACATTAATTCTGCTCACATCTTTTTTGACCAAAGCCTGACGTCAGTGAGACGGGGAAGTATAATTCTTCCCGAGGAAGGGCAGCAGTTGTTCCTGTGTGTAAAGGTGTTTTATCTGGAGCCACAGAGAACAGAGTTCAAATCCAAGCTCTTCAACTTTCTAGCTATGTAAGGTGTGCTGTTTGTTCTCTATTTCATGTCTTGGATGTCTGGAGTCCCCACATAACTTGTATGCTTAGGACAGACAGGGACTTTTTGAAAATACCACTTTGGTTATGTCTAATCTACAGGGTTAGAGGGTATATGCTCAGTATATACTCTGAGTATCAGATCCCTAAGCTGCAGGTATATGAATTATGAATAAATTCATAATCCAGTACAAGGCAGGACCTCCCTTGTACTAAGACTTGGAGGTGGGTGGGTATCAGTCTTGATCCCTTCTCATTGACACTTTCAAGCCATTTTTAGTCCTCCTTCAGTCATTGCTCAGGTTCCACGAAAGCCTGTCATCAGACCCAATAGCCTTTCTTTTAGATATTTCACCTATGGACACCTGAGTTGTTCCCTCTTATTCACTGAAGAATATGATGCCAAGCCTCTCCCTTCTTCCCTACTATTCCTGTCATCATTATTGGGAACTTCAGCATCTATGTTGATGATCAGTCAACACTGGTTCTCTTGGTTCCTTTTCTCTGATGGTGACTTCTCCTCCACTGCAGCCTCACTTTCCCCTGGTCTTGTGCTACACTTTGTTATTACCAATAACTGCACCACCTCCCAAATCTCTATTGTAAGATTACCCTCTGATCACCAACCCTACGTTTCCATCTCACTCTTTGAATATCCCAAGTACAGTAATTCTTTAACCACACTGAGACCTTCAATCTGTTGTCCTTACTATTTTCTCACCATCCATGTTTCCACAGGTCATCACATCCTTCTGTATCTAGCCTAGACACCTCCCTGGAGTCAGCCAAATTGTGACATTAAGAGCCTCATGCTCTGGACTGCCAAGTCTGCCCAAACTTCTATCACCAACTTGGGGATGTTTCTTAGAGCTGCTGTAATAAAATACCACAGACTGGGTGGCTTAAACAGCATATATTTATTGTCTCACAGTCCTGGAGGCTAGAAGTCCAAGATCAAGGTGTTGGGAGGATTGAATCTTTGTAAGTGCTGTGAGGGAGAATCTGTTCCATGCCTCTATCCTGGGTTCTAGTGTTTTGCTGGCCATCTTTGACATTCCTTGGCTTGCAGAAGCATCACTCCAATCTCTGCCTTTATCTTCATATGACATTCTGCCTGTGTGTGTGTCTGTATCCAAATTTCTCCTCATTATAAGGACACCAGTCATATTGGATTAGAGGCCTACCCTATTCCAGTATGGCTTTACCTTAAATTCACTAATTATATCTTCAATGACCCAATTTCTAAATAACGTCACATTCTGAGGTCCTGAGAGTTAGGATTTCAACATATGAATTTGGGGGGGACACAATTCAACCTGTAACAGAGGGGTCTCCAAAGCCATCCTCAGGTTTGAAAATTTGCTGGACAGGCTCACAGAGCTCACTGAAAGCTATTATGCTCATAGTTATGTTTATTACAAGGAAAGGATCATAAAATCAGCTGGAGGAAGAGACTCATTGGGCAGAGTCTGGTAGGGATCCAAACAGCTCCGGTCTTGATATGTGATAATACCCATGGAGTATTGCCAACTCAGTAAGCTCATCAAAGCTTTGGAGTTTAGAGTTTTTGTTGGAGCTTTATTATGTAGAAATGATTGATTGATTGACTGCCCAGGTGGTTAAAGTCTGCCTCAAGGTCATCTGATAGCATACGACACAAAGCCCCTGCTTTGTAAACACACACTTGGTTTTTCTGCAATGGCTAGTCCCCTGTCCAGTCTTATCAGATGTGACCAGTCCCACCTTAAGCTATCTTCTTTCCATAAACTCTTAGGTGTGGTCTGAGGGGCCCACCATGAATAACAAAAGACATTCCTATCATTGAGGAAATTCCAGGGGTTTGGAGTTTAGCTCTCAGATGTCAGAACAAAGGCTGACCTCTCTTTTGATGGGCCAAATTCCTAATTGCACAGCACCCATCCTTCTTTGCCTGCTGCCCGCTTTAAACTCATCTGATTAAACCCTGGCCTAGTGAAATCCATACCCTCCTACTCTGTGCCTGCACCCAAGTGGCTGACCAGTGCTGGAGAACATCTCCAAACAGGGTAGACTGGTCTCACTTCATAGACACATATCTCACATGGGCACGAGGCTCTGCTGGACAGTCTACCACACTTCCCTGGTGCAGCCCCTTTTCTTAGTGTATGATTTTTACACTTTTCTCTACATACACTTCCTGCCTCATTTCTACAAGCCTCTCTCTCAGATGATAAATATCTTATTCTTCATCGAAAATAATGGTTGCCGTCCTCATATTTCCTTCCCCCAAATCCATCAGCCTTTGACCTTTTTTACCCCACATACTCTGTCTACCCTCCTGACACAATACACCCATCCAGTTCCATGGCTTTAAATAACGATTGTACATCAGTGACTCCCAAATGCATTGACCTCTCTCCTAAGCACCCGATTCACATATTCAACTCTTCTGGGACAGCAGCTCTTGGATCTCCCTACCCTCTTCACATCTGCCCTGGCCAACATGGACTCTTGATTTTCCTACTCCACTGAAACTGCTTCTCTCCTAGACTTTCCCATCTGAGGAAATTTCACATCTTCTTCTGGGCTCAGACTCAAAAGAGCTGTCCTCGATTTCTTCAAACCCCACATTCAATCTATAAGCAATTTTGTCAGCGGTGCCTTCAAAATATTCTGAGTCTGACCTCTTCTCACCATCTCTGCTGCTAAAGCCTTCGTGCAGTGCTTTCCCTGGAACCAGTGCAAACACTTAAAGCAATTATCTTGCTTCCATTATGTACCCCTTTCCGATCTATTCTCTACCCAGCAGCCAGAGTGATTTTTTTCCAAATGGAAATCATATATAGTCAGCACCCTATTGACAATTAGAATAAAATCCTTCCTCTTTTCATGACCTGTGCAAACACCAAGATTACTTCCATCTCAGGGCCTGTGGCAAACACTGGCTAGTTGTTGACTAAATCATTTCCCTCTTATTCCTGGACACACGCATTCCCTTACCTCCTGGCAGGTGGGTGTCTGAGTTGTAGACAGTAGCCCACAGTAGAATGTGGGCTGAACCTTTCTGGTTCTGGGCCATAAAACCATTCACCTGCAACGTTGTGTTGTCTTTCTCCATCTACTACTTGAATGCAGAGGAGGATGAGGCCTTAACAGATGGTGAACCCACACTTGGGAAGGAGTCTGCGCTTCAGTCACTTTGTGGGGCAGTGCACGCCCTCCGTCTCCCTTGAGGCCCGTATTGGACTGTCCTGTAGTCTCAGTGAGAAATACACTTTTATAGTGTTATGTCATTGAGATTTGGGGGCCGTTTGTTATAGCTATAACCACAACCTGACAAATACAAATCTCTTGCACTTTCTCTTCCTCTTTTTTTACATTCTCTTTCCCAAAGTCTTTGTGTGGCTTCCTCCCTCTCAAGGTTTAAGGTTCAGCCAGAAGTTTCCTCCTTCTCAGAAAGACTTCCTCTGACCCCTGCTCTATCTAGAATAGTTCCCCACTGTCCTCTTATATCCAGTTGTCCTATCTATGTTCTTCACAGCACTAACCGCTACCTGAGATTATAAATATGAATAGAAATGTATTTGTCCATTGTATGTATGTTCATATGTCCGTCTTCCCAGTAGAGTGTAAATTCTCTTGGGGTGTAAATCTTGTCCATCTTTGCCATTGCTATATTCTTGGCTCCTGGAACAGTATCTGGCACACAGTAGGTACTTAACAATTACCTTTTTAAAAATTAATTCATTTTAAAAGACCCCAAATAGATGTTAGAATGATTGTATGAATTCCCAGTATGATGTTACTTTTCTGTCTGGAAGAAAGACTTGCTTTGAATGTTTTGCCTTACAAATAAGAAGGGATTAAAATGTACTGGGAAAAGAAGTGTGTGGTATAATAAAAAAATAAATACTTGGTCTTTGTCACTGGTTCCTGGCACAGAGCTCCTTAAAACCCTTGGAATTTCCTGGATAAGAATGTCTATCGTAGGCCAACAAGATGACTCAAGTGAAAGGTGAGCTAAAATACTTCCAGGATGGGGCTGGTCACCAGAAAAACCAACCATGTGATTAGAGGGTCAGAATCTTCAGCTCCTACTTTATTCCAAGTCCAGAGACCGGGAGGGGCGTGAGATTGATTTCCATCACCATTAACCAATGTTTTAATAAATTGTACCTACAAAATGAAAGCTCCTAAACAGTGGAGTTTGGGGATCCTCCAAGTTGGTGAACATACTCACTGACCAGGAGGATGGTGCACCACAACTCCATATGGACGGAAGCTCCTGTATTTAGGACCCTTTTGGACCTCAAACTATGTACGTCTTCATCTAGCTTTCATTTGTAGCCTTTATAATAAACTGTAATAATAAGGATAGCTCCTTATACTATGTGACTTGTTCTAGCAAATTATGAAGTCTGAGGGAGGAGTGGTGAAAAGCCCTGAATTTGTAGCCAAGTTGGACAGAAGTGCAAGTAGCCTGGAAACCTGAGACTTGCAAATGGTATCTGGAGAGAGGCAAGTCTTGTGGGACTGAACCCTTAACTTGAGGGGTCTGCACTAACTCTGGGTAGTTACTGTCAGAAATGAACTGTAGGACCCCCAGTTGGAGTCAGAGGATTGGAGAACTGTTTGGTGTTGGAATGGTGTATTTGGTGTCAGAAAACACCACATGGAATGGTGTTTTGCTCATTGGCTTAATATATTGACTAGCTGGCTTAACACCAGGTTCACTCTGGAAAAAGGGCACTTGAGATTCAGTTTTGTCCTTCAGATGATAGCTAAAATAGTATTTATAGGAGGTCCCTATCCTCCCCTTAGCGCATTTTCCCTACTTAGTGGTACTATTATGGTGTTTGGGACCTGGTCCAACAAAACAGGTGAATAGAAGGAAGCAAAGAGCAAATGAAGAAACTCCATCTTTATGTCTACTGTAGTACGAGCTACTCTCATCGCTTCTCTGAAACCATGATTTAGGCTCCAAATGTTCTCCTGTGCCTCTCTGAAATGTTAATTTCACCCAACCCCACATTTTACCCCATCCAACAAGCAGAGTGACCTTTCCAAAACCCAAATGTGGTTACCACAGTCAGTGGCTTCTTTTTGTTCAAGGCTGTGTTTGGTCCACTCAGGTTTACCTCTTCAACCATGTCTCCTATGCTTCACCAGGACACTGCTCCAACCACCTTTATTTGCTTAATTATGTGGTTAATATCATTTCTTCTCACGAGAATCCACGAGGTTAGGGATTGTGTTTGTTTTTGCTTACTATTTTATCTTCATTGCCAATCACAGTGCCTGGCAAATAACAGATGTTCAATGAATATTTGTTTGAATGGATGAAAGAATGAATGGATGAAAGAACGAATGGCATTCAGGTCATATCTCACTGATATAAGGAAAATGTCAAGGTTCACAGAAACAGGAGAGCACGTCAATGAACTTTATTGCATAAATGGAATGGAGAGAAACACCTGTCATCACATCAGCTGCGGCCAGTCTGTAGGGGCAGAAAGCAGTGACCTAGATAGTCAGGGCCCTGCTGTGAAGGTGGTCAACCTCTTGCTGGCAAACTGCTTGGAATCATCAACTCCCACAGGCAGTATGATCATCTCAGGGACAAGGAGATGTACTAACAGGAGATTCCTGGAATCCTTAACCTTCAAACTTAATGACCTGCATCACAGCCTCTGGTCACCGTAGTGCAGGCCAATGGAGTGACCTGGACAGACTAACTAAATTTAAAAAAATCTTTTGTGTCAATTTTTCAGGCCACAGCCTCCTGCTCGTCTGGTTCACACCATTACATTTATGATCTATAGAACCAGTGGGAAAAGCAGAACAAGAAATTCTTACATTGGGTGTACAGGTGATGTACACGACAGAAAATAGGTTGAAGATGCTGACATATAAGGAGCCCATTGATAAGTAAAACACTGAGATCTTAATAAAAAAGCAGACAGCCATTCATCAGAGAGGAAATCAAAATAATAAACAAACACAGAAAACATGGTCAACCTCTTTAATAATCAAAGATAATAGAAGATACTTTTGACTATAATGGTTAAAGATTTAAAAAATGTCAGGAGGACTGCATGCAGTAGACACTTTGATAGAGTGCTTGTAAGGGTGAATTGCTTAAACTTTTTAAATGGCAAAGCATATTGATAATATATAACAGGACCGTGGAAAATATAAATTTTGCAAATCATTTTCTCAATCAATCCAAAAGATGTTTGACAAAGTGTTATTTATATTAAAAAAGGAACCCCACGAAAATCTATCCTAAATATCTAGTAATAGGGGAGTAGTTTAAAAAATGTGGTGCAGCCACAAAATATTTATGAAGAATTTTAATAACAGAGCAAATGCTCAGAAGGATATTTAGTAAACAAAACATGGTTCAAAGCTGTATGAAGTGTTAGATGTCAACTATGAAAGAATATTTGCATACAGTAAAAAAAAGAAAATATGAAATGTTTTTATGTGTAGACATAAAGAGGAAAATAAAAACCAGCATAATCTCACAATTCTCATTACAGATTTAAGACAACACAGTATGATTCTTTACATTGATTGTATATTTCCAAAATTTCTACACTAATCATGTACGTTTAGAACATCATGGAAGAAAAGTTACTAAAAACACAGACATTGGTTTTGAAGTCAGTTGGGCCTGGGTTCTGATCTTGGTTCTGCTACTTCTTGCGATAGATCATCAGTATCAGTGGGTTTCAGTTTGCTCATCTGAACAGTGGGTATAATAGTGCACATAGGGTTGGTAGTAGGATCAAATGAAATAAAATGTGTAAATGGCTTAGTAGACTACATGACCTAGAGTAGGCTTTCATGAATATTAGTATTCCCATCTTAGAATCATAGAATCTGAAATTTTCAAATGCTGGAGGATTATCTTATCTAACCTTTAAGTTACACAGACAGGGCAGCTAATGATGATGAGAGACATCAATGGCTCATCTAAGTTGCAAAGCTCATAAGCAGCAGAGCTTCTGGATTTTGTGTCTGTGTTCTGTGTTCCTTTTGCTAAGCTTCCTTGCTTCCCTGGAGAAACAGAGTTCAGCCTTAAATTGCTCCTATTTTTTGGTTTTTGGTTGGTTTTGATTTTTGTTTGTTTGTTTGTTTATGTCATTCATCCAAGCAGGGCAAATTTCTTAGAGTTCTGATCTTGATGCTAAAGCCAAGTAAATTACTTTCTGAGAGAAGAATTTAAATGACAAATACTGCTTAATATTAGTGGAGGATCACTGAGTGCAGGAAAAGTGACAGGCCAAGTCAGAGGAAGTTGGGTTAACCTGTGTGGAAAGTTAAGCTTTACCTCACCGCAAAGCAAAAAGGCCTGGGCAAGGGAGGTGTTAAATTCACCCCCACTAGGCAGCCTACTAACTGGTGTCTTTTCTCTGGCCTTCGTTCTTTCCCATCCAGCTTTTACACTACAGGCAGAGTGAGTTCTATTAAATTAACCTCTGCTTTAAATCCTGGCCTTTTATTGCCTGGAAGATAAAGCCTGAACACCTAGTATGGCCTGAGCCCTTCATGATCTGCCATCTATTTATGTTTTCTGCTCTGTGCATTTCCCTGGATTACCATGCATCATCCCGTTATTAGTCTGTCTGGTAAGCTCCTACTCATACCTCAAGACCCAGACCAAATGTCCCTAGACTCTAAGCTCCTTGACTAGACAGTGAGTCTATGATGTCAGGGACAGGGTCTCATTCATCTCTGCACTCTGAGTTTGAATTTTTCAACTACAAGCAACAGGATACTGATAGAGGGAATTTTTCATCTCACTTAACAGGAAGTTTAGAGATGGTGGTTCCAAGATTGGATCTGCAGTTTGACGATCTTTTGTCCTCATCTTTTCCCTCTGCCAACCTCGGAGGTTGTGATGTCTCCTTTTTATGGTTATGTGAGTTGCAGCAGCTATAACCACCAGGTTAGGTTCTGGTAGGAAGGAAAAGATGTATGATGTTATGTAGACAGGACAACATGCCGGTGCAGAAAGACAGAAGTGGTGGATCAAGGGCTTTTTTTTCTTGAGCCCTCTTCTATTTTATTAATCAGGTAGGAATTTTCCCAGAAGCTGCCCAGTAAGTTTTGTCTTATGGCTGATTGTCTAGAAACGGGTCACATGGTTGCTTCTAAACAGTCACAGGCAAAGGGAAACAGGATGGCCGTGACTGGTCAGAACAAACTTGACTCGTTCCCTTGGCCTAGAGCTGTCTTCTCAGAAATCTGCTTGATACCTAAACAGAGGAGGGTTCTGTTAGGAAGGGAATGGTATAATGTTATTAGCTGAATCACTAACAGCTTTCGCCATAAGATCCCAGTATTGTACCTGATTGAATGTTCTCCGTAAAATCCTTCTGTAAAGTTCTATACTACTCTGTCCTCTGTGTCTCCATAGCCTATTATTCTTACAGTATCATAATTTCTCTATCAAGTTTCTGTTACTGTATCTTAATTGTCCATCTGCCTGTCTGTTTCCTACATGGGACTGTGAACTCCTTAAGGAGGAAACATTTTATTAACATATTTTATTATTTAAGTGAGAAACATAATTTATTTAGATTGAAGTGTCCAGCATTAAATGTATATAGGTTCTCAATAAGTGTTTATTGATTTTTCTGTACAACTATTATCAAATAATAGGCAAGATTAATGATGAGGACAAACAGAAGATTCTTGATAAGTGTAATGAAATAATCAACTGGCTTGATAAGAACCAGACTACAGAGAAGGAAGAATTTGAACATCAGCAGAAGGAGCTGGAAAAAGTCTGCAACCCCATCATTACCAAGCTGTACCAGAGCACAGGAGACATGCCAGGAGGAGTGCCCGGGGGCTTCCCTCATGGTGGAGCTCTTCCATCTGGTGGTGCCTCCTCTGAGCCGACCATTGAAGGGGTTGATTAAGCCAGCCTAGCATAGGTTTAGCATTGTTCCACAAAACATTGAAGGACCCAAATTTGTGGCAAATTCCATGGCAGTTTTAAATTTGAGCTGCCGTAGTAAACTGGGCATTCTTGATAACTTGAACATGGAATGTGTGCACAGAGAAAGGAAATAACATTGCACTTTACAAGCACTGTATAGTAAGTGGAAAATGCAATGTCTTAAATAAAACTGTATTTAAAATTGGCAAAAAAAAAATCCCTCCCTTCCTTCCTTCCCTTTTTTTTTGATATTCTGTCTTCATTAAGGCCATTAGTGATGTTAGTCATTCTTGAATTTCCACGTGTTTGAATTTCACATATCTTGGGTCACACCTTGAAATGCAGTTCTGGTATCTGTAATGAAGCCTGGAGCCCTGCTTAAAATGACAATAGCTATATAAATAGATTTTGACTGAAAAACTTATTAATGATTCTTTTCCTTGGTAGATAAAAGCCTACATTTACTTTATCAAAGACAATATAAATTGAAAAGTTCACATCCTTTGCATGAAAAATGGGTTTCATGCCACCAAAAATAAAGCCAAACAAAACAAGTTAATCCAGCTTTCTTGAAAATGACAGCTTCAGTCAGGCTGATTTATAGAGTTTCCGACGGGCTTTTGTGGCTTTTTCTCTCTCCTTTCCTCTTCTCCATACCACCTGTTTACATTTACGCTGGGAAAATATAACTACAGTGGGACGAGGGGGGGGCTGTTGCTGTCATTGTCTAAATGACCACGTCTCATAACCTATGAAGGAAATTCCATGACATCGTTTGTGCAGCCGGCCTCTGTGCATGTGAGAAAGATCACTGTAACTTAATGTGGCATGTAATAATAATATCCCACATCTTTTTCTTCTTCTGTGAAGCTTTTCCTGACCTTCCCGTCTGGGTTAGGAAACCTTCCTTTCAGTTCCCTTAACACCCTCCTTACTCTGTAATCATCTACCATGCTTAGCACAGTGCACATGCTTAAAAATGTTGAGTAGATAAGATTGTTCTGGTGGAGATAGCTATGCATTTCTGTATGTACAGACTTGTTTATTTAGCAAACGCACACATACAGCACTTGCTCTATGCAAGACATGTTTCTAAATGCTTCATACATACTCATTCAGAATTTTACAATTTACCAAAGCGCTTTTGACACATTGGCTCATTGGTTACTCACTTTAACTTTAGTGAACAAATGGATAGAAATTACCCCCATATCACAGGTTGGCTAACATACTCAGAGGTTCATCTCTTTACCCACAATTAGACAGTTTGCAAATAGCAGAGGTGGGATTTTAACCTACTTGTTCTGACCCTTGGCACAGTGTTTTGCCAGAGGGGCTCTGGCAGAGATCCTTTAATGTTCTGTGATTACCGCACCTACAGCAATTGAAGACCGAAGGGAAGCTTTGGCTATTTTAAGAAGCTGTTTAAGGAAACAAAGATTTTTTTCCTATGTTTAACACCAATTTTAGTAGTGTCATAGTTAGCAAATGCTACATTACTGCTGCGTAACAAACAACCCCCAAATTCAGTGTCTGAAACAACACTACAGGTTGGCTAGGAGTTGGCTGATCTAGGCTGGGCTTGGCTGAGTAGCTCTGCATCAAGCACTGAATTTGATGGTGCTTCACTCCTCAAAGATGCCTGGGCTTAGGGCTGTTCCACACGTGTTCATTTTGGGGCCTGAACTGCTCCCTGGTAATGGGAGAAGTACAAGAAATCAAGCCCAACTACACAAACCCAGTTCAAGCCTCTGCTTGTGTCACATCTGCCAACATCTCACTCATCAGGGTAATTTATATAGCCAAACCCAATTCAAGGTAAGAAGCACACTCTACCCACCATGAAGCTGAAGCAAGTTACATGGTTAAGATAGATAAATCTTGATGGAGTGAGAATTTAAACTCCCACATTGAAGATGAGGCATGAATATCTTTGAACAATAATTTAGTCTGCTACAAGGGGATTCCAAGTAGGATTGCCAAATTTAGCAAGTAAAAATACAGGGCACCCAGTTAAGTTTGAATTTCAGATAATCAAATACTTTTAAGTATAAATATATCCCAAATGGGTCTTCTTATACTAAATATTTGCTTTATCTGAGATTCAAATTTAACTGGGTGTGCGCTGTCTTTTGTCTGACAGTCCTAGTTTTAGATGAATCATTTGCTTGACACAAGGTGAGATTAACAGTAAGAATATGTAATTGACCAGCTTATGAAAAAATATGCTCATGTTGATTTCTCCAGTAACCATCCTTCTGCCAGGATTGGCCTGGCTCCCAGAGGAAAGGCACAGGCTTCCCTGAAAATATCACTAAGTACTTTAAGGGGCAAGACAAGGGGAGTCCTCAAGGCCAGTTAGCCACTGGCCTTCTTGGTAAGCTGTCCATGAAGAAGGCAGTGAAAGGTGCTAGCCATTTTGTAGTTTTAAATGCTATTGGGGAACAAACCTGGGCAACTTACCCCTGTAATCAATCCCTGCTGTAGGAGTCCAGGCTTGGTAAGTATATATTTTGAGAGTGTTTGTCTTTATCATGGTTTGTGCCTCATTCACACTCACTAAGTTGGAAAAATATGGGTGTCCTCCACAGCACACGAAGAATGGGAGGCCCACTAACTGGCCATAAAGGCCAAAGAAGATTCATTTTCATTTGGAGGCTACGGATGTCATTGAAGTGGTGTGAAATCTGTATCTCTCCAGTGGCGCTCACCCCTCAGGTAATTACTTATGGCTCCTACACACCTCTGCCATGGCTATTAAAATGGAAGGAAAAAAGGTACAGTTGTGAATTGTTCTGGCTAGTCATTTGAAGGGCTTTGTTGGAGCAAATTACTTTGGTGTTTTCTATGATGCCAGTAGCTTTTTGAACCAGTACAAAAGGTCTTAAATTGTGTGTGTGCATGTTTTTAAAGGTTGAGGAAGAGGCGTGGAGAGGAATAGCACGTGAGAAGTTTGGGATCCTTTTCTCTAAGCCTTGTTTTTTGTCCAGAAATATTTATATTCGAACATGAGGCCTGGTTTTTGTAGATGAATGCCAAGCTCATAAACTCAGGATGTTAATTCTCATTTCTGCAAGGATTGGAAATGATTCATGGTTTGCAGGAGGTCGAGACACCAAAGCATTTTCTATTGACACCTGGAGCTGACTGCAGAGGTGAAAGGCAGGTCTCATAGAAAGAAAGACATTTTCTAGGGAAGAAAAATGTCACTTTTGTGGAGGTTTTCTTTCTTTTGTTTGTGTGTGAAGATGAGAATTTTTTTTCCTTGAGAAATAATTTCTATCTTGTTGCAAAATGTCACTGCAAAAACCTGTTTGAGAAAATAGCAAATCGTCCTTCTGTTTATCCTCTTTGCTGTGTTCATGAAACTATTGCCTTAAGCATGTGGTGAAAATTACAGGAAAATGAGCCATTTCACCTGGTTTTGTAAGTGATCACATTCTTTATATTCCCCAGTTCCATGAGAGTTATAAAGGGAAATTTCCCTTGGCTGGCTGATTAAATAAACATCTATTTCCAGAAGCATTTAAGAGGAGAACAGGAAAAAAGTGGCAAAATAAATAGTCACTTAAGTCTAATCATTTCTTTGGGTAGCAACTGTGGCCTGGCAGCTGGGGGGCTCCTGAGTCAAGAGGGCAGATTTTATTTGTATAGGGACACAGATCTTGGATTTCTTCCATCTCTTTAGATTGCTAACTCTAATCAGTTTTCAAGAAGTCCTGATAATTAAGTGGGTAATAATGATAATGATAAATATATTGATAAGGTAATAATACTGGTAATTATTGCTATCGTTAACTAGTAACTAACTATGGGGAAGACACTATACTAAATGCTTTTTATATTTTATCCCACTTTTAATCCTAGCATGAAGGGGGTATTGTCACGTGTCACAGTTGAGGAAGTAAGGGGTAAGGAGGTTGGTAACTTGCCTGTCATACTTTTGCACCTGTTACATAATAAGTCATCATTTCAACTCAGACCTTCTGACTCCAAAGCCAAAATTTTTAAACTCAAAATTCTACCATGGCTTTTGGTGTTGGTGTCACGTGAAAGACTCTCAGATCTAACCATGTCTCCCCTATTGGATTATGTGTCTGCTTGATATACTCCTTTTTCTCGGTTATACTGTGAGCCTTACTTTCCAGGCCTTGGCCAATCATGTGGGGATGTCAGGTGGCGAATTCATGCTGGGAAAGTTCCTCAGAGCCAGGGATTGAGAAGTAAGGTGGTCACAAAGAGCTAAGAAAATTGGAGGGAGGAAGAACATATTACATCCAAGAGGGTGTCAGATGTCACAAGTGTGACAGTGTGAGAGATGAGGAGGAAGGGTAGCAGGAAGATCCAGAGTATTTGCCAAGAAAAGCTGAAATCTCCCTTTTCCTGTGTGTGTGAGGTGTGCTGGGCGCTTGGGTCCCCTGTTAGAGGTCAGGTTAAGGCCAAGGTCAACACACTTGACCCTCAGAGAGGGATATTTTAAAATATTTATTTACTTATTTATGTGGCAGTCAATATTTATTATGCTACATATTTCATTTTTTTCTCTTTTTCAGTTTCCGTTGAGTTCAAAATTAAAAAAAATTTTTTTATTGAAGTATAGTTGATTTACAATGCTGTGTTCATTACTGCTCTACAGCAAAGTACCTATATATACATTGTTTTTTTAATATTCTTTTCCATTACAGTTTATCACAGGATATTGAATCTAGTTCTCTGTGCTTGTCGTTTATCCATAGAGAGGGCTGTTTTTGACTTCTCTAGTCTCCATGATCATTCTTCATGCCTGTGTGTATGGTGGGAGGTGGAGGTGGATGTAAAATGAGAGGCATTTCTCACGGGGATTGGTTATTTTCAGATCAACAAATAGACTTCCTCTTGGGGAAGTTTTGGGTTAAGGTTTTGCACCTCAAGAATATTTTTGTTAACTTTAGACATGATGCGGGTAACATTTGTACTCGTTTTTCCATTACCATGGATTACTCAGACACATAGATAAATTCTGACGGTGGGGAAGTCAGGACAGAAAATCAGCAAGTCTGCTGACGTTCTGAGTGAGTGCAGAGGTGGGATCCAGGCCCGCACGAGAGCAGTGGGCACCTAGTGGGCTGGCAGCGAAGGGAGGCTCAGAAGTTCAACTTTCCTCTTTAGTTTCCCATGACCCATCTCTACCAGGAACAAAGCTGCCTTCACCTGTCAGGTTTATGGGTGGGTCAGGAGAAGTGTGTGGGCCCCTCAGCACCCCCAGTGGAAAATTATTCCAGCCTCCAAGAGTCCAGGAGGGAATAGCATCAGGACCTAGTGGACTTTCCACTGTTATATCCCTTAGGCTGCCAGGAGCTTGCCTTCCATGCTGTGTCTCTCAGGCAGGTTGCAGGTACCTGTGGACAAGTTGGGGGTTCTGTAAGGAGGGTGTGTGGCCCTGTAGTGTGGCTGGACTTGCTTCCTTTTTTCTTAGTGCCCAGTTTCCACTGCTCTCACCAGTGGAAGAGAAGGCATCATTCTGTTGCTCAGAGATGTGGTGGCTCCTCTACCAAGGGGGCTCATGCTTTGAACTGGCTCCAGCAGAGGAGGCCCAGAGATCCTGGCTCCAGGCACTGTGCACCATCAAGATGCGCCTGGATGCCCAGCTGGGTGGAAAGCTTCCAGGAGAAAAATTCCTGGATAGCTGACTAATGGCCACAGCTTTAGAGAGTTTGAGACATGACATCCTCCCCACCCTGCCTCATCTTTTGTGGCAATAGGAACGCTGAACAGTGCTGTTCAGTAGACTTGTCTGTGATGATGGAAATGTTCTATATCTTGCTATCAAACGCTACAGTAGCCACTGGCCCTATGTGGCTATTGGGCACTTGAGACGTGGTTAGTGTGACTGAGGAATTGAATTTTAAATTCCATTTAATTTTATTTCATGTAAATTTAAATAGCCACATGTGGCTAGATGGCTATGGTATTGTAGAAATGTGCTTTGGAATAATTATGGCTTGGAGACGGCTTGGTAAAATAAAGAACACTTACACTTATATTTACACACACTCTTAACATTCTAGCTACCAAGTCTATGCACATCTATCACCTCATTATCACATCCATTATTTCACAACACTGTAGGAGGGTGATGTTCTTATTTTTCACATTTTATGGATGAGAGAACTGAGACTCTCTTCTCTGAGAGTCACACAGAAGTTATGTGTTTTATCTAAGATTACTTAGTAAGCCAGCAGTGCCACCAGGGCTCAAGCCCAGGCCTGTTTCTAAATCCTGAGGCTGAAGATGGTGATCATGAACCTTAAGTAAGACCCCGCCTCACATCTCTTGGCAGGCTACTGACCACATGACTGGGACAGCCTTAAGGTGTTTCACCTGCAGAGCAGAGTCTGTGACAATGGCTTGGCTTGCGTAATTTACTTTGGGACGTGATCCAGAAGGAACAGAATGGAGGGTCTGGGAAATGAAATAGGCAAGGAGAGAAAACCAGTGCCAAAAGTATATTACTGAAAGTAGGGAATTGGGGCTCAGTCCTGCAGGAACTGACTAGGAACTGTGCAGAATGCTCCCTAAAGTTGCCCAGCAGACACCATGACACACTGCGGAGCCATACACCCTCCTTATTGTTGTATAACAAATTATGCACAGAATTAGCTGAAAGCAACAGAAATTTGTTATCTCACAGTGATATGGCTCAGGAGTTGAGGAGATGCTTAGCTGAGAGGTTCTGGATCAGTCTCTCTCAAGGGGACTACTCTCAGGGCACTGTCAAGATACTGCAATCATCTGAACGATTTTTTTTTTTTGCGGTACGTGGGCCTCTCACTGTTGTGGCCTCTTCCGTTGCGGAGCACAGGCTCCGGACGCACAGGCTCAGCGGCCATGGCTCACGGGCCCAGCTGCTCCGCGGCATGTGGGACCTTTCCGGACTGGGGCACGAACCCATGTCCCCTGCATCGGCAGGCGGACTCCCAACCACTGCACCACCAGGGAAGCCCCCATCTGAACAATTGATTGGGGCTGGAGGATCCTTCCAAGATGGCTCACTCACACGGCTATGACAGGAGGCCTCAGTTCTTTGCCATATGGGCCTCTCTATAGGGCTCTTCAATGTGGTCACAACATGACAGCTGACTTCCCCCACCATGAGTGATCTGAGAGAACAAGGCAGAAGGTACGTTGTCTTTTGAGGTCTTCCTCAGTGGCTCTCAACCAGGGGTGACTTTTATCTCCCTGTCCTCCCCTGGGACATTTGGCAATGTTTGGAGATATTTTTGGTTGTGACAGTTGGTTAGGGGGTGCTATTAGCATTTAATAGGTAGAGGCCAGGGATGCTGCCAGACATCCTGCCATATAAAGGACAGTTTCCCCACCACACACACACACACACACACACACACACACACACACACACACACACACACACACACACACACACACACACACACACACACAAAATCTGGCCTACAGTGTCAACAGTGCTGTGGTTGAAAAACCCTGATCTAACCTCAGAAGTCACATATTACTTCTGCCATATGCTACTGTACACAGACAAATGCTGATACAGTATGGAAAGGAATAATCCAAGTATGTGAATACCAGGAGGTGGGAATCATTGACAGGCATCACTGGCTACCACCACTCTCCAGGGGCTTTGATTTACAATTAGTAATAGAAGGCAAACTCCTACCATGGTCTTCGGGTTCTGCGTATCTTTGGCTTTGGTCTTCCTCTCCCACCTCATCTACCATACTCTTCCTCTTTCACTATGATCCTGCCACCGTAGCTTTATATCTCTCGAACATGCCAAACTTGACCCTGTTTCAGGCCTTTGTCTCTACCTTGAATTATCTCCCCCTGATCTTTGGATGGCTACTTCCTTCTTTTCAGGTCTAGCTTCTCAGGGAGCCCTACCCTCACCTCCTAAACTAATGTTGAGACACCTCCCTTAACTGACACCACTTACTCTCTATCCCATAATCTTATTGTGCTCATAGCATTTATTACCATCTGAACTTATTTATATATGTGTTTATATGTTTATTTCTGTCTCCTCTCAGTAGAATGAAAGGTCCATGAGGCAAGGGCCTTGTTCTGTATTCCCAAAGCCTAGGGCAGTGCTTGGAGCATAGTAGATAATCAATAAATATTTGTTGAATGAATGAATGAATGAATGAATGAACATGCTCTCATTTTTTAATGTGTTACGTACAAGGTTCTGGCAGGTTGTATAGATGAATTTCTTAAACATATGGGAAAGGAGTAAGACAGAAGCAGGGAAGTAACATCCTTTTGAAGTAATGTCAGAGGAGACCTCTGCATATGTTTTGAGTTGTTTATGCTGTTATCTCCGATAAATTTGCTATTCCAGATTTCCTTCTTTCCCCTTCCTGTATCCATCTCCCCTGTGGCCCTGGCATGCATGTGTAGGAAAGTTAAAAGGGACCATCTTTGGATGAGGAATAGGAGAAGAAAATTGATCGCCTGACCTTGGCCTCATTAATCTAGTACTACAGCCATTGTCACTAACTAGCCAAGGACTCACTGAAATCAAGTCCACCTACATTAACTGCTTTGCGATTCTTTGACTAAAGAGCTATTTTTACACAGTGGGAGAATGTACTGCAAACAGAGAATCAATCTTTTATGGGAATAATTAAAATCCAAACTCATTGCACCACACTGCAATATTAGTAGAGTCATTCTGCACAGTGCTGCCAGTCCCTTGGGTATTTTGAATTTTTAGGTACTCTTTATCCTGAGTTTACTTCTGGACTCAGCTGTCTCTGGAGTAGTGATTCATGCAACTCTAGTCCAAGAATAACCTTCAGACAGATCACAGCTGAATCCCTCAGCCCTCAAATCTTCACTCAACCTAACAGTCCCAGACAGCTCTAAGAAGAAGAAGTCTGCATAAAATAAGTTGTCTCTCACGACAGGAGCTGCTAACTATGATGATGAAAGAATGCCCTCAGTGTCAAGGGGATTCCTGGGCAGAGACTACTGGTCAACCTTGTCTAAAAACTATCCCATGTAGACCCAAATCATTCCCCTGGTGGCTTCAAACTTCAAGTTTTCAGTTAGGCTCCAGAGAAAATTCCTGTGGAATTCCCATTTATTGGATAAGAACCCCTAGAACTAAACTATTCCATGGGAGGACTTGAGAGAGAAATCAGTGCTGGCATTTGCAACCAGAGTCTGAAAATTCTTAGTTGCTGGGCATCAGCTGTGCAGTGGAACAGACAAGCTCTGCTTGAAATAACAATTACAGCACTTGGCAAAAAGTGGAGGACAACAGAAATGAAGTTCAAGAATTGAAGCCCATCAGCCAGACAGAAAGGCAGAAAATCTCAATCTAGACGTCCTGGGGGAAAATGAGGTGGTGGGGTCTGAAGTGCACACAAGCAGTTGTGCTAAAAATGGCAGCTGCCTCAAGCAGAAATTTTTATTACAGGACTAAAAGGGATTCAGTGGTGCATTCATGTAGGTGAATGAGTCAATACAAGTTTTCTTCCAGATTCCTGGGTCACAGGCTCCAGAGAGGCTTTGAATATGGGAATATGGAAAATTGGAATATAAATTCCTGAGGTTTGGGAGGAAGGTAATTTGAAAGATTTGAAAGTAGAAGTCTGACTTGGTTTTTTTTTTTTAATTAATTTATTTATTTATCTTTGGCTGCCTTGGGTCTTGGTTGCTGCACGCGGGCATTCTCTGGTTGCAGCGAGCAGGGACTACTCTTCGTGGCCCTGCACGGGTTTCTTGTTGCTGTGGCTTCTCTTGTTGCAGAGCACGGGTTCTAGGCACGTGGGCTTCAGTAGTTGTGGTGTGCAGGCTCAGTAGTTGTGACTCACGGGCCCTAGAGAGCAGGCTCAGTAGTTGTGGCGCACGGGCTTAGTTGCTCCGCGGCATATGGGATCTTCCCGGGCCAGGGCTTGAACCTGTGTCCCCTGCATTGGCAGGCGGATTCTTAACCACTGTGCCACCAGGGAAGCCCTGGGTTTGGTTTTGTCTCTGCCACTAACTAGTAGCTGTCTCTACTACTAACTAGTAATGTTGATGAACCCTTCATGATCCATGGAGAACTTCAAGTCTCTCCAATAGAAAAGCCTCCTGGCCTGGAATTCCTCACGTCTTTCCCAGCAGAACTGCAGATATCCTCCTTGTTTTGTTGTCTTCTGGGACATTGCCTGAGAGCAGTGAGGAGAAACAACACAAACAAGTTTGGTGTGATACACCAGTAAAGCTGCAGCTGTCAAGACAGAATGAAGCCACCAAATTCAGGTCACATAGAGTTCATCTCTGTAGACTTCAGTTTTCTTCTCAACAAATCAAGAGGATGGAACTAGATTACTTTTATTGTCCCTTATAGTTCTAATTTATGAGAATATCCCAAAGTAAGTGAAAGATGAAATCACTGAACTGAGGATTTTCGTCTACCTCATTTATTCAAAGATGTTTATCAAGCTCCAACTATGAACAAAGAGCAGTATCAAGATACAGGAATTTAGAGATAAACATATGTGGTCTCTCTCAGGAGCTTACCTTCACTTAGACATAGTCAAGCAAACACAGTGTCATGTACAATATAGTGATGGCTGTAACGGAGAAAGCATGGTGGAATGCACTTCATCTGTAAACACAGGTTTGAATGAGGGGTCTTGTGTTTATTTAGTTTCTGAAAGAGTTTATTTAGCTGCTACCAGACTCTACTTCTGATATTAAAATCAGAACTTTAAAATGTTAGCATTTAAGGGCACTGATCCTGTTGCAGGATCAGTAGAAGATCCATAGATTATGTTCCAGTGAGTAGATGGCCATGTGGCCAGAAGGGTCGCTGAGCAAAGGCGGGTGCTTTGCATCAGCCTGAGAAAGGAAGCCGTGCCTTCAGCATGCTGTGTGGAGAAACTAAGCAGGCGGGCAGAGCTCGGGGCTGCCAGCGTACTGGCTTATTAATTAGCCTCCCTAATTATTTGTGAACTCGTAGAGCCCTGGATGCCATGCAAATTCATGGGTCCAAATACCTTCCAGAGCCTCATAGAAACAATCCTTAACTTACCATCATTTTGGAGTCTGCATACTCAGCCCTGCCCTTTATCTGAGCATACAGATAGGAACTGAGCATCCTGAAATCTCTGGTCACGTGACACCAGAAAACCAAAAGGGCACTTTGGTAGGAGGTCAGCTTCCTTCAGGAATCCAAGATTTCTCTATTTCCCATTTATTTTGTCTGTATTCTATCCATCAAGGTATCCATGATTACTGCTTCTCAGCAGTGCCCTTTTGGTATTTTTCCTCCCTCATCTGGAGCTCAGTGAGCCCGACTTGACTTGATCTGTCACTGGTGTTGCCACGGTGAATTATGGCATCTCTGTGAATTCTTTGCTGAGGAGTAACTCCCATCCTTCAAGATTCATCTGTGTATTTCTGCCCATCTCTGACTAAAATGACAGGAATCAGTCACATGGGCCCAAGCCCAGAGGAGGAAGTTGATAAACACCGCTGATGCAACCTTTGGGCTAATACTGATGAAAAATATCATTAAAAATATTTCTGGCAAAGAAAATTTGTAAAAAAAAAATCAGTTAACTTTCTATCCATGTGAGTGAAAGGGGAGGCAGTGGGGTGGATAATCCAAATGTCAGTTGTATTTAATTTTGCTCAGCCTGCCATATGCTCTGGCTGATTGGGGAGGCATAGAGGGTAGTAAGTACAGACTCTGCAGGGGCCTCAGAGGACTGAAGGTTTTACCTGTCAGGGACCATTTGTGATGTCTGAGTCCTCTTCCTTAGAAGGTGGAACCATGTCTCAGTATTCTGTGTATTTAGTTTAGTTCACACGTTTATTAAGAAGCTACCATATGCCAGGCACTGTATTAGGTACTGAGGATTGAAGGTTGTTAAGGTACCATTAGGGTGATGGGATGGGAGTGATGGGATGGGGGTGGGGACACACACACCATCAGTGTGTACCTGTAGATCACTCCTGCAGGTGAGCAATAGGGTTGGTTGCTGTCAGTGCCCTCTGTGCCCTGATGGACCTTCCCTGAGGATGTGGAAAGTCATCTTGGACTTGTTTTTCCCTGAGTTTTGGGGGTTTCTGAATTTTTCTCCTACCTCTATGGCTATTCCGTTTTTTTTCAATATAAATTTATTTATTTTATTTATTTACTTTTGGCTGCATTGGGTCTTTGCTGTGCACGGGCTTCCTCTGGTTGCAGCGAGCAGGGGCTACTCTTCATTGCAGTGCACGGGCTTCTCATTGCGGTGGCTTCTCTTGTTGCGGAGCATGGGCTCTAGGCACGCCAACTTCAGTAGTTGCGGCACACAGGCTCAGTAGTTGTGGCTCGTGGACTCTAGAGCACAGGCTCAGTAGTTGTGGTGTATGGGCTTAGTTGCTCCACAGCATGTGAGATCTTCCTGGACCAGGGCTCGAACCCATGTCCCCTGCATTGGCAGGCGGATTCTTAACCACTGCGCCACCAGGGAAGCCCCTATGGCTATTCCTTTTGATCTTCTTGGCAGGAATATTTTCCTCCACCAAGCCATTAAAGGTAGAGTTCCTTAGTCCTAGGTTCTCTCCTTAGTTTTACTCTGGGTATCAATCTCAGCTTAATCTTAGCTATGCTCATGGCCTCAATATTTTTTTTGTACCTAACTCATATCTTTAGCCAAGAGTAATCCTCTAGGCCTTAGGCCTCTATATTCAGCTGCTTACTGGACCTTACGTCTTGGAGGTCCTGAGGTACCCCATACTCAGCATGTCCAAAATCCAACTATTCTTCCCCAGGTTGGGTCCTCTGTCAAGACTCCTTCTCTTGGTGAATGCACCGTCATTCATCCCTCTAGAAACATCGTGTCAGCCTAGATCCCTCCTACTCCCCCAACTCCCCATATCTCATCCATCCCCAGGTCCTGTAGGTTTTACCCCATAAATGTTTCTGCAGTGCACTAGGTCATCTCCATTTCCACTACCACTAGTGTGTCCAAGTTAGCCTCCCGTCTTGCCTAGACCAACAGGTTTACCCACATCTACCTTGGATCCTGTCCAGTTCTTTCTTTATAATGCAGCCAAAGTGATTATTTCACTCTAACATCTGAAAAATAAAAAGCCCTTATCGTTTGGAGATGCATAAGGAAGCATTTCTATGTGAAGTGGTATGATGTTTGAGATTTACTTTAAAATATTCCAGAAAAAGTAACGGGCAGGAGAAAGATCAAACAAGACAGGCAACATGTTGATTACCATTGAAGCTGGGTTATGGGCACAAAGGGGACTCATTTTACTATTCCTTCTAATCCTGCTTATGTTTGGAATTTTCCAAACGTCAACACATGTGCACGTGCGCACATGCACACACACACACACACACACACACACACACAATGTAGTAATGCTACCTCCTGGCTTAAAACACTTACTGCTTCCAATGCTGATAGTACTGTATATAGACAAAATTCCTTTATGAGAACTCACATTCCTGTGTAGTGTGCTCTCTACTGATCTTTCCAGACCCCTCTTGCACCATGCACTCTTGCTCTCAGCATTCCACCTCTACCTCTCATGTGTTCTTCCCTTGTACATGCTCCGTCCCCTCCCAGCTGCAACCCAATCACCCTCTCTCTCCCTTTCCCTGACTAGGTCAAATCACTCCAATATAGACTTTCGAAATGCTGGGTACATCCCTTTTGTAACCCATGTCACCACTGTATGATTGTGAGAGCAATTCAATTAATGTCTACTTACTCTGCTAGATTCTAAAACCTGGGAGTCACCGTTTAATCCCAAGCATGGTGTCTAGCATGTTATCATGATCAATAATTATGTGTTGGCTGAATGAATGAATGAATGAATGAGAAGGGGTGAAGAGTATTTGGAAGTGGCATGCAGTTTGAAACTTGAACATAGAAGCTCCAGGATCTAGTGGAGATGAGATACACTGAGCCTCCTGGGGGCACTGGTTTGTCCACCCACAGTGCCTGTGGGGCAGCGAGGTGCTAGCTCTTGGCCCTGACTTGTCCTTGAGACGGTAAATAGCAGAGCCCACTCAGGCCCATGATCGGAAGAGACTCCCAGACCCAGGATCCAGCAGCTGTTTGACTGTTTTTCCTAAGTCTCCTTTCTGCCAACTGGCCCCGGGACTTGGTACTCCCAGGAATGAGCCTCTCCCCATCATCCAATGGCCCAGGTCTGGGATTTATCCTTGGTCTTTGTCATAGTTCATTTCTATGAGTTCTGACCCGTTACTTGGTCTAATGCTCTAGGGTTCTCTTAGGCAGGCCTGACCTAAACTCCCTCCCAGTGGAGCCTGGTTTGTACGTTCTAGACTGGCTAGCTAGGCACCTCACCTGGCACTCCAGCCTAGTGGCAGAGACTGTCCTGGGTGGACAGGTCATGTAACTAATAGCTGTCTGCCAGCCAGTCTGCTGAACTTTGCCTGTCACCTGAATTCTTCACCACCATCCCCTGCCACTTGCTCGGGTCTTCAGGAACAGTTTATAGAGTTAGTCTGAGGCTGTGGGGTCTTCCTTGGCCTCTGCCTCAGGCAGCACTCCTGGGCCTCAAAGCTGCCAACACTGCCTAGAGAGCTCTCACAGGGTCAGCCTCACAGCCAGGCAGGTGCCCCTGAATTCAGACCTCCGTGGTGAAAAGACACTGAACCAGCTTAGTGTCACCTTTTCTCCATCGTGCAGGTCACAAGTTAAGACACCATTAGGAGGAAATTGAAAGAACCCAGGGTCAGTAGTGAGGACATAGCTCCATTTCTCGGATTTGTCATTATTGAGCTGCATGATTTTAGATGGATCACTCCACCTGTTGGTCTCAGCTCTCTCATTAGGAGAGGGAGGAAGTGGGGGAAGGAAGGAATTGGAGAGAAGGAAAGAAAAGACTTTTTGCTAGATCCATGTTTCCCAAACAGTTACACCAATAAACATGTTTGGTGATTAATAAGTTTGGAGAACATTTAGGTGAAGTAAACGTTAACAGCTTTCTTTACAGCAGGACTTCTCAGAGCCTTTAATGTGCTAATATGCATTGTGTCTCTCCATGAGACTTGGGTGGAGTAAAGGGTTTGCCATACTTCAGTACTTTTGGAAATCAGTTTGGGAAATAACAGATTAGATTATTTCTGGCTCTAAAAGTCTTAAAAGTTTGGCCTTCTTATCCATATTTGAAGTGTGATGTCGAAGCTTGATATGGTCTGAGTCTTTGAAGAGAGATGATGATATGCCAATGAAAGGATGTGCCATTGAAAGGAGGCACTAAACTAGTGCAGGTGAGGACTTCTGGGTAGACCAAATGGCTCTTAGAAAGAGAACATCCACCTTCCATTCAGTACCTTCTCAGTTGAGGCCAATTCCCTCATCACCGGGAAGCACCATGGAAAGTGATTAACCTGAGAAGTCCAAATACTCGTTTCAAAAGGCGGGAGGCATGAAATCTTTAGTGGCCCAGATCTGTATCTATTTTGGAGCATGGCAACTGCTGAAGTCTCCTGACCCGATGCCAGCCTGTTAGCAGGTTTTCTCCAAGCCTGTGAGCATTGGGCTCAACAACACAGATGCTGAGATTCAACAGCAGAGCAATAAATCCTCCTTCAATCTTGTATTACGCTCCTCTGTCAGATCATGAGCTTGATCTTTTGAGCCAAACTTAAGACAGGTCAATAGAAAAATCCATTATTTCAGTAAAACTGAGGGTCTCTCCCAGCTAATTTGGTCTCAAAATCTCAGTTTTATAGACGTGGGCTGTTTCACCTGCCAGAACTTCTCAAGCTCTGTCTCTCGGCCAAGACAGGAGCACATCACCTGCCACCCAGAGCTCATGACCTCAGGCCTGAACCTTTCAGCTTCACTGAAGCCCTGCTAACTGCTGGGCTTCTCCAGCCTTTTTGTCTGTTTTCCCATCAACTCACGATTTCTGTTGTCCAGTTTAGCAACTCATATCTCCCAACCCTTCACCTCATCCTCTGACTGAGTTTTCTGATCTGTTTTCCCCTTATTAAAAAATTCCTCACTTGGCTTTCTTGGTGGCACAGTGGTTGAGAATCTGCCTGCCAATGCAGGGGACATGGGTTCGAGCCCTGGTGCAGGAAGATCCCACATGCCACAGAGCAACTAAGCCCGTGCGCCACAACTACTGCAGTCCATACGCCTAGAGCCCGTGCTCTGCAACAAGAGAAGCCGCCGCAGTGAGAAGCCCGCACACTGCAACGAAGACACAACACAGCCAAAAATAAATAAATAAATTTATTTTTTAAAAAAAGAAAAAAAAAAGGTACAGTCTCCAATTCCCCAAGTTGGACCCAGACTCCACGGGGTAGAACTCTAGAAAGTCATATCTGACAACGTTTTCTTTCTAAATAAAATAAAAAGAGGAGGATAGAAAAGCAGCCCTTATTAATAGACCGTGACAAACACAGGCTACTTCCTAACAACGCTTGGTATTTATTTTTAGAATGGCCTCCCGATGCTTTCACTATCACTCTCTATTTGTTTTTGACAAGATTCATAGAACAGGGGAGAAGGGAAAGAGGCAGGAGGGAGTGTAAGGAAACAGCTCATTAAAAAAAAAAAGAAGAAAAAAAAAGACAAGCTTCTACCAGGATCACAACCCCAGCTGATAGGAGCCTGGTGATGCTCGGGTTTCTCGCGAGCATCATGAGTCACCCATTATGACCTTCGTTCTTCACTCCTCTATGCTGGTCTGCTGAGTCCTAAGTAGGATGCACCATTGTCCTCTGATAACCAGTGGCTTCTTGAACTGACAGGTGACACAGAAATCCTGGGGTGGTTAAAACAATAGGAAAAGGGGGTAGTGTTGCTCAATGTTGAGGTTTTATGAAGAAGGTTTTTGTTTTCCTCTCCTCTCAATAATAAAAGTGATTGAGGCTCATTGGACAATTGGGGAAACCAAAGGAAGGTCATAAATGGACCTTGTTGCTTCTCAGAAAGACTTTTCCTAAGTAATGATCACAGGTACCCCTGGCTCCTGGCACTTCAACAAGAAACCAGCAACTATTTTGGAGTGTGTCTTCTATAAACCATACTAAGAACTGTTTTGTATCAAATGTCCTGGTAGAGTTTATTGTCTATTGTAGATATAAAGTATATACAAAGGAAAATATTAGAAAATGATGCTCGATGGTGTAAATTGCAAATCTTTGTCCTCCCGTGTAGAGTCATGTTATAATACAAGGTTGAAGGGTTCAATATACTTTCCCTCCATTACCTCTCCCCACATGAATCTCAAACCACTTCCCACCCTCTATGGACAACCACCACCAACACACACACATTAATCACCCAGTGATGTGACTATCACTCAGCTCCAGCCAGCTCCTCTGTTATGCCTTTGGATTTTGGCCCCTTAGAAATGCCCACTCAGACCTCTGTGCTCTGCTCTACCCAGTGTAGCTGTTTTATTCATCCAAACACCCATGACCCTTCATTGTACATATTTATCTGTGTGTCTCTTTTCCTCTAGTGGGTTGCCAGGTTCTTGAGGGTGGAGATCTTTCTTATCCACCATGAGTCCTGGAACTGCTCTAACTTCATGGTGACCTCAAGCAAATAACTTACTCTCTCTGATCCTAGAGTCCACATATATACCAATTGGGAGTTAATATTATCCTTATTGTATTAGGGGGTTGTTGAGCCTTAAATGAGACCATGAGGCTAAGGCATGTGGCCTAGTGCCTGGCAAGAAGCTATAGGTGAAACACAGAAGAGAACATCTGCATTCTCATAGCCAGTGTAGCCTGGGCTCATACATAAAAGGTTCTCAGTAATGTCCAGTGAATGAGGCAAGGATGACTGAAGCAAGTCCTTTTTTCAAGGGAGATTTCCTGCAGATGAACCATTTTTAAAGAAATTTTTCTCAAGCTAGAGATAAATAGTGATATCTGAATGTTTTTTTCAATTAAGCATGAATCTTCATACCTTTTTCTTATTCCTTCTAAGAAAAATACAAACTTTGTTAAAAAGTGAACACCGACTCACTGAATAGTTCAGAGGAAGGTGTTGAACGGGCAAAGAAAAGCATCAGTGCTGGCTGATCTGAAATGTAGGGCAGTACACCACTGGGCAAGGTTCAAAGGTGGTCCGACCTTGCTCTGAGTCAATCCCAGTCTGAATGGGGCCCCGTTCCAGCCCCCTAGGCTGCACTTGGCAGTCATGGAAGACCACTGGCTCTTATTACTTTCTAGTTTTCTGACAGCACGTCTGCCCCACATGAGAGGAGGTGAATTGGGGTCAGGGTCTCCACAGTATACCAATAAGAAATGGGCAGTAAACTGCCTTTCAGGCCCATACCAATCAATTCTGAATGAATAAGAAACTAGAAAGCAAGTAAAGTACAGATGTGAGATCAGCCAGAGGGAAAATGGAAATGTAGGTGGAATGTGTTGGTTACTACTTTTCAGTGCCACCCTCTTCTCTCTTGGCACTCTCTCCTTCCTGCTAGGGCCCAGCATCTCTGAGTCGTATATGCCCTTAGTCTGGCTCTGCCATCACTGGATTTCTTGGAGGGGTCAGGAGGTGGGGTACCCAGAGGAGCAACCCCAGGAATCTGTGACTACATGTCAACCAAGACAGGCAGGAGAGCTGTATTGGTCTGGACCCCAGGCTGACAGGGATGCGGGCATTCTGCTTGGTCTGTGTCCTCTGGTGCATGCTCTGCGTGCACTGGGCTGGCCTTCTGTTACAAGCTGTGAGGAAACCATGTGATTCCTGACTCCACATGATCAACCATGAGGAGACACCTAATGCTATGTCTCACACCATAGGTCAGACCCCCATTGATGGGGACACACCTGTAGTTCAAGTCCAAGTTAATCATTCCTTTTAGACAGTGCAATCTGAACTGCTAAATCCTCTCTACCTCTCAGGGCAGAGACCCACGGTTGTACTCTTCCCTGTTCCATATTCTGCAGATTGTAGAACTCCTTACTTTCTCCACTGCTTACTGCTAAAGTTCTAATATGCCTTTAGTGAACAACTGTTATAGACTGAATATTTGTGTCCTCCCAAAATTCATGTGTTGAAGTCCTAAACCTTAATGTGATGGGGGTTTGGGGAGGTAATTAGGGTTAGATGAGGTCATAAGGATTGGACCCTCAAGATAGGATTAGTGCCCTTATAAGAAGAGACATCATGGACTTCCCTGGCGGTCCAGTGGTTAAGACTTTGCCTTCCAGTGCAGGGGGTGGGGGTTCAATCCCTGGTTGGGGAGCTAGGACCCCACATGCCTCATGGCCAAAAAAGGAAAACATAAAACAGAAACAGTGTTGTAACAAATTCAATAAAGACTTTAAAAATGTTCCACATCAAAAAAAAAAAAAAAAAAAAAGAGATACCAGATAGTGCTGTCTCTCTCTCCATGTGTGGATACACTGAGAAGGCAGTCATCTGCAAGGCAGGAAGAGAGCTCTCACCAGGAACCAAATTTGAAGGCACCTTGATCTTGGACTTTCCAGCCTCCAAAATAGTGGAAAAGAAATGTCTGCTGTCTAAGTCACCCAATCCATGGTGGTTTGTTATGGCAGCCTGAGCTGACTAATACAGCAACTCATTTCTTCTGGACTTTGCCTAATCTGCTTTCCAATGGAATGTGAGTTAGAAAGGGATAGATAAATTACATTTCACAAGAGAGACAGAGAGAGGCCTAATCTAAAGTGATAACAGAATTTTTATGCTCTAATGACTGGTTACTGGGGGAAGTGGCAGGAGGTAATACAGACCCTCCTGAAAACATAAGTGGTTGGCTACTCTACTGCCAACCAAAACTGACCTGGTAAAAATCTATTGTAAATTAACATTTATAAATGCTTTGCTCTGATTTTCCTCCCACATCACAGGGTTTTTGCTAATTTTAAATGACACTGCCTCTCCACTGGAGATTAACAATATATGAAGCAATCCCAATATTTTAATCAGTGTTTGAGGATGATTCCTGCTGAATAGCAGGAAATATGGTTCTTCTGGAAATCCACTTTTCATTTGTTTTCTCATTTGCATCCTTAGTTTAAAGAAAATTGACTTTTTAAAAGTGAGTGATAATTAATCTTTGAAGATACTGCAGTTGGTTGGCTTTATTGCTATTTAAAAATGCTAGTGTATACCCAAGCCAAGCAGAGGTCTGCTGTGGGGAGGGGCTGGAATGACAGGGTGAGGAGCCCTGGCAGCATGCAGATGCATTGGCGTTAGGCAGAGTGCCAGTCCAGCTGGCAGGGAGGGGCTGACAGGCATGAGACCAGCTTTCTGTGGCCCCCTTAAGTGGTCTGGGAAATGCCTCTGCTCCTCAGAGGCACTTCACAGTTTTCTTTTTTGCAAGTGGAGAAACAGTCTGCTCAATTCAGATTAACTACCAGGCCAGACTGATGGATGGTTCAAAAATGTGTTGTAAAAATTAGACTCTAAAGGAATAAATTTCATCTCTAGCAGTATGATAGTAGGTGAGCAGATAAACGCCTCCAAGTACAGAACAGATAAAAATGCTGGATAATTTCAACATATATTTATAAAGCAAGGTTGAGCGGGAGCAAAGACTGTAAATGATAAGAACACACTGTCTACAAGGTAAGTAAGCATTAGAGCTGGTGACTGTCCTGAGGGCATGTGATTCTAGAGAGACTTGGTCAAAGGCATCTTCATGTAAACCACACCTGGCCATGCATATTAAATGAGAGCTCAGAGCTCTGGTGTCCTAGAGCCTGGGTTTTCAGACACTGTGAGGGTACATGCTGTATAGTCGCATAGCTTGAGGCCTGAGCAGGATGGGAGGTTGAACTAGAAATTCCTGCTCAAAGTTTCAATCCGCAAAGGTCATTTGGTAGGTGAACTAGAACTGCCTACGGAAGAATTGTCCGTCTCTGCCTTGTTTCTGTGTAGAGTGAAAAGAGAAAGAAGGCAAGTTCCTCTAAGAAATCCTGCCTCATATGCCCACTTAACAGGTCTGAGAATAGAATTCATGCCACCTTTGTAATTAAAATGAAAAACGAAACATACAAACATACCAGATATAATGTGCCCCCAAGTTGACAGGGCCCAGAAGAGCTTGGCAAATGCAAATCCTCTATGGAATTACATTTAAAGCTCAGCTTCCAAATATTTCTGTAGATAAAATTTCAAAGAACTGAAGATCATAATCAATAATCACCAGATACGCAAAGAAAAAAGCCACCATGTGTGAGAATCAATAGAAACAACAATCTATAGAGTCAGAGCCATGAAGAATGCAAATGTTGCAATAACCAGATAGGGAATATAATATACATGCATGTTTCATATGTTTAAAGAAAGACTTAAGAGAAAGGAAAAAAAAATGACAAAACAATACCAGGGAGATTTGGGGAAAACTAAACAAACAGAATACCTAGAAACAAAGAGTAATTTAAATTAAAAAACATTATGTACAGCCTAACTAGCAGATTGAACATAAATGAATAGAAAAATTAATGTTCTAGAAAATAAATCAGAAGAAGTTACCCCAAATGTAGTATAGACACAAAGGATGGAAAATACGAAAGAAGCTAATAGACACAGAGGACAGTATGAAAAAAAAACCCTGCGTCTACCTAATTGAAGCTCCAGAAAGAGAGAATTAGACAATGGTGGAGAGGCAATATTCGAAGTAATAATAGGTGAGAATTTTCCAAAATTGGTGGGCAAACTGGACACCTTGACCTAACACCAAACTAGGGAAGTACAAATAAGGAAAATCGTAGGCTAATCTTATGGACGTAAACACAAAAGTCCTCAACAAAGAGCTCCAAAATCAATCCAGCAATGTATAAAGGAGATAATAGAACATTATGACTGGTCCTAGGCCATCTTTTCTTTCTCTCCTAGGTCACTTTATCACAGCCTGTGAGATTTAAACATCATATTTATGCTGATGCCTTCCAAATTTGTATCTCTAGCCCAGAACCCTTCTTTCAGTTTAGCCTCAAACATCCAACTCTCTAAGTAGTACCACAGACATCCCAGCCACAATAAATCCAGAGTAGAGCCCTTCATTTTTCCTCCCAAGTCTGTTTCCCTGGCCCTGATTTTCTTCCCCTCTCACATTCAGGTCTGTTCCTTGGCTGTTCCCACTTCGGTTCTATTCTCTTCATCTATTCTATTCCTACTTGTCCTTCACACCTCAGGTTCCTTCACTAGGAACTTTTTCTTCAGCTACCTCCTCCCTACCCCCCAGATTAGGGTTAGTTATCCATCCTCTGCCATCCCGCAGCTTTCTGCAATTTTTAGAGTAACACTTAGCATGTGGCATCACAGTGGCTGTGTACTTGCCTGTCTCTCTCACTAGAAGCTTCTTGAGAGAGGGGCTCATTTATTGAGAGAACATAAGCTGTGAGCACAGTTCTGGCCCTTAGTTGTCATTTGCTCATTAAATATCAGCCAACTAACAGAGTGAATAGAGCCTCATAAATGCTTTAATAGAGTTATGTAACGGGAAGTGAGTTCAGGAGAGGGACACAGAGGAATGGCCCTCACCCCAATCTGAGAGATGCAGCCCCGGAAATGACTCTCCTAAGATAAGTTTGTCTATCTTGAGAGGAAGAACTAGGATGTAGAGAAGAACGTTTGAGATGAAGAGAATGCCATGAGCAACAGTTCACAGGGGGAAATGGGAGCAAGATACCTGGAGCACAGAAATGTCTCTGGAGAGGTCAGCTTCTCCAGATCTTTGGAGGTTGAGTCTCAAATTTGACCATTCTCCTTGGGTGGGTGAGGGACTTAAAAATCTGAAGGATTTTTAAAGGGAGATTCGAGTGGCCAGATTTATACCTCTGTAAGATGACTCAGGAAACAGTGAGGAGAGTGACCCAGGGTGGTGTGGAATTGGACACAGTAAGACAAGTCCTAGGGCCTGCAGCCATCCAGTTGATAAATGACAAGGGCCGGACAAGGACAATGATGGTTTGCTAGCACAGAGGGGAGCTGATTGTTCTGAGCACAATGCTGCGGGAAGGGGCTCATGGTGAACCTGAGTATTCTGTTAGGACTGTCATTTGGAAGATTATCCAGCTGTCAGCACATTTGCTGGCCAGGCCGGGGCTAAGCTGATCATGTTTTTGTCTCACTGGAACCACTGCTGGAGGTGGTGGGGACACCTCCCCACTCCAGGAACCATCTGGAGAAGGTCAGTCTGACCTGAGGGATTTATTCTCATTAAAAAGTTCACAAAAGCACAAGACATTGCCCAGAAAGAGAGAGAGTCCATCAACTTTGATCCTTTCTGTTGTTCACTGTCTTCTGCTGCTTTTATTATTATTTTGGCATCGTTCTTGATTTTGAAACTGGAAACCAATAGTGGGTACATGTCCAATATTCATTAAATATGGGAAGATATGTTAATCCTCAGGAATCTTTTCTGATGTTAAAATTAAAACCCATGCAGACTTTTCTTAGCATTTTGAATACCTTTTATGGAAGCTGGAAACTAATTGTTAAAGAGAGGTTATGCCTTACAGCTTGATGACACTGCATGCCTTTTTTTTTTTTTTTTGCGGTACGTGGGCCTCTCTTTGTTGTGGCCTCTCCCGTTGTGGGGCACAGGCTCTGATGCGTGGGCTCAGCAGCCATGGCTCATGGGCCCAGCCACTCTGCGGCATGTGGGATCTTCCCGGACCGGGGCACAAACCCATGTCTCCTGCATTGGCAGGTGGACTCTCGACCGCTGCGCCACCAGGGAAGCCCCATGACTTTTTATAATCTTCCTTTTTTTTTAAAAAAAATAATGTTTTAGAAAATACTAATTTATTAAGCAAACAGAGTAATATCCACAGACTGTTATCAAAATATTTCTTTTGCATACTGAATCAGACATTGGATAAGGTGGAATAAATGTGATTCAATTCATTAATATAGATGTTCCAAGATGAATGGTTTCCTGGCTACGCTGTGATGTTTTTCAACTCAGATTTCTATTAGAGCCCACTGGCTTTTAATGGCACACATTACTATCTCAGTTGTCTTTAATGGATAATGTTGTCAATACTGCTAAGCAAACAAGCCCTGGCCAAGGAGCTGTGTGTACCTTCTGGCTCCCAGGAGGAGGCCAAGTGAGTGTCAGGATTGCTCTAAGAGCATCCAGCAAGCAGCCTTACCATAGGCTTAGACACAGCTCCTGTGCTTATCTGCACCCAGCCTTCCTGGCAGGGTTACAGCCCCAAGGCATGTTGAGGGACTGGTCAAAAGATAGACTTCAAAGGGAAATAGTTCCGTGTCTAAGTGAGTGTTAGGGAATCCAGAAGAAAGCTGAGACTAAAGCACCATGTGCTATACAAATACATGTACTAGATTTTACAGAGAAGCAGCAGTATTGCATAGAGATTAACGGGTAGACTTTGAACTCAAACTTCATAGTTTCCAATCTATGCCTCACTTTCCTCATTGGTAAATGGGGATCTTATTGTTCTCTCTCTCTCTGGGTTGTTGTGAAGGTTAAATGAGTGAATGCATGTTGAGAGCTTAACAGTTGCCTGTCACAACATAACTAGTCTGTTTCCTTTTCCCATTGGTGTCTGGACAAAATTCAACACACTGACATTCAGTACACACTCACTGAACACCTACTAGGTGCCAGACCCTGGGCCAGGTACTAGGAACGCAGTGATAAATAAGACACACTCTCTGCCTTAAAGAAACCAAAGTCAGGTAGAGGAGATAGACGTGCAAATGGTAGATTCAATTCTGTGTGATGAAAGGAATAACAGAGGTGGATATAAAGCTCCAGAGGTAGTAGAGTGGAGGGAGTCTCTCCTCTGATTTAGGGAGTTTACAAGGAAATGGTTTACATAGGTTCTAACTACTCTGCTGGGTTTTGAGATGTGACTAGGAGTTGGATTGTCAGGAGTGTGAGTGACAAGGGAGCGTGAAAGTGTTAAAGAAAGCAGGCATATGGGCTTCCCTGGTGGCACAGTGGTTGAGAGTCCGCCTGCCGATGCAGGGGACGCGGGTTCGTGCCCCGGTCTGGGAAGATCACACATGCCGCGGAGCAGCTGGACCCGTGAGCCATGGCTGCTGAGCCTGCGCGTCCGGAGCCTGTGCTCCACAACAGGAGAGGCCACAACAGTGAGAGGCCCGCATACCGCAAAAAGAAAAAAAAAAAAGTAAAAAAGAAAGCAGGCATAGAACAAAAAACGTGGGAGGAAAATATGCTATATCTTTCATCCATTTTTTGTTTCTTTAGTTTGGCCATGAGATTCATAGTTTTGGAGTATTACCAGTTCTTAATCTAAATTTGGAAACAGTTCCATACCTAATGGAAGCATCAAATTGGGAGAATTCCCTCCTATTCTGGGAACTGGTGTGCTGTTGTCCAGCTGCATATAAACTGCCATTTATAGACCACTGGCTTCTCTCCAAAGATGGAGTCTAGACTTGGTCCATTACTGTGCTTCTGAGATGACCTTCTGGCCAAACCAAATCAAGAAACTGTTGGCCTATCAAATCCAAATTCTTAGCTATTCAGAGTTTCATTATACTGGAGAAATGGGATGGCAAAACTTTGAGACAACTTATGGATTTCAAAATATAACCATATTTTTTGGGAGGGAGGCTGAAGGATGGGAGTACTGATTCTCGCAATCACCTTCTCTGTTTCTTCTGCCCTTTGTCACTTGCCTGACTTCCAACAAACTATCATAGTGAGAAAGGGATCAGTTTCTTGGAAACCTCAGTTTCCAATTCATTAAAATTAAATGTGCCACATCTTACAAGTGAAAATACAATTTTCAGATGGAAAAATGAAAAGTTTTTCCCCTCCTATTTTGCTGTTACTGTCCCTGCAGTCTCACAGTTGACAGTCTTAACTGTAAAAGGCTGTTTCACACAGATATGCACAGAAGTTATTTTGGGAGCCTTAGGAATTGGGGTGGAGAGAAGTTCACATGGCATTCTTAGGGGAGCCAGGCTATGAAGGGTCTCTGAGCTGACCATGAGAACCACACTCCCTTTCTTTTTTTAAAATTTACTGTATTGAAGTATAGTTGATTTACAATGTTGTGTTAATTTCTTCTGTACAGCAGAGTGACTCAGTTATGCACATATAGACATTCTTTTTTATATTCTTTTCCATTATGGTTTATTACAGGATATTGAATATAGTTCCCTGTGCTACACAGTAGGACCTTGTTGTGTATCCATTCTATATATAATAGTTTGTATCTGCTAACCACAAACTCCCACTCCATCCCTCCCCCACCCCCCTCCCCCTTGGCAACCACAAGTTTGTTCTCTATGTCTGTGAGTCTGTTTCTGTTTTGTAGATAAGTTCATTTGTGTCGTATTTTAGATTCCACATTTAAGTGATATCATATGATCTTTGTCTTTCTCACTTCACTTAGTATGATAATCTCTGGGTTCCATCACTGCAAATGGCATTATTTCCTCCTTTTTTATGGCTGAGTAGTATTCCATTGTATATATAATATGTACCATATCTTCTTTACTCATTTATCTGTCGATGAACATTTAGGTTGTTTCCATGTCTTGGCTATTGTGAAGAGTGTTGCTATGAACATTGGGCACACCCCCTTTCTGATGGTCCTGCCTGGCTGAATTTAACTGGTAATCAAAACGTTCATAAGTCATTTTCCCAGTGCTGTTAAATAGAAAATGACGTGTTGTTTCTAGGTCAGTCGTCTTCTTGTCCCTGCTTCTACCTCCTGGCAGAAGGAGAAGCACAGAACTATCCATTTTCTTTACTACATCTCTTCCTCCTCCTGGATTCCCAGTCTTAGTGATGCTACCATCTTCTCTTGTGAGAAATCTGGGAGTCAGCCCACCCTTCTCATTGTCTTTAATTTCTTGTCCTAATTGGTGAGTGTTATTTCTATTTCTTTAAATTTTTTTTTACATCTCTTCCTTTCTTATTCTCTTTAGTGGTTGTATGGCTAGATGGAGGCTCTTAATTAAGGAAAAAAACATTTTTACGTCATATTTAAAAACATCACTCATCTCGGGCTTCCCTGGTGGCGCAGTGGTTGAGAGTTCGCCTGCCGATGCAGGGCACGTGGGTTCGTGCCCCAGTCCGGGAGGATCCCGCATGGCGTGGAGCAGCTGGGCCCATGAGCCATGGCCGCTGAGCCTGTGCGTCAGAGCCTGTGCTCCGCAACAGGAGAGGCCACAACAGTGAGAGGCCCATGTACCGCAAAAACAAACAAACAAACAAAAAACATCTCTCATCTGGACTTCTGTAGTAGCCTGTCAATGGATCTTGCTGCCTTTGGTCTCATACTTCCATTATACAGTTATAAAACTGATCCTATTTATATTTTAGTGGCTCTAGGACCAAGTCTAAACTTCTTAGCATGGCACAGAAGGCCTTCTGTCATTTGGCTCACCCTCCTCACCAACTATCTTTTTTTCTATTCCCTCACATGTAGTCTATGCATCAGGCATACTTAATAATGAGCAACTCATTAAATATGCCTTGCAGTCTCTCTTCCTGCTTTTGCCTGTATTCTTCCTGATACTTGATTTCCCTTTCTCCTCTAATCTCCCTGTCAAACCCCTTCAACTCACCTCTCTATGAATTCTGTCTTGAATCACCTGTCAGTCTACTTTCTGGCAGGAAATGGCTTGTTCAAAGTGGGTAACTTGAGGAGAGTTTAATAAAGAAAATATTTACAAGGATGTGAGCTGGACGTGGGGAAATCACAAAGGATAGAGTAGTAAGGACCCTGAGGCTAAAACAGGGGGCTACCGTCTGTCCCCTCCCTGCGCAGGGGAGCTGTTACCTGAACCCAGAGACAAAGAGGGCTGTTTGAAGGATGCGGCCAGCCCACAGCCACCTACCTGCCCTCAGTGCAGGAAGGGAGTTAAGGGAGCAAATACCCTAACCTCGCTGTTTTCCCTCCCTTCAGTCTCCTGCCAGCACTCAGCACTGGCTGAAAGCAGTAGGAGCAGGACAGGAGAGGGAAGGGAGTCTTTGACATAGATCGTATTGGTCAGCCTTCTGGGGCACAGAGCAGGATGAAGAAGATTGAAGCGTGGATCTGAAAGGGCAAACAGAAGATACCTGGCACCCCACCCAAGCTGAAGTGATCACTCTGTAAGCCAAAGGGCCTGGTTCACACTTCTCTTATTGCCATTATAATGACACTTTGCAATTACTTGTTGGTGCATTTCTCTCCTCTGTCATGTTATAACCTTTTGGATAGCAAGAGACTTGTGATTTGGGGCTTTTTGTGGTTTTAATCTTTGTATTCCGGTTGCTTACCACAGTGCCTGTCATGCAGCAGACACTCAGTAAACTTTTACCTAAATGGAATTGGTTTATTCAGAGAGCCGTGAAGAAAGTGATAACCCAGGAAGGTGAGAGAACTGACTCTTCTCTGCTTCTCTCTCCTTGGAGGGGAAGGAACATGTCACAGGACACCAGCAACCCCTCTTCATGCTCACTGACCTCTTGTCTGACATGTTCCACTTTTGTCCTCACTTCCCCCCTCCAGTCCCTTGGTCCCCATTCTCAAAGGATACCAGTGTCTGGAATCTCTAAATCTCAAATCATTATCCCACCACCTTGAAGTACTAAAAAAGACACAAGACAAACCACTTCAGAAAAATAAGAACTCATTTCTTTCCAGTTTCTACACAAAGTCCTAGCTGCACTGCTGCTCTGGTTAGGTGAGCTGAACCACTTAAGAACTTTGAATTTCTTCCTGTTTGATCCTTCTCACCTAAAACCTAGAGCAGAGCCATCCCCTAAGTAGCCTCTTAGTTGTTTCCTCTTCTGGATCCTACCCTAGTCTCTACTTGGCCCTTTTAGGCTACGGGTGTCCTGGAAAAGATATCCCCAGCCTAAAATGTATCATCTGAGAACAAATGAAGAGGACCTCCCCCACCCCTGCCCCACATTTCAACCCTCCAACTGGAAGGCCCATGAACTGTATAACCAATATGGTGGCTCTAGTTAGTTTCCTTTGTGCCCCCAGATGCATATCTGAACTCTGTCTAGGTTTAGATTGCAGAGGGAGAGGCTGAGGGCTTGGAACCAAGCTTTGATAAATGGAGAAAAGACGATCCTTATGGGAAAGAGCAAAACATTTCCTTGGATAATGTATTTCCAGGTGGAGTTCCTTCGTGTTGACTCTAGGGGTGAGTTTGCTATTTTTGGTAGCGACTACAGCTCACTGAGGATCTCATTGGAATTTTGTATGCTTTAGACTCCTCTTTTCTACTACCACCATCTTTAAAGTCAGTATACATTAATTGGGCACTAAATATTTAAGAATCTGTTTGCTAGGTACTGTCTTCAACACACAGAAGGCATATGTTAACAGTGTCTTTGGCAATGAACCTTAGTCTTTTCCCATGAAACAGAAGATGGGTATAGGGTGGAAAGTTGTGATGTAGTTGAGGATAGAGAGAGGAAGTTTACAGTAAATGTCTGGTGTGGGTATTATAGCCTGAGATGGGTGTTCTTGCTATGGACTTCCTGTACTTTCCCTGTAAGATCCCTTTATATGCTTTAGTATAATTTCCTTTTAAATGTCTGTGTATTCCATTAGACTATATGCCCATGAGGGCAGGAATTTTGTCTTACTCATAACCCCGGTATTTAGCACAGGGACCCATAGCAGATGCTCAGCAATTACCTGTGTGAAAGAATGGTGTCATACTGTTTGAAGAACATCGTTGTGCCAGTGGGAGGCCTTCACTTTGTTCAATAGGTAGGGCCAGTCTATAGTGTAGTTGTGTGATGTGACCGTGAGAAGAAATATGCTTTTATTTCTTCTGACTTTCCTGGAGGAATAAGTATGCAAGTTATTTTCCTGTAGCTATAAGACCCAGATAGAAGAGATGATTATGATGTCATCTACTTATTCTGACTTGAAGGCTCTTGAGGTCTCAAAATATCACCCTTTACCACTTGGGTGACTCACTATCAGCCTGTCAAAATGGAAAGGTATATCATGCAATAGAAATGTGCTGATTCATAATAAGCCATGGACTTGTTAATTCTAATATCAGATCATCTGGAATGAAATGTGGACCTGGGACACAGGATGGCTATGTTTTGATAAAGATGAGGAAGAAAGGACTTTTATATATTGGTCCTTAGTGTAGGGTGAGCATAAAGGAAGGAACCAGATTAGCTGGTCATCTGACCAAGGTGGAGTAGGCTGTCATGGAAGAGCAGGTCTGGATAGAGGACCTGCAGGCTGGGTGCCTGGAGAGACAGAAGAAAGTAGGATGGAGGGGAGGAGGGGTCTGCAAATATTTCAGATCTTACCTGGGATTCTGCTGGGAAATTTATAAGATGGGCTAGGACACCTGGGTCTACTTTTGACCTCAGTGGCCCTAAAAACACACATGCAGACCCTGCATAAACCCAGATGGAAAACTGAAGCTAAGGCAAGGCTGTTGGCCAAAACAGATTCAGTACATTTCAAAGTGATCAGGTGCACCTATTAAATGTCACTGTCTTGTGAGCACTGCAAGACACTGTCCTGGGGCATACATGTGGCGTGTAAGACACCATCGTTTCCCCCAGGAATCTCACATTATAGCTGAAGACTTCATAACAGAATATCAAACCAACCACTTCTTTGCCTTGTATTTAAAACTTATCAGTCTTTTCTCAGTCAATAACATAGACTATCTGCCTTCCAGACTCTTGTCAGAGAAAATAACCTCACATTGTCAGCTCTCTAGCCCTTATCACAATCCAATCTGAGATAAGAGGTATTTTAGGAAGATAGTCTCAAAGGAATGGTTTTCAAACTTTTTTTTTTTGCATCAGGTCCTTTTCTTCCAGTGATATTATACCTGGAAACTCAGTGGGAAAGAGAGAAAAATGGGAGTGCTCAGATTGATGAGGGCGAGAAGCCCCTGAAAACCCTCGGCCTCCCTGACGTACCTGCATGTGGCCTCCTTGTTCCTGAGGAGTGCAGTTTGGAAGCCACAGGTCTAAGGGAAGTGCAAGACCCTCACTCCTCCCTGAGTTCTGCCCTTGGAAACTGTGCCCTTGGAAACTCCACTGCTGTGGAGAGCTGCAACCAGGACTCGTTTAACTTAGTATTGAGTGAAATTGCCTCCTCAGAGCCATGCCCTTAGCTTACCCTGAGAGTAAGAGCAAGAATGATTGTATGTGTTTTCTTCTCTTCATACATTTTTGAATTGATACAAAAAATTATAAAGAGAGTGTATTACTTTTGTAGTTAAAAAAAAAAGGATGATGTATAAAAAGCAGTACCTTTGGAAGATGGATCTGATAGTGGACTTAGAGTAAGTTGAAAATATTAGAGATTCCAGGCAGAGAAAAGGCTGGAAGCTGATGTCATCAGCCAAGAGTGATGCTATAGGGCTTCCCTGGTGGCGCAGTGGTTGAGAGCCCACCTGCCGATGCAGGGGACACGGGTTCATGCCCTGGTCTGGGAAGATCCCACATGCCACAGAGCGGCTGGGCCCGTGAGCCATGGCCGCTGAGCCTGCGCATCTGGAGCCTGTGGTCCACAATGGGAGAGGCCACAACAGTGAGAGGCCTGCGTACCGCAAAAAAAAAAAAAAAGAGTGATGCTATAGACACCTGGACCAAGGTGGCAGCAGGTACAAGATGGAAGTCATCATTCATGAGACCTATTCAGTGTGAGAGTAGATGGGCAGGGGAATATCAGGGACATTCGGAGAACAGAAGGATGGAAGGGTTATGGTAAAAATGGCAGAGGGCATTTTTGGGGGAAATCCTGAGCGATTTGATCAGTAGAGTTTGTGTAAGGAGGGATGCCCACTGACCTTTAGAAATCAGAATCAGAGAGTTGTTGAGAAGAACATGCTCTGTTGTGTCATGAGAGCTGTAGAAGGTGAAGGGAATGAGAATAGATTGTATGCTTGAAGTGATAATATCAAACACTCATTGGGGATTCTGTTAGCTGATAAAAGATGCTTCCTGCCAAAAACTCCTTCCGGAGTTTTGGGTAGTTGCCTACATCCTGAGATCCTTTTCTGAATAATGCAGTTTAACCAGATCCTAGTGATTCAATACAAATAATTATTTACATTTCTATATATTATTTCATGAAAAGAGATAAGAGGTAGAAAGTTAAGCAATACACTTGTAGGTGATGGTAGAGCCAAGTCCAGGACCCAGGATTTGGCCTGCAGCCCTGCTTAGTCTGCCCCATCACGCAGGCTCACCCACGAGGGCTCTGCAACCCTGTCTGTGAGTACACACCAAGTAGCTGACTCTTAAAATCGTTCTAAGTTTCTGCTCTGTTTGGTAGTCTACACATCACCTTTCTACACTTTTCTGAATTGGATATTGAATGTTGGCCACTTGGCTTGAAGGGCTGTGTTTCATTTTTCCAGTGTCTCAGTTTTACTCATTTAGTTGATATCTAGTCTCTCCGTATCCATATTTTATCCACATTAGCACCAACTCGTGTGTCTGAGCTCTCATTTAATATGCGTGGCCAGGTGTGGTCTGCATGTTGATGACTTTGAGGATGTCTTCCTGGAAGCTTCCTGTCTTTCCATTCTGGATATTCTTGCTGGTCCTGTGGCCTGTCTCTGGCTCTTGTCAATGCACTTACAGAGATGTCCCATACATTTTGTGTAAATGTGACCTTTGCAATGTTTTTAAATTAGCCTCTTTTAATAATGAGGAGTGATTCCTCTTGCTTGTGAAATAGTGTGTGATTAAGCACTTAAAAATACACACACACATATATATATGTATAGTAGTTAGTATATAGTAAATAGTATATGTGTGTATGTGTGTGTGTATAGTATGTGTCTGTTTATCCACACATGCACGCACATGTACCTTACATCCAGGACTAGGTCTTTAAGTCTAGGTATGAGAACGTCCCTGAGAATGACCTTGAGTATGAATTGTCTGTGGGAGAAGGTGGTCAGTCTGGCTTGTTTTGCCCTTTGAAAAAGTTAGTTATACAAAGAGGAACATTTAACTAGAAGCACTGAAGTTTGGACATAGGAATCTTCTTAGAGGCTGTTAAGTCCAAACTCTCGTTTTGTACTTATGAAGATTTTTTTTAAATTATGGAATTAGCTTAACATAACCCAACATGCTACAACTCGACTGGGGTTGGAGCCTAGGGATTTCCTGTTTTAATTGCTACCGTATATCCCTTTCTCTCTTCCTACATGTAAATTTGTTTTTGGGAAATATCATATTTTAGGGGAGAAATTAAAAATTTGAGTTTAATCAGTATCTCAACATTTTATTGTGGGTATTGCTATGAATGATCATATTTGATCCTGAATTTGCCTGGGACTCCATAGTGTCCAGACAGCTAGAAGACATAGGCAGAGAACTGAGAGTCTCATAGGTGAAAAGGAAAATTTTCAATGTGGTTAATGGGAAAGAGGGTCTTGGGGCTATGTCTACTCAGAGGTGTCTCTTCCCCAACCTTCACTGAGGGAAGCCATATGGTCGCCTTCTCCTCTTGCCTTTCTGTCTCCCCATCGCCCCCTGCATATTAGAGCCACGAAGACGCATTAACCTGCCTTGCAAAGAGGATATAATTGCCAAAGGGTCTTCTGTTACGACTACCTCGAAGTTGACTTTTTGTAGTCACCCCAGGCCAAGAGGAGATTTTGGCATAGCGTAGTTAATTAGGTCTGTCTGATGCTGAAACAACACAATTTATGCAGTGTGGTCAAACATCTTGTAAAGTCACTGAATAAAAACCAAATTGGCTGAACCTATTAGTGTTTGAGACAACTGGTCATTTGAATCAGAACCCTCAGTCTGGCAGTTTTGTGTTGATATAATGCATGCAGAACACCAAACCTGGCCTTGCCCTTGTCCAGCTTTGATGAAATAATAAAGAATATGTATGTAAATTGGCATAGAAGTTTTGCAGGGGAATTCTTTCTAAATAATTCTTTCTTCAATTCCCTGGTTGTCCAGTGGTTAGGTCTCTGCTCTCACCGTCAAGGGCCCGGGTTTTATCCCTGGTTGGGGAATTAAGATCCCACAAGGCATGCAATCAAAAAAGAAAGGAAAGAAAAGAAAAAATAATTCTTTCTTGCTGGTGGGGATTTTCTACTCTAAAGAGATAAGGTTAAGAGGGGAAACCTGTAATGGGGTTGGACCAGCATGAGGCTATGTAGGTACCTGGCCAGGGGTGAGGCAGGTAAAGTTCAGACAGCTGATGCTTTCATATGGCCAGTGGTGATTCAGACCATTTAAGCCATTTAGAAATTTTGACTCTATGGCCTGGTTACCAGCTTGTAACTACTTAGTAACTCATCAATTCAGCTAAATGAGATGGACTAGTGATGAAAATAGGCATAGCCAAGGCCCCCTATTTATGATGTTTTACGGACAAAGGAGGTCTGAGCTTTGTTCCTGCCTTGTGATCTTGGAACCTAAGACACCTAATTGTGAGTGGAATTATATAAATTCAGTCTAGTTGTCTCTATAATCAAGTAGCCATAAGACCATTACTTTCTCTACTTGTTAATAATATTATCATTAATTCATCTATTCATTTTTATCTTTGATTTTGAAAATTTTAAATTTACAGAAGTGTTACATTTTCTCTCTTTCTCCTCCCTTCAAATATTTCAGTGTGTATTTTTTTAAAAATAAGAACATTCTCTAACATAATCATACTATATCATATAAATATCCTGTTTCTCATCAAACTTCTATTCATTAATTTTAGCATCCATTCACGATTCTTGCCTTATTCATTTTGAACGACCAATCTAGTGAATATCTACTGTGTTTCAGCTATTGGACATACACATAGATCAATATAACTCTCTCTAACCTCAGTCTGTTAGGGGAAAAGAAACCAGATGTAAACAAATACATTATAGTCAGAGTGACAAGTGTAAGTAGGATAGAAGAAGGGTAGTTCAGAGAGGTCATGACAGACTCTGCCTGGAGAAGCAGGTCAGGGAGAACCTCACAGAAGAGGTAATTCCTTGGGGGAATGTCTCCAATTAGAGTTTAGGACATATTCTGAGCCCTATACATTATTACAGGGATATGAAGTCCTAGCTGCTCTAAATGTAAGACATCCCTACCACCTGCATTTTTTTTTTTTTTTTTTTTTTTTTTTTTTTGCGGTACGCGGGCCTCTCACTGTTATGGCCTCTCTCGTTGTGGAGCACAGGCTCCGGATGCGCAGGCTCAGTGGCTATGGCTCACGGGCCCAGCTGCTCCGTGGCATGTGGGATCTTCCCAGACCGGGGCACGAACCCGCGTCCCCTGCATCGGCAAGCGGACTCTCAACCACTGCACCACCAGGGAAGCCCTACCACCTGCATTTTTAAAATCCCAATATTTCTGAGTGTTTTCAAACCTTTTGACCTCTATCCGCAGTAAGAAATACACATTGTGGCATGGACACACACACACACTCTCACTCACTTACAGAAATACAAACTCTTAACTTTACTACTTGTGATGCATTCTTATATTTTCTATTCTATTCTGTTCTACTCTATTCTGTTAACAAATCCAGAACTAATACGTCCAACATGTGAGAAAGGGGATGTGGAATCTACATTTCTGACAAGGTCTCTGTGTCATTCTGTTGCTGACTTAGGTTACTGGCTTAGGGAAGGGTGGAAAGTATTCTAAGACAAAAGGAGTGGCCCCAGGTGGCTTTGTTCAATAGACAAATCAGTGGATCTCAACGTTTACCCATGGAGAAACCCTGCTTTAGTTGATATGTTAGATCTGTGTCATCAGAGGGTTCGTTTACTGACTTACAGCTGCTAGCACAGAGAAGGGAATCAATGCCAAGATTTCTTGAAAGCTGAGGTCCATATGTATTTGAGTTGATGGCACAAATTGATGAGAACTCTTCTGAAATGATGGGAGAATTCTCCCATGAGAGAGAGGGAAGGTTGCAGTGGTGAAGTGATTCATTCTATTCTGCTAATGTTTCATCCATGCCCATTACATAATTGTAGATGCTGAAGCTTCTGTGTTGAAAGGCATTTGGAACTTGGAAAAAAGACTGTGCAATCCTTGGGCTCTGAAAAGGGATTTCTTGTGCCTATGTAAAATGCTTAAAAATCTGAACTTTTGATCAAGTGTTGGCTTACCTTCAATAGGCAGATACTTTCTCTATAACACATTTGACTTAGAATAAGGTCTTCCAAGTTCCTGTAAACTAGATTTTTAAAAAAAATTTTAATGACACAAGACCCCAGAGGGCCAGGACTACATAAAAAGGGTTACTGGAAAGTTAATTAACCTAGCAATCAAGGAGGAGGATGGGATATTCCAGAGAGACAGAGAGCAGCATATAAAGAAGGCAAGAGGTGGGACACCACATTGTGCTGCCGTTGCAGATTTTGGAAATTGTGGCAGGAAATGTTTCTGGAGATCATGGAGGTGGTTTAAAGACTTGCTAAGAGTACTTTAGACTTTATCTTGTAGTGACAGACAGTCAATTTAGGGTATTAGATAGGAGACAGATGTGGTCATTCATTGACTCTAAAGTGGAAGAGAAGCTTCCACATCTCCTTCAGGGAGGGAGTTACAAAGAAGGAAAGATCAGTTAGGTGGTTATTCCAATGGCCTCAATAGGAGATGCCAAAGGGCTGAAAGCCAGGAGTGGCAGTGGGGATAATGGTTCTATCTTCCAAGCATCCTTCTCCCACTCTAGTGACTATCATGTATGCTCTCTGAAAGAAGGGACTTGATTTTTCTCTATTCTCAATTTTCAGTACATAGAGAATTGCCTGGTATGTAGCAAGCTAACCATGAAAACTTATTTAATCAATATCTGTAGAATTTTTATCATATCATTCAAACAATCAATTAATTATATGGGGAAACATACCATCCAGAATAATCATTTGACCTAAATCAGAGGTTCTTAATCCTGGATGCTTATTAAAAACACTCAAGGGGTTTTCTCAAGATGGAATAGCCCATTCCTTCCAGGTCCTCCGTGTTACAACTAAAAAGCACAATAAGTCTCTGAAAGATGGAGGAGCAACAAAGCAATGAATTCTCTGGGTTTTTTAATTGCCTCCCATATATTCTGAACTGCCAGCAGGCATGGGTGAAAAAACTCCAAGACAAGCCAGTTCCCCGGGCCAAAGAACTGATAAAAAGATGGCTTAGCAACAGGAAAACTTGTCTGCAATATCGCCTACTACAACCAAATACCAGTGTTAAAACTATACCTCCTCATCCCCTCTCCATGACGTCACGTGATCCAGCAAGAAGTTGATCTTCCACCCCTATGAGTAAAAGCATAGATGTACTGGAAGCCCTCACTGAGTGGTATCTCCAGGGAACAGAGAACTAATTTCCTTCCCCATCTGGCAGAAATAGGCAGTGCTCTGATGCCCCTGCCAGGATAGTGTTGGCAAGGTAGAGCAGCGCCTCCTCCTCCACCCAGCACTAAGGAGGCAGAAGGAGGTGGTGAGAAGTAGGGTAGTTGACCGTTTGCTTCACCCCCTCTCTTTGTGTCAAAGAAAACTACTGAGTCTCTACCTCCACCCTGCAGCAACAGTGGTGTGAGTCAGCCCTCTGTTTCCTTCCTCTGTGGTGTCAGCAGGACCAATTGAGGAGACAAAGTGGTTTAAGTCAATGCCCCACTTTTGCTGGGATGAGATCATAGGGGCCCTGTCAGAAGCTGAACACACACACCCAACTAGCCCTCAAGCTATGCCTCAACAAGGAACTATCTGCTGGAAAAGAAGATTAAAGAGGATCCAGAGTCTCATAATAACTAAAAATTCCAGAATACAACTGAAAAATCACATGTCATTGGATGAACCAGGAAAATCACAGCAGGAATGGGAAAAGATAAACAACAGGTGCCAACACAGAAATGAATCAGATGTGGGAATTATCTGACAAGGATTCTAAGCAACTGTCATAAAAATATATCAACAAGCAATTATGAATTCTCTTGAAACAAAATGAAAAATAGAAATCTCAGCAAAGAAATAGAAATTATAAAAAAGAATTAAATGGAAATTATAGAATTAAAATACAATAACTGAAATAAAAACATTGCTTAATGGGCTTAATAATAAAGTGGAGATGACAGAGGACAGAATTCATGAACTTGAGGAAACATGAATAGAATTTACCAAATATGAACAATAGAGAGAAAATAGCCTGGAAAAAGACAAAAACCAAAATAGTGTCTTAGGGGCCTGTTGGACAAGAACAAAAGAGCTGGGGCTTCCCTGGTGGCGCAGTGGTTGGGAGTCCACCTGCCGATGCAGGGGACATGGGTTCGTGCCCCGGTCCGGGAGGATCCCACATGCCACGGAGCGGCTGGGCCCGTGAGCCATGGCCGCTGAGCCTGCGCGTCCGGAGCCTGTGCTCCGCAACGGGAGGGGCCACAACAGTGAGAGGCCCGCGTACCAAAAAAAAAAAAAAAAAAAAGAGCTAATATTTGTATTTTCAAGGTCACAGAAAGAGAGGGGAAAGAAGATTGAAAAAGTATTTGAAAAAATAATGGTGAAAAACTTCAAATTTGGCAAAATATGTAAATCTACAGATTCAAGAATTCAAGCAATGCCCAAGTAGGATAAACCTAAAGAAATCCCCACTGAGATACATCATAATTAAACTTCTGAAAATTAAAAACAAAAAAGTTTGAAGCAAGTAATACACTATTTATGCTACCAATTTGAATGACTGTGTATTTCTAATATGAAAACCTGGAGGCCAAAAGGAAGTGGCACAACAGTTTTCAGGTATTGAAAGAAAAGTACTGTTGGCCGTGAATTCGATATTCAACAAAAATATCTTTATGGAATGAAAGGGATAAAGACACATTTATAGGAGAAGGAAAACTATAAGAATCTCTTGCTAGCACACCTACCTTTAAAAAATGGCTAAAGAAAGTTCTCTAAACACAAAAGTAATTATAACAAAAGAGACTTGAGAACATGAGAGTAGGTAAAAGAAGAATATAAGAGTAGGTTTTGAAAAATATAGATGTAATACTCTATTCCTCACGAGTTCCTTAAATTATATTTGATTGTTGAAGTAAAATTTGTAATACCATCAGATGTGGTACTCAATTTATGTAAAGGAAATATTTTTGATAATTACATATAAAAAGTGGGAAGAAAATAAGCTTTCTATACTTAAAAGATAAAATAGACACAGTAGACTGTGACAAGTTACATATACATATTTCAATACCTATAGCAGTCATTAAGAACTCTATAAAGCTAAATACTAAAAAATACTATAAATAAATCAAGGTTAAAGTTTTTAAATGTTTAAAAAAATTATAGGAAGATATGGAAAGAGAAACAGAGGAACTAAACCAGAGGAAACAAACAGAAAACAATAAAATTGAAGAATTAACCCTAACATATCAATAATTAATTTAAATGTAAATGGTCTAAATATAACAATTAAAAGGCAGAGATTGATAGAGTGGATTAAAAATATAGTCCAACAATATGCTGTCTATAAGAAATTTGCTTCAAATACAGCAACGTATTAGGTTGAAAATAGAAGAATGAAAAAAGACATACCATGAAACACTAATAAAAAGAAGGAGTGGCTATATTAATATCAAATAAGTAGACTTCATGGCAAGGAAAATTGCTGGAGACAAAGAGGGACATTACATAATGATGAAACAACATACCACCAGGAAGACATAACATTCCTAAATGTCTGTGCCCCAAACAACAGATCCTCAGAAGCTTGAAAAAAAAAAAAAAAAAAAAGCTGATGGGGCTCAAAATAGAAATAGTTGGGAGCATAAACACCCAACTCTCAACAGTTAATGGAACTACTAGATAGAAACTCAGTGAAGATGTAGAAGAACTGTACAGCACAATCGAGCTACAGGACCTAAGTGACATATATAGAACACTCTACCTAAAAATAACAGAACACATATTTTTTTCAAGTGTCCATATAACATTCACCAAAATAGCCCACATCCTGGGTCATAAAAAAAACCCTTAAAAACTGAAATCATACAGAGTATATTCTCTGACTATAATGGAATCAAGCTAGAAATCAACAACAGAAAGGCAACAGGAGTATCTCCAAATACTTCGAAATTAAACAGATTTTAAATAATCCATGGGTCAAAGAGGAAGTTGCAAAAAAAAAAAAAAACAAACACATAGAACTGAATGAAATGAAAATACAACATACCAAAATATGTGGGACACAGCTATAACAATGCAAAGAAGGAAAAATTTATTGCACAGAATGCTTATATTTGAAAGAAGAAAGGGTCTCAAATCAATAAGTTAAGTTTTTATCCTAAAAAACTAGAAAAAGAAGTACAAGGAAAAGAAATAATAAAAAGCAAAATTAATGAAATCAAAAGAAGAAAACAGGAGAAAAAAATCAATAAAACAATTTTTTTGTTAAAAAAAACAACAAAATGGAAAAACCTCTAACAAGAATGACAAAGATAAAAATAGGGAAGACACAAATCAACAATATCATGAATTAAAAAAAGAGGATATCACTACAGATCCTACAGCCATCAAAAGGATAATAAAGGAACACTATATAAACTACTTTGCACTCATAAATTTGATAATTTAGAAGAAATGAATCAATTCCTCAAAAATCATAAACTATTAAAACTCAACCAAGTTAAAATAGACAATGTGAATAGTTCTGTAATGATTAAAAATTTAATTTTTAATATAAAGTCTCCTGAAAAAGAAACCTCTAGGCTCATATTATTTCACTGGTGAATACTACCAAACATTTAAAGAAGAATTAACATCAGTTTTATACAAACTCTTCCAGAAAATATAAAAGGAAGGAACACTTCCCAATTCATTCTATGAGGCCAGTATTATTCTGATACCAAAACCAATAAAAGACAAAAAAATGCAGACTGATATTAATCATGAAATTAGACACAAAAAAATACTTAACAAAATATTAGCAAATTGAATTCAGTAATGTGTAAAAAGAATTTTACACTATGACTAAGTGGGATTTATTCCACATACACAAGGCTGTTTCAACATTCCAAAATCAACCAGTAGAATCTACAATATTAACTGTCTAAACAAGAAAAAAATCAACTGATATAATCATTGTTTTAACCAATGATTAAATTAATTGATATAATCATATCAATTAGCACAGAAAAAACACCCCATAAAATCCAACACCCATTCATGATAAAAGCTCTCAACAATTAGCAATAGAGGGAAACTTTCTCAATTAAGTAAAGAGCATCTACTAAAATGTACTGCAAACATCATAGTTAATATTGAAAAACTGATGGATTTCTGTCTAAGGTTGGGAACAAGGAAAATAAATCCACTCTCAACACTCTGGAAGCATCACCACTGGAAGCATGATCCATACAAGGAAAAATTGATAAACTAGACTTCATCAAAATCTAAAATCTTTGCTCTATGAAAAACACAGTTCAGAAGATGAAAAGATAATCTGCAACCTGGAAGAAAAATATTTGCAAACCACATGTCCAACAAAGGTCTAGTCACTAGAATATATAAAAACTCTCCACATTCAACATCTGAAAAATAAGCAATCCAAATAGACAGTGGGCAGAGGACAGGAGAGTATATACAGATAGGGCATAAACACATGAAAAAATGTCCCACATCATTAGCTACCAGGTAAATGCATATTTCAACCATAATAAGATATTAATGTACACAGAATAGTTAAAATAGAAAATAGTGACAATAGCAAATGCTGGGAAGAATGCAGAGAAACTTACTCATACATTTCTGGTGGGATGTAAAATGATACAGCCACTCTGGGAAACAATTTGGCATGTTGTTATAAAATTGAGCATACAGCTACCATATGACCCAGCAAATACACTTTTGGCCATTTGCCCCCAAAACATGAAAACATATTTTTACACAAGAATCTATACAAAAATGTTCATAGGCACTTTATTCATGAAAGCCTAAAACACGAAAAAACCCAGATGTCCTTCAATAGGTAAATAGTTTAAAAAACTGACAGATAGATCCTTACTGTGGAACATTGCTCTGCAATAAAAAGGAACAAAATATTGATAAACACAACAATTTGGATGAATTTCAAGGGAATTATGCTGAATGGAAAAAGCTAATCACAAATGGTCACATACTGTATGTTTTCATTTGTATAACATTCTTGAAAGGATATAAAAATGAAGAACAGATTAATGGTTACCTGGAGATGAGGATGGGGTGGAGGTGGGAGAGAAGTGGGTGTGGCTATAAAAGAGCAACAGGAGGGATCCTTGTGGTGATGAAACTGTTCAGTATCTTGACTGTATCAAGGTCAGTATCCTGTTGTGATACTGGACTATAGGTTTGCAAGATATTATCGGGGGAGCTGGGTAAAGGCTACACGAGCACTGTCTGTATTATTTCATACAACTGCATGTGAATCTATAGTTATCTCAAAATAAAAATTTAACAAGAGAGGACAGACAGCAGAAGCAAGAAGAGCTACAATCCTGCAGCCTGTGGAATGAAAATCACATCCACAGAAAGATAGACAAAATGAAAAGACAGAGGACTATGTACCAGATACAACCCCAGAAAAACAATTAAATGAAGTGGAGATAGGCAACCTTCCAGAGAAAGGATTCAGAACAGTGATAGAGAAGATGATCCAGGACCTTGGAAAAAGAATGGAGGCAAAGTTTGAGAAGATGCAAGAAATGTTTAACAAAGACCTAGAAGAATGAAAGAACAAAACCTAGAAGAATTAAGAACAAACAAACAGAGATGAACAATAAAATAACTGAAATGAAAACTACACTAGAAGGAATCAATAGCAGAATAACTGAGGCAGAAGAATGGATAAGTGACCTGGAAGACAGAATGGTGGAATTCACTGCTGTGGAACAGAATAAAGAAAAAAGAATGAAAAGAAATGAAGACAGCCTAAGAGACTTCTGGGACAACATTAAATGCACCAACATTCACATTATAGGGGTCCCAGAAGGAGAAGAGAGAGAGAAAGGACCCAAGAAAATATTTGAAGAGATTTTAGTCAAAAACTTCCCTAACATGGGAAAGGAAATAACCACCCAAGTCCAGGAAGCACAGAGAGTCCCAGACAGGAGAAACCCAAGGAGAAACATGCCGAGACACATAGTAAGCAAATTGACAAAAAATTAAAGATGAAAAATTATTAAAAATAACAAGGGAAAAATGACAAATAACCTTATGGGAGTTCCCTTGTATGTTAACAACTGATTTCTCAGCAGAAACTCTACAAACCAGAAGGGAGTGGCATGATATATTTAAAGTGATGAAAGGGAAGAACATACAACCAAGATTACTCTACCCAGCAAGGATCTCATTCAGATTTGATGGAGAAATCAAAAACTTTACAGACAAGCAAAAGTTAAGAGAGTTCAGCACCATCAAACCAGCTCTACAACAAATGCTAAAGGAACTTCTCTAAGTGGGAAACACAAGAGAAGAAAAGGACCTACAAGAACAAACCCAAAACAATTAAGAAAAGGGTAATAGGAACATACATATCGATAATTATCTTAAATATAAATGGATTAAATGCTCCAACCAAAAGACAGAGGCTTGCTGAATGGATACAAAAACAAGACCCTTATATATGCTGTCTACAAGAGACCCACTTCAGACCTAGGGACACATACAGACTGAAAGTGAGGAGATGGAAGACGATATTCCATGCAAATGGAAATCCAAAGAAAGCTGGAGTAGCAATTCTCATATCAGAAAAAATAGACTTTAAAATAAAGAATGTTACAAGAGACAAGGAAGGTCACCACATGATGATCAAGGGATCAATCCAAGAAGAAGATATAACATATATATATATGCACCCAATATAGGAGCACCTCAGTACATAAGGCAAATGCTAACATCTATAAAAGAGGAAATCAACAGTAACACAGTAATAGTGGTGGACTTTAACACCTCACGTACACCAATGGACAGATCATCCAGACAGAAAATTAATAAGGAAACACGAGCTTTAAATGACACAATAGACCAGATAGATTTAGTTGATATTTATAGGACATTCCATCCAAAAACAGCAGATTACACTTTCTTCTCAAGTGCACACAGAACATTCTCCAGGATAGATGGCCTCTTGGATCACAAATCAAGCTGTGGTAAAATTAAGAAAATTGAAATCATATCAAACATTTTTTCTGACCACAACACTATGAGATTAGAAATAAATTACAGGGAAAAAAACGTAAAAAAACACAAACACATGGAGGCTAAACAATACATTACTAAATAACCAAGATGTCACTGAAGAAATCAAAGAGGAAATAAAAAAAATACCTAGAGAGAAATGATAACAAAAACATGGTGATCCAAAACCTATGGGATGCAGCAAAAGCATTTCTAAGAGGGAAGTTTATAGCAATATAATCCTACCTCAAGAAACAAGAAAAATCTCAAACAATCTAACCTTACACCTAAAGCAACTAGAGAAAGAACAAACAAAGCCCAAAGTTAGTAGAAGGAAAGACATCATAAAAATCAAAGCAGAAATAAATGAAATAGAAACAAAGAAAACAATAGCAAAGATCAGTAAAACTAAAAGCTGGTTCTTTGAGAAGATAAACAAAATTGATAGGCCATTAGCCAGACTCATCAAGAAAAAGAGGGAGAAGACTCAAATCAATAAAATTAGAAACGTAAAAAGGAGAAGTTACAATGTACAGCGCAGAAATACAAAGCATCCTAAGAGACTACTACAAGCAATTCTATGCCAATAAAACAGACAACCTGGAAGAAATGGACCAATTTTTAGAAAGGTGCAACCTTCCAGACTGAACCAGGAAGAAATAGAAAATATGAACAGACCAATCACAAGTAATGAAATTGAAACTGTGATTAAAAATCTTCCAACAAACAAAAGTCCAGGAGCAGATTTCTTCACAGGTGAATTCTATCAAATATTAAAGAAGAGCTAACACCCATCCTTCTCAAACTCTTCCAAAAACTTGCAGAGGAAGGAACACTCCCCAACTCATTCTAAAAGGCCACCATCACCCTGATACCAAAACCAGACAAAGATACTACAAAAAAAGAAAATTACAGATGAATGTCACTGATGAATATAGATGCAAAAATCCTCAACAAAATACTAGCAAACAGAATCGAACAACACATTAAAAGGATCATACACCATGAACAGGTGGCATTTATCCCAGGGATGCAAGGATTCTTCAATATACACAAATCAATCAATGTGATACACCATATTAACAAATTGAAGAATAAAAATCATATTATCGTCTCAGTAGATGCAGATAAAGCTTTCGACAACGTTCAACACTCATTTATGCTAAAAACTTTCCAGAAAGTAGGCATAGAGGGAAACTACCTCAACATAATAAAGGCTATATATGACAAACTCACAGCAAACATCATTCTCAATGGTGAAAAATTGAAAACATTTTCTCTAAGATCAGGAACAAGACAAGGATTTTCACTCTCGCCACTGTTATTCAACATAGTTTTGGAATTCCTAGCCACAGCAATCTGAGAAGAAAAAGAAATAAAAGGAATCCAAATTGGAAAAGAGGAAGTAAAACAGTCACTGTTTGTGGATGACATGATACTATACATAGATAACCCTAAAGATATCACCAGAAAACTACTAGAGCTAATCAATGAATTTGGTAAAGTTGCAGGATATAAAATTAATGCGCAGAAGTCTCTTGCATTCCTATACGCTAACAACGAAATATCAGAAAGAGAAATTAAGGAAACAGTCCCATTCACCATTGCAACAAAAATTAAAATACCTAGGAATAAACCTACTTAAAGAGGTAAAAGACCTGTATGCAGAAAACTATAAGACACTGATGAAAGAAATCAAAGATGACACAAACAGATGGAGAGATATACCATGTTCTTGGATTGGAAGAATCAATATTGTGAAAATGACTCTACTACCCAAAGCAATCTACAGATTCAATGCAATCCCTTTCAAATTACCAATGGCAGTTTTTACAGAACTAGAACAAAAAATCTTGAAATTTGTATGGAGACACAAAAGTCCCTGAATAGCCAAAGCAATATTGAGGGAAAAAATAGAGCTGGAGGAATCAGACTCCCTGACTTCAGACTATACTACAAAGCTACAGTAATCAAGACAATATGGTACTTGCAGAAAAACAGAAATATAGATCAGTGGAAAAGGATAGAAAGCCCAGAGATAAACCCACACACCTATGGTCAACTAATCTATGACAGAGGAGGCAAGGATATGCAGTAGAGAAAAGACAGTCTTTTCAATAAGTGGTGCTTGGAAAACTGGACAGCTACATGTAAAAGAATGAAATTAGAACACTCCCTAACACCATACACAAAAATAAACTCAAAATGGATTCGAGACCTAAATGTAAGACCGGACATTATAAAACTCTTAGAGGAAAACATAGGAAGAACACTCTTTGACATAATGACAGCAAGATCTTTTTTGACCCACCTCCTAGAGTAATGGAAATAAAACTAAAAATAAACAAATGGGACCTAATGAAACTTAAAAGCTTTTGCACAGCAAAGGAAATCATAAACAGGAGAAAAGACAACCCTCAGAATGGGAGAAAATATTTGCAAACAAAGCAACAGACAAAGGATTAATCTCCAAAATATATAAACAGCTCATGCAGCTCAATATTATAAAAACAAACAACCCAATCCAAAAATGGGCAGAAGACCTAAATAGACATTTCTCCAAAGAAGACATACACATGGCCAAGAGGCACATGAAAAGCTGCTTAATATCACTAATTATTAGGGAAATGCAAATCAAAACCGCAATGAGGTATCACCTCACACTGGTTAGAATGGGCATCATCAGAAAATATACAAACAGAAAATGCTGGAGAGGGTGTGGAGAAAAGGGAACCCTCTTGCGCTGTTGGTGGGAATGTAAATTGATACAGCCACTATGGAGAACAGTATGGAGATTCCTTAAAAAACTAAAAATAAAACTACCATATGACCCAGCAATCCCACTACTGGGCATATACCCAGAGAGAACCATAATTCAAAAAGACACCTGCACCCCAGTGTTAATTGCAGCACTATTTACAATAGCCAGCTCATGGAAGCAACGTAAATGCCCATCGACAGATGAATGGATAAAGAAGATGTGGTACATATATAGAATGGAATATTACTTAGCCATAAAAAGGAATGAAATTGGGTCATTTGTAGAGATGTGCATGGATCTAGGGACTGTCATACAGAGTAAAGTAAGTCAGAAAGAGAAAAACAAATATTGTATATTAACACATATATGTAGAATCTAGAAAAATGGTCCAGATGAACCAGTTTGCAGGGCAGAGATAGAGACACAGATGTAGAGAACAAACGTATGGGCACCAAGAGGGGAAAGCAGTGGGGGTGGGATGAATTGGGAGATTGGGATTGACATGTATACACTAATATGTATAAAATAGATAACTAATAAGAACCTGCTGTTTAAAAAAATAAAACAAAATTCAAAAAAATTTAACCATAAAAAAAGTAAAACAAAATTCAAAAAAAATTCAACAATAAAACAATCTAAGAAGCTTTAAAAAAAATACTGATGCTTAGATTCCCCAACACATGTCCCCTTCCAGATTCTGATATAGTTGATTTGGGGTAGGGCCTATCCAACTGTATATTTTTAAAGTTTCTTGTGAGATTTTAATGTGTAGTGAGGGTTGAGGACCTCTGACCTGAATATAAATTGGTTCAGACAGCACAGTTGGAGAAGCAGCCTCACCTAGCCACCAGTGGATGTCCTTTCTTCCTTCAGTTGTGTCACTTGACCTTGATAAGCTTTCCAAGGGCAAGGATTGTGTGAATCACTGGTACAGCATCTTGGTGTTTCAGAGAGGCACTTATTCTGCTGCTGCTGAGGGTGATGGCGATGCTGGTGGTGGTGAGTAGGGTGATAACAATGAAATCATTGATCTAATCATACTTCTATTACCTATTCAGGTAACCCTGAAGGAAGGAAATGATACAGTTTCCATGACTATTTTCATATTGGATCTGCAGGGAATCTGAGCATGGGAAAAAGATAAATAGGCTCGCTGCCTTCTGCTCTTGCATAAATCAGAGCTTCTGGTTTATGCATTCTGAACGTATGTTTGGTAACAATTATGAGTTGAGCATATGTTGTTTTAGGAGATTAAATCTTACTCCAAATCCAAAGGAATCTTGTCTGAATATACAGAGACCGACAAATCACTCTGAGCAACTAGAGTTAGTGCCATGAATTCTAGCCTTTTTTTTCCCCAGTTGCATTGAACCATGTGCAGGAAAGAATGTAATCTTGGTGATCTTTGTCCAGGGCTCTTATGAGATGCTATTTTACTGAAATGGATGGCTATTACTTTTAATTCTTAGTAATTTATTTTTAATTAAGATACTAGTTTCATTATAAATCAAAATTGGTAGCTGTTAGAAATAGATAAATGTTGTCATAGCAGTATGAGTGGGCCCAGGACTCACACAGCAAACATTTATCATGGGCCAGGGCACTCTGCTAGGTATAGGGTTGCAAAGATAAATAGCTAACAGGCTCCCAGGATGCTATGAAGTTCTAATAATTTGGGAAGAAGTATATGTTATAAAAACTAATATCATCCCTGGTTGTACTGCATATTTTCTACATGTTGGATTGATTGGGTTTAGCTTCTCTTTAAAAGTTATAACTCTATCATTTTTCTTTTTCTCTTTTAACCTCTCCCCCCTGCCAGAAGTATGCCATGCTGGCTCCATCTTCAAAACCTCTACCAGTGTTTCCTATACATGCATCAGAGCCCTTCCCCTTCCCACCCACTCTCTCCCACCTCCAGACATCATCTCCATCTGTGCACTTCCTTCCCACCATGAGCAGTGGAAGAAGTGGTCTCTTACGTCCTGTCTGTAGGTCATTCTGTCTGTAGGTTATTCATACTCAATCCTGTTCTGTCTTCTCTGATTTTGCTTCATCAGTTTTTGCCTCTCTCTCTTCTATAACTTTTACCTTTCTGGACCTTCTGCAAGAAAACATGCTCAGTGCTCTCCTTTTCTAAATGGAATTTTTGGCTCTCTTTAAAGCTTCCTTTAGCTGTTGACCCATTTCTCTTCTTTCCTTTGCATCCAAATTTCTCGAAAGTCTTGCGTGAAATTCACTGTCCTTATTTCCTAGTCTCCCCTTCACTTCTCATTGCAGTCTGGCTTCTCTGTGAATCTGCTGCAGCTGACTTCTGTCCATGCTGATGTTTCTGTCTATTGTGTGATTTCCTTGAAGGCCTCCACTGTGAAGCTTTCTCTCAACCTTCCCGCTGGATTTGGGACCCTTCGTCTGACCTCCCTGGGCATACCTCTCCCAGGGAGCTTACTACTCTTTTGTCCTTTCATGAAACTCTAAGGCTCTTGAAAGGCATATTTGTATGTCTAATCCCTAGTCTACTGTCTAATAAGGTAGACACTCAGTAAATGTTTGTTTAATGAGTGAATGAGTAAATGAATGAACGCAAACTCCCAAATCTGTATTATTTTCAGTGTGTTCCTGAAACATGCAGCCAACCATGTACTGAACGTCTAGGTGTATTATCAGACTTTCAAACTCAGTTTATCCAATACTATACTTATGTCCTCCTGAAAACTGACTTAAGTTCTGGATCTTGGTGAATAACACGATCATCATTTTCATTAGACGAGAAAAAAGAAATCAGTCTTTCTAGACCCTCCCTTTTCTCCCAGCTACTTACTTGAATCAGTCACTAAGACACACAAGTTTGGGAATTCCCTCATGGTCCATTGGTTAGGACTTGGTGCTTTCACTGCCAGGGCCCGGGTTTGATCCCTGGTCAGGGAACTAAGATCCTGAAAACTGTGCAGCACAGCCAAAAATAAAAGACACACCAATTTATCCTTGTAAATATATTTCAAAATCATACCCTCTCCCCTGTTCTCACCGCTATTGCCTTAGCTTAAAAATACATCATCTCACACCTCAACAGTTTTAATAGCATCCTAACAGCAGCCATTATCTTCCCTTCCAATTAATTATCAGAACTCAGATCTGTTTCATTTATTCAATAAATATTTATTGAGTACCTACTAAATGCCATTTAAGGCCCTAAGGTTATAGTAGTGAACAAAAGAGACAAACTGTTTGCCCTCATGGAGTTAACACCCTAATGAGAATAATCATATTGCTTCCCTTTCACCAGTTATGACCTTTTACCAGTTGCCATTTGTCTGTGTGGTAAAATAAGATAAAGGAATCTTAAAATGATACACAAGGTCTCTTTACTGTCCAACCGAGTATCTCTCAACCTGTTGTGTGTGTTCAAATCACCTGAGTTCTCGTTAAAAATGTGTGTTTTGTGGGCTTCTTATTAAGATATTCTGTAGGTCTGGAGTGGAACCCCCAAAATGCATTTTTAATTAGACTCCCAGGAGATTTGAATATAGGTAGTTCTTGGGCCACACTTTGAGAAACACTTATTTGTTCTTTGCCTACCTCTCCAGCTTCAACTCCTGCCATCCTCCCTGTTCATCTTATATTTTAACAGTATAAACCGTTTTAATTCCTTAACCACATGCGATATTTCTTACCTCTGTGCATTAGGCTGTGCTGGTCGTGTTAGTCAGGCCAGTTAACACCAGCAACAACAAAATCACAGTGACTTAATACAGTGGAACTTATTTCTCTTGTTCTCAAAGTCCAATGTAGCTGTTCTTGAATAGATACCTTTTCTAGGTGGCCCTCTTTTTAAGTGGTTACTTAGACTCCTTCTAGTGGATTTAGGCTCCTTACATCCTGAGATGCTGCCTCAGGTGCCCATATAAAGGGAAAAGAAGACATACTGAATACTTAATGGTCACATACTGGAAGGGACACACATCATTTCTGCTCACATCTCATTGACCAGAAATAGTCATGTGGTCCCACTTAGATGCAAGGGGGGCTGGGAAATGTAGTCCTGACGGGGAAGCTGCTTTCTAGCCAGAGCACCCACAAACTTTTGGTTATCAGAAAGATGCCTCTGCTACCCTCTGGTTACTAAATATCCATGTGCCCCTCATTCCCACACATAGCACATATTCACCACCTCCCCATAAGGGCTGACCCAGAGTCCCAGTTGGTCACTGTATCCAGCTCACAGCCTCAAGTTATCCTTTCTGCCCCCGCTGCACACATCCAATATGCAGTGGGTGAGCAGAGATGGGGTAACCTCAGGACAAACTCTCATTTGGAAAAAGGAAGCATGCAAGACACAGCACAGCCACTGGTCCTGAGCAGCTGTGGAACTGCAAGCGTTTGAAGGCCTCCTACCTTGATGGTGGGGAATTTTCTTTTGTAGGCCCTGATACCACTCTCTGGGGACAGTTGTCTTGTTCATTGTTCTCCTTTGCCTCTGGGTCTGTCTTATGGGCCATGTTCTTCTTCTTTCTTGTGCATGTCTTCCTTTCCACATCTGAAGGAGGTGTTGGGGGACCTGCCCTCCTTGGGGGCTGCATAGCTTTTACAGCCTTCTTCCTACTCATGCAAACTAGAGGACCTGAAGGTTATTGGACCACTGGAATAGTCAAAGACTTTTCTTTGGTAGTAACATTTCTTCAAAACTTTGTCATCTTCTGATCTATTTGCTTCTAGTCAATTCCAGATGCCTGTAAGCATGCTCAAGAATTACTAGATATAATACTTGATACTGATTTATTTCATTGCTTCCTCTCTTCCATGCTCCTTTCTGTTTCAACCTTACGATGGTCACCTGAAGGATACCTAAAACTACGTGTGGGATAGATATTATATAACCTTAATATGATCCTTACATTGGGCCACTTTAATCAATCAAAAGAGGTTTTAAATGTTTGTGATTCAGGACTATTTTTTTAATTCTCATTTCTTAGTGTTTGGAGTCTTGAAGCAGTAAGCTTTTCAGTCATGCAAAGCCTTGCATGTTTGCTCTTTGTCCTTTCTCATTTCTGCTTGCAAATCAGCCAGTTCTTTCCAAAGTAGCATTTATTACTGACACTCCATTTTTCAGCCTCTTTTCTTCGAGCTATAGACTGAGTAGGCATGTCTGCCTCCTTACTCACCATATAAAAAAAAAGTTTGACAGGTGTTTTGCCTTTATATAACATGACTGCCATCCTTCTAGCTTCTGATATCCATCTTCTTGCCACCTGAGAGCCAAGCCAATGTCACATTGCTCTATTTCACTCTTCAATAAACACAGAACTCCAAAAATTGCTCCAGATCTCTCCAGCCTGAAGGTACCAATGGCATCCCATTAATGATATTAATTCTAATGCCATTGGATTGTGTTCACAGTCTTGCATAAAGAATCTGCAGAGCCCTGGAAGCCCTGGATGTGAAGCCCCATCCCAGTGGGTTTCCAAACAGGTTGGCTTGCATTAGATTGCTTCTGTTCTTCTGCCAGTATCCTCTGGACACTGCATGTTGGTCCAGCTTCCGTTATTTCCTGCTAGGCACCTACTGGGCATTTCCATGTCCACTGGGCATCTGCCATCTCCTGCTAAGCATATCAGTTTCTGCTAACTTGCCCTTCCATAATGAACTAAATTTCTCAATGCCAAGGGGGTGCTGTATTTTGCACTGATGTGTCTCCTGTACTTAGTGTCACTCTTTGATGTCATTTATAATGGCCATGCACCATGTTTCAAAATTCCCTCGTGTACATTTGCTCCTGCAGCCTATTTCTGCAGCATTCTCTATTCATAGAGCTCAGACTACACCATCAGGACTGCCCTGGGTCCAGAAGGTGCCTCTTACACTTACTGGCTTTCTCAACTCTGTCCCCAGCCACAGTCATAAAATTTTCTCCTTGTTGGTCTTCTTTTCCTGGATAAATCAACTTATTCAAGGGTTCCCTGAGTATCCCTGGGCTCACACCCTTAGGCATTTAGAAATCTAAAATGAGACTCTCCTATGCGCCCTCCCACAAATACCTTGTGTCATGTGAATGGATAAATAATCTCTCTTCCTAGATTATTCCTCTTACTTTGTTTAGCCAGAGAACTACTATTCGAGCTTCAAAACCCTAGTTCAAGGACGGCCTTCTTGGTGAAACATCCCAACCATCTCCACCCCTCACCAGAGAATCTCACATCCTGCTCCGTGCTCAGTTTGTGGCTTATTAGACTGATCAGTGAATACTAGCTTGCTTATCTGTCTCCCCTCTGTTCTAGTAAGATCCTTAAATATATTCTGCATCTGCCATGTAGAGGGTATTTGGTCAACTTTAATTGAGTTTAATTTCACTAACTTCCCTTTCCTAAAGCACATCTTGTCCTCACAGGTGGTGAAGTCTTTTCCAAGCTAGTCTCCCTGTCATACACATGTGGATTAACTGGCTGCCTCCAGCCAGCTTCGAGAGCATTGGGAAGTGAATGAGGCACTGGGTGAATCTGAGATTCACGCAGCAGGTTAAGATGTGGCACCCTGCCCCCACCCCCATCCCTGTTATCTGAGTAGTTGGCTACCGTCGATGTGTCAAGGTTTCATCTGCTCCTGGTATTTCAAAAGTTCTGAGCTGATCAGCTCCCTGAACTTCATGTGGCCAGAAACAGCATTTTGTCTTACAGCACTCTTCAAGTCGTGACACAAGGCTCCTTGACCAAGTTCATGAAAACATGACACGATTCTGATCTGAAACCTGATATAGAAAGTAATTGTCCTCTGCAACGCATCTCAGACAATGCGGATACCCACTTATTTTTTCTCCTTCACTACTGTTATTTATGAGGCAGGGGTGAGGAGAAGAGAAATGTTTTTAAATGAAAGGTGAAATATTCTATTGTGGAGTATGTTTTATGAGGAAGAGAAGGAAATATATAATTTCTGACTCTGAGTTTGCATAGGCTCCAGATATCTTTTAAGTTACCATCTCAACACATTATTTAAGGCTCTGTTCTCTGGGCTCTTGAAGTCCTAGTTTATTTTTTGATATAAAGTCATATCATTCATGGGGTAAACTCCCCCCTAACAATCACCAAGCCAAAGGCATTTTTTTTCCTGTGCCTCCTCAAGGTTAAATTGTTCTCTTTGCTCAGAATTTATTTAATGAATATATCTTACAAAATATGATTTTAATGATTTTTGGCTTATAATACATTATTTTCCACTAGTTTCTTTAGTGGTGGTGCCCTTCTCTGCTGTGGTTTGGACTCTGGAGTAAAGACCATGAGTAGAAGGGGAGATTTAAGAACAAACCTTAGGACTTACATGGGGGAAGCATTTTTGGGAGATTCTTCCAATAAACCTGGTTCCAGAACTGCAGGGTTATGAACACTGGCCCCACATTCTGCCCCAAGCTCTGACATTGCACAGGTGAAGTGATTGTTATAGGTGTGGTCGTATAAGCAGGGTTGTTCAAGAATTTGAGAAGTTCTGTGGCTGAGGAAGTTCACTTTCTTTCTCTCTCTTCCTAAATGAGGCAAGTAATGAACTGAGTTTGGGCTGGCACATGCTGAGATGAATGCATTTCAGAAGACAAAGGCAGAGGATGGGCCAGAGAGAGTTTGAAACAGGCTGGTGAGCACAGAATGGAAAAAGATGGGGTATGGAGGAAAGGAAAGGGGCGGGGGGAAGTTGGAGTGAAAGAAATGACAGAAGAGGGCTTTAAATGACAAGGCCACATGTTCTTACAGAAACCCTCTGGGGGGTATCAGATGTGAGACATGGTCTCAAGATCCCAAGAGTGGTCCTGTAAGAGGTGCTGCCAGACCCCATTCTCAAGGCTGTACCTTAAAGGTACAGGCATGGACTTAAAGCCTCCTCTAACACTCAGACCCCAAACTCAAAGTTGACATCACCTGAAGCAGCTAAGAAGCCAGTGGCCCTTTTGATATCCAGAGAGCCAACCTGAGGGGCATCTGGGGCTGCCTGAGAGCAGGACTGTAAAAGCTTTCTTCCTTCTCAGCCAGGGTTCCTCAACTCAGCGCCATTGACATTTGGAGCTGGATACTTCTTTGATGGGGAGAGGGTTGTCCTTTGCATTGTTGGATGTTTAGCAGCATTCCTGGCCTCTGCCGACCAGGTGACACTAAGCAACACCCACCTTCTCAACTGTGACAACTAAAAATGTCTCCAGATATTTCCAAATATTCCCTGAGAGGCAAAGTGCCCCACTGGTGGAGGCCAACGTGGAGACAAAAATCACACATCCCCAAGCTCTTGTTTCACTCAGAATATTCTAGACGATGGGCCTAGATCTCGCTGTCTTGGTCTCTCTGAACAACATACCTTAAGCCTGAATAATGAGTCTCATACAACATGAAGTTGTTACTGCTTGCTGAGCCCACTGCCTGGACTCCCATTCATAGAATTAAATTCTACTGTAAATGGAAAACTCTTTTGAGAATTATTCATAGAGCAGGAAGGTGTCAGACATTTGAGAAGAGGTGATATATGGATTTCCAACAGACCTGATTTTGAATTCTCTTTCTGTCATTTAATAGCTGTGTGAACGTGAACAACTTACTTTGTCTCTTTGGGCCTCTTTCCTTATTGATGAGTCCTGGTTTAAAAAATAACTCTCACCCCATCTCAATGAGGCATTTGAGGAGAGTTAATGTATGATCAGTGATTTCCACATAGCAGGTTCTCAAAGAACAAACAGTAACAATTACCATCACATTGCTGAGTAAGAAGATATATTTAGGGCAGTACTTAAGATAGATATGAACACGGCAAGACTTCATAACTGAGGCAGAGAAGAGGGGATTGTGGCTGTATCACTGGTCCAATTTAGTATTAAAAATATTATCACAGACCCAACATCTTATCAGCAGTAGGTACAAGGGCAGTACCCAAAAACACAAGCCCAGACTGTGCTGTCTAGGAGCATCAGAAAACCAAGTGTCTCTACCAAGGGAACAGGGTGGATATGATGTATCTTAGGTCTCAGGGAGGTGGAGAAATGAGTTACACCTTTGAGTCCTTTGGTTAAGCAAGGAAGACTAGAGAGCAGCATTCCAGCTGTCGAGAAGGAAAGTGGCAGGTGTCTCTGGGGAAGGCAGGAGAGGTGAGCAGCTTTGTTGGCTGGGCCAGAGGAAAAGCAGCAGAGGATGTCTGGGTTCTGCCTGCGGTCGGGTGGACTTGTGATGGACAGTAGTTCATGGCCCTCAGTGAGCGAGTCTTCCTGGGAAAGTGAGACACAGTGGGGGTTGTAAGCTCAGGCCCAGAGAAAACCCAGAAACTGAGGAGCCAGTTAGAGGCATGACGTCAGTGTGATGCTTATGCGTATATAATCACTGTTCAAGTTACAAAGGTTTAAAAACTCAGTTTTATCTTATGACTGAGTATTAAGGTACTGGAAGTTTGAAATGCTAAAACATTACTGGATTTCAGCTTGCCCTTTTCTCATTACATCTTAGCTGATATTTTCTTCTGTGATATTCATTTTCTTCTTAATCGCAGTGTAGGCTTATTGAGAAAATACCATCTTTAGATCTTTTCATTTTATAGCATAGAAAATGCAACTCCATTTCTTTCATAATATGTTTTTAAAGAGAAATTATGAATCTTTTGGAGTTTTTAACTGGCTATCTATTGGTAGAGTTACCTTGAGCTCTAAACTCTTCTAGACAATCAGTAATTGTTCTGAAAAATGCAGGAATATTCATTATTGCTGATACTAACTCTCATCCTCCCAGCTGCATGATCCCGTTTGTTTAAAACATTACTCATCTTACACATGAGGCTGAGAATGAAGAGGACAAGGAAGTGCTAAATTAATGATCACCTCATTTCAGGACCGTCAGACTCTTCTATTTTCCTGAGTGTTTTTTTTTTTTTTTTTTTTTTTTTTTTTTTTGCGGTACGCGGGCCTCTCACTGTTGTGGCCTCTCCTGCTGTGGAGCACAGGCTCCAGATGCGCAGGCACAGCGACCATGGCTTACGGGCCCAGCTGCTCCGCGGCATGTGGGATCTTCCCGGACTGGGGCACGAACCCGTGCCCCCGGCATCGGCAGGCGGACTCTCAACCACTGCGCCACCAGGGAAGCCCCTGAGTATATTTTTAAGACTGGATAAGAGCACTGATTGCTGTGTGACTGGAGGAAGGTGAGAGACAAGAAGACAGGCTTTGGGATCTGAAAGGAAAGCTTGCGCTGCAGGGTCAGGAGAGACTGCATAGTGATGCCTTTATAAAAATCCCAAACACCAGGATTCAGAGAACTTCTGGTTGGTGAACACACTGAGGTGTTGCCATGGTGGTATGTCTGGAGAGAGCATGGAAACCCCCCCCCGACAACACACACACACACACACACACGTGCACACACACACGCGCACACACCTTGCCATATGCATCTTCTCCATTTGGCTGGTCCTTTATAATAAACCACTAAATGTAAGTAATGTGCTTTGCTGAATTTTGTGAGCCGTTCTGGCAAATTATGGAACCTGAGGAGGGGGTTGTGGGAACCCCTGATTTATAGCCAGTCAGTCAGAAGCATGGGAGCTTCAGGACTTGCATTGGCATCTAGAGTTGGGGAGAAGTCTTGTGGGGCTGAGCCCTTAACCTGTGGTGTCTGTGATAACTCTGGGTAGTTAGTGTCAGAATTGAATTGAAATGCAGGACACGCAGTTGGTGTCTGGAGAGTTGGAAAATTGGGTGATGTGGGAAAAAAAACCACCCACACATTTGGTGTCAGAAGTGTCATGAGAGATAAAAGGAAATGGGGGGCTTTCCTGGTGGCGCAGTGGTTGAGAGACCGCCTGCCGATGCAGGGGACACGGGTTCGTGCCCCGGTCCGGGAAGATCCCACATGCTGCAGAGCGGCTGGGCCTGTGAGCCATGGCCACTGAGCCTGCGCGTCTGGAGCCTGTGTTCCACAACGGGAGAGGCCACAACAGTGAGAGGCCCGTGTACCGCAAAAAAAAAGGCAATGGGGCTCCAGTAGATGGGGTGGCCCTGGAGGGTTTCTCAAAGAATGTGGCCTTGAGCGAAGGCCTGTATGAAAGAGCCACTCACAGTCAGAGAAGAGTTAGCAAGACACCAGCAAGCAAAGGCAAGCTGTTGAGGTAGGATTGAGCTTTGCACAAATAGGAAACATGGTGACTGGTTGGGAGTGTGAAAAGTGGAAATTGGCATGAGATGAGGTCAGAGAGGTGGGCAGGGGCCATGTCATGTAGGATCTGATAGACTGTGGTTAGAAATTTGTATTTTATTTGACTTTAATCCAGGAGTTACAAAATCTTCCTTTTCCATGAATGAATTGACATGACTGCTCAGGAGAGACAGGGTAGGCCCCTAGGTGAGGTGGTCACTGCCCCAGCAGGACCAGACTCCTTCCTCTTTCCCTCTCCTGTTTCACAACAGGACAGTCTCCTTGAGGGCAAATACATTCTCCCCGTGGGAAGGGCTGCCAGGTAAAACCCTGATCAGCCCCGTTACAGGAAGCCATTGGCAGGAATCCATTGGCCTAACTTCCCTGGCAGCCTGCTTTACCTGTAGCCTCCCACATCCCTGCCTGTGGCCTGATGACCAAGCACTAGCCTGTTCTGCCCTGAACACAGGCTTGGCTCCCCATGTAAGTTAAGGGTCTCTGGCCATGGTCCTCCTGCTGCCACCTAAGAGAGCCCCAGCCTGATCCCTTCGTCCTTAGTATTTTATTTTGACCCATTTCCTAATAAGGAAGATGTAGATCTACAGTAGAGGGTCTGATCCTGTTCTGGGCTTTGTCCTTTGGCCCGAGCTGGCTTCTGTGGGCCCCTGGGACAGGGAGGAAACAGCCCGTCTCCAGTCCTGCACCATTCAGGCTGACCTCCGAGCAGCCGCACGTGCGGCCCCATCAGTGCCTGGCCCTTCCTCCTACCCTAAACCTTGCCTCCCCTGCAGTCAGCTAAAACCCCTGGAGACTCCCCTCAGCTATGGCTGTGATAGATGGCAGAGAGACAAATAGATAAACAGATCGAATAAAATAATCATCAGGCTGCTGTCATTTCTGGACTCTATTTTATTGATTGATTTCCATAGAATAGGCCTCCTCTTTAATATAGTGCATTTATCTGAATATCCCAGCTGACAGAGATAATCATGGGCCCCATAAACCAAGAGGAGGAAAATTTATGCTCATAAGAATAGCAGATATTTAGCTATTTGTTCTGGTTTACATTTATTCTTTATGAGCTATGTTTTCCTTTTGTGGTAAATTAAAGATCACTCTTAAATATTTATCAGGGTCTCTTCCATCCTCCATAGCTATTATTATTAATAATAACCAGGATCTTAACAATCACCATTCATTGAGTTTCTTTTACATGCCAGCATAATAACATGACACCCCTCGCACTCACGCCACCCTGACAAACACAGACACACACACACACACACACACACACACACAGTCCTTACAGCAAGGCTGCAATGCAGAGATTTTCATGCTCCTAGATGTTCGGCAATCTGCTCAGAGTTACCCATCAAGAAAGTAGCAGAATTCAAATTTTTGGCCTCTCAGAGTGAAGTACCCATGCTCTCTCCGGTGTTCTTAGGCTACAGCTCCTGAGACACTCCACAGGGGTTCATGCAGCTGTGAGAGTTGTCAGTGTTTCATCACACCAGTGACTGCAACCTTTAAGTCATAAACACCTTTGTTCAGTGTCTACAGTGTAGAAAAATGAATTTATTTTGCAGCAAAGAAACCTATTGGTGGGTTTAACTAGTTATATGAGAACATATCACATCCCAGTCCTGCCCCTTTTACCGATAAAATCATGTTGTATTTTATTTTCTATATTGGAGTCTCTGAATATTCTGCTGGTCTGAGGACTTTGCTGTGACATTCAGCATCCCTCACCCATCCCTGGTGAGTATGGTGCTTGGTGCCGAGGGAGCGATCTGTCGAACGAATGCCTCATCTGCCTTCTTGATCAGGGGCATTCGCTCCATGAGATGTCAACCCTGGATCCACCCCCGCCCAGTCCCCACCCACCCTGGGACCAGCTGCCTCCTCATCTTCACAGTTAGAGACTTTTAGAAGATCACTTTAAGTCAGCTGGCATCATCTGATTTTTTATGTTAAATAATACTGATTTGTTTTTAATGGGTCATCACATGCACATAGTGTAAGATTCAAAAGTTTCCAGAGGGTATATGGTTACAAGTAAGTCTACTGCTGTTTCTCATATATCCTCGTGTTTCTCATGTGTTCTTGCAGAAACAGTCTATGAATATACCAGCAAATATGTGTGTATGTATAATTTAGACCTGTGGTTTAAATTACCCATTCTGAGAATTGCATGTGCAATATGCTATCATATGTTAAAAATGTGTCATTTAGACTGTTTCTAATTCCAAAACATCTGATAGCTTTATTAAAAATTACACTGTATTATTTGATACAGTGCCATAAAACTACCATATAATCTCTACTTTGGTTGGACTGGATACAAAATCTTATGCAATAGAATTGCTGAATGGCTTCCTGGTGATCCCAATGGACTGGAGCAGCTTCCAGATCTGCCTTCACAGGCTGAGTCCAAACAGGACTCTTCTGTGATGCTCTTCGTACACAAAAATTCAAGTAGCCTCAGGCAGCCCCTGATCCCTGGTTAACAATTCCAGCTTTCCTAATGCCCTTGCTATCCAAAGAGCTACCAAACTCATCTGCAAGACACAGAAAAGCAAAGGCAGAATGGTCAACTCCTTTAGCAAGTATCAGGCTTGCTGAAGGCTTTAACTTTCATGAATGGAAAAAAAATTACATACATACATATATATATATATATATATATATATATAGAGAGAGAGAGAGAGAGAGAGAGAGAGAGAGAGAGAGAAAGTTTTATTTAAGAAGTACACCTGGAAGGTTTAAAAATTTTTTAAACTCATGTTTCTCATGTCCTGGCCTAAAGTGATGCTTGAAAGTGTGAAAATATTTCTAAAGTAGTTTGTCCTTATATGATGGTGGGTCTAAGACGTTTTGTTATTGCAATCCTGGGACCACGTTCACGAATAGAGTCAAATAAAAGGAAACTTGGCCTAGAGAAAGAGGAAACAAAAGTTCAATTTTATTTTCCTTTTGTCAGGCTCTGACTTCGTAAGGGATCTCTCCAAACACTCTCCTCTAACTGTTTGCTTTGGGTTAAAGGGTTGTACCAAGCTCAACCTCTGATCTGGGTTCTGGCAGGCCCTGCCTTCCAAAGCCCTTTGAAAAGCCCATTGGTCCATCTCCATGGAGTGGTGAAAGGCTGCATCTTGTGTATATTGTAGCTGAATTACCCATATGGTCTGATTGTTTTTTTCCCTTTATGCATAAAAGTTGAACCATTTTTATTTGTGGTCTTCCATTCTACTATAGGAGAACTAATCTTTCAGTGTTAGACAAGAAAAGCACTCTAGTTCATCAGCCTTTGAGCTACTTTGTCGCCTGAGACAATTGCCAAGTACTGCCCTGTCTGCGGGACTGTTTCCGTTCCGTGGTTCCTCCCTCAGAGGCAGGTGGAGATTTCCACAGAAACCATCTTGCTGAACCCAAGAGCCTTTGCTTTTCCCTTTTTCCACATAAACAAAGGGAATTTGATACTTGATGCTAGTGAGACCTGGAGAAGGCAGTTGAACTTTGGTCAGGGAAAAAGGAAGGCAGTAATCCAATGTACGGGAGCCAGGTTAAGCTTAAACCAGACTGGACTAGGGCAGAGAACTCTTGTCTGAGGACCTCCAGGGGTTGTTCATAGCAACTTTGTGTGTTTGTTTAGACTAAAACTTTCTTTCTGGATTTTCTCTGGGAGGAAGGACTAGAGATACAAGAGGTGCTCAGTAAATACTAGTTTTCTTCCTTGCCTTTTCCCTGTGTGTCAACTTTCTTCTTGCTACTTCTCTTTCTTTTAGCAATAGCTGCAAATAAATTCAGATGTGTAGATAATTCCCCTAAACAAGATACAGTTTACTTCTGGGGAGAAGCTTAGTATGTGGAGCTCTGTCTGAAGAAGGACTTCCTGGAGGAGATTGATTGCCCTCTGAGAAAGAGGACACAGAAGGAAACAGAAGAAGCTGCTTCCACCTATCAAGTGACCTAACCTTGGCGTCCAGGAGACAGAGTGACATGGAGACAGAGAGGGGTCATCCTTCTCATTTCTGCACAGAATGTAGAATGGCCCTGGCCCAGGGATGCCTGCAAGGATTCTGATTCCTTTGGCACCTTGCCACTCACACCTTCCAGAACATGGAAAAGAAGCCCTCTTGGCACAAATGTCACTGTCCTTTGGTGGACACCAGCAGTTGTAAAGCTCTGAGCTTTGTACACTGGCAAGAGGTCCAGGGGTGAGGGCCAGAGTACTTTTCAAGCACCTGTGTGAGACTCTCCTGGGGATGCTAGAGGTATGGAGAATGAGTATTTTGCAACTGGCTATGTTGAGAAGTTGGGAGAAAGAACTAGAGAAAGTAGGGATTTTGCCTTCAGTGTGACCCTATGTACATGTCCTGCTGTGTGAGTTGAGGTGAAATCAGTACAAGCTCTACCAAGCCAATCCTTCAGCTTATTGTTTCATATCTGGCCCCTACTGCCTAATGACATAAAATTAAATATCAGTGGGATATTGTGTTATACAGAGAGCATGACCATTGAAAGGAAACAGGAAATAAACATGAAACCTCGATTCTTACTCTGATATCTGACATTAACGGAATGAGCATAATGTAATGCCCTGTTCTAAGCATTTCACATAAATTATCTCATTAAATCCTCCCACCAACCCAATGAGGTAGTATCACTATCCTTAGTTTACAGATGAGGAAATTGAGGTTTAGAGATGTTAAATAACTTACCCAAAGCAATAGTAATCAAATTAATTCTGTCTCTCTGGTGAATAGGGTTAATAAGAGGGTCCACTTCTACAATTTTTTGGATTTCCAAGTTTTCCTCCAATGAATATAAAGCAACATAAGTGCTAGATCCTGGGCTCTCAGGAAATTTAGAAGTGTTTGAGATACCAATTTATAATTATTTAATCCTGTAGATTATGTAATTGTAATAATCATAATGCATACGGTCTTTGAATATACATGAATACATGTATATTATATGTTGTATATTATGATAGTAATTTAATTCTGTAACTCTATAAGCTAGTGGAGGAAAATAAAAGAGAATGGGCTCAGGTACTAAAATGCATGAAGCAGACTAAAAATGCCATTAAAGTTCGCAGATGCAAGAGAACCATAGGGTCCAGAGTAAACAGAAGACTCTTAGAGGAGGAAGGACTTGAGCTTGACTTTGGCTGGGTAGAAACTAACTGGTTGGACTCTGGCAAACTAGCTTGTATCAGATCCACTCTCCCGCCAACACCACTGGAAAAGTTGGCTTTAAAAACTGTTGTTTAAAGCCATTGAAAAGTTTCGAAGGCAGCAAAGACTTTTGAAGGTCTTGGGGAAAAGGAAAGTTCAGAGATGCAGGTATAACATCTGGCACTGCCTTATCTCCCAAGATATTTGCAAATTTTAAAGTAGTGGCTGAGGCATTTTGACGGTCTCGTGGGGCTGAAGGAACAATGAAATTAAGCATCTAAGGGAGAAAAGCCCTCATAAGCACTTGAGGCATTTAGAGGGAACCCTTCAAGGGCTACATTCTAGGAGTAGGGACCAACTGGAAATAGACCAACCCTCACAAAGACTGAAACTCACCAATCCTCATAGAGACTGAAGCTCCATCCAGATTACCTCAATCCCAGGTTAGGTGAAGATCCACTTCTACCCTAATTGCCTGCCACAAACAAAAGTAAGACCTTTCTTGGAGGAAATGTAACATTGGTCAGAGCCTTAAAGTGATAATTGTTATGAAAAACAAAACCCCGAAGCAAAATTAAAAAAACCCAAATTAGGCATGCAGAAATTAAAAAAAAATTAGCCAAAAAATCAAGAGGACTAAAGTCTGTAGAAATTCAAACATAGGAAACCCACATATTCCAGTTAGGAAATTCACATAACTGTTATCACTGTTTCAAGAAATTAACAAAATGAAAAATTTCAGCAGAGAATTGAAAATTATAAGATACTATCAAGTGGAAATTCTGAAACTAAAAAATATTATAACTGAATTTAAGAACTTAATATATGGGTTTAATAGCAGATTAGACACAAAAGTTAAAAGAAATCAGAATAAAACATAGGAAGAAAAAATTATACACAAAAGAACATAAAAGATATATGGTAAAAAAAGGCCTAATATTATGTCATTGGAGTCCAAAAAGTTAGGAGAGAGAGAGAATGGGTGAGAAGCAATATTTGGAGAGCCATTGCTAAGATTTTCCCAAAATTTACAAGACCTCAAGTCAGAAGACCTAAGAATTGCTTCAAATCCCAGGTGGGGTAAATACAAGACACCCATGCCTAAGCACATCATAGTAAAACTGTTAAACACAAAAAGAAGACCTTAAAAGCAGTCAATAGGAAAAATATATATGTTACCTTCAAAGAAATACGTGTATTATTCAGAAACAATGGAAGCCAGAAGACTATGATTGACAGCTTCAACATGCTAGGGGCGGAAATCCTGCTAATTTAGAATCTGATACCCAGTAAAAATATTCTCAAAAAGCAAGGTAAAGATAACTTCAGACTAATAAAAACGGAGAAATTATTACCAGTAGACCCACAAGGAAAGAAATAATAAAGTCTCTATTTCAAGAACAAGGAAAAGGATCCCAGACAGAAGCATGTACATATAGGAAGAAATAAAGGATGGAAAGAGTATGCAGGTAAATCTAAATATCCCCCACATGAAACAAATATAAACATATATCATTGGGTTTCAAGCCTACTTAAAACATGACAATAAAAGCTCAGAAGGAAGAAGGGGTAGATGGAGTTAAAATGTCTTAAAGCCTCTGAGTTGTCTGAGATGTATATGTCTTAGTTTATATTAGACTTGAATAAGTTAAAGATTAATTTTGTAATCTCTAGGCTAGCCACTTACTCTTGTAAAGAGTGAATAGAGGAGAAAGATGGTGTTATACTTTGGGTTCATCCAGAATTAGTTCCCGTGACAAGGGTTTAAATGCAAGTAGTTTATTTGGGAGGTGACCCCAGTAAAAGTAGGGGAGTGAGTGAGCGAGACAGGCATGGAAAGGAAGCCAGTAAAGCTTTATACTGGGAAATATCGGGAGCCAGGATGAAACTCTAGTTAATCTCATCCAAGGGGTGATCCCATTATTATTTATCCCAGGGTTAATAATCCTCTAGTACTTCTGGCTTGCTTAGTGTGTAGGCAGAGAGGACTCTGGTAGCCAGAGAGACCCTTCAAGTGTATAGTCACCGTGTGGACAGCTGAAAGTTGGGCCAGAGTACCAGGAAATGATAAACTCCAGAGGATAGGGATGAATTAACAGTAGATGCTACGATACCTAGAAAAGTGCGTATGTCTATGTCTAAAGACACATGGAAGAACATATATAGTAGCATTACTGTAATGGCCCCAAACTAGAAACAACCCATATTTCCCAGGAGCATAATGAATAAACGATAATATATTCATACAATGGCATATTATACAGCAATGAAAGCAAACTACAGCTATAGACAAGAACATGGCTGTGTCTCACAAACATAATAGTGAGTGAGAGAAGCCAGATGCTACAGAATGCGTACTGAAGATTCCATTTATATAAAATTCAAATATCTGCAAAACTAATCTGTGGTATTGGAATAACGGATGACTTGGGGGAGGAGGGGCTTTTTAACTGGATGGGGATAAGAGAGGGGCTCCCTTGGGGTGCTAATGATGTTCTATTTCTTGATCTCAGAGAGGAGAAGCTTGCTCTCTTCATGATAATTCACAGGCCTGTACATGTATGATATGTGTACTTTTCTATATGTATGTTAAAGTTCAACTTAAAAAGTTCATTAGCATGAGGAACAAATTAGCTCTGTGAATGGGCAAAATAAAGTGTGACTGACCCCACCAGTGACTCTGTACCCAAAGCGTCTCTCTGGCTATGAAAGGAGTAGGAACAAAAGGTCAGTGACAGGAAGGTGAGAATGAATAAGATGTGTGGGGAATTGGGAAGAGGTTGGTCTATGGGAACTGGAAAACCCCATGTTAGATATTATTGGGAATATCAGGTTCAGTAAATTAAGACCAGTTGTGGGAAACTGAGAAATTCATCCTTAATCACACAGGGAATATAAATTCAGTGTTGCGTGTGAAACTCCAGGCTGTGTTCCAATAGACATCTCTCACTGTTCACACATAACCCCTTGCTTGAGATGGTAGAAATCACTTCTACTTTACTAACTTGGTAAAATTCACAACACAGGTAGGAGCCTAATGGACAGTGATGAAATTAAAACTAGCAATGATGGGGAACTTTAGTTTACTTAAAGCAAAATGTGGACCATATTGCATACCTCATCTGGTAGTTGTGAAAAGCATTCATTTGGAAATTTCAACCTTCCATCTTGAGGGTACTGAAAGAGGTACCAGGAACACAATGATGGGTTCAGCTATGTAAACCTGTCTGAACCATATCATGTGTGGGATGGAATCCACCATGTGTGATTGAATATAGAGAGGGAGTAGAGAGGCAAGTTCAAGGTAACTTAGCCTAATTTTTGGAGAGAAGTGTTTCAAATACAAATATGAACAGCTTTAATGATAGATGTTTGGGGGCCATGACAACATATATTTAAGGAGGTGCCATTATTGTGACAGAGCTTTCCTACGAAGAAAGTGTATTGTGATCTATCTGCCACTTTGTCTTTTTTTTTTTCTTCCAACACAAAAGGCAAGTGAAAATTAAAATGGAAACTTCTGGAGAGGGCAAGTAATGAGTATTCTAATTATTAAATATTTCTTTTAAGCTTTCAGATAGCACATGGAATTGAAACTGTCTCTCTTCAAATTCCAGTAAGAGTAGAACAGCTATGGCTGAGAATGTTAGGATGGTATTTTTGTGACAAACCTTCCCTGCTGGCAGCCCAACCCAAGGAAAGGAGAAAGTGAAGTTCCTCTCTGGTTAGATTGTGACGCATCTTTGGAAATTAACTTTCTTACTCTTTAGGTGGCGTAGTAGATACCCCCATAGCAATGAACATTTGCCCGTGAGGTTTTGTCTACCAGCTGAAGATCTGAAGGCAGTTGTCTTTCTTTAGATGGAGGGCAGGGCAGATGATGAAATTCATGCCTGCGTTCTGGAGTTGGGGCAATGAGAGCTTTCTCCAGTTTCCAAAGGACATGGAGAGGGCAGGACAGTGGAGGAATTACTATTATTTTCATAATAGAAATCCATATGAATTTAATGGTGATTACTTGTTTACTGACTGTTCTTGTTGCCAGAACACTTCACCTTCGTGTGAACAAAATACTGCTTTCAAATTCCAATCACTTCAGCTAACACTGTCAGCAGACAGGACTAGACTTCAATTGACCATCACAACTAGCTCCCTGTTTTAGAAAATTGCTTCAAAAACCAAGGTCAGGTCTGCATGGCGTTTGTTTTTGTAAAAGTCTGTGCGCACAGGTGGTCACAGTCAGCAGCTGGAGGGGAGAGGGCAGTGGCCTCCCACTGCCTGGCTTACTGGGCCCTCCTGCCCTCCTGGATGGATTCCACATTCAGCCCTCGGGGCTTCTGACAATGTCTGTGCTGACACAGACAAGCTCAGTCAGGGAGCACAACACAAACACATGGGCAGCATGGGGAGGCTGTCTGCTAAATGTGATAAAGGAGCCCTCAACACAGCACTGGCATATGGGAAGCAGGCATGAAATTATCCTGTGCTCAGGCTTCAGAAATTTGCAGGCATTTTCTATTGAGCTCAAAGTGCTGAGTGATTACAAGGACCTCTCTGCTCTGGCTGTGAAAAGGCTGGCTAGGTTGTCTTTGACAAAACATTACTAATGGTGAAACAAAATTTCCACCTTGCTTCTCACTCTTCTCTTTTGCATTGACCCTTACATTGCAGCTTCCTTTTTGGGTTTCTAGGCAAAATGTGTATGGAAAATAAATGAATATCTTAAACAATTTCTTCATGAACTTCTCTGCATTGGTGAATTGCTTAGCTTTCCTTGAGAGAGCTGCTCTTATATGATCCTGGCATGCAACGCTATTTTTCCAGGAAGAAATCCTAATCCAAGGAAGTGCACTTTTAACTTCAGATAATCTTGAGGATCTTCTGTGCTTTAAGGAAATTCAGCAGAGGACCCTCTGCCCAGATACCAATTCCCATAGGATGTGGGAATCAACAGCCATGTTTCACCCTCAGGGACCCTGGAGAGTATAGACATTGAGTAACTGCACAAGGAGGTCGAAAGAAGCAAGGGTTGAGGGGGAGGGTAAGTGGAGGTGTCTGTGTGTGTGTGTGTGTGTGTGTAGAGGGTGGTAGCTGACATGAGCAAAAATCTAGTGTTCTTTAATCCTAATTTGTAAGTCACCAGTAGGATCAAATTGAAACCTTCCTGCTGTATGTTTAATGTCATAATCAAGAGTTCTGCCCCCAGCAGGCAGAAATGGTAGTTGATAGTCCCACTTAAATAGACAGCTGGTGGAACCGTTTTTTGGCTGGATGGCTTTTACATCAGCCACTAACCACCTATCTATACAGAAGTCAAGAAGGCAAGTTAACTCGTGCTTCCTCCTTTTGCAGTGGGTCTCCCAAGTGTTTAAGCCAAAGGCCAAATAAGTACTTGGTGAAGAAAAGTAGCTTGTCCTCTGAAAGCTTTTTTCACTTGAATCATCTCATCAGTTCTGGAGGGTGAAAAGCATAATGTCATGGAAAACTCTGTGCTGATTTTCCAGGAGCAGGACTTGGGGACAGGTTAAATACATCGTTTGGGTACTGGTACCTTAAGTGATGCTCAGAGCAACTGACAGCTGCTGGAGGGTCCTCCCTCATGGCTACACTTTCTCTTTTGAAGCAGACAAGACATGATAGAGGGAAATGAACTCTTCTTTCTCAGCCTCATTTGAGCATTCATTCTATGGTAGTTATAGAGCTCAGAGGGAGCCAGTAAAAGCTGGGTCGGCACTTCCAGATTTTCACAACTCAATTACAAATACTCACAGGAAGAAATAAAACACAGGATATCTAGCAGGAGGAGGTGTTTTTCCTTTTGAGCTGTCTTTCTGAAGCAAAAGGAGTTGTGTTAGTCCCTGGTATCCTATGAGCTATTCTAATAACAATGACAATGATAATGATGAATATGATGAACACGTCTCGACTTAAAACTTTTTGGTAGAACATTCTTGCTTTCTTGAATTTACAATGTTAATATAAATAACTTATAATTTAAATATTTGGATACTCTTTTCTCTTCCAATTTGTGGCCCAGATGAGATGAAAACCTAACAAACATTCAACAGATTGAAATTGTAAAATTCTTTTATTTCTCTTACCCAGTCATTATTCTATCCACCTAGCAACATTTATTCAGGTAATACAACCTGAAACGTGTCCAGTGGGTCCAATGGATTTAACCCATTTTAGTATTCTAATCCCAACGTCCCCTTCTCCTGAATCCAGTTTATCTTTGCCAAAAATACTATCCCCTTCTCCTGAATCCAGTTTATCTTTGCCAAAAATACTAATAAGAGAAACAGGAAACCAGATGCACACAGATGTGTTAGCTATTGTGTTGTCTGCTTCACGCTCGGTGGCTTGCCTTGGAGGATCAGTTTCCCCCCAAGGGGACAGTTACTGGTGTGTGCCCCTGTGTCTCTATATAGTTCACCACATCAGGGTTTGCTGTGTTCTAAGAAGGTGGTATAGCAATTCTGGGTATTTGGGTGAAAAACATGCCTTAATTAGAAGCTCCAAGTAAGTTCATTTTATGGATACTTAAAGATTATTCACATCAAGTTTCCATGATTCAGGATCATCACTATCACACACACAGAGTTGCTGTGATATGTGGGAATATCTAACCCTACCCCAGCGTACTCCGGGCTACCGCCATTTAAAAATAACCAAGCTTGCTTTCTTGTTTTAAACTGTAGTTTTATGATTCCCCTTCACTAATATGGTGGGAGCTGTCCAAGGTCTGTGGCTAACTCCAGTGTGCTCCTGACTTGAGGCTCCACATATGTGGTGGGCATGAAAGAGACACGGCAGAAGTATTATTTTTTTTTAAAAATGTATTTAATTTATTTTTAATTTTTGGCTGCATTGGGTCTTCGTTGCTGTGCACGGGCTTTTCTCTAGTTGTGGCGAGTGGAGGCTACTCTTCATTGCGGTGCGCGGGCTTCTCATTGTGGTGGTTTCTCTTGTTGCAGAGCACGGGCCCTAGGTGCATGGGCTTCAGTAGTTGTGGCTCGTGGGCTCTAGAGCGCAGGCTAAGTAGTTGTGGCGCACAGGCTTAGTTGCTCTGTGACATGTGGGATCTTCCCAGAACAGGACTCGAACCCATGTGCCCTGAATTGGCAGGTGGATTCTAAACCACTGCGCCACCAGAGAAGCCCCATAAGTATTCTTTTTAAGTGGCTATTGCTTCAGTTCTGGAAGGCTCTGGCTACCTTTTTGTGGTTTTGTTCATTATTTGTTGGTTTTTTTCTGGTTTTACTGAGATATAATTGACATATAACATTGTATAAATATGTGTACAATATGATTTTATATATATATATATAATGATTAGTATATGATTATTACATGATTATTATAATGATTATTTTATATATATAAAACCAAATGATTACCACAATACGTTTAGTTAACATCCATCACCTCACATAGTTAAATTTTTTTCTTGTGATCAGAACTTTTAAGATTTACTCTTAGCAACTTTCAAATATGCTATACCATATTGTTAACTATAGTCACCATTGCTGTACATTACATCTTCAGAACTTATCCTGTAACTGGAAATTTGTATCTTTTGACCACCTTCACCCATTACCACGCCACCCTCCACCCACCACTGGCAACCACCAATCTTTTCTCTTTTTCTATGAATTTGGATTTTTTTTTTAGATTCTACATATGAGATAACAGTATTTGTCTTTCTCTGTCTGACTTATTTTACTTAGCGTAATGTCCTCAAGGTCCATTCATGTCATCATAGATGGCAGGATTTCTTTCTATTTTATGGCTAATATATCACTGTGTATATATATATCACATTTTCTTTATCCATTCATCTTTTGACAGACACTTCTGTCATTTTCATGTTTTGGATATTGTAAATAATGCTGCAATGAACATGGTACAGATACCTCTTCAGAATAGTGATTTCGTTTCCTTCAGGTATTACCCAGAAATGAAATTTCTGGATGATATGATAGTTCTATTTTTAATTTTTTGAGGAAGCTCCATACTGTTTTCCTTGGGACTGCACCAATTTATATTCCTACCAGCAGTGTATGAGAGTTCCCTTTTTCTCCACATCCTCACCAACCCTTGTTGTTTCTTGTCTTTTTATAATATCCATTCTTACAGGTATGAGGTGATATCTCATTGTAGTTTTGTTTTGCATTTCCCTGATGATTAGTGATGTTGAGCAGTGTTTCATGTACCTGTTGGCCAATTTATGTCTTCTTTGGAAAACTGTCTATTCAGGTCCTTTGCCCAATTTTTGATTGAACTGTTCTGTGTTTTTACTGTCAAGTTGTATGAGTTCCTTATATATTGGCCACCTTATTTTGGGAATGACCTTCCAAGACAGAGATGACCTGAAAAAAACATGCAGTTCTCTGAGTGAGAGACGATTTGCTCATGTATGCAATATTTGGGATATCTTCCTGTGTTCATACATTTTGAGAATATACGGCTGAGATGGCTCATTGATGTCACCATATGCCCATCCCTAGTTGCCACTTCTCCACATGGTTTCCATGGCAGACATTGATAATGCATCAGAGATTGATTACTATGCCCCAGTTCAGTCTCAGAATCCTTGTCTGTGGTAACAACTAGCAATTAATCAGGCATCACATGAGATAAAAGCTATTTGCTGGCTGTGGCCTACTGTATTCTAGTGCTGAATCAGAACTACAGATATTATGAGAAAGCAAGCACATTTATTTCCCAGGTTGTTATAATTAAACTGAAGAAACAAAATATATTTGAGTAATTGAAAGGCAGTAATCAAATGTATCCTCTCTTCAGGAGAAGGAGAATCAGCATCACTGTATTTGGTTCTTTACTCTGATATGCAAGTATTGGCTGGAGAGTTGAGGTAGATGCCACTGAAGGGCTCTTGTAACCTTGGGAGTTATTGTTGTGTTAGGGACTGAGCAGCCCCTAAAGCAGCAGCTACCAACATTGATATGTATAAGGGTAATATGAAGAACTCATGTAAATGCAGATTTCCTGAGTCCTACCCCAAGATTCCCATTCAGTAAACATGGACTTAAGTCCAAGAATCCAGATTTTTATAAGCACCCTGTTGATTCTGATATAAATGGTTTGAGGACTCCACTTTGAGAAATACTCTGCTAGAGAAGGGGCCTCCAGAGTAGGGTATGTACATCCCTATTACAGGGGACGTTACGGTGATGAAATAACATTTTAGAACTTTTTCTGAAGTTTATCTTAATGAAGGATAGTTCTTAAGCTTTGCTGCTAATAGGCACTGGTGTCCTCATTGAACCTATGTGACAGTCAGCTGGTCGTGTCCTGGACAAAGTGTTTAGAATCCTGACGAACTGAGTGGGGGTGGAAATTGACTTGCGTTTTGCTTACTCTGATATAGGGAGATTTATGTTGCCTGGGTAAATGGATTTAAGGGTCAATGATCTTGTTTAATTAAACTACCCCTCACAACATGGTCAACTGGCTTAAACAGATATTCTACAAAGAACCTGTGAATTGATGACAATGTCAAAGGAATATCCACAAGGGAGCAAAAGAAAATGGCCATGCTGGCAATTGCCCTGTTCATTCAAAGCTCCTGGTCAGCTCCATCAAGGTGGTAAAAAATAATGAAAATCTAATCAGATATGATTACCAAGAAGACTATTTCAAATGCAGATTTAGAGCCACATCATTAATGATGAACTTCTCTCAAAGTGCACATGATGTCTTGAGAGAGTAACTAATGCCATTCTGATCAAGGGGGCAGAATAACAATTAGAGAAGCATTAGAAACATTAGGAGAGTATAGTGCAGAGGTTAGGATTCAGATGCTAGAGTCAGACTACTGGGTTTGAACTCAGGTTCTGATTCTTACAAGCTGTGTGACCTTGGATGAATTACTTACATGCCTCACGACTCAGTTTCCACATATGTAAAATGGGGATTAATTATAGTACCTACGTTGGAGGGCTATTATGAGGATTAAATGAGTTAATATGTGTAACATGCTCAAACAAGTGCCCAACATGTGGTGTATGCAATACAAATGTTAGTTTTAAAATATAGTTAATCCCATTTTATGTCGTCATTCATAGATTTGTATTTCTTACATTTTATGTGGGTATGTTTTATAACAATTTGTAAATAAATATGCTGACATTGGGGTCCATGCTCAAACATCGTGGCTGTAGGAATGAGCAAGTTAAATACCTACAGTCCACTTGCCAGCAGATACTGGAGCTCCTGAAACTTTGCCAGGTCTCAGGAGTACAAACAGTTACTGCTATCACCCTTTGCTGGGTCTGGGGGCAGGGCCTCTGCTGTTGGATGAGCAGTAGGTATAGAAGCAAAAACATCTCCTTTTGACAGTTTTCTCTATACATCTCTTCTAGGTATTAAACCTTCTGACCTAATTATCGATTTAATCCATTTCCTTTCATACCTTTTCATTATGGTCCTCACGTCTGTGATGGCAAGATATTACTTGAAAAAGTGTTTGGGAATGTGCTAGTTAGGAAGAATGAACTTCTGAGGACTCACTCGCCCCCTAATCCTTTTTACCTGTGCAGCTGGCACCCAGCCCTCTGTCCCAGGGCTTCTGTTTGTGGGCATAAATGCTCCCCTGAATGGGGTATGCCCAGGCCATGTGGACAAGCAGGTGTATATATACACAGTTCTTCCCTTTCCACTCAATGCAGCTAGGTGACACTGAATTTTTTTCAAAAACAACATTACAAAGAAGGATAAACAGTAATGGGAGAAGCACAAGTAAACAAAAATGTATATGTGTGTATGCATATATGTATACACATATGCTTATATACCAATATATTTATATAGTTGTGTGTATATATGCACACACATACATATATACATGTCCATATACATATATCAAATCTCAATATAGCAATATGTATTTAAAAATTCTGGAAAAATAAATTACTGAGAAATAGGTAAGTTTGAAGATGTTTTATATGAAACAAATTGATTTTTTAAAATTGTATGTATGCCTTTAAATGGAGACATTCTGAAATGTTATGAATTCAATAATTTGAAAAATAAAAATAAAAGGAATAAACAAAGGTAACACCAAACCATTGAAGTAGGGGGGAATGCCCAGTCTTTCTTTCCAGTCGCAATTTACACGGCCCTCGGTCTTTTTCCTCAGTCTGCTCAAGCAGACTCCTGCCCAAGGTGGCTTCAGGTGGGATGCCCTGCCTCCCCAGTGCCTACTTTCCAGTTGTCATTGCCGAGAGGTCAGAGTCCAGACTCCGTAAACTGTCAGTTTCCTCCGTGTTCTGATTCTACGTTATGGGCTCATGTACAGGGTTGCACTAGAAGACCCTAAATGGCCCCTCCAACTGTCTCTTCCTACCTCTCCAAACACACCAAGCTTGTTTGCCCATGGCCTTTCCCTTGAATCATCCCCCAATACTCTCAGCTGATACAAATCCTATCTGGCTTCCTAGGATCCCTCATATCCCTCCTTTTCTGAGGGACTCTCATAGAACAGGGAGAGAGGCAGACTTTGGTGCATCTCAAATCACACCCCAGAGCTGGCTGTCTACTTGGTCTGTAGGACTGCATCGTATGTCTCCAAGCAGGATGACTTGATCTTGAACAGAGCCTTCGGGGGACATTTCTCAGGGGCCTTTCTTTCTAGTACAGCTCAGCAATATCCAGAACCATCCTTAAGATGAACATATCTTACACACCACTGAACCGTAGCCCTCAGATTGGGAAAAGAATCTGTCTCCTACCTCCGCCCAATGTGTGAGTCCCCTCTGAGCATCCCAGGGCACCATGTGGTGGTGTCCTCATTTCCTCTCTAGTCATCTCATTCCTCAAAGCAGAATATCTTCCATTTATTTTAGAATTGATATCATAGAACACAGTCTGAATTTCAAGACAACACAGCAAAGAGTCAAAAAAGAAATTGAGGTTGAACTTGTGGTTATTTGGAATAGAATCAGAGTGTTTGGGTGTTCTAGAAACACGTATTGAATATAGCCAGATGACTGAGATTTAACATTTGTTTAATATGCGTGCTTGGCTACTTTCTCCTCAAAGTGAACGTTGAAAAGGTGATGTCCTTTGAAACAGATGGGCTTTTCTTGGGAAAGTTGGAGTGTTCTAAAATGGTAAATGGCCAGAGAGGGCTGAGAACTCTGGTTCTTGTCTGAAATCTAAACTACTTTTCTAGGCATCGGCCGACTTAGTAAGCTTAAGCTGTTACAAGTTATTGGTGCGGTATTGACAATAGGCTTGTTGCTGTGAAAAATACGACATACGTTAGCTTTGCCATCAGGATGTACATGGTGGGTGGGGAATGCTTGTTGACAATGTTGATTAGCTCATTTTATTTTTTTAATTTTTAAAAAATTAATTAATTAATTAGGCTGCGTTTGGTCTTTGCTGCTGCACGTGGGCTTTCTCTAGTTGTGGCGAGCGGGGCTACTCTTCGTTGCAGTGCACGGGCTTCTCATTGTGATGGCTTCTCTTAGGCTCTACGTTTGCAGGCATCAGTAGTTGTGGCACACGGGCTTAGTTGTTCCACAGCACGTGGGATCTTCCCGGACTAGGGCTTGAATCCATGTCCCCTGCATTGGCAGGCAGATTCTTAACCACTGCGCCACCAGGAAAGCCCCAATTAGCTCATTTTAAACACATGGATATTTGTGATTTCTTGACTGGTTTTCAATGCTTTGATAATATTTTCAAGTTTATAGCTTGTCTTAGTCTCAGGGGAATCATATTACTCAGATGATTCTTCAAAGGCCTGTATCCACCATGTTCCTCAGCTTTCACTTGTCTCAGATTCTCATGTTGCGTTTCCACGGTTGGCCTCATCTGCCAACACTGATTCCTTCACTGATTTATTTTTCTCTGCAGTGGTTGATGATATTGAGAGCACGTTCAAGGCCTTAACCCACTCCTTGGATATAAATAAGCATTTTATTAAATGCTTTCAATGAGCTAAAAATAAAAGACAAAAGTAGATAAAGCTGTATTATATTTTGTTGTCAAATTGCCTTTCATTGGTCAAGCAGTAACAGTGGCAGGAAGGAGAAATTGCTGAATCCCTCTGGGTAGGTAGAATAAGGCTCCCTCCCCCCTCCTCAAAATGCCCATGTCCTAACCCCCTAAAGCTTTTTTTTTTTTTTTTTTTTTTATTTAATTTACTTATTGTTGGCTGCGTTGGGTCTTCATTGCTGCGTGCAGGCTTTTCTCTAGTTGCGTTGAGCAGGGGCTACTCTTCGTTGCGGTGCGTGGGCTTCTCACGGCAGTGGCTTCTCTTGTTGCAGAGCATGGGCTCTAGGCGCGCGGGCTTCAGTAGTTGTGGCATACAGGCTTAGTTGTTCAGGGGCATGTGGGATCTTCCCGGCCCAGGGCTCGAACCCGTGTCCCCTGCATCGGAAGGCGGATTTTTAACCACTGCGCCAGCAGGGAAGCCCGCCCCCAAAGCTTTGACTATATTGATTTACATTGCAGATCTAACTAAAGGTACAGACCTTGAGTTAGAAAGATTATCTCAGATTTTCCAGATGGCGCAATGTAATCACATGAGTGTCTAAAATGGAGAGCTTTTCCCAGCTGTGGTCAGAAGGCAATGTTACTATGAAACAAAAGTCAGAGAGAGATTCAACTTGCTGGCTTGGAAGACAGAGGAAGGACACCACAAGTCAAGAAATTTGAATGGCCTGTAGAAAAGACAAGGAAACATATTCTCCCCTAGAATTTCTAGAAAGGAATGCAGCCTTGCTGACACCTTGGTTATAGCCTAGTGAGACCCGTACCGGACTTCTAACCTGCTGTAAAATAATGGATTTGTGTTGTTTAAGCCACTAACTTTGTGGTAATTTGTTATAGCAACAATAGAAAGCTGACATGCTGTATTTCAAAAAGTACAATGAAAGTAAATATATTTATGACAATAAAAATATTTTTCATTTTTATTGGGAATGTGGTCATTATGTTCTATACCCAGAAGGACTTGCAGCGAAGTGAATTACTGCCTATGCATATAAAGCTAAGGGTCTTTGGAAGGTATGAATGTATAAGTGCTCTGATTGCTATTTGCTTTGGAATCATCTAGGGTTGGAGTGACTGACATCTCTTCTATGAAGTCTTAGAACCCTTTGGCAATCCAGCAATTAAATATCTGGGGGCATCTACAAATAACCTTTCGAAAATGCTAACTGGATGACACTCCTCAGCTTTAGTTCTTTCGTTGCTCTTTTCCTTCAATAAAATCCAGGCTTCTTAGCATGTTCTACGAGGCTCTTCAAGATAGCTTCTGCCTACTCCTCCAGCCTTCCCTTTCACAGCTTCCTCTGTTCCAGCCATACCATTGCTTGCCGTTCTGAAAGCATCCTGTTCCTTCTCACCTCCAAGCTGCCATTGCCTCCTTCTCGCCACAGTTCGCTCCTGTTCACTGATGACTCAGCCCAGGCATTAGCTTCCTATGGAGACCTCCTTGCTGCTCTCCAGCCATTCCCAACACTCCCCAGTCCTCCTCACTCCCATGAAACACTCATCTTGACATCCATATTAGCACCATACTGTTTTATGATGCAGTACTTGTCTATATTTTTTACGAGTTCTTTATAGACCAACCAAGCACCTTTCATCTCTAACCTTAGTGACTTCTCCTGCACCTGGATGACATAGGAGATGCTCAAGAAGTACTTGCTAGATGAAAGAATGCATCCTATTCTCATTGTTCATGCAAGCTATGAAGCCTAGAGTGGGAATCAAGAATCTGGCTGGGGTAATTGGAAGGTTCATTGCTTTCTTTTAATACCTTAGTGCTGGCCCAGGGGTTCCAGATTCTTGTTCTTTCCTTTTTTTTTTTTCCCCCACAGTATGAGATATTTCCCCTAGTCTGATCAAGGCAAGAAGATACAGAAAAAAAAAGCAAAGTTTGGTGTAAGAACATTTAACCTAGAGCACAAGAATCCCCTAGAAATTTCATGAATGGGCTTCAAGGGGCCTTGCAGACCACCTGATAATAGGTACATGACTTGTTTCTGTGTATGCTTCTGGGAGAAAGAGCTTTTCTTACATTCTCAAACAAAAGTGGTCCAGGGATTCTGTTAGAAGGGATGGTGCAGCTGTGGAGAAACAGACTCCAATAAGCCTTCCTCTGACTTCAGGCTGCTCCTGTTCAATTTTAGCCTTCTCCCTTTTGGATGTTTTTGTCACCACATTTGCACCCAAAGGAAGAAATTATTTCTATGCTTGCTTAATAGGTAGTTTGAGGAAGAAGCCTCCCTGGAAGGAGGGGTCAGGCTGATATTTCTTCCCTATTGGGAGTGAATGCTATGATTCCGACACTCTTCTAGGTAACAAGTTCGGGGATCAGGATAGAGTAGCTTAAACACAACCATTTACGTGGGATTTCACATTCTCTTAGGACTGACAGGAGACTTTGAAGTGTCACTTAGCGTCACCACCTGCTTTGAAGAAACATTTCAGATAAACAATATGAGTTGGATTAAATTTCATCCCATTCGTGAGTACACTTTCCCCACCCTTGAGAAGGTGCTTGCCTAATCCTACCTGGGGCACTCTGCACTTATAGTGAAAATCATAGGTCCATTGCTTGGAAAATATTCTTCATCTTGCCCTTCCCATCAAGCATAAAGCAGTGGAGAGAGACAAAATGTACCGAAAGATTCAGATCCTTTGGTTAAATAGTGTGCAGTCTTCCAGAGCGGGGCACACAATGTGTTCTCTAAAGGGGCAGCACGCCTGTGTACAGAAGCTCTTCTGCAAATAAGCCACAAAGTCACTGACTTGGGCACAGCATTTGAATAATAGCAAGTAGAGAAAGAAAAAAATCCCTCCCTCAGGGTCACCATCTACATCTCTGTGAATTCATCTGGGGGGCCTGCAGAAATCTCAGTAATTGGGGAGTTTTTCCTTGGAGAAGGACAGTTTTCTAACTGCTGTATCCAAAGCTCATCTAGCATTGTCAAAACTGTGAGACCAGGGCAGGGAGAAATTGGCCATTCTGCCTTGGTTAATGATCTGTCTGTACTGAATGCTGTGTTAGTGATTTGGGGGTGTACGTGAACCAGGATGAAAGGTTCAATACAGAAATTTGAATCCACGGCATTCACTCATTCATTAAAAGTCCAGTTATTTAGAGCATCTACTGGGAGGCATGCATTATGCTAGGCTCTGAGATTCTTCTAGAGAGATTTGGCTACAAGGGGCCCAGTTATTTTAGCAGGACAAGCGAATGATGGCCTCTTAGCTTTGTTTATTCTGCTGAATATTGATTAATCCACCTGCATTCATTAGACTCATATTAATCCTCTTCTACCATGTGCGGAGCTATGAGAGCAGTGTTGGCAGAGAGATGGAGATGGAGATGACAGGGCACCCATCCTTAAGGAGTTTACTGTCTATGTTGAGTTGTCTTTAAGCCCCCTTTTAGAAACAGCAAGTTATACACTACAGATAAAAGTGATTCCTCTCCCCTGCTCCTCCTATCTTTCTGGAGGCAGAGCTGTAGTATAAGAGTTGCTTCTCGAGTTTGCTGAAGTGGCAAGGCAAACTCAATTTGGTGGTAAGGGAGAACACCAACTAGGGCTAATTTTGCTTAAATTCAGGTTCACTGAAAGTCTTCGGGCCTCAAAAATATCATGGAATTAGCAAACACAAAATAATCTTAGGGGTTTATTTTTCCTCTTCTCTGCTCTACGTAGAAGACTATCTCAGCTAGTCCCTGCAACAGAATTTAATTTATTCCATTATTTTTGCTTAAATTCTCCATACTTTCAATTAGTCATGTATTTCCAAAACCCACCTTCCTTCTACTTCCCAGAATCTTTTACCCTTTGATCTAGGGATTCACACTGACTTTTTTATATTTTCTTGAGCTGGAAATTTTCCCTTTCCTTGAATTACAGCGAAGCCTGCCACATCTTGGTGCTCCTTCCTTTTGACAGTCCTATACAACATTTTTTTTTTTTTTTTTTTTTTTTTGCGGTACGCAGGCCTCTCACTGTTGTGGCCTCTCCCGTTGCGGAGCACAGGCCCTGGACACGCAGGCTCAGCGGCCATGGCTCACGGGCCCAGCCGCTCCGTGGCACGTGGGATCTTCCCTGACCGGGGCACGAACCCGCGTCCCCCGCATCGGCAGGCAGACTCTCAACCACTGCGCCGCCAGGGAAGCCCCAACATTTGCTTTTTTTTCCCCCCCTGCCATTGATTAATACCGGCTGTAACTTGAAGTCATCCTAACTTTAACATCTATCCATTGCTGAAGATAACATAACATACACATGACTGACTATACAGGTAGAGTCTTATCTATCTGTCTGTCTATCTATCAGGTTCTTCCCCTTTCCTCATTTTGTTCTACCTCTGTCCTCAACTCCTTTGAGGCTAAAAACAAATTAGGACAGTTTTCAGAGAATATTTAACTCCAGAGGATCTGCGGACCTGAAGATCATTGTTGAACGGGGCATTTTCTACTTAACTAGAAAATAAAGGATTTTAAGAGACTGTAAATAGTGCTTTTGATGTTGAGTTTCAGGGAGTTTCTCTAGTAAAGAAAGGTCTTATTTAAAATTGCTAATAAATTATAACTTCCTTAATAAGTCAAGAAGATAAAGGAAGAATCTTCTTCGTGGTTTCTGTGCCATTTTTGTTTGTTTGTTTTTTTGCGGCACGCGGGCCTCTCACTGTTGTGGCCTCTCCCGTTGCGGAGCACAGGCTCCAGATGCGCAGGCTCAGCGGCCATGGCTCACGGGCCCAGCTGCTCCGCGGCATGTGGGATCCTCCCGGACCGGGGCACGAACCCGTGTCCTCTGCATCGGCAGGCGGACTCCCAACCGCTGCGCCACCAGGGAAGCCCTGTGCTATTTTTTAATGCTTATATGCTATGCATTTAGAAGACGATTACATTGGTTTGTCTCCTGATTGGTTTGAATGATCATTTCCATTTATAGTAGAGAAAGAAGATTAGTTAGAGGGATTAAGGCTAATAAATCCCTACTGATACCGTTCAGTAGCAGAAGTGTGATAATTCTAACTCCAGATGAGGAATAAGGTGGCCCCTTTCTGTGCTAGTGTAGCATCTTGTGCTTAAGATTTATTATAACATTTATCACACTGCATTATAATTATTAGTATTCTTGTTTGCTTAACTATATATAAGCTTGGTGATTTTTTTTTTTACTTTCTGTCATTTGCTTTACTGGTTGGAATATCTTTTGGCTGCAAAAGAAAGGAACCCAACTCAAACCAGCTTAAGCATAAAAGGAAGCTTATTGGCTCAAATATTGAAAAGGTCCAGGTTCCAGTCAGACCTGGGTTCAGGGAGTCAAATGATTATCAGTACTCACTCTTTTGCTCACTGCCTGTATCTTCTCTCATAGAGGAAGGCTCCCTCCATGTAGCCAGAGAAGATGATATGCAGCCACTGCATACTTGGAATATATAGCTTATGATGGGAAAGTTAATACTTCTTAATTTCTCTGAAAGAATACCTCCTGAGAGGACTCTGATCAGTTCATCTTGGGTCCCATGCTTATCCCTTTGTGGCCAAGAGAACTGAGGACTTAACTGCCCATATTTGAGTCATGTGTCTACTCCTGAGGCAGGTGGATACAGTCAGTCCCTCTCTATCCACAGGAACTGGGATACAGATGATTCCCAAAAGGATGAAATATTGGGGAAACTACCTCCTTCTTAATTAATATAGTTTTTAGTATCTAAAAGATAATCCATACATGTTGAATAAAGAGATAAAAAGAACACCTGTTCACTCCCTTTGACTATTAAAACTTGTCTCCCTGCAAAGTCCAGCTTGAATCCCTTTTCCCAGATACCCTCTCAGTTTATTGCAAGCATGACCTGCTTTTACACCATTGGATTTATAGTTGATTTTTTGGTTGTTAATTTGAGAATGGAGCATTGTCCTGAAGCTTTTCTATACTGCCTTGCCTTGATATCTGGCTCCAGTATTACTGTGTAACTTTTGATGTACCTATTAGACTATCACTAAATACTTACTGATTTGACTTGCTAGAAAAGACTGTATGACATGGTAAGTTTGCCTATTGTCCTCCTTTAATCTCAACATTTAAGATTTGAGGATGAATATACTCTATATGTGTAGGCTCTCTTTTCCATGATGTTAGAAGCACTGTGGACTGGTGATGTGAATTAAGCTTGTGGATCTCCTTCTTACTGGGTAATAAGGCAAGGATTTATCTTCTTCACCTTATGTTTCTCCATATATAAAATATGGATAACAGAACCTTCTATTCCAGGCTTTTGTGATAATAAATTAAATTTCATTTAATTACCATCATTATTTTCACTGTGTTTTGTTAATCATGAAAGGTGGCTGATATTCAGAGTACTGAGCAAAGCTCCATTGTTGTAGGAATGGGGAGTGTAGGTCCGGAAAGGGGCTAGGGAATCCTAATTTCTAACAGGCACCCTAGGCATTCTGATACAAAGCTAAATGGAATATAAGAATAAATATAAATATAAATAAATATATATATATATATATGAAGAAAAGTGATCTTTGACTCTTATTTGCCTCATACTTCAAATAATGTCTATCATTTAATAATTCACTCATTTATTCAACAAATGTTTATTTGTTGCTGAGAACAAGTAAGACAAGATCCCTGGTTTACCACTCTCCAAGAATGGCTTGAGGATCATAGGCAATGGTTCTGAGACAGCTGTATGTGTAAGAGTCACATGGAGAGCTTGTTAAAATACAAATTTTAAGACCCCATTCCTGGAGAGTCTAATTCAGTAGGGCTGGTGTGAGATCCCTAAACCTCCATTTGCTCATATCCCAGGTGGTCTTTGGAACATACTTTCAAAACCAAAGACCTAATATATGTGAAAAGTCTCTGAAGTGCAATTATTATTCAGAGGAGGTAATGAGGATATTCTGTTTGAGTTCTCTACAGTCATGGATTAGCAAATTGGGGAAGAAACTTGCCACCCAACAATACTTAAGCCACTCCTTGATGGGTTAGAAAATATCCCCATATGCCATAGAGGAACTTCATGCCACTGAGAAAAGCTTCCAGACCAAAGCTATTAGACTGGGCTGATATCTGCAGTTACTGCCAAGTGAAGTAGTCAAGAATCCCTGAGTCATTTCTATTGAGTCTCCTAACATAGAGTTCAGCCTTGTGAAACTTGCAGATGAGTTGAACCTTTATCCCTCCAGTCACTGGGAGAGCAAAGGTCTAATGCAAGATTTTTTTGACTCTAGATATCAATCCTGCCAATACCATTCTTGATTATCAGCTGAAGTTTGAGGGGCCTTTAATTAATGTGTTGCTCTCCAGGGTTCCTACAGGTTATCCCCAAGATCCAACAGTCTTACAAACTAT